>NC_064643.1:297164639-297811583 GCF_023864345.2 Schistocerca serialis cubense | reverse complement strand
TCATTTCTTGCAATGCGTGTCACAGTCAGAAAAGGAGTTAACGTTTTAGGATGCGTGAATGAAACTTTCTGGTTTGTCCATGTGTGACATTGTTTTTTATTTTTTGTCCAACATGTCTGCAAGGAATGGTGTACCACTAGACTTGTGTACCACTTGCAACATCATACCCGTGTTATGCACAGTGACCGTAAAGATAGACTGAGTAACACCGAGGAGTGATGAATGGCGCGCATTGTGATTGACAACTGGATTCGGTCTTGACAATAGTTGTTGGAGGTCCTCCTCGAACAGTTTCCACACGAATATTCCCAAAGTAAATGCTTGCAAGGAACATTTGGACTACAGAATTACAGAGCGACACATAAAACTCCTCATCACTACTAGGTCCGTCACTACAGAAACTTGACAATAGCTGAGTAGAAACGTACAGTCAGATATGACGAGTTGCGATTTTCCCGGTTTTAAAATGATGCAAAGAGTCGAGTGCAACGACAGCCCAAACAGGCGCTTAACCCGCGATGTGTGGAGGGTATAGTTCAGGATGAAGATGGTCCTACAATGCATTGGCGGTATTTTTGTACCACGAATTCGGTCCTCTCATTCAAGTTGCTATGAAAATGAGCCCTGTAGTTTATTTTAACCGGGTGTTATCGTTTGTTTCAGATCTTCATAATGGGTATGCGATGGAACCTCTCGTCTCCCAAGATGACGACAGCCATGTTCACAGGCGCGCACGTGTATGTACTCCTTTCAGGAACAACCAGGCACCTGAGCTGGGTACTCAAAATTTTCCAGCAAATACACACTACTTGCCACTATAATTGCTACACCAAGAAGAAATGCAGATTGTAAACAGGTAATCATTGGACAAATATAGTATACTAGAACTAACATGTGATTAAATTTTCACGCAATTTGGGTGCATAGATCCTCAGAAACCAGTACCCAGAACAACCACCTCTGGCCATAATAACGGCCTTGATACGCCTGGGCATTGAGTCAAACAGAGCTTGGATGGCGTGTACAGGTACAGTTGCCCATGCAGGTTCAACACGACACCACAGTTCATCAAGAGTAATGACTGGCGTATTGTGACGAGCCAGTTGCTCGGCCACCATTGACCAGACGTTTTCAGTTGGTGAGAGATCTGGAGAATGTGCTAGCTAGGGCAGCAGTCGAACATTTTCTGCATCCAGAAAGGCAGTCGTGGATTAGCCTGCTGAAATCTAGCGTTTCGCAGGGATCGAATGAGGGGTAGAGCCACGGGTCGTAACACATCTGAAATGTAACGTCCACTGTTGAAAGTGCCGTCAGTGCGAACAAGATGTGACCGAGACGTGCAACCAATGGCACCCCATACCATCACGCCAGGTGATATGCCAGTATGGCGATGACGAACACACGCTTCCAATGTACGTTCACTGCGATGTCTCCAAACAAGGATGCGACCATCATGACACTGTAAACAGAACCTGGATTAATCCGAAAAAAAATGCTGTTTTGCCATTCGTGCACCCAGGTGCGACGTTGAGTACACCATCGCAGGCGTTCCTGTCTGTGATGCAGTGTCAAGGATAACGGCAGCCATGGTCTCCGAGCTGATAGTCCATGTTGCTGGAAACGTCGTCGAACTGTTCGTGCAGATGGTTGTTGTCTTGCAAACGTCCCCATCTGTTGATTCAGGGATCGAGACGTGGCTGCATGATCCATTACAGCCATGCGGATAAGATGCCTGTCATCTCGACTGCTAGTGATACGAGGCCGCTGGTATCCAGCCATGCGTTCCGTATTACCTTCCTGAACCCACCGATTCCATATTCTGCTAAGAGTCATTGGATCTCGACCACCGCGAGCAGCAATAACGCGATACGATAAACAGCAATCGCGATAGGCTACAATCCGACCTTTATCAAAGTCGGAAAAGTGATGGTACGCATTTCTCCTTCTTACACTAGGCATCACAACAACGTTTCACCAGGCAACGCCGGTCAACTGCGGTTTCCGTATGAGGAATCGGTTGGAAACTTTGCTCATGTCAGCACGTTGTAGGTGTCGCCATCGACGCCAACCTTGTGTGAATGGTCTGAAAAACTAATCAGTTGCATATCACAGCATCTTCTTCCTGTCGGTTAAATTTCGCGCCGGTACACGTCATCTTCGTGGTGTAGCTATTTTAATGGCCAATATTGTCTATGTATAGATATGCGCTGTCTGTTGTTTCGGGCATGCCTGAAAGAACGCGCACCATATACACTATGTGATCAAAAGTATCTGGACACCTGGCTGAAAATGACTTACAAGCTCGTGCTGCCCTCCACTGAAAATGCTGGTATTCAGCATGACGTTGGCCTTTATGATAGCTTCCACTCTCGCAGGCATACGTTGAATCAGGTGCTGGAAGGGTTCTTGGGGAATGGCATCCGTTTTTCCCCGAGTGCTGTACTGAGAAGAGGTATCGATGTCGGTCGGTGAGGCCTGGCACGAAGTCGGCGTTCCCAAACATCCCAAATGTGTTCTGTAGATTTCAGGTCAGATATCTGGGAAGCCCAGTCCATTACAGGGATGTCATTTTCGTGTAACCAGTCTGCCACAGACTGGGCATTATGAACAGGTGCTCGATCACGTTGAAAGATGCAATCGCCATCTTTGAATTGCTCTTCAACAGTGCGACTAAAGAAGGCGCTTAAAACATCAATGTAGGCCTGTGATGTGTTTTTTTTTTTTTTTTTTGTCATCAGTCTACTGGCCCGCCACGAATTCCTTTCCTGTGCTAACCTTTTCATCTCTGAGTAGCACTTGCAACCTACGTCCTCAATTATTTGCTTGACGTATTCCAATCTCTGTCTTCCTCTACAGTTTTTGCCCTCTACAGCTCCCTCTAGTACCATGGAAGTCATTCCCTCATGTCATAGCAGACATCCTATCATCCTGTCCCTTCTCCTTATCTGTGTTTTCCACATATTCCTTTCCTCTCCGATTCTGCGTAGAACCTCCTCATTCCTTACCTTATCAGTCCACCTAATTTTCAACATTCGTCTACAGCACCACACCTCAAATGCTTCGATTCTCTTCCATTCCGGTTTTCCAATAGTCCATGTTTCACTACCGTACAATGCAGTACTCCAGACGCACAAATTAAGGCCGGTATTTGATATTAGTAGACTCTCTTGGCCAGAAATGCCTTTTTTGCCATAGCGAGTCTGCTTTTGATGTCCTCCTTGCACCGTTCGTCATTGGTTATTTTACTGCCTAGGTAGCAGAATTACTTAACTTCATTGACTTCGTGACCATCAATCCTGATGTTAAGTTTCTCGCTGTTCTCATTTCTACTACTTCTCATTACCTTCGTCTTTCTCCGATTTACTCTCAAACCATACTGTGTACTCATTAGACTGTTCATTCCGTTCAGCAGATCATTTAATCCGTCTTCACTTTCACTCAGGATAGCAATGTCATTAGCGAATCGTATCATTGATATCCTTTCACCTTGTATTTTAATTCCACTCCTGAACCTTTCTTTTATTTCCATCACTGCTTCCTCGATGTACAGATTGAAGAGTAGGGGCGAAAGGCTACAGCCTTGTCTTACTCCATTTTTAATACAAGTGCTTCGTTCCTGATCGTCCACTCTTATTATTCCCTCTTGGTTGTTGTACATATTGTATATGACCCGTCTCTCCCTATAGCTTACCCCTACTTTTTTCAGAATCTCGAACAGTCCATTTTATATTGTCGAACTCTTTTTCCAGGTCGACAAATCCTATGAAAGTGTCTTGATTTTTCTTTAGACTTGCTTCCATTATTAGCCGTAACGTCAGAATTGCCTCTCTCGTCCCTTTACTTTTCCTAAAGCCAAACTGATCGTCACCAGCGCATTCTCAATTTTGTTTTCCATTCTTCTGTATATTATTCTTGTAAGCAGCTTCGATGCATGAGCTGTTAAGCTGATTGTGCGATAATTCTCGCACTTGTCAGCTCTAGCCGTCTTCGGAATTGTGTGGATGATGCTTTTCCGAAAGTCGAATGGTATATCGCCAGACTCATATATTCTACACACCAACGTGAATAGTCGTTTTGTTGCCACTTCCCCCAATGATTTTAGAATTTCTGATGGAATGTTATCTATCCCTTCTGCCTTATTTGACCGTTAGTCCTCCAAAGCTCTTTTAAATTCCGATTCTAATACTGGATCCCCTATCTCTTCTAAATCGACTCCTGTTTCTTCTTCTATCACATCAGACAAATCTTCACCCTCATAGAGGCTTTCTATGTATTCCTTCCACCTATCTGCTCTCTCCTCTGCATTTAAGAGTGGAGTTCCCGTTGCACTCTTAATGATACCACCGTTGCTTTTAATGTCACCAAAGGTTGTTTTGACTTTCCTGTGTGCTGAGTCTGTCCTTCCGACAATCATATCTTTTTCGATGTCTTCACATTTTTCCTGCAGCCATTTCGTCTTAGCTTCCCTGCACTTCCTATTTATTTCATTCCTCAGCGACTTGTATTTCTGTATTCCTGATTTTCCCGGAACATGTTTGTACTTCCTCCTTTCATCAATCAAGTAAAGTATTTCTTCTGTTACCAATGGTTTCTTCGCAGCTACCTTCTTTGTACCTATGTTTTCCTTCCCAAATTCTGTGATGGCCCTTTTTAGAGATGTCCATTCCTCTTCAACAGTACTGCCTACTGCGCTATTCCTTATTGCTCTATCTATAGCGTTAGAGAACTTCAAACGTATCTCGTCATTCCTTAGTACTTCCGTATCCCACTTCTTTGCTTATTGATTCTTCCTTACTAATGTCTTGAACTTCAGCCTACTCTTCATCACTACTATATTGTGATCTGAGTCTATATCTGCTCCTGGGTACGCCTTATAATCCAGTATCTGATTTCGGAATCTCTGTCTGACCATGATGTAATCTAATTGAAATCTTCCCGTATCTCCCGGCCTTTTCCAAGTATACCTCCTCCTCTTGTGATTCTTGAACAGGGTATTCGCTATTACTAGCTGAAACTTGTTACAGAACTCAATTAGTCTTTCTCCTCTTTCATTCCTTGTCCCAAGCCCATATTCTCCTGTAACCTTTTCTCTACTCCTTCGCCTACAACTGCATTCCAGTCGCCCATGACTATTAGATTTTCGTCCCCCTTTACATACTGCATTACCCTTTCAATACCCTCATACACTTTCTCTATCTGTTCATCTTCAGCTTGCGACGTCGGCATGTATACCTGAACTATCGTTGTCTGTGTTGGTCTGCTGTCTATTCTGATTAGAGCAACCCTGTCACTGAAGTGTTCACAGTAACACACCCTCTGCCCTACCTTCCTATTCATAACGAATCCTATACCTGTTATACAATTTTCTGCTGCTGTTGATATTACCCGATACTCATCTGACCAGAAATCCTTGTCGTCCTTCCACTTCACTTCACTTCACTTCTTCAATTACAGGCCACATGTCCTGTGGATACACGTTACATGTCTTTAACTGCATCCTCATGTCGTTGATCATTGCTGATTCTTCCGCCTTTAGGGGCAATTTCCCACCCCTAGGACAAGAGAGTGCCCTGAACCTCTATCCGCTCCTCCGCCCTCTTTGACAAGGTCGTTGGCAGAATGAGGCTGACTTCTTCTGCTGATTATTTATCAAAATTTAGGCAGTGGCGGGGATCGAACCCGGGACCGAAGACTTTTGATTATGAATCAAAGACGCTAACCCTTTTTTTTTTTTTTTTTTGCTCATTTTAGTTCGTTGCATCTGCTCGGGGCGGACGTCGTAAGACATCCATTTAAGTTCGTTGTTGATCTGTTGACTCATTTTTTTTATTACAGAGGCACGTTACCCTCTGACCGAACACGCTGAGCTACCGTGCCGGCAACCCCTAGACCACGGGTGATGTGGTAGTGTCACGTAAAACAAGGGGTGCAAGCCCCATCCGTGATAAACAAGACTACATCATAACACCACCGCCTCCGATCTTTACTCTTCACACTACACACGCTGGCAGGTGACGTTCAACGGGCATTCGTCATAGCCAAACCCTGCCATTGGATCGCCACATTGTGTACGGTGATTCGTCACTGCACACAACGTTTTTCCACTGTTCAATCGTCCAATGTGTACGGTCCTTACACCAAGCAAGTTGCCTTTTGGCGTTTACCGGCGTGATGTGTGGCTGTTCGACCATGAAATACAAGGTTTCTTACCTGCCGCGTAACTGTCATAGTTCTTGCAGCGGGTCATGATGCAGTTTGGAATTCCTGTGTGATGGTCTGGACAGATGTTTGTCTATTACACATTACGACACTCTTCGGCTGTCGACGGTCTCTGTCAGTCAACAGACGAGGTCGGCCTATAGACTACTGTACTGTACGTGTCCCTACACGTTTCCACTTCAGTATCACATCGGAAACAGTGGACCTAGGGATGTTTAGGAGTATGTAAATCTCGCGTACAGACGTTTGACATAAGTGACTCCTTGTCAACTGACCACGTTTGAAGTCCATGAGTTCTTCGGAGCGACCCATTCTGTTCTCTCACGATGTCTGATGACTGCTGAGGTCGCTGATATGGAGTACCTGGTAGTAGGTGGCAGCACAATGCACCTAATATGAAAAACGTATGTTTTGGGGGGGGGGGGGGGGTTTGGTTGCTTTTTATCACATAGTGTATATCGCCGTTGAAGTGCTTTAGATAGGGTAGTAATACACTCCTGGAAATTGAAATAAGAACACCGTGAATTCATTGTCCCAGGAAGGGGAAACTTTATTGACACATTCCTGGGGTCAGATACATCACATGATCACACTGACAGAACCACACGCACATAGACACAGGCAACAGAGCATGCACAATGTCGGCACTAGTACAGTGTATATCCACCTTTCGCAGCAATGCAGGCTGCTATTCTCCCATGGAGACGATCGTAGAGATGCTGGATGCAGTCCTGTGGAACGGCTTGCCATGCCATTTCCACCTGGCACCTCAGTTGGACCAGCGTTCGTGCTGGACGTGCAGACCGCGTGAGACGACGCTTCATCCAGTCCCAAACATGCTCAATGGGGGACAGATCTGGAGATCTTGCTGGCCAGGGTAGTTGACTTACACCTTCTAGAGCACGTTGGGTGGCACGGGATACATGCGGACGTGCATTGTCCTGTTGGAACAGCAAGTTCCCTTGCCGGTCTAGGATGGTAGAACGATGGGTTCGATGACGGTTTGGATGTACCGTGCACTATTCAGTGTCCCCTCGACGATCACCAGTGGTGTACGGCCAGTGTAGGAGATCGCTCCCCACACCACGATGCCGGGTGTTGGCCCTGTGTGCCTCGGTCGTATGCAGTCCTGATTGTGGCGCTCACCAGTACGGCGCCAAACACGCATACGACCATCATTGGCACCAAGGCAGAAGCGACTCTCATAGCTGAAGACGACACGTCTCCATTCGTCCCTCCATTCACGCCTGTCGCGACACCACTGGAGGCGGGCTGCACGATGTTGGGGCGTGAGCGGAAGACAGCCTAACGGTGTGCGGGACCGTAGCCCAGCTTCATGGAGACGGTTGCAAATGGTCCTCGCCGATACCCCAGGAGCAACAGTGTCCCTAATTTGCTGGGAAGTGGCGGTGCGGTCCCCTACGGCACTGCGTAGGATCCTACGTTCTTGGCGTGCATCCGTGCGTCGCTGCTGTCCGGTCCCAGGTCGACGGGCACGTGCACCTTCCGCCGACCACTGGCGACAACATCGATGTACTGTGGAGACCTCACGTCCCACGTGTGGAGCAATTCGGCGGTACGTCCACCCGGCCTCCCGCATGCCCACTATACGCCCTCGCTCAAAGTCCGTCAACTGCACATACGGTTCACGTCCACGCTGTCGCGGCATGCTACCAGTGTTAAAGACTGCGATGGAGCTCCGTATGCCACGGTAAACTGGCTGACACTGACGGCGGCGGTGCACAAATGCTGCGCAGCTAGCGCTATTCGACGGCCAACACCGCGGTTCCTGGTGTGTCCGCTGTGCCGTGCGTGTGATCATTGCTTGTACAGCCCTCTCGCAGTGTCCGGAGCAAGTATGGTGGGTCTGACACAACGGTGTCAATGTGTTCTTTTTTCCATTTCCAGGAGTGTATATAGCTGGGGTGTCGTCGGGGCACTCTGTGTTGTTGGTGTAGAAATGTAATTAAATTTGTTTAATATAGTTACTCTTTATTTCGAGCACAATTACATGTATCTTACTACGGCAGAAGTAGTTGGTACAACAATTTTTTTCACTTTTGTCAGCAAGTCTCTTTTTCCTTTCACGTATTTACAAAAGTCCGTGCAAGTCAACTTGTAACTAAAGTGGCGCTGTAAAGTTGATTCCACAGTCCGTGGCAACAGCTGATTTCTGTCATCAGTGCACTGGGCCCACGGCAGAGAAAATACTCTTTCCACGGTCGCGTTGTGTGCGGGAATAGAAAACAGATACTGGCATAATTGTAACAATTCACGTTTGCGTTCAGGTTTTCCAGTTTCCTGAAGAAAGTACATCCACATTAGACTTCCATTCTTCCAAGTCACGCTTAGTGTCTAAAATGCGCTTGAGATATATATGTTCCTGGAAATAACTGTCGCTTGAAATCGTCACACCATTTTTGGACAGGTATGTAATAGTGTTTCCTATCATTACCTAGTCTAATGAAAAGTAGTCTTCAAGTGTAGTAAGCGTAAGACGGGAAAATCAATATTAACTTTTATGGCTTATTTTCTCATTTATTTTGTAGTTCATGTTTTTAGATTTAGCTGATAACAATTACTATTTTTTCTCCTTCTCCATCCCCATCCCCGGGTCTAGTGAAGGAGGGGATACAACCCGTCGGCTTTGACCAATGACGTCACTCATTAGTCATAGATAGTAATGACTTCACTTCGAGGCATAGATAATAGAACAGTTCTGTGTTCCGGATAAGCGCTATCATTGTACATTAAAATAATTATTCGTAATGATATAGAGGTAATTTGGAGTATTAGTTTGTTATTGTAGACCAATCTTTAGTGTCTTATTTTCGTTTATAGAAATGGATTTGTCTGTTTGTGGGTATGTAATTTTCGTTACTGTCTGTCTAGACGAGCTTCGGTTATTCCTCGATATTTCCGTGTGGTAAGTTGACTTTTCCATTTCCTTCTTTCACTGTATTTGACAATTTTGACATATTTCACTGTTTTATTCCACCAATATGTGTATTTTCGAGTTGTGAAGTGTGTAATAGAAATTTCTCAGCTGTTGATCTTCTTTCGTTTCCCAGCGCTAGTATCAGTTCGACATTTTCGAATGTGTACTTGCTATATTACAGGCGAAACCCCAGACACAAATAAAATTTGTATCCCGTCCTTCACTTCGTCTTTACACTGACGACACAACGAAAATTTGTATCCCGTCCTTCACTTAGCCTTTACACTGACACTATATATGTCAATTGGCGAGCAAGATACAAATGTTGCGTATAGCTATATAGCGTATAGCTATATAGCTCCGTGTAGTTCAATTGAGGTACAGGTTGCAAATGTAACGTACGTCTATTTCCACCTTTTCGTTACCAGTGTACATATATCGAGGTCAACGGAAGTCTGGTATACATATATTACATACGTAGGTCCTTCTGTCATCAGTAATACTGATATGTACGTAAGAAAAGACTGTTAGTAATAGCGAAGACGAAATAAAAAACACATCTACAATTTGTATCCCGTGTTCCACTTAGGGTTTACTGAAGCGGAGGATACATCGTTCAAGTGAAGAGCAGGACAGTAATGCTAGTGAAAACGAAGAAATCGACTTACGACAAACTCGTATTCCGTACTGTACTTTAGCAACACACTTCGAATGAGCTTTTAATTTGTATCGGGTGTTTCATTTACTGTTTTGTGAATCAGGGGATAGATAGTTCAAGTGAACAACAGGACAGCAATGCTAGTTGAAACTAAGAAATCGACTACGCTGAACTTGTATCCCGTACTGCACCTAAGCAATACAGTTCGAAATACTTTCGAGATACAACTGACATACATGTAACGTGATGTGTTCTTTGCTAGTAATATATTTCATTAATTTCTTTCCATAGTATTTTGCGGAGAAATACTAAGATACAAACGCGCGATATCGTTAACGTGAAAATACTACTGGCCCTTATATATGTGAAGTACAGTTTTTCTGTCTTGCATTCCTTTGTTTCTGAACATCCTTCTCGGCTCTTTCATCTTTGTAATACATGCTCTCTGGCGAATTCTGACGTCATTGGTCAAAGCCGACGGGTTGTATCCCCTGCCAAACTAGGCCCAACTCCCCTTTGTATATCTCTTTCACTACAGTAGACGTACGTTTTCAGAAGTAGATCGTACTTACATTTATTGCAGCATGTCAGTGAGGTTCGTAATATTACGGTGGTGATTGGCATTTCGGTGTGATCAAACTGACGTATCAAGAAAGCTGAGGCACACCATCGTGTGGAATCTTCTGGCATCCACTACTTGAGGATCGCTCATCAGCGGCGATTTCATTACGCATCCTGCATTTGAATCGGTTCCATCACCCTTGTATGATGTCTGTGGACGCTGAGCAATTAATTCCGTGACATGGATGCTTAGCAGCAATCACACTCGCCCCTTCGGAAATTACAATGTTCATTCAAGACCTCTTCATTCAACTACCGTCGGCGTACATCGCCGTGGAAACAGTGGCGTTACTTCTCGCCAAGACCAAAAAAGCAATGATGCTTATCTTACTCCAGTATTGATAGTCGCCATGACAACCACAACAAAACAGTTTGCTCATATGTACCTCAGTTTAGGTTAGGCAAACCCCTTAAACAAGTACCATCGATGTGTATCAACATGGAAACCGTGGGGTCCAGAGGCTGTAAAACCAGGATATCTTCCTTACACCATTACCACCGGCTTGCCCAAGACAACCTCTAGACAACTACCTACACGTCCGTGACTCACAAGGATACCACACAGCCGTCAGGTTGTTGTAATTTTTTATGTTTATTATATGCGAAGTCAAGAACTCAAATATCAGTATACCACATCTGTTCGATGCAACTCTCAAAAACTCTTGAGAAAATCTGATTATGAAGTTTTCTGAGCTTCTTTAATTCTCTACCTCAAGGTTAATTTTTCGAAGGGTATACGCGGTCCAGTGGTAGAACTGTAGCTTGGCTTCGTTTCACTTCCTGGCTGATGCAAAGCTTTAAATAAAGTCGAGTATTCAACGTCGTTCAGCTTGAATAACTACCTCATTTAAATATAAAACGAATGAAATATGTACCATTTATCACACCTATAATTGCCTTTTTTATGAAAAATGCATTTCTCTGTTTTCCAGTTGCATATCACCCCAAAAAATAGGTTTTCATCGCAAATATAATTTCGAAATTACCCATTGTTTCCAAAATATTGTTAATAAAGATGGTTTCAATTTTAAAACACTACAAAATGATATTTTCACGTTTGTGTATTTTAGGTCTCTCGGAAATACTCGCCGAACATTCATCTTTGCTTACAAATTCAGAAGAGCCTGCAATCGAAGCCGGGCCATCTAGGTAAAAGAGAGCATTCTGCTACAAAGCCACACCGTTTTCAATAAAGTGGCCTTGATTTAGGAAATTAAAGATGCCCGCAAAACTTCTAAGTCGATTTTCTCGACCGTTTGGGAAAGATGCTTGTACATACCTTGCAAGATTGAAATTTGAGTCTGAACTTCACGTACCATAAATACAAAAAAAAAAAAAAAAACACATAATCCAATTGTCGTTTTGCCTTCTGGTCAGCACTGATTATGCATGTCATACAAGCAATGCAGATGGTTTTTCCGTATGTTTTCCCGGTGATATACAGTAACACATCATTGTCAGTTATTTTCAGTTTGTTTTTAACTTCTAAAATAGTGAAAGATTCGTGAAGAGGGCGTGACTACGCCTTTGTAACTGCCAGGCCTCTGCAGTTTTCTTAGTAGACCAGTGCCCCAAAATATAAGACATATCCTAGTCCTTTTATAAAGTTTCATTGTCTTAAGCCGTTATTATGCTATTTCTTTATGTCTTGTGGACCATTTTTATCTTCAACGTTGGTCTGATGATGGTTTACTGACCGAAGTCACCCACAACAGTTAATAAAAAGCACAATAAAATTATAAAATCTGCCGCATTTCCATAGACATTGCATCAGAAATTAGAAAACACCCATAACAAGCACTAACACTCGACAGATACATCAGCTCTCATACACCATGTAGAATGCGGACATTGCACTCTAAGGAGAAAAAAAGCCTTTCCGATTAGGCTGCTGAACAATCTCTATGGTCTAGCAGAAAACAATCTTTCCTTTGCGCATACTCAAGGATCAAGTATATAAAAAAAGAAAATATTACTATCAAATGTTGCTGAGATGTTTTTTTTACCTCCGTAAATGATTTTGCAGTTTTACTATGAAATGGTACATAGACGATTTTCTTTCCCTCTACCTAAATGATTTTGCAATATTAGGGTGGTGTTACATGAGACTGCTGAAATTTCGCATATTTGTTTTTTATACTGAAGTATTCAACTATTTCTTTATTTTGTATGTCTCATACAGTAAGAGAAATTTCTTCCCATTTTCTGAAGATACAATTTAAATTCAGTATTTAAAGGGCTTGAACGTCGTCATGTGGTACCTCCGTGGCCTCTAATCGGGATTTTGAGGTGGACCGCTGTTGCCGCTCGCCGCAGCCGGCTGGCTTCGACAGTTTCTGGAACACAAATTGGAGTACCATTAGAGGCGCCTACACCACAGTGACAAACGGCGAACGGATATTTACAACAGTGCGTGACCCGAGTTAGCAATTCCGTGTTTCGGTTACGAGTTCCAGTAGCGGCCAGGTGGTAAACAGCGGCTGGAGGCAATTGGCTTTCGCCCCGTGGGCCGCAGGTAATAGGAAATTCCGTTTCTGGCCGTTGCTATGGGATCGTAGGGAGAATGGAACTCGCCCGAAATTGATGGCCCCGAACGAATCGACAGCAACTGAAAAATGAAAAGGCTTCTGAGTAAATGTTTCATTCGCCGTTCTGTAGAGACTACCACTTATTACGGAACACTTGTGGATCCCATCTCTTTGCGAACACTTTTAAACACCCATGTATTACAATTTGTATAAAAAAAGGGAAAACAAGCAAACACTTCTGAAAGTTATAAAAAAACACTTAGTAGTGTAACCTAATGTACCTTCTTTGAAAATCATTAGAACAATACATTTTGAATTTTTTACAATTTTTCAAAGAAAGTCTTGAATATTTCCCGTTCCACCCCACACACCGGGCAGAATGGGATCAGGTTATTTTTTGTTAAATTGCATGGGGGCTTAATTAAACAGGAAAGAGTAATATTAATGAATAAATGCTATAATTTTACAGGTCGGTTACGCAGACTCGTAACCGGTTGGCCCTGACTATTATCAGCAGGCAATCTGACTGCATAAAATAAAAATAAAGAATGGCAAGGAATTTCCATTAACACAATTGATTAATTAAGTCCCCTGCAACTATAAAAGCTACGAAACAACAAAGCACAAGTGTAACTGTTCTGTGTGTGGTAGTGTGATTCAACGTACATGTATCTGGCTCGGTTCTTTCTCAATACGACATAATATTTTAAACACCATTTACAATGAACTAACTGAAAAACCAGAAATACTGCAACTGCACATAGAAACCAGAACTACACGTCTAATAAATGAACACGAACCAGATGCTTTGTTGACTGTACCTGTGAGCAAGAGGGATTGTTATTAAAGAAAACTGTAATACCTTTTTACCTCATTATATATTGACGAAAATGTTCCATTACACCAGCATCATAAATCAAAAGCCCATTTCCTTTCTCAAATATATTCTGGCAATTGCATCTTCTTCCATTTATACATTACACCAACCGAACAGTACAACATTTCAGTCAACACTCAGATCGTCTACTCTTTCGCACAACAGAACAACAACTTTTGACATAATTTACATTTAGCAAGAGCAAATCGAATACGTTTTTCCATATTACTGAAGTAGCAATTTTCTCGTGATTTCTGAAAGCATTTACTGGGACCAAAGTGTGCGTAGCTGAAATGTGTATACCAAATCTACTTATTAACCCACTCATCAGGAATGCAAGCTAAGAAAACAGATTTTTCAACCGATTTTCGTTTAAAAAGAACATCATTACGAACTAAATAATACTGTCAAATCGCTACGTTCTCCTTTCTCCTCCACTTCTCCTTAATGTCCTGCTAGATTGGATCCTTCTTTTGCGCCTTACTGATGTCATGGAGCGAAGACGAAATGAAATTTTCAAACGTAACATCTTGAATATACATCAAACAATAACTGTTTTCTTTGCAGTCTTCCTCAGCACTTTGTTTCAAACTCATAGGTGCACATGATAAAGCATCAGCAATAATATTAGAAGAATCCTGGGTGTAAACAATACTAAAATGAAATTCCCGTAGATACAGTGTCCATCTTGATAATCTCTCATGTGTTAATTTTGTTGACATAAGAAATTCCAGAGCTCGATGATCGGTGTAAACCTGAGTATGTCTGCCATACAAAAAGATGCGAAATTTTGTGAAAGCCCAGACAACAGTCAAAGCTTCAAGTTCTGTGATCGAATAATTCTTTTCTGCAATAGTTTTCTGTCCAACAACGCCGTTTTCTTCTATCTCTAGAAATAAGTGTCCACCTAGGCCTTTGTATGGTGAGTCCGTTGCCAAACAAAAATCTTTAGATAAATCCGGGTGTGAAGGAAGTGAAGCAGCAACTAAACCATCAGGAAGTTGTTCAAATTGTAAATTAGCTTCCTCATCCCATCATCAATTAGAATTCTTTCCAGAAAGTTCACACAAACGAGGTGTGGCTAAATTGTCCAATCTAACAAAGCGTCTAAGAAAATTACAGACACCAAGGAAACTATAAACATCACTTTTAGTAGTAGGAACAGCATAATTACGAATAGCGTCTAGTTTCTCTGGATCAGGAAGAATACCTTCTGCTGAAATAATATGACCAAGAAATATCACCTGAGAACGACCAAAATCAGATTTTTCCAATTTCACTGTAATGCCAACCCTTGCAAAAATACGTAGTAATGAATCCAAAATTCTGTTACGTTCACTCCAAGAACGTTTGGCAATAAGAATATCGTAAACATAAGAAGTAATATTGTTACAAAGATAAACAGGTAAAATTTCATTTAAACCACGAATGAATGTTGCTGAAGATACCGTAAGTCCAAACGGTAATTTCAGAAATTGATAACAGTTACCAAAGGCTAAACAAGCAGTGTATTTTCTACAATCAGGGTGGAGTTCAATTTGCCAAAAACTTGTGCGGAGATCAATTGTGGATAAAACTTTAATTTCATGGAAATATTGAAGACGTTCATTTAAATTTTGTAGACGGTCAGTTTCAGGAATGGGCCGAGCGGTTCTAGGCGCTACAATCTGGAACCGCGCGACCACTACGGTCGCAGGTTCGAATCCTGCCTCGGGCATAGATGTGTGTGATCTCCTTAGGTTAGTTAGGTTTAAGTAGTTCTAAGTTCTAGGGGACTGATGACCTCAGAAGTTAAGTCCCACAGTGCTCAGAGCCATTTGAACCATTTTTGATGATATTATTTATCTGTCTGGAGTCCAGAACCAAACGAATTGACCCATCCTTTTTAAGAACCACATGTAATGGGCTGGTATAAGGACTGACTGGTGGCTCAATAATGCCTTGATCTAACATGGATTGAAGTTCATTCTTAACCTTGTCTCTATAAACCAAAGGAATAGCGTGCGTTTTTCCCCGAAATAGTGTGTGGTCTTTTACTTTAAATAAATATTGTATGCCTTGTATAGTTATGTGTGATGACTAAATACCATAGCATGTGAAGTCAAAATATGATGTAAATCTTCTCTTGTAACGTCATATGTCACTTCAGCTTTGTTAACCTTTTCATTAATAACTAATTCTTCACTATTAATCATATCATCCATCGCGTCTCTGTATCTATTGTTGTTGTCATGAAAGAACACACCGTCGTCATAATACTCAGTGGAAACATCAGAAGTAAGAAACATTAAACAATTTGTGTCTGATTCAGATTTCGTTAAACACTCGAAAAATTTTAAACATCTCGGCATTCCGTCAGCAGTCAAGTTCACATTTCCTTCCTTACAGTTTTAAAGCATACCTAATACAATTTATGTACTGAGTAATGCAACAATAATAAAATTAGCAGAAAATTCATATCCTTGACAAATGAAATTTAAGTTGGTCTGTTGTTTGACTTCCAGAAATAGCTCCTCGAATTGTGGTTTTAGAAACAGGTAACACAGGACAAGCAACAGTTCTTACACATATACAAAAAACTGATTCACTAATAACATTCATGGGCTCCCAAAATCTAAAACAGCAGTGAACTTATTCTTACTCACACATACTTCAATAACAGGATGTAAAAATGCGTTTGCATTATTTTCCTTTTCGTCTAGCAAAATATCTCTCATGTCATCCAACCGTACGTAGTGTAAAGTCGTAGGGTCATTAGTTTCTGAACCGTCTGTATTGCTGCCAGAATCCGAAGCTACAAGTCATTGTCGATTGTTTGCGTCACGTCTTTGATTATTCGCGTCACTTTGCGGATCAATTTCTACGATTTTCACTTGTCTCTCAGAATTTCTGTTACGTGAAGGATGCCAATTAGGTCCCTCCTATCTGTTAGATGTAAATTCTTGGTTGTGTCTGTTATTAAAATTTCTATTTTTATGGCTATCTGCATGGCTACTTTTTGTGTAATTTCGATTGTCACTTTTCTGAAATTATTGTTAGGTCTACTACCCTGGTTATTTCTGCAGTAAGTATTTCTATTATCATATGAATAATATCTGTCATGATGATACCGATTACTGTTTTCGTATGATTGATGATTCCGGTAAGAATTTCTGTTATTATAATTGTATGTGTAATTTCTGTTAGAACGCCTGTTATTGCCGTAAGGCTGGTAACTATTGTCCTGTCTGTTTCGCCTCTCATTTCCAAAATTACCGTTATAACGTCCGTTCCGATCATTATCCCCTTCCTCTGAAAATCTGTTATGACTACTGTTACTGAAAAAATTACAAGAAGTTCCATCGTCGTTGTCATACTCAAGTTATTGAAGCAAAGTTTTAAAAGTTTCAATGTCGTCTTTACATCTTCCGGCTAAAGCAATGTGTCTTTTCGATTGTGGCAGCTTAGTTAAACAAATACGAATTAATTCAGTCGGGCTATAAGGGTTGGAGAGGAATTGATTCTTTCGAATCATGTCTTCAACGTATTCTGCCGGCGTGCGGAACTCAGACTGTTTAGAATTACGCTGCATAATAAGACAATGTTTGACTCTGTCTTGTGTGTTTTCGGACCAATATGCCTATAGAAATGCATGCTAAAAATCATTTAAATTATTACATGTCTTTACCTACGATTTCGCTTTCATTTTGTTTAACTTGCTTTCGTAATGCCTCAAATTCCCTTTTAACGCTCTCATTAAATTTTCCCTGATTTTCAACATGTTTATTTGTATTCTGGTACTCTTCTGTTTCTGAAAATGGCAATTGAGCTGTATCATCTGAATCTCTGTCCCCATTTAAACTAAGACTTGTCAATTTATCTGTAATGTCCTCAACTTTTTCAGTTAAGTTAGCTATTTGTTCTTTCTGTTTATTTACGTCTTCCGTAAGCATCGCGCCTCGGGTTTCAGTATTGAGACATTTAGTAGTTAACTGTTCATATTGTTGTGTTAGTTATTTATTCTGTCATTGGGCACGGATTCCTCGACTCTTTTAAATACTTCTTCATTATAGTGTGCACGTTGTAAATTTAACTAAAAAAATTTTTGTACTATCAAGCGATCTCTTTCTTGCTGTTCTCTCTCCTGTTCCTTTTGTCTACTTTCTATTTAAGTTAAGCTATTATTGTGAGCATTCAAAATCGGTTGTACTTCTTCTCTAATTCCTTTCTTTAATTCATCTTTCCTGTTTTCAAAACATGTCCCTATTCGTGAGTCTAACCATGTCGCCGTTGTTCCCACCTCTGTTTTAAATTCAGATCCTAACTGTGTTTCCATTGTTGCCATATCAGTTTTAATTGTTTATGATACACAGAAAATTCGTGATCTATAAAGATAAAGTCTCAAAAATCAAGAACTATTCTTCCTATTTGTGATCCCAAATTTAATATTGCACTCATCAACTGCTCCATATTAACTGGTTCGAAATTCTTTTCGCCCCTAACATATCTCCGTAAAACTAACTTCCTTCGTCATAGCCGTATAGCTATCTGTGTTCGATACTACTCCAGAATCTTCTATCGTTAATTTCGTATTCTGAAAATTTTCCGATTGTGAAAAAATTTGAACTGGTTCCGGACTATTTTCCCGGCTTATTAAATTGTTTTCTACTTCATTATTCACCATACTGTTCTCCTGTGTTGGCGAGTTCGCAATGTTAACAATTTCTTATTCTGACTATCAATCATTCTTGCCTTTTTCATCAATCGCGTAATCATTTACAAAACATACAAAAGTGGTCACTATACGAATATTACACACAATATAACACTTTATCACCAGTAATACCGTTCACACGAAATGATTCCCGACAAACACGTTTAACGAACTATTAAAACCTTCACAATTGCACGAAATTGTCAAATACGTATATGACACATCGAAAATTAAATTCTACAAAAATACCATTAGAAGTATGAGAAGACAACTACAAATGTTCAATCCCAAAATTTACACCTGCAATATAGACTACAATTACTAAACTACAAATTACTACAACAATACTACTGTCTACTATTTTTACTATCAGAAGAATTTCAATGGGCGATCCGAAGCAGTGGTCGCCACGTGCATGGGGGGCTTAATTAAAAAGAAAAGACTAATATTGATGAATAAATGCCATAATTTTGCTAGCTGTGTGACCGGTTACGCAGTCTCCTAACTGGTTGGCCCTGACTATTATTAGCACGCAATCTGACTGCATAAAATAAAAATAAAGAATGACAAGGAATTTCCATTAACACAATTGTTTAATTAAGTCCGCTGCAACTATAAAAACTACGATGCAACAAAGCACAAGTGTAACAGTTCTGTGTGTGGTAGTGTGACTCAACGTACATGTATCTGGCTCGGTTCTTTCTCAATACGACAAAATATTTTAAACACCATTTACAATGAACTAACTGAAAAACCAGAAATACTACAACTGCACATAGAAACCAGAACTACAAGTCTAATAAATGAACACGAACCAGATGCTTTGTTGACTGTACCTGTGAGCAAGAGGGATTGTTATTAATGAAAACTATAGTACCTTTTTATCTCATTATATATTGACGAAAATATTCCATTACACCAGCATGATAAATCAAAAGCCCATTTCCTTTCTCAAATATATTCTGACAATTGCATCTTCTTCCATCTATACACTACACCATCCGAACACTACAACATTTCAGTCAACACTCAGCTCGTCTACTCTCTCGTCCAACAAAACAACGACTGCTCTCGATATCTCTGAACTACTACTGCGCCCAATGGAGTCGGCGGAATAACAATCTTTGGTGTAGCCACCTTTCAAAATTATTGCATAAATGTTGATTTTTAATTACGAATATCGTATTAAAGTATGATAAAATTTGTATAAAAGGCACTTCAGACTAAGGAATGTGTAATTTAAACAATGAAAAAGTCAATCTTCAAAATAAGAAAATATATTAAAGTCATTCTGAAAAATGTACAATGCTTAATAACCACTAAACCACTAACTACTAGTCCTTTCGACAACAGTTACAAATCAGTGTTTCCTCTTCATCTTCACTGTTTATGCCAGCACATGAATTGTGTGCCCACTTGAAACACCTCTGGCATGCGACCCAAGTATCATTAGAAAAGGAGTAGAAGTTCCCCAAAGTAGAGACACTCAGCATCCTCTCTCTCTGATTCTCTGTTCTCCATCGTTTTCATCCTTTTATTTTTCTTAAGGCCTTTGATATCCTCTGTTTTGGTTTCTTGGGTGTACAGTTTGATATTTTTGCCTTAGATTCGATTGCACATGACGTCTCTGTCTTGACATTGTTCATGTTTGTGTACCCTCCTCCTTTCTGTAGGCCTACTTTACGTGCGACAGCATTCTGATGTTCCTTCTTATAAGCAGAATCTGTTAATACGACGGCTTTTCCTTTTCGTCTTGTAGTCCGCCGAGTATTTTGACAGACGGGCGATATCTGGGAAGTTGAGTTGTCTGTCGAACGTAGCTGGCTGGGAGAGTCTGACAAGCATTAATATCCAGGCTGGGGATCAATGATTAAGCCTTGGTCAGTCTTAGTCGTATTGGAGAGCCTGTAATCAACGTGTTAGATTATCAGTCTGTAGAGTGTGTAGTCGGACTTTCGCAGTTTTCGAACTGAATATCTGTTGGTGCTGATGGGAGGTAGTCGGCGTCTGAAAACACATTCAGGTCAGACGGCCATATTCCAGTTCGCTTAAAGCCATTTATAACCGTCGGCATCGTTGCAGAACGTAACAACGTGGCCCCAAATAGCGATGAATTTGGAAAAGAGTGACAACTTTTCCTGGATGCCTCCGTAGCCATTTTCTTATCTCTTCACAGTTATAACAACTCAGGGGCTTGAAAAAGTTACGTCCAGGGGTTGTAATTTATGTGAAGTTTGTGGCGGTAAACAAAGGAGGACTACACCATTGTCTCTATCCATATCAAGCTCCAGGTTTTTAGTGTGAGTTGAATGTCCATCAACAATTAGAAGCCTGGTGATTCTTTCATGGCCTTAGAAAATCCCACAAACTTTCTAAACCATACTAGAAATAATTCCTTAGTGATCCACCCCGAGGGGTGAACTTGAGACTAGCCTCCTGGAGGCAATCCAAGCGCAAGTTCTTGTTTTTTCTTCTTCCTTGGAAAGATGAGCATGGGATACATGTATAACCCAGATGCAGACATGCAGATGACTGCTCTAACGGTTTCTTCACGTTCTGAAGATGTTACCGCTCCTACTTGCCTTTTCCCTTAAGTGCTATTATTTTCGACTGACTTTTAGGATTAACTGTCAAGCCACTTCCATCACAGTTTAATATTTTGTCAGCAGTGAGCTTGCACTTATCATAACATTATTAAGAAGAGAGTTAAACTGTGAAACTGCTACTTTGTTGAATCCCATTGCTCGAGCACCAGAAGTATTTTCTGGCTTGCGAATAGACAGTGTAGGATGCCTCGTAATAAATCCTTTAACCCAGTCTTGTCCAGTTAGACAAGTTTGTTTGTCAAATCTGTGTGGTAAGCCACTTCTTCGGCTAGTTGATAGGCTAGTGATCTGAGATCTTTCATTCTTTCATTGTTAGACCAAAAAGTCTGCTTTCCATCGACCTGAGGTATGTTACCATCTCATGTTCTTGTTCTGGAGTGAACACCTTTTTAAATTTCCCATATGATTTGTCAATTATGTAGTCAGGTTTATTCGTAGATTTACGCACATATCTTTCCAATGTTGATTTCGGAACGTTGAACTGCTTAGACGCTTTTAAAAATCCCATTTGGAAAGGTAAAACGGATTAAACTGCCATTTCCTTTGCCTTTACGTCCCATTGCTGTCTATCAGTCTTTTTCATGTACGTTCGCGCCATCTGGAACAGCAAGGGGGAAAGTAACAGTGAGGGGGAAGGAAAAAAGAATATAGTTTGCTTTCTTCTTGCATCAAAATATGACGGGGCAGAACGGGACACTATCCCATTCTGCCGCATCCCCTTCCGCCCCAAGAGCACTTTTGAGATTAACAACGTGTATGGAGTGTAATAACTGACGTATTTAAACGCATTAAACAACTAAAGTATAACAAGAAGAAGACAGAAGAGAACAGAAGGAATCGAGCAGAATGACTACCCAAATTAATAGGAGACGGTTCTGTCAGAGCCTTAGCGGATATTTGATGCAAAAGCTTATTTCGAATGACAGTGAAGAATTCAAATCATCCATGAAAGAGGTTGATATTTTGAACAGTAAAAATGGCCCTATGATATTGTGAGCCCGTGTCTAGCAGGGGAAGGAAATCTATGAAAAATAAGTGACCGTTTCCTCCTTCCTTATCTAAATGTAAGAGGAGATTTAGACTCGTCCATGTGTACAGAGACCTTGGAATTCTTCGATATTATGAATGAATAGAACTGCATCCTCATAGTGTCCGCAATGGAGTCTATGATGTTGGCACAACTGAGTTTACTATGCAGTGTTTGCTCATGTGGAGACCATTTTGAATTTGCAATTCCACAAGTTCGGCGAACTCTTCGGAAGTAAGAATCAAGTCGTTCACTATTCGACCACAGCTGACACAAAACTGCAGCAGTGATTGGACCTAATGCGGAGATTTGCTCACTCATTCTTCCCTGGCTGAAATATTCTAGAATGGATAAGACAAGGGAGAGAAAGCGGAAGTAGCGTTGATCACGCACCGTACATTAGTCTGTGTAGCATAGATGCAGGTGTATGACGGTATCAAGGCTAATCACCGACGATATGGCACCGTGTAGAGAGCCTAATGGGAACATAAGAGAGTAGAATACAGCTGTTCACCTGCAACTGTTATAGCCATGGTGCCGTGTATGTACAAAGCGTTCAATTTAGCTGCTTTTCATTGATTCAGTATGTGTGCAGTCGAGGATGTATATGACTCAGTTAACATTTATCGAGGAATGCTATAAACTGATCTACATCTACATCTACATTTATACTCCGCAAGCCACCCAAAAGTGTGTGGCGGAGGGCACTTTACGTGCCACTGTCATTACCTCCCTTTTCTCTTCTAGTCGCGTATGGTTCGCGGGAAGAACGACTGTCTGAAAGCCTCCATGCGCGCTCGAATCTCTCTAATTTTACATTCGAGATCTCCTCGGGAGGTATAAGTAGGGGGAAGCAATATATTCGATACCTCATCCAGAAACGCACCCTCTCGAAACCTGGCGAGCAAGCTACACCGCGATGCAGAGCGCCTCTCTTGCAGAGTCTGCACTTGAGTTTGATAAACATCTCCGTAACGCTATCACGGTTACCAAATAACCCTGTGACGACACGTGCCGCTCTTCTTTGGATCTTTTCTATCTCCTCCGTCAATCCGATCTGATACGGATCCCACACTGATGAGCAATACTCAAGTATAGGTCGAACGAGTGTTTTGCAAGCCATCTCCTTTGTTGATGGACTACATTTTCTAAGGACTCTCCCAATGAATCTCAACCTGGTACCCGCCTTACCAACAATTAATTTTATATGATCATTCCACTTCAAATCGTTCCGCACGCATACTCCGAGATATTTTACAGAAGTAACTGCTACCAGTGTTTGTTCCGCTATCATATAATCATACAATAAAGGATCCTTCTTTCTATGTAATCGCAATACATTACATTTGTCTATGTTAAGGGTCAGTTGCCACTCCCTGCACCAAGTGCCTATCCGCTGCAGATCTTCCTGCATTTCGCTACAATTTTCTAATGCTGCAACTTCTCTGTATACTACAGCATCATCCGCGAAAAGCCGCATGGAACTTCTGACACTATCTACTAGGTCATTTATATATATTGTGAAAACCAATGGTCCCATAACACTCCCCTGTGGCACGCCAGAGGTTACTTTAACGTCTGTAGACGTCTCTCCATTGATAACAACATGCTGTGTTCTGTTTGCTAAAAACTCTTCAATCCAGCCACACAGCTGGTCTGATATTCCGTAAGCTCTTACTTTGTTTATCAGGCGACAGTGCGGAACTGTATCGAACGCCTTCCGGAAGTCAATGAAAATAGCATCTATCTGGGAGCCTGTATCTAATATTTTCTGGGCCTCATGAACAAATAAAGCGAGTTGGGTCTCACACGATCGCTGTTTCCGGAATCCATGTTGGTTCCTACAGAGTAGATTCTGGGTTTCCAAAAACGACATGATACTCGAGCAAAAATCATATTCTAAAATTCTACAACAGATCGACGTCAGAGATATAGGTTTATAGTTTTGCGCATCTGCTCGACGACCCTTCTTGAAGACTGGGACTACCTGTGCTCTTTTCCAATCATTTGGAACCTTCCGTTCCTCTAGAGACTTGCGGTACACGGCTGTTAGAAAGGGGGCAAGTTCTTTCGCGTACTCTGTGTAGAATCGAATTGGTATCCCGTCAGGTCCAGTGAAGTTTCCTCTGTTGAGTGATTCCAGTTGCTTTTCTGTTCCTTGGACACTTATTTCGATGTCAGCCATTTTTTCGTTTGTGCGAGGATTTAGAGAAGGAACTGCAGTGCGATCTTCCTCTGTGAAACAGCTTTGGAAAAAGTTGTTTAATATTTCAGCTTTACGCGTGTCCTCCTCTGTTTCAATGCCATCTTCATCCCGGAGTGTCTGGCTATGCTGTTTCGAGCCACTTACTGATTTAACGTAAGACCAGAACTTCCTAGGATTTTCTGTCAAGTCGGTATATAGAATTTTACTTTCGAATTCACTGAACGCTTTACGCATAGCCCTCCTTACGCTAACTTTGACATCATTTAGCTTCTGTTTGTCGGAGAGGTTTTGGCAGCGTTTAAACTTGGAGTGAAGCTGTCTTTGCTTTCGCAGTAGTTTCCTAACTTTTTTGTTGAACCCCGGTGGGTTTTTCTCGTCCCTCACAGTTTTACTCGGCACGTACCTCTCTAAAACGCATTTTACGATTGCCTTGAACTTTTTCCACGAACACTCAACATTGTCAGTGTCGTAACAGAAATTTTCGTTTTGATCTGTTAGGTGGTCTGAAATCTGCCTTCTATTACCCGTGGTAAACAGATAAACCTTCCTCCCTTTTTTTATATTCCTATTAACTTCCATATTCAGGGATGCTGCAACGGCCTTATGATCACTGATTCCCTATTCTCGACTTACAGAGTCGGTATGGTTTGTGGATATAACACCAGTGGACGATGCTACCAGGGAAGCGTTGTGAATTGCACTGCATAGACAACACTGGAGAGAACATTCCTGAAAACCGGAAAACAATTTTTGTTTGTGTTGATACAATCCCTGTGAACACGTCGGACTGTGATAGAGGCTTAAGTACAAAGAACTTAGTTATGACAACTATGCTGAATTTCCTTTCTGTTTGCCACGTCTCAACCTTAATGTTTATTTCACTTGTGGGTCATCTTTGTAACACCGACGATTACTACAATGTACGAATCAAAACCAACACGGACAACCAATACAAGTAGGCTAACACGTGTAGCAGTCTGACCGGTACTTCAACATATGGGGTCTTCTGTAGGTGAATCCACCCACCATTTTTGTTAGGAATACTGCATTTGCTTCGTCGAAGACCTGATGTCCCGGAAATCTAACACTGAACATTTGCACGACTTTCTGTATTACTTATTTGGAAAACCTATATTCTTGCAAATGTCACTTTCCACTCATTAAGTGGATCTACTTCAAATAAAACTGCGTAGACGGAGAAATGGGGAAGCTGTCGATTCAACTATTATCCGACATGAATACCTTCGAAATATCTGCTACAAGAATACGAACTGTATTCTAAAATGCGGATATGGACAACCATCAGCTGTATAAAGGAATGACGATAGTGAAAATTTGTGTCAGACCGGGACCCGAACCACGATTTCCCGCTTATCGAGAACAGTCGCCTTACAATTTGGCTACCCGACCACGACTCAAGGCCAGACCCTAACTTCCATATGTCAGCAACCAAGTGCCTATATTCGTACATCCTTTATGTATTTACCCGTGCAGGGGAGACATTTTACTTGAAAATTGCTTGCCCAAAACCGGCAGATAGATACGGTATAACAGTGCCTGTATAATTCTGAATTACGGTGCAATGTTTCTTCGGATACGCATGTCCTAACGAACGTTTCATCATAATTCACAGTAACACAGGTACTGGAATATTATATCGTATCATATCTGCTACAAGTTTCCCACCTACAAAATGTTGTTACTTATGCCTCACAAATGTCAGTTTCTTAAATGAAATTTTCGCTCTGCAGCAGAGAGTACGCTGATGTGAAACTTTCTGGTAGATTAAAACTGTGTCCGGACCGAGACTCGAGCTCGGGACTTTTGCTCCACAGACTTAGCTTCTCAAGCTCGATTCGCGACCCGTCCACACACCTTTTCTTCTGGTAGTACCTCATCTCCTAGGTTCCAAATATCACAGAAGCTCTTCTGCGAAAGGCTAAGGCAAAGATTGCGAGTTCGAGTCTCAGTTCAGTACACAGTTTTAATCGGCCCGAAAGTTTCAAATGCAACTTTGATTTACTGCACTTACATTATGAAAATATCTAAAAGCCAAAAATCTTTGACCATACCTGTTGCATGTAGATAGTCCTAATCTTGCGTAAAATGGGAAGAGAAATGTTATGTCTGTGTTGATGTCTTATGGAAATCAACACGAATGGTAAGGAAAAATAAGATGGCAACGAATGGGAGTCAATTCGTTTTCTGTCGACGCCACTTACAGGGAATCAAGATGTCCGTTTCGGAGGAGGAGGAGGAGATTAGTGTTTAACGTCCCGTCGACAACGAGGTCATTAGAGACGGTCTGTTTCGGAATTCAGGCGCTCTAATTTCCCGAATTTTCTCTTTGTGGTTACTTCCAGGGACTTATGTTGGAGGAAATAACATGTTTTCGATCCTTTCCGGAATGTTCTCTCTCGTAATTTCAGTATAAAACCTCTCCGCAATGCACAACGCTTCCCTGGTAGCACCGTCCACTGGTGTTATACTCACAGACCATACCGACTCATCAGTTTATAGTACCCATCGATAAACATCAACTGAGCCCTATACATCCTCGACTGCACACATAATCAATGAAAGGTAGTTAAATGGAACGCTCAATTCAAGTCACCTCAATTCATAAAGCGAAACAGTTACACAATGAGCATGACAGTATGTACTCTTGAACATGCATGTTTCCCACCTACAACATTTACATTGTAAGAGTATTAAGTTACCAATACATTAATCATATTGCAGCATTGAATAGAACGGGTTATTTTCTATAAAAAAGGCACCATCCACGATCGTATAATAATTATTCAAGGCATAGAGAGCAACTGCAGTTAAGATGTGTATTTATTCAATTTTGATATCTGGACATATTAAGTGACGTAGAATCAAGAATAATACGTCGTTTTATTCAGTTTTTTTGCATGCTTCTGGTAACACATTTATTTTCAAGACTGAATAATCGTAGATACAAGTTCTTCATGATGACGATAGGGACACCTAAAAATATACTGACGGAAAAGAATCGGTACACCAAAAATTATTATTTTAGAGTAATGAAACTTCAGGAATACATTTTTCTAGATAACATACTTATGTTATTAACATTGCAACATCAAAGTTAATGTAAGTGCGAAGTTAGCCATTGCAAATGTGAAATGCTGGTACATTAATAACCAATATAACCAACAGAACGATGAGTGCAAGCATGCAAACGCGCATGCATTGTTTTGTACAGGTTCCAAATGTCAGTTTGTGCGATGGAGTTCCAACGCTGTAGCCCTTGGTCGGTCAATACAGGGACGGTTAATGCTAGTTGTGGATGACGATGGATTTGTCGTTTGATGATGTCCCACTTGTGCTCGACTGAAGAAATATCTGCTGATTGAGCAGGCCAAGGGACATGTCGAAACTGTAGAACATACTGGCATATAACAGAGATACGTGGGCGATTGTTTTCTGTTGTTCATGTATGACAGCACAACCGGTCGAAGCACCAGACAGACATACAGATTTGCAGTAATAGGGCTGGGATAACCACGAGAGTTCTCCTGGTTTCATACGCAACGGCACCCCAGTCCATAACGCCACGTGTGGAACCACTGTGTCTAGCCAACGGACAGTTTGCTTGCAGGCCGTCTTCTAACCAACACACGACCATCACTGGCACTGAGCAGAACCAGTCTTCAGCGGAAATTACAATAGATCTCCACGCTGCCCTCCAACGAGGTTGCGCTTTACACCACTGAAGACGCAAGTGGCCGTGGTTTGGGGTCAGTGAAATGCATACTTCAGGGAGTCTGGTTCGGAAATGTCTTTGAAGTAACCGATTTTTAACAGTTCTTTGTGTCGCTGTGGTGCCACCTGCTGCTCAGACTGCTGTTGCAGATGCAGTACGATGTTCCAGAGCCACATGGTCTTCCCTCTCAATAGTGTCGCGTGGTCATCCGGAGTCCGGTCTTCTTGGCACCGCATATTCTCGTGACCACCGCTGCCAGAAATCACGTGCAGCTAACACATTCCTATCAAGTCTTTGAAGAATATCGCAGAAATTACATCCAGCTTCTTGTAGCGCTCTTACAAGATCTTGTTCAAACTCAGTGATGTGTCGGTAATGGCATCTTTGCCACTTCAATGACATTCTTGACTAACATCAACGCACCACATCCAGTCCCAAAGGTAGCTGACGCTCATGTCAGTAATAGCGTGTATTTAAAGCAAACATCGTGTGCAACCTCATAGTGGTGCTGCGAGGACCACTCTTATGCTGCTGGCTCAAAATTTGAAGAGACATCATCTTTCAGATGTAGAAACACACCTACCAACTTTTGATTACGTCGCACAACCCCTTATTGGTGTTGAGATTCTTTATCCGTGAGTGTATGCCGCATGGTAGCTCAGTGGACACTCAGAAAAATCCGCAGTGATGAGCATTCTAATTTATTCTGCCGGCATTTCGGTGGAACATGCATTTTCACGTAATAAGCCAGTTCGGACGTATTGAATCGAACTCATTCGATGTAGGAGCTGATCGACACTTACGATCATTCCATCGAGTGATTACTGGACTTGTATTCTTTATATTTTGTGTCGCTCTGAACTTGTAACAATTCTGAGATAGGAACAAATGTTATTATAACGCTTAATTTAACTGCATAGTGCATTTGCTATCCTCTGTATTGGAGACTCGAAATATTTAGATCAGCTTAACTTCGCTTATGACATTAATCACCAACCTGCATTCAGTCAGTGACAAAACAGAATAAATTATTGTTACTGAACTTTGGAACATGTTGTTGGGGACCGTTAATTATATTAATACAAATAATTCAAGCTAACATTGTTTATTCACATTTATACATCAGGAACGGTGTATTACTTTATTTAAGATAAGCGCACAGATACAGCATCACCTAAGACAACGTATACAAATAGTGAAACAACTTATATTTCTAAATACTTAAACGTGCAAGGTGCTTACGCCTGTGTCCAAGAAACGATCTCGTGAAAAAGCTCGCCTTTGTTCGTTGTATCTTGTCTACGTCTTCGGTTAATCAAAATCTGTTAAGAATTCAGACTAATGAACAATACTCAAGAATAGGTTGAACAGCTGTTTTGTAAAGCACTACCTTCCCTTGGTAGCCTAACAAATATGTGATTTTTTCGACGAATATTTGACTAAAAGAACCCAGTGCGACGTATTATAAACAACGCTCTACAGAAACGAAAGTAACAGCATGTGCCTCCAAAGGAATCGTGACAGTACGTCAAATATTATCAGACAGGATCAGCAGTAATATAAAATTGTTTGCTGATGATACTGCTGCCTACAGGAAGTGTCGGGGACGATCGAGAGAAAGGCAGAAGATTTGCTCAGTATTTTCATTTGCCGTAATGAATGGTAGCCCTTTCATATGCTGGTAAATAAGTGAAAGAACAAGATAGTGACAAGATTAGTGGTAAATACTGAGGATGTCATAGGTAGCACAAGAAACGACGGAAAACTAAGCGAACACTTAAAACCAGTACCTTCTCTACTTAGACCATCGACAGTTTTGCTGTCCATGTACCAAGTCTACTCGTCTAATTTTAGGGCCACATTTCCTAACCGATGTCCTGCAGTGTTGATTTAATGCATGCTTTCCATAACCCTTGTTTTATTTTTCTTTATATTCATCTTACAAATAATATTCACGAAACTACGTCATCGATAAATTTCGAAGTTCTTACAACTCTTCATCAACTTCTTTTCTCTTACCAAAGTCCTCTTTGAATTCATTTTCTGCATGCTCAGTGTATGAATTGCATAACATCGCTTCTCTTTGAGTCCTTCTGCTCTTATAACTCCAGTCTGGTATCTGTAGAAGTTATAAACAATCTTTCACTGTTAATTATGCCTTCAACCCTGAGGAAGATTCTACGTGATCAAAAGCTTTCATGAATCATTAAATTTTATAAGCTTGGGACTGCCTTAGTTCAACCTAAGAAAAGTTTTAGGGTCGGTATGGCCTGGGATGTTTCTATATTTCTACGGAACCCAATGTCATCTTCTCCGACATCACCTTCTACCACTCTGTTAATTCTTCTTATTTCGTGTAGGCCAAATAAGGACCACGACATTCAACTATTGCGTTTGGAGTAGGCTTTGACGTTTGCGCAGTAGTTACGCATCCTCTGGATGTGTTGTTCCTTCCTCTCCTGTGTTCAGAGGGCACCAGTCTTCTTTCTTGGTAGTCTGTGTTGGAACCTCTTCTGTCCAAGCTTCTACCTGAGTATTGCACGTTCCTTAAAGTTTCCTTCTGTTATTCCCGGTTCATGAAGATCTTTCTCCACTTCCATCAACCACGGTGATTTCGTCTTCCTCTTTTGCCATTAACAGAGAAGCTGGTTGGTCAATCTGTAATGATGCATCCTGTAAACGTGTACGTAAAATGCTAGACGTCTTTTCCTAGCCGGCCGCGGTGGTCTAGCGGTTCTAGGCGCGCATTCCGGAACCACGCGACTGCTACGGTCGCAGGTTCGAACCCTGCCTCGGGCATGGATGTGTGTGATGTCCTTAGGCTAGTTAGGCTGAAGTAGTTGTAAGTTCTAGGGGACTGATAACCTCAGAAGTTAAGTCCCATAGTGCTCAGAGCCATTTTTCTTTTCCTAGCTACACCTGTGATTGTTTCACAGTACTCGTAGATCTCTGATTCGGTCACCTTTTACAATTGTCCCCTTCCTTGACTGTCCCCAGTATCTTCCTTATTATCTTTCTCTCCTGGATTTCGAGCTTTTCAGTAAGCTCCTTCCTACTGAGTATTAATCATTCTGAACCATATAAGTCTTCAGGACAGTTCACTGTGTGGTAGAGCTTCAGCTTAGTGTTACGGGAGAGACATTTTTTATTACAAGTTTTCTTGATGGTATGCCAGCTCTAGCTTGTTGAGTCGAGTTGATAGTGCTATTCCTTCAGATAGATCAGGTTCTGGCCATTCTCCCAAGTACTTAAACCCGTTGGTTTTGTTGATTTCTCCCTGGTCTAGACGCGTGTACTAGGAGATTCACCTATGTTCGTGATGTAATGCGTCTCTTCAGGTGATACATGAGGCCCAACCTTTGCCGCTTGCTGTCTGAGAACGTTGAATTGTTTCACTGCAGTTTCTGTTGACTCTGATAGAAGTGCTAGGTCATCAGCATAAGCCAGGCAATCAACATTGAGCCCATTGCACTTATGTCCCAGAGAGATACCATATGGAATACCCTCTCGAACTGACTCCTTCTGCCACTCTCTTATTGCCTTTTACAGGGCACAGTTGAAGTGGAGAACGGACAGACCATCTCCCTGTCTTACTCCCGATTTGATTTCAGAACTTCCTAAGAGGACTCTGAACTCTACTGGTGATCTGGTGTTGTTTAAAGTCTGTTGGATAAGGCTGCGGGCCTTCTTCTGATCTAGCCCTAGTTCTTGCAGGATCTTCATGACAGGAGGTCTATCAACTGCGTCATACGCCTTCTTGAAGTTAACGAAGATAACCACATACTTCTTACTAGCCATTTTTACTTGTCGTAGCACTGATTTCAGGTTCAGTATTTGTTCAGTACAAGAACATCCTTTTCTAAATCTTGCCTGGTATTCCCCTAGCTGTGTGTCCAGTTGAGGTTTGGCCCTGTTTAGTAAAGCCTTGGTGAAAATCTTGTATGTGACAGGTACTAATGAGATTCATCAATAATCATTGAAGTCAGCCAAGTCCCTCTCTTGTGCAAGGGATGAATCGAGACAGAGGTCCAGTCACTAGTTAATGGTCTCCCAAATGTCTTTTAGGATTTCCGTCAACTTGCTTAAAGTCTTGTCTCCCGCATGCTTCCATAGTTCAGCCACTATTGAGTCTTCTCCTGATGCTTTGTTGTTTTTCAAGGACTGTGATTTCTATTACTTCTTCTTTCATCGGTGGTTGTGAGTTTGGATGTTTGGTGCTGTCCTGATAATCAAAGAATGTGTCAGGTGATTCACAGTTCAGGAGATTCTCGGAGTACATGGCCAGAAGATGGCAGTTGTCTGTATCTTTGTAGGCTAGCTTCCCATCTGGTCCCCTGATGTGGAAGCTAGGTGGACTGTGGTGGCTTAGGTTCCGTTTAAAACTTCTGTAGAAATTCCTGGTGTTGTTTTCCTTGAAGTTGTCATCCAGTTGTGTCAACTGGTTTTTGTGAACTGCCGTTTTACTTGTCTGATGGTTCTGGCAGTTAACGTTCGTTGTTCTATGAATTTGCCTCTGTTCTCTTGTGTTTTCTTCAAGTTCCACCTCTGCCTGGCCATCTGTCTCAGCATCACTGCTTCCTCACAGGTAGTTGTCCACCAGGCATGTTTCTTTTGTTTCAGTAATGGCGCAGTTTATGTGGCAATTTTACTGTGTTCTTCCTCAATTCATTCCAGTCTCTACTTCCCAGTGATTCCAATTTCCCTGCGAATTGGTTGCGAGTTGAAAGTTTTTCTACATCAAACTTAGCAAGCTTGAGTGACTTGGTTCTCTTTCTGTTCCTAGGCAGAAATCTCAACTTTAATTTGGAGAGGTAGTGGTCAGAGACCAATGCTCCTCTCAACACTTTTACATTGTAGATCTCTCTGTGGGATTTTCTTGAGATGGTGACTTGATCAATCTGAAATTCTCCCAAGAGGTTGTTGGATGATGTCCAGATAACTTGCTTCTTTGGTAGTCTCTTGAAGGCCGTTGACTTCATTACCAAGTTGAAAGCTTTACAGAGTCCCACAAAAAGCTCTCCATTCCTGTTGATCCGTTTGTGGACAGGGTATTTACCTGTGATGTCTCTAAATTTGCGCTCTGTCCCCAACTGCTCATTGAAATCCCCAACTAGGATGATTGTGTGACGTTCTGGGACCTTGCTGACGATGTCCTCTAGTTCTTCCCAAAACTTGACAGTATTTCCCGGGTTACGCTTATTGTCGTCATTGATAAATGCGTGAACATTTACTACAGTGTAGATCTTGTTTGTGCACCGGAACGACTATTTGGTGAGCTGAACTCAATTGCTGAATCGAGCATCTTGTGGCTTACAATAATCCCGGTCCCCAGGTATTGAACATTCTTCATTTTCCTACGTCCTATCTTTCCTTTAAAAATGCGATAGCCGCCTGAATGAAAGGCATGTTCATCTGTATACCTGGTTTCTTGTATTGCTGTGAGCAGTATCTCGAGGCGAGTCAGTGCGTGTGTTAAATGTTTCAGTTTGCATATTCTGAGTAGCGAGTTGATGTTCAATGTTTCAAAATAGTTCTGTTGCTCATGTCTGGTTTTCTTGTTGGTGGTTCCATGACGCTCCGACTAGTCCTCAGAGCATGTTCATTGTTATTAATATAATAACTGTAAGTCTTTAGCATCCAAGACTTATTTCAGTGAAGATTCTGTGATATTCACGCCTGTCAGGCCTCGAGTTTTCTGGAAATGTAGAGCATGAAATGGAAGCAGTAGTGGGACAGGGAGTAATTCATGGGCATAGACTCACCACGATGTTATTCTATATGTATATTGAGAAGGCAGACCAGGAAACCAAGAATAAATTTGAAAAGGGAGTTAAAATTCAGATGGGTAATTAAAAACTTGCGTTTTTCCAATGACACTGTAATTCTTTCACAGATAGGTGAAAAAAATGGGTAGTATCTTGTTTTTACGATGAATAAGACGAAAAATAAGAGAGTAATGGAATCATTATAAAATTAGTGCAGAAAATTATTATTGCTAATTGGGAAATAAAATACCTAACGAAAGTTAAGTAGTGAGTGTATTAAATGGAGACTGCGAATAGTAAGAAAAACGTATCTGAAAAAGGGAAATGTGTTGACGTCGAATTCTAATTTAAGTGTTATGAAGACTTTTCTTAAGATATTTGTTTGGAGTGTCTGATGTTCTTCGTTGAAGCGGGCTCTGAATTTGTATTCTAAATGAAGGCTACTGAAAGTACACTTCTGGCTTCCATACTTGCAGGCAATTGCTGACTCTTTGCTGGTGCCAAAACTTTTTATGAGAACAAAATTTTATTTTTCAATAATAAATATAACCCTGTATAGTTCAATGACTAAGCGCCTCTTCATAATAATGTCGCCTAGCTCTACAACACACAATGCGTCAGCCTACTAAAACAACCAGAAGGCGAGAGAGCGATATATTTTTGGTAAGAGCAACTTCATTTATTCTAAAAAAAAATACAGTTTTTGTGTTGAAGGTTATCCTGCTTGGAAACGAACGAATTAACAATACTTTAATACTTTCCGAGATTTCTGACTACAATCATGTTTTTAGTAAGAATGGACAGGTCGATAACTGTGTGAATAAATATTTTTATGGTTCCGAGGTCGATTCCAGTGACACTAACATCGTTAAACCTGTGAAGGGGTTTGAGAAGACAGTGTTTTATAGTGATTCAGACAATATGGACGAACATAATTCTGTTTCTGCGGATAATTCTTTTTGTCTTGATCTTAATACATCTATATCGAGAATTGTAGTAAAGACTTTTAATATTAATTTAACAATGAAATTTGTATTACTGGAAAGGTACTTTGCTATAGATGTGCACAGAAAGATTATGTGTGTAAGTAGCCGTTAAGAGGAGTAAAAGCAGGTAGTCAGGCACACATGAGAATAGTTTTCCTCTGTCTCTCACACTGCTACCAACTTCTACGCCGCGTATACCGGTCGTGAAATCACAGTCTCTGTAGAATTTCACGTCTAAATGTTGCAGTTGGTTCATTTGCAGTGACACACGCATACCTGGCAACTATAATGTTAAAACTGCTAAATCGTTGATATTGTCAGATGAGGAAAACAAAAAATCGTATTCTTGAGTTGATGGGAGCAACACAGACTGTAATAACGTTATTTATTGTCTAAGAGCATACGGAACCAACGCTGCCACAAAATCTGAAGTAAAATAGGAATATTCAGTTTCTTTCTTTTTGAACTACTTCTCTTATTATGCAATGACTATATTTGTTTTAGGCAATGCCACGAAGAAGAACACTTACCGGTCGGACTGAAAGGCAAGCACTAGAGAGAGACAATTTCGGTGTAGACAAGTAACAGTGGGCACAGATGATGTTAGTTCCATTTTTATTCTAAAGATGTGCTCTGAACGTAATTCCGAATCATTTTTAGAGCTATAATGATGAATTCCCCCCCGTGAACCATGGACCTTGCCGTTTGTGTGGAGGCTTGTGTGCCTCAGCGGTGCAGATAGCCGTAATATCGGTGCAACCACAAAGTAGGGGTATCCGTTGAGAGACCAGACAAACGTGTGGTTCCTGAATAGCGGCAGCAGATTTTCAGTAGTTGCAGGAGCAATAGTCTGGATAATCGACAGAATTGGCCTTGTAACATGAACCAAAACAGTATTGCTGTGCTGGTATTGCGGACGGCTGAAAGCTAGTGGAAACTAAAACCGTAATTTTTCCCGAGGACATGCAGCTTTCCTGTATAGTTAAATCATGATGGCATCCTCTAGGTTAAATATTCCAGAGGTAAAATACTCCCCCATTCGGATCTCCGGGCGGCGACTACTCAGGAGGATGTCATTTCAAGGAAAAACTGGCGTTCTACTTATCGGAACGTGGAATGTCAGATACATTGATGGGAAAGGTAGATTAGAACATTTAAAAAGGGAAATGAATGAGTTAAAGTTAGATACAGTAAAAATTTGTGAATTTGGGGTGGAAGGAGGAACAGGACTTCTGGTCTGGGGAATACCGGGTGATAAATACAAATTTAAATAGGGGCAATACAGCAGTAGGTTTAATAATGCAGAAAGAAATAGGAACGCTGGCCAGCTACGACGAACAGCATAGTTAACGCATTCTTGCAGCCAAGATAGACACGAAGCCCATGCGTATCACTGTTGATCAAATTTATATGCCAACTAGCTCCGCAGATGATGAAGAGATTGAATAAATATATGATGAGATAAAAGCAATTATTAAAATATTTACGGGAGGCGAAAACTTAATAGTCGTGTGGGACTGGAATTCGATAGTAGGAAAAGGAAAGGTAGTAGGTGAATGTTGACTGCGGGGTGGGGGGGGGGGGGGCGGGGGTAAGGAATGAAAAAGGAAGCCGACTGGTAGAATTTTGCAGAGAACATAACTCAATTATCGCTAACACTTGGTTTAAGAATCATGGAAGACGGTTGTACACGAGGAAGAGACCTGGAGACATCGTAAGGTTTCCTATTGATTATATAATGGTAAGACAGAGATTAGGAAACAGGTTTTAAATTGTAAAATTGTAATTGTAAAACATTTCCTGGGGCATATGTGGACTCTGACTACAGTTTATTGGTTATGAACTGTAGATTAAAACAGAACTGGAAAACGGTGGAAATTTAAGGAGACGAGACCTGGATAAACTAAAAGAACTGGAGGTTTCAGAGAGTTTCAGGGGGAGCATTATGGAACGATTGACAAGTACTGGGGAAAGGAATATAGTAGAAGAAATATGAGTAGCCTTGAGAGATAAAATAGTGGAGGCAGCAGAGGAACAAGTAGTTAAAAGGAAGGGAGCAAGTATAAATCCTTGGGTAACAGAAAAGATATTGAATTTAAATGATGAAAGGATAAAATATAAAAATGCAGTAAACGAAGCAGGTGAAAAGGAATACAAAAGTATCAAAAATAGGATCCACAGGAAGTGCAAAACGGCTAAGCGGGAATTCCTACCGTACAAATGTGAGGATTTAGAAGCTTATATCACTAGGGGTAAGACAGATGCCGCCTGAGAAAAATTAAAGAGACCTTTGGAGAATATCAAGAGCTCAAGTGGTAAACCAGGCATAAGCAAAGAAGGGAAAGCCAAAAGGTGGAAGGAGTATGTGGAGGGTTTATTTATATAAGGGAGATGTACTTGAGGGCAACATATGAAAATGGAAGAGGACGTAGATGAAGATGAGAACGGAGATATGATACTGCGTGAACAATTTGACAGAACACTGAAAGACCTAAGTAGAAACAAGGCAACGTAAGTAAGCAACATTCCATTACAACTGCTGATTACTTTGGGAGAGCCCGCATAACTCTTCCTTCTGGTGAGCAATATGTATGAGACAGGAGAAATACCCCCAGACTTGAAGAAGAATATAATAATCTGGATTACAAAGAAAGCAGGGGCCGACTGGTGTGAAAGTTACTGAAATATCGGTTTAATAAGTCACAGTTGCAAAATACTAATACGAATTCTTTACAGACGAATGGAAAAACTGGTAGAAACCGACCCCGGGGAAAACCAGTTTGGAATGTTGGAACACGCGAGACAATACTGAACCTACGACTTCTTATAGAAGAAAGGATAAGGAAAGGCAAACCTACGTTTCTAGCATTTGTAGATTTAGAGAAAGCTTTTGGCAATGTTGACTGGTACACTCTCTTTCAAATTCTGAGGATGTTGGGGGAAAATACAGGGAGCGAAAGGCTATTTACAATTTGTACGCAACCGGAAGTCAGTTCTAAGAGTCGAGTGGCACTAAAGGGTACCACTGGTAGTAGATGAGTTTTGCTATCTGGACAGTAAAATAACTGAATGGTCGAAGAGTACATGACACAGACTGAAGACTGGCGATGGGAAGGGCAGCGCTTCCAAAGAACAGAAATCTTTTAACGTCTAGTATAGATTTAAGTGTTAGGAAGTCTTTTCTTAAAGCATTTGTATGGAGTGTAGCCATGTATGGATGTGAAACATGGACGATAAACAGTTTTGAGAAGAAGAGAATAGAAACTTTTGAAATGTGGTGCTACAGAATAACACTGTAGATTGGATGTGTAGAACACGTAACGAACGAGAAGTTACTGAAAACAATTGGATGGAACAGGAATTTGCGGCACAACTTGACTAGAAGAAGGGATCGGTTCGTAGAATATGTTCTGAGGCATCAAGGGATCACCAGTTTAGTCCTGGAGGGAAGCGTGGGGGTAAAAATCGTGTAGGGAGACCAAGAAGATTCAGAAGGATGTAGGTTCGGAGATGAAGAAGCCTGCAAAGGATAGAGTAGCATGGAGAGCTGCATCAAACCAGTCTCAGGACTGAAGACCACAATAACAACAACGACGTTGAACTACACGCCGGATTTTGTAATGCCAAATATTTCGCATCTGAGGTCACTTTACGTCATACAACGGCATTCACGCAGTATTATCATTAGGCAAAAATTAATTTGTTGCTGTTAACACAAAATTTGTTTTTCGGTGCACTTGATGAAGGACTCACTTCAATTGCTCCATCAATAAAAAAGAAATCAAAGAAATATTGCAATAATATTCGTAGCTACAATGCAGCATAAACACATTTTGTCCAATTTCGGCCACCGATGACACTACTTTATTGTTAATAGCTGTAATTGTTTTGATCTGATGGAATTACGTTTTCTTGGAGACATGCTGAAATTGAACTTTATCTTCGATAAGAATGGAAGCTGAAATTAAAATTTGTGTCATGGCCACGACTCGAACCTTGGTCTCCTGCTTACTGGGCTTATGTGTGATTCACTACACCACCCTGGTATTGTAAATAACCCAGTTGGTTGGTGTGTGAATTGAAGTTCATGTTCGGAAGGGCATTCGACTAGGCTAGTCCGTGCGGGTGGATTAGCAGCTGTGCCAGGGTGGTGTAGAGGATAACACCTCTGCACAGTAATAGGAAACTCTAGGTGAAGTTCTGAACAAGGAACAAATTTTGATTCATTAATTGAGCTCCTGAGAGCTCCTATCCTTATCGAATCTAATGGATTTGCTTATCAAGACAGTATAATTGACTGGGTTCGTTATTAGTACAACCTTGTGTGGAAGTGAAATGCGGTCGGTAAGGAGTTCAGACAAAAAGAGAACAGAAGCTTCTGGAATGTGGTGCAACAGAAAAATGTAGAAAATTAGCAGTTAGCCGGGTTGATTGAATAACGAATGAACATGTACTGAGATGAGCTGGGGAAAAAAGAAATTTATAGTACAACGTAACTGTAAGAAATCGTCGGTAGACAGGACACATAACGAGGCATTAAGGAATCGTAGGTAAGGTAACGGAAGGAAGTGTTGGGATAAAAGTTGTAGAAGGGAACCAAAGCTTGACAGTAAAGTAAGAAGGCTGAAATGGGTGTAGGTTGCAGTAGTTGAGCATCTGCCCACTTTTTGAAAATATGCCCACCTGTTGAAAATATTTAAATCTAGTAGCATACTTTAGGGCATACAATAAATTTTTGAAAAAAAATACCTATTGTTTTTAATGATTGCTTATAACAGATTGCAGCGCGGGATTAACCGAGCGGTCTCAGGCGCTGCAGTCATGGACTGTGCGGATGGTCCCGGCGAAGGTTCGAGTCCTCCCTCGGGCATGAGCGTGTGTGTTCGTCCTTATAAAAATTTTGGTTAAGTAGTTTGTAAGCTTAGGGACTGATGACCTCAGCAGTTAAGTCCCATAAGATTTCACACACATCTGAACATTTTTTTCATATAACAGATTCCGGAATTGGTTTACACCTTTAAGTAAAACGTAAGGTCTTAATAATGAATGTGACTATTCGCAACTAATGTCATATTCGTGTTTTAAAGTTCAGAACAATTCTTACACATCTGAGTGTTTATAGAAAGTATGACGAGAAAAAGTAAATGGCAATGAACGAGATCTAGATTTTTAACTTTTTGTGGTGTTAGGCCTAATAAAATACCTTCCACCTCTGGTTACACATTATGGAAAATGCGTTGACATTGCAAAAAATTTTTCATTTTCCAGACTTACACATTCGTATATCTTAGAAGAAAGATTAAGGAAAGACAAAACTACGTTTCTAGCATTTGTAGACTTACAGAAAGCTTTTGACAATGTTGATTGGAATACTCTCTTTCAAATTCTGAAGATGGCAGGGATAAAATACAGAGAGCGACAGGCTATTTACAATTTGTACCAAGGGAGTGAGACAGGGTTGTAGCCTATCCCCGATGTTATTCAATCTGTATATAGAGCAAGCAGTAAAGGAAACAACAGAAAAGTTCGGAGTAGGTATTAAAATCCATGGAGAAGAAATAAAAACTTTGAGGTTCGCCGATGACATTGTAATTCTGTCAGAGACAGCAAAGGACTTGGAAGAGCAGTTGAACGGAATGGACAGTGTCTTGAAAGGAAGGTATAAGATGGACATCAACAAAAGCAAAACAAGGATAATGGAATGTGGTCGAATTAAGTCGGGTGATGCTGAGGGAATTACATTAGGAAATGAGACACTTAAAGTAGTAAAGGAGTTTTGCTATTTGAGGAGCAAAATAACTGATGATGTTCGAAGTAGAGGGGATATAAAATGTAGACTGGCAATGGCAAGGAAAGCGTTTCTTAAGAAGAGAAATTTGTTAACATCGAGTATTGATTTAAGTGTCAGGAAGTCGTTTTTGAAAGTATTTGTATGGAGTGTAGCCATGTATGGAAGTGAAACGTGGACGATAAATAGCTTAGACAAGAAGAGAATAGAAGCTTTCGAAATGTGGTGCTACAGAAGAATGCTGAAGATTAAATGGGTTGATCACATAACTAATGGGGAGGTATTGAATAAAATTGGGGAGAAGAGGAGCTTGTGGCACAACTTGACTAGAAGAAGGGATCGGTTGGTAGGACATGTTCTGAGACATCGAGGGATCACCAATTTAGTATTGGAAGGCAGCGTGGAGAGTAAAAATCGTAGAGGGAGACCAAGAGATGAATACACTAAACAGATTCAGAAGGATGTAGGTTGCAGTAGGTACTGGGAGATGAAGAAACTTGCACAGGGTAGAGTAGCATGGAGAGCTGCATCAAATCAGTCTCAGGACTGAAGACCACAACAACAACAACACATTCGTACTTAATTAAAAACGTGGTTGTTAATAAAAGTTAACTACAAATAACGAAATTCTTTTTTAAAATAGTTTTGGATGGTTTACATGAAGACACGCCCCTCCCCCCTCCCGCCGCTTGACATTACGTGTTACGGAAAATTGCTAGAGTTGATTGGCATGGGGAGCTGAGATGCTTGAAACCAATCTTCGAATTGAAAACTAGCAGAACAACAATAACGAGACTAAAATAACTTAAAGTCGTTACTAAACCATAGTTTAGTCACTCCTCCGAAAATTTCTTTTTCCCCTCTACTCCCACACCTCCATATCCTCCCCCACGACTTCGCTACACCGAGCTAACGTATAGGAAAGCAGTCATGCTTCTGTGAGATTCCGTTCTGCAAGAGATCCGTTTCATGCAGGGGCAGCGCTAGAGAGAAATGCCGGCACGCGCCGGCTTTGGCGCTAGGGCATCGGCCGGGTCGATTATTTTGCCAAGCGATGCCAGGTTTACGCGGGAAGACGGGCTTTGGGCTTTGGCGGCAGCACGGCAGAGGAACGGCGCGGAGAGCTCGGCTTCCGGGGAATAAAAATCGCTGCGCGACGTGTTTCCCCACACCTGACACAGACGAAGCAGCGCAGCCACCCACACCAAGCTGCCGCCGCTCGCCTTTGCGGCGCCGCCACCGAGGCGAAGCCCCTTGTTTATTGTGGAAAGGCTCCGCGACGCATGGAGATACGGGGCGCACAGAAACTGTCACAGAGTTACAGCGATAGATTGTTTGTCGAACGGAAAGAGAAATTTGAAGGGGTACGTGTGCTCGAGACAACGGAAAAATGTAGCTGTCTTTCACTACCTGATTGTTGAGGCACAAACGGAGGCATTTAGGTCGTACAAATGTATGGATGTATAAACGAACACGGACGTAACATGGAACGGTCATATTGATACAATGGTGGGTAAGTGAACTGCAAGCTGTATGACTAAAGCTGTATGACTACAGTTTAAGCCGACCGGGATGGACAAGTGGTTCTAGGCGCTACAGTCTGAGACCGCGCCACCGCTACGGTCGCAGGTTGAAATCCTGCCTCGGGCATGGATGTCTGTGATGTCCTTAGTTTATTTAGGTTTAAGTAGTTCTAAGTTCTAGGGGACTGATGACCTCAGAAGTTAAGTCCCATAGCGCTCAGAGACATTTGAACCATTTGAACTACAGTTTACTTACGAAAATACCGCTTATACAATGCAATGAGATGACAAAAGTCATAGGACAGCGATATCCAAACATACAGATGGTAGTAGAATTGCGTCCACAGGGCATAAAACGGCATTGCATTGGCGGACCTACCACTTGTACGACCGGCCGCTGTGGCCGAGCGGTTCTAGGCGCTTCAGTCCGGAACCACGTAGCTGCTACTGTCGCAGGTTCGAATCCTGCCTCGGGCATGTATGTGTGTGATGTCCTTAGATTAGCTAGTTTTACGTAGTTCTATGTCTACGGGACTGATGACCTCAGATGTTAAGTCCCATTGTGCTTAGAGCCATTTGAACCATTTGAACCACTTCAGGTGATTGTATTGTATTTTATGTTAACCGGGGACTTAGAAACCGCGGAGAGTCTCCGTCACCGCCGGAGCCGCAGTGGTCCACAACCCCACGACGACTACCGCAGTCCACTTCACCCCTCCGATGCCCCACACCGAACCCATGGTTACTGTGCGGTTCTGCCCCCGGACGACCCCCCAGGGAACGTCTCACACCAGACGAGTGTAACCCCTACGTTTGCGTGGTAGAGTAATGGTGGTGTACGCGTACGTGGGGAACTTGTTTGCGCAGCAATCGCCGACATAGTATAACTGAGGCGGAATAAGGGGAATCAGCCCGGATTCGCCGAGGCAGATGGAAAACCGCCTAAAAACCATCCACAGACTGGCCGGTTCACCGGAATTCGACACAAATCCGCCGGGCGGATTAGTGCCGGGGACCAGGCGCTCCTTCCCGCCCGGAAAGCCGTGCGTTAGACAGCACGGCCAACTTGGCGGGCCGTACTCAGGTGATACATGTGAAAAGCATTTCGACGTGATTATGGCAGCACGACGAGAATTAATAGATTTTGAACGCGGAATGGTAGTTGGAGCTAGATGCAAGGGACGTTCCATTTTTGAATTCTGTACTCCAGATCCATATTGTCAAGGGTGTAACGAGAATACCAAATTTCAGTCATTCCCTCTCACAACAGACAATTCAGTGGCCGACGGCCTTCACTTAACGACCGAGAGCAGCGGCATTTCCGCAGAGTTGTCAGTCCAAACAGACAAGCAAAAATGTGTGAAATAGCCGCATAAATCAACGTGAGACGTGCAAAGAGCGTATCCGTTGGGACAGTGCGACGAAATTTGGCGTTAGTGGAATATGGCAACAAACGACCGACGTGAGTGCCTTTGCTAACAGCACGACGTCGCTCTTGACCATATGGTTTGGACGCCAGACGGCTGGAAAACTGTGGTCTGGTCAGATGAGTACCGATTTCTGTTGATAAGAGCCGATTGTAGGTTTAGAGTTTGGCACAGACCCCAAGAATCCATGGACCCGTCAACAAGGCACTGTGGAAATAGCCGGCCGGAGTGGTCCGGCGGTTCTAGGCGCTTCAGTCTGGAACCGCGCGATCGCTATGGTCGCAGGATCGAATCCTGCCTCGGGCATGGATGTGTGCGGTGTTCTTAGGTTAGTCAGGTTTAGGTAGTTCTAGGGGACTGGTGACGTCAGAAGTTAAGTCCCATAGTGCTCAGAGCCATTTGAACCATTTGAACTGCGGAAATTCGAGATGGCTCCATAGTGGTGTTGGTTTGTTTAGATTACATGGAAGCGATCAGTGACAGGAAGTTTTTATGTTGTGCTACTCGGAGACCTTTTGTAGCCCTTCTTAGACTTCATGTTCCCAAACAACGACGGAATTTTAGTGGATGACAATGCACCATGTCACCGGGCCACGAATGTTTACGATTGGTTTGAAGATCATTCTGATCAATTGGAGTTAGTGATTTGTCCAAAATCGCCTGGCATTAATCCCACTGAATGTTTATGGCACATAATCGAGGGTTTAGTTCGTGGACAAAATCTTACACCGGGAGCACTTTTGCAATTACGGACAGCTATAGGGGCATCATGGCTCTGTATCTCTACAAGGGACTTTCAGTGACTTGTTGGGGCCATGACACGTTCAGTTGCTGCACTACATCGAAAAGAGGAAGTTGGACACAGTATTGCGATGTATACCACAACGTAACCTTAGTGTACGTCTTACGGGGTCCGCTTCAGTTTGTGCCAGCGCTGCAGATACCGAGTACTAAAATACGTTTTCGCAAATGTTTAGTGATTTTTTCAAAGAAAGACATTTAGTTCGTGACGGAGGCATCAGTCATCGCTCAAATACATTACTCAAATAGTTTATTTCCTGCTCAGTCGCACGCTATTATTCTTTTCGGCAGAAGTTAGCAGTAGTTCACGCCGAAGCCCTTTGTGAGCCAGTTTTAAAATCTGTACAGAATTGCAAAAATTTAACGAAAATCAGCTGACTGATTTTTTGAATTCGGTTTTCAGTGAACATAGAAGTATTGATCGTTCCCAAGTTCCACTCTGTAAGAACGATTTTTTCCATTACTGTACTACTGAAACTACACTGGATGTGGTATGACAACCACTGAAATTGCAGTGATCGTTCGGTTAAGGGCCAAGTGTCATCGTTATCTCAATTCATGCCAGTGAGACAAAGCTGCTGCTAAACACAATACTGGCGGCCTCATAGACTACATGGGCCTACATTAAAAGCGGTTATCATCTCAATAACTGATGTTGGTTGAAGTAGAGAGGATATAAAATGTAGACTGGCAATGGCAAGGAAAGTGTTTCTGAAGAAGAGAAATTTGTTAACATCGAGTATTGATTTAAGTGTCAGGAATTCGTTTCTGAAAGTATTTGTATGGAGTGTAGTCATGTATGGAAATGAAAGATGGACGATAAATAGTTTAGACAAGAAGAGAATAGAAGCTTTCGAAATATGGTGCTACAGAAGAATGCTGAAGATTAGATGGGTAGATCACATAACTAATGAGGAGGTATTTGATAGAATTGGGGAGAAGAGGAGTTTGTGGCACAACTTGACTAGAAGAAGGGATCGGTTGGTAGGACATGTTCTGAGGCATCAAGGGATCACCAATTTAGTATTGGAGGGCAGCGTAGACGGTAAAAATCGTAGAGGGAGACCAAGAGATGAATACACTAAGCAGATTCAGAAGGATGTAGGTTGCAGTACATACTGGGAGATGAAGAAGCTTGCACAGGATAGAGTAGCAAGGAGAGTTGCATCAAACCAGTCTCAGGACTGAAGACCACAACAACAACAACAACAACATCATCTCTAATAAGAGAACTACTGATAAAAAATGACAGCTGGGAAAAGTGTACACTGTTGTAGTTGTTGTGGTCTTCAGTCCTGAGACTGGTTTGATGCAGCTCTCCATGCTATTGTATCCTGTGCAAGCTTCTTCATCTCCCAGTACTTACTGCAACCTACATCCTTCTGAATCTGCTAAGTGCATTCATCTCTTGTTCTCCCTCTACGATTTTTACCCTCATTTAACCATACAGTAAAGCTGCATGCCCTCGGGAAAAATTACGGCCGTAGTTTCCCCTTGCTTTCAGCCGTTCGCAGTAGCAGCACAGCAAGGCCGTTTTGCAAAAATATATGGACAGACCTATGTAATGACGAATTGACCACTTCACAAAAAGTCAGCCATTTATAATTCCAATCTTTTTTGCTACCAGTTTTGCGTTGCAGTAAGCCGGCTTCAGAATACCAACTCCTGTACAAGCGAATTAGGACCAGCGTACAATAATTGGTGTCACTTGGTGTCACTTGTGAGTCCTATAGTGGTATCAGTAATCAAGCTAGCACAACGACTGGGTGAAAGGAGTTAAAAAGAATGGGTCGCAATAGTCAAGTAGCTCCTCAGGAATCACGAGTTTCTGTACTCACTGCTAAGCGACGTTTGAGGCACTGTAAAGAGTGACGTTACTGGACAGCGAAAAATAATTATGTTGAGTGATAAATCACGCTTTTGCAACCCGTGACTGGAAAAGAGTGATATAGAGTGATGAATCACGCCGCACACTGTGGCAATCAGACGGAAGGGTTTGTGTTTGCCGAAGGCCCGGAGAACGTTACCTGCCGTCATGTTCAGTGCTCGCAGTGAATTACGGAGGAGGTGTGTTACGGTGTTTTTTGTTCCTACTTTGTGGTCCACTTACTGCGTTTAAGAAAACGTTAAATGCGGAAATATATGAAAATATTTTACACCACTGTGTACTGCCTACAGTAGAGGAGATTGTGTCACTAAGTCTTCCCTCTCATAAAGCACCATGTCTGAGGTAACAGTTAGTGGACAATAGCATTTCTGAAATAAACTGGCCTGCCCTGAGTCCTGATCTGAACCCAATTGAACACCTTTCACAATGTCGACTTCTTACCAACTTCCAGCGTCCATCATCACTACCCTCTCGGTTATCGGTGTTTGGGGGAAGACTGCGGCACCATTCCGTCATAGAGATCCATTCACCTTACTGGAAGTGTCCTCAGCTGTCGTATAGGCAAAGTGTGGATACTTCCCGCCTTAATGCCCGCGAGTCGATGTCCGGAAACTTTTGACCAGATAGCCTACGTTTAGTAAGCATGGTGTGAACTATTGAAATGGGTAAGTTATTGCATAAACGAGCGTGCCTTGTAGTGATTTTGTTGGCTGATACTTGTTAAAAAAAACTCGAACACAACCTTTCAGAACACCCAGTGTGACCCTAGGAGTCAAATGTTCACTCCCTTTCGTACTTATAATACACTTACTTGTGATGAACGCAAGGGGAGGATAAAAAGACAACTGCCAGTACCATGCTCTGCAGGTCATACACTGGCTTACTATTTTCCTCCGTTTCCTTTGAGGAATCCATCCACGCAGTTTGACGATTTTATTAATGTCTGACCTGTATCAGCAAAAATCGCGAAAAGTTCTTGACTAGTTTATTCCAAAGTTTTACAGTACGCTCTTATAGACATTCATAGAGACACAAGTTACCTAGCTGAGTTTTGCTGTACTGTGAATATGTGCGGTTTTGTTTCCTTTCTCGTGATCAGTTTTAACTACGACAGTACGGCATTTCAAAAAATTCTAAAAATTGTTTCTCCCCTACATATCTTTTCCTATAACATGCATTTATTAACAAATGTACACACAATGTCTTATATTGTTTCCTTCCTAGCAGTCGCTTTTTACAGAAATCAGAAAAGTGGTACCTATGGCTTATCAGCTTATGAATAGAATGTATGGGCTTTGGATTTGCAATAACAATCAACGAGGTTCAGGGTCAGAGAGAGAGGAGGAGTTGGATTACAGAGAAAGAGGGGCGGGGGATGGACATAGAGGGGGAGAATGACGAGGTAGACAGTGAGAGCGGGAGGAGGAGATGAAGAGCAAGGGGTAGCAGGAGGGGATGGCAGAGGAGGAAACGAGTGAGGCGGTGGTGGACAAGGACGAGGAGATGAACAGAGAGAGGGGGAGAAGGAGTGGAGGACTTATATCCAATTCAAATTCATATTGAGCAGTTTCGAATCATTGTCGGGTTTGCTAGTACTCCATACAATGATATGCATGTGCAGGAGAACAAGGCATTAAACAACATCCTCCTAGCTCAGAATTTTAAAGTGTAACTGGCTCGATGAAGGAAAAACTTAAAATACTATAACACTATACAAAATAGCCAGCATGTGAAGCTCCAGTTAGCTTTCAAATTCACAATTCGTATTACCTGTCACATATAATTAATAAGAACAACATGCACTTGTTTAAGTTAAAGGTCACCCTTGTGATTCAGAATTTTAGATTAATTTAACGTTAAAGGTGTACATCAGAGTGAATCTGACCCTGGGTTTATTTTTCCTCTGTTGTTATTTTGCATGCGCCACTGCATATACAAAGCCTCCTGCCACCAGTGTAAATTCAGAGTTGAATGGGACCTTGTACAGGACTGACGTTCGGAGTTGTGAGACATTATTGTTTAATTAATTTGAGCCGGTCGGAGTGGCCGAGCGGTTCTAGGCGCTATAGTCTTAACCGCACGACCGCTACGGTCGCAGGTTCGAATCCTGCCTCGGGGATGGATGTGTGTGATGTCCTTACGTTAGTTAGGTTTAAGTAGTTCTAAGTTATAGGGGACTGATGACCTCAGAAGTTAAGTCCCATAGTGCTCAGAGCCATTTGAACCACTTGAATTAATTTGACAAATATTTTTTGAAGGGTCACTGTGATTCTGGAGTATACGTTGTGTAACTGTTCTGTCACTGGGTGTGAAGTTCATTTACGTGAAAATCGCTAGTAGGAATGACAATTCACTAACGAAAGATGCCATACGGGAATCATTGTTAGAAAAACTCTGTCGTGAAAGTGACGTAAGTGATTTTCGTGATGAAAGTGATTCTGAAGCTGATGCTCATGTAGCAGTTATGGTAAATTGTGCAACTCATCGCTCTGGTGAATCTTCAGACAACATTGAAGAGAACACAGTCGTCTACGCAAAGGATGGTCCTCAGAGAACAGGCCTATCTGCTGTCGATAACGTTGTAGTCTATGTTACAAGAGTGTGGAAATACGAATAAACAGATTTATGAATAATTGAGAAAAACTCAAGATTTTCGTGTAATACGTGCATTTAATTATATAAATAGCAACTTCACCTTGTTAAATTCAAAATAAAGTTTTTAGATCACTTCCAAGATATTTGATGGAAAAAATCTCCGTGATTTTTTACTTAATACCGAATTTTGGGTACATTAAAACTAACACTAATTAAAAAAGTACGTGAGAGAGGTTAAAAGAAAAACCATTCAATACATGAGAGTTCAATTTCATTATGAAATATTCTATTTTCAGGCAATTTCTTCAGGAAATAATTGATCACTGTGACTCTTTCGTACACTTCCTGTGACAATTTCAGAAGTGTACAGTAGTACGGTTAATACGGGGAGCATCTGATTAAAGCTTCGGCCAACAGACCACTTCTTACGAATGGGTCGTATCTCACTCATGCATCAGACCCATAGCAACAACGAGATCCATCAGCAGTAACCCCAATGCCCACTGAGTTGTGTCCGTAATGACCTGAACCGGGTGGGAATGACGAAGGCTGCGATCCGATATAATTCATTTGCCAAGCCAAAAACAGCAGGGGTCAAGAAAAAAATCCTCGGAACACAATAGCACTTCCAAGGCTATAGACCAGGAAAAGTTGACCAACCACAAACACAGTCTACATTAAAGAGTCCAGTGTAGGTAACAGAAGAACGTACCGCTTGCATTCTACAATTCAGTGAAGTGAGTGCATTTACCCACAACACATATCCTTCTGAAAATTCGAGTATTCTCAAGTAGATGGTGAGGGTTTCGTTGAGAAACTAGATTTCGAACATCCACAGCTAATTCGAATTCCTGGACAGATGAAAACCTACTATCTGCTGCATGTACCGTCGTAAACAGTCACACCACTGCGCTGTCCCACTTCATGTAATGTATAATAACGCAAGGAGCCCCCACTGCCAACTCCCACAGTCAGTTTGCTATCAACTCAGGCGCTTCCCGTTCTTGCGTTTCAAGCGGTTGCGATTGCGGTGGCTCCGGCATATCTCTTTGGCTTCGGCACACAGAGGGAGCCACCACACGAACCAAAAGATCAAACATCACGCGTCAACGACAGTGTGTTGCAAAGTGGCTCATCACGGAAAACTTCAATCGGAATGGCTGAATCGGGATTCGATCCGCTGCAATCTCTAATACGAGTCCACTGTGTTACTACTGGCCCGTAACACTGAGTTGTGTGGGACAGGAGACAAAATAATGTCTCTGAAAGTAATTTGGCGACGCCAGGTCTGTTTCAGGAATAAAGCTTATCACAGTGTGTGCAGTTAAAAGATGATATAAATTCGAAGAAATGTGAGATTTTTCTGCAATAACCGAAAGTTCTATTATGTGTAATATGCATCTAATTACGCTATCGTAATATGAAGATTTTAAATAATAGAATCGTCACATCTAATCTTATAGTATGTGACATGTGGTCAGCACTTCCTTTTTCATGGTGGAGAAGCTTACTTCTATTTGCAGCTGAGAGAAGCAGAGATGATAAATATAGCCTTTTCCGGTTGACAACAGACGTCGAGAGAGACATCTAGTGAGATTTTGCTCCCTCGACCTCATTAGGAAGCTGCAGCATTGGGAAGTATTGCTTTTTTAGCCGTGTTGTTCATTATTTCTGAGCTTCGTAGGCGAAAGTGATGGATCGCCTCAAAGCGGATATTTCATTTCGTCAGCTTCAGTCAGTTCTTTCCTGGGGTATGTCCATGTTTGTTTTACGCAAGTTATATGCATTGACTTGTCCTGGATTTTGCCGGATGCCAGGTGCTGTTTCGGAAGTCACCAATAAACGGGGGCGTTACTTCTATACCATCTGCTATAGAGTCCTCTTCCGACGTGTTCTCTACGAGACTGTTCATTGTACCAGACTACGGTAACCCTCTTCCGAATCGCGTCAGGTTCAGTACACTGTGTTACATGTAATATTCCGCACGTTCAGCTATACGAACAGATTTTAAGCTGTTCTCAATATTCAGTGTGATGCCTATTTTTAAACACTGGTCTGCTGATAAAATACAAACCATTGTATCAAATTGAAATGGTAATGCATTGCCTAAAATTCTCGAACCAAGGTTTCATATTAAATACTTTGCTAGGCAGAAAACTACTATCGTTAAATGTAGTGGGTGACGCAACGAAACGAAACTAAAGACACAGAACACTAGCAGTGGTACGGTGCCAATTACGGACAGAACAGTGTTGCTGGATCATTATCCGATCAATACTAAAAATGAACGAAGAAGAGAAAAATCTTTGAGCATAAGATGGGAAGGATTAAGAAGATCGTACAAACACTACCTGACTCAGCAGTTGAGAACTGTAGTCAAGGAGAGAAATATTGATTTAACTTTGTGCTAAATGTATATTCCGTAAATATCTTTCCCCCGTTGCTTAGACAATCCACTCATAATGGAAATGCATTATGGCAACAGGCAGTTCCACGTTCTTCAGATTCGGTGAATGTACATACAGAAATCAGCAACCACGTGGGTACAAATATAACGCTGACAAAGTTGAAAAAAACTTACGAACGGTAGGAAAGGAAGGAAAGGAATTTCTGGTAATTCAAGTTGCCTAGATAGTAATTTCAAAGTTTTTTAACAGTTGAGAGCTAAATTTCTGATATCGTGAGCAGAACTGGAGCGTTTATGATACAAATTCAACAGTTGTAGGCCATGTATTGTGGGACATAATGACTCAATAACAATATTAGAATGTTACTACAAATGCATAGAGTAATTAAACACACAGTAATTAAACAATGTATTATTCTTGTTGACTGAAGGTAGTGATTGAAATGAACGTTAAATAAATTTTACTTATTGTTAAAAGTAGAAGAAAAAATTTGAAAAAAAATTGTATGTACTACTTACAACTATTCAGTTTACGTACTAATTTCCACTATACTGATGGTAGTTCATCGTGATAGCATTGGTCAGGGTGGTTGTTAAAAATCGCATAAAATTAACAGAAAGAATTACTCATGAGTTCCAAGGTACTACCGGCACTTAAAAACAATGTGGTGAAAGGTCAAGCAGCTCGTCATACAACACATATTTTTGTAGTAAATGCTAGGCGACACTTGAGGTGGTGCATAGAGCAACGCCACCGTACATCAGATGGTAAAAATTAATAATATAAAGTGGTGAGTCACGCTATACCAGGTGGCGATCTGGTGGAAGTTGTTAGATATGCCGAAAGTCTGGGGAACGTAACCCACAGCCCATGATTGATGCCCAGGGTGAAGTACGAAAGTGGTGATGTCACGGTACGGAGCTACAGTTTGGCGATTAATGTGTAGATCCCTTGCTTTAAGAAAATCGGTAAATGTGGAAGGACATAAATCCTTTCAACAGTATTGTGCACTGTGTATAAGAGAGACAAAATTCGGAGACGATGGCTGCTTATATAAGCAACACAATGCACTCTGTGAGAAGGCAGCATCCGTGAGGCAGTGGTTTTTAGTCAATAAGATTCCTGAAATGGAGTGGCCTGCCTAGGTCCCCACGAGTCCTCCACAGACATTCATACACGTCATTGAGCGCGTCCCCAACAGATTTCACGAAGCAACAAAGGTTAATGTTCAGTAACAGGAGACCGGATACATTCGATTACCATAGAAGCATCAGTCCAGGTGACTGAGGATGGAATTTAACATGGAACTCCACATAAAATTAGCAACATGGAGCGATTTCATTACAAATCATACAGCTCAAGAATGAATGTGTCACACCAATATTTCAAACGTTACTGGAAAAAAATATATTTTGATCTTAATGATACCTCTCCTAAATTACAATATCTCGATTTTCTGATGAATGGTTAAAACGCTGCAGACCTCCCAAATGAGATTATTTGTGCAAATGTCGTAACGAAAGGAAAAATTGAAAAATTGTAATAAAAAAACCAAAAGTGATAGAGAACTGATTTTATTTTCTGTAAATACTTTGTTCCCAATACTATGAGACTTGATTGATACAAACACACTTCTGAGCTGATTTTCTTTTTTTCGAAAGTTAAATTATGAAAATTTTTAATCTTTTGGGAATTTCAAACTTATATTTTGAGGATACGAAAGGCCACAGGATGTTGACTGTCTTGGGAAATGGTATAGTGGGAGGACTTCTGTCAGCTATGACGTTAATGCATGAAATTCTTAAACCGTCAAAATGTTTATATATAAAGACGAAAGAATCTGAAAGTTTTTGCTTATTTAGAAATTATTTTCTTCAAAACCCCCAACCTGAATGTTCTAAAAATTCCGTAGTACATTAGTTGGTCATTTTGATTATCGAATGTATAATCAAAGTGGCCAATACGTGTCTGTACAAAATGTCAATAATTATGTAGGTAGACGTAGCTCTACTCGCAAATTAAAAAAGTCATGGACCCTAAATTGTTAAAGCTGAACGCTGATTTTAAGTAAATGTAATGCAAATTTGGTGTTTCTGAATCAAAATAATTACCTTACAAGATTATGAGTGACTGGCAAAACAATTCATAATTTTCTTCGAAATAATTTTATAACAAAAATGAAATATAACTATAATATTTATATTTTTTATAATATTATTCACAAATTAATCTCTTCTGTCATGATTTTACTTCATCATGACGTTCCATGAATGAAAGTTGCCCACAACGTATGAAGGAACACTGCATTACTGAAAATAGTTTATATGGTTTTTCATCTGCTTCTCATTGAACTGAATTTGCACATGGAGAAGGATGATTCGATAATAGCAGTTTGGGAAGTGGGTGCTGCACACTGACCTTTTGATGATGGCCGTTGAAAGGCATGAGCAAGACCATGAGGTATCACAAAAGGGGACGGTTATATCTTGCAGCTCATGAGAGACATTTATTATCTGTCCCATCCAGCACTGATTGTCGTACACACAAGAAATGAAGTGGCTCACTACAAAGTCTTCTAATGTATACTGTGGTCTCTGCATTCCACACACAGCAACAGGCTATATTTCGTGGAGAACCGTTGTTGAAACGTATTTGCCACTCTGGGATGCAGCCCAGTAGTGATTTGATTGAACTCGTACCACAGGCTTCATAGCAGACCACTCTTCCTTTTTAAACGGAATTCACTTAATGTACTTTCATTTACAATTTAGAGTTTCGTGTTTGTTCCTAATGTTGATATGGTGTGTACAAATATCTTATAGAATCAACAGCTTCATGCTGGAGATTAAATCTTGTTGCAAGATGTTTACAGAGACCTCCTACCCCTTGACATGCACTTTTTCCGTGACATGTTGCTGAAAATATCCATTTTTTGTCTTTATACCTGTAACATAGTATTGACGAGCCACATAAAGCCGAAAGTGGTTTTTAAAATGAGATGTTGCACCATCAGTCACATTCACATCTTTAGGAAATGCGTGGCCTCTAGATGCTGTGTCATCAATTATCAAACTGGCAGTGTAGCATGCATGTGCACTGTCATGAATGAGATCGTCACTCAGTGTATCAAAACAATGTGCTGTTCCAAGGAAGTGAGCAACACATATGAATATTGATGTCTGTGATTTGTACCACTGATAACAGTGAGTTTCGTTCTTCAAAGTAACAGACCTGCCTCAGCAAAGCCGAAATGAAGAATTAATGTGTCAGTTATCTGTGGTGTTGCTGATTTTACTTCTGCTTAGGCTGTCACTGAGTCCTCCGGATATAATGGTGAGCTATTCCTTTCATTATCTAGTGCCTAACCTCTGTAACAGACTTCTCTGGCTCTACTGTCTTATTCACCCTCCCTCCTCCCTCCCACAATGCATAGGTTACGTTATTGTCAGTATCGTGAATACTTAATGCTTCAACAGTCATCACTTCAGCACCAGCAGACATTGCACACTCCTGCAACTAACGTTTACCTTGCAGCTCTTGACAGAAGCAAAAGCGTCAGGTCAATCTCTGTGTACTTCTTTCTTGTGACGTTGCTTATAGCGAAACAAACCAATTTCAGAATGGTGCAGTAAATACATGTACATACTTCCTTCAGCATTTTATCCATTTTGGTAGTAAGGAGTAGAATTTCGTTAGACCTGTTTTAAAATTCGGTTTCTCATTTTTAATTAGGATATATGCTTCTCTCTTTGATGTTGTCATATATCTTTTTACCTTTTTAATTTATTCACCATTTTCACTAACTGAGATAACTTCAGCCTGCTTAGTACTTTGCCCGCTGTAATCTTTGTCATGACTTAGGTAATATAACAGAGCAACAGTAAGCGTGATGCCCACAATAGGAATCTAGGCATGATCAAATACCTCCCTCATTCTTTATTTTACGAGCTTTCGAAATCAAATAATATGAGGAAATTAGTAGGTATTTCTGTATCTGCTGCTTAAAGTAGCTACCTGGTATCAGTGTTAGTAACTCTATCTCCTCAGTATAAGTGGCTGCTGAGATAGCAGTATTTTGGTTTTGAAACCACAAATCACATTTCGTTCACAAATCATTATCTTCAGGTTCCGCATCAAGCGCATCTACATTATACACTTCACAAAGTTTTGAAGATGTTGCTTGTGCAAAACTCGTTTCAGTTTCTTCCACTTGTGTTTTTACATTCTGTTTTCTTCTTGTGCTTCTTACGTTTCCTGTACGTTAAAGGTGGGATATCGTAGGGGATAGCAGAAATGCTAACATTTAACGCATCAACAAATTCACAACCAGGAATATAAACATCTGCACCATCTTCTTCAATTTCACATTCGAGTAACGGTGATCGTTCAGGTGGGATCTCGGTAAATTTCTTCTTATAGTGAATGTAGTAATTTCTGCACAAGGGATGTGATGCTAATACCATTACTTGAGGACCAAGATATTTTTGCAAAACCTCTGACAGATTTCCAACTACTGCGAAGTCTTTTTTCTTCATTTTCCTACAATACCACATTGTTGTGTCTTTCTTCATAATCCACACTCTACCGTATTCCCTCAGTGAATGCATCTAACAAAAAAATTCAAGCCAGATACAAAACTCGATTCAGAATGGTTTACATGCAAGTTCTCAATCGTTTGTTATAAACTCGAAGAGCGCTGGAATCAGTATTGCCAACATGCACAATTTACACTAGAAATTCATTGATGCGAAATATGCAGAATGTTGAAAAATTTTTAACACTCTACACAGAAAAATATTATTGACTGTGTTTGCACTAACTACTAACGTATTTATCAAACAATATTTTGCGTAGTTCTCAGAAGTTCTTGGGTGGGGTTTTTCGAGTCAATAATTCGTAGAAACGTGTAAAAATGTCCTTTTCTTACACGTTTAGTAATAAATATTTACATAATACAGATAGTTGGATCAGAGAAAATACTACTCACAATTACATCAGTAGTATCTGGTAATATGACAGAAAGGATAGCGTTCTGTGACTTTCAAAGTAGAAAGAATACTTTTTAAAGTGGAAATATCAACTTAAATTTCGTATTTCAATTTAAATTTGTAAGTTTAAGGAAGCTAATGAATGTGCGGGTGTTAACTACATTTCAACACAGTAAGAGAGAGCTTTACACAAAACCTCTCCTAGGTCCCAAGTGCTTTTGGTTTATTAGTTATACATTTTGTTCTCTATTGTTTCACGAGCTATTTACAAAATATATATATTTGAAAGGGCCGTACCATTTACAAAAATTAAGATAAAACGAAAATACTTTATTTCTTAACACTTAGGATATAGAAGTCTAATTTATATTTTTTCAGAGAAGTTCATGACCACGAGTTGACATGACCTGTATGATTTGAAACGAAATCACCCATTGGTGAAAGGAGACGCTACAGCCAAATTTACCATAAGAATCTGAATTAAATGAAAACCCATCCGCCATGAAGACAGTCAGAGAGAGAAATATATTAGGACTGATACTGTTAACAGTCAGAGTCCTTACCAAGTTAGATTAATGAACAGGTCAGAGGACTTTAGAAAAAGGGCTATATACTTCTCTACCGATTTGGCTGATTTAACCAGGGAGACAAAACAACACTGGTCCTAAACCTTGTTGTTCACACTTAAACTATGCCTTTCTAGAAAGTTGACCAGTATCCTTAGAGTAGTAGAAGTCTCTTCACTAGATCTCCATTAGCCAAAATTTCTTCAGGAAATAATTATCCTAATATTTTGTGTCTTTTGGCCTCCTGTACTTCGCATTGGAAGATTAAATATGGAGCAGTATCATACCCACAGCACATAGTATCCAGTTAAGGGATTTTTTCTCTTTTTCCTATTACGTGCCACTGTTTCTTGAAGTTCACATTGCCAGTCATTAGACCTACCGTGAGTTTTATCTTTCACCTCTTGAAGACCAGGATTACGGAACTTTTGTTGGATCATGGTTTCGGCATCGTTAGCTTATCTTGTTTTCGTTTTTGGGCTTTAGTCGAATTCTCTATATTGCCTTCCGATCCACCTACATGGTTTAGGTTGCAACATCGCCTCAGTAGTGGCTAAGACAGGTTGCTGTTCAACAAACTGATTCATCGCCCTGCTCTTACGGCCTATCTGTTTATTGACACTAATTCCTGAGTGACCACAACCCACAACAAGTTTATCCTGTTTCTTCACTCGAGCCTCACAAAGGTTTCATGACATTGTACAACAATCTTTTGTCTTTTTGGAGGGGCTGATAGAGATTCCTTAGTTGCTTCGCTGTCTGAATGAATACAGATGCTGCGACCCTTGTAACGCCTATGTAAATTCTCCTCTGCACCAACTCTGATAGTGAATATCTCCACCTGGAAAACACAGCCTGCTTCAATCGAGAGACTGCGCTTTCCAGTCACAGCTGCATCCTGTATACCTCGGTCCCAGCACCTCTATCTTTTCTTGACCCACAAATAAACCGAACTATGATACCTGGATATTATCGTAGTTTTTTCTCCCGCTACTCCCTTTTCCTTACGATTAAATACGGAACGCTTACTGAAGCAGCGGGAAGTTATCATACAGACAACCGCCATTTCCCCAATTATCCCAATGAGTAGGTTTGTAATGGGAATTCTGGACCAAATGCACTCGACTAGCACCTGAGAGGAGCCTCACCGGTTGTCACCACGAAAGGGAAATAAGTTTCAGCACATGACGCCATCAAGATGTCATTGACGGAAAATTTAAACGTGTAAAATGACGTTGGTGGAAAAATAAAAAAAATGCAAGAAGATTATAAATTTAGAAACAGAAGTAATTAAATTTAAAAGTTTCAAAACATTCAAAAGTTTAGATATGAAAGGGTCTGAATTACTGTCAGAAACTGGGAGACTAATTAATATTATAGGTTAGGCCTACTCTTGGTGTAAGCCACAATATTCCCTGAAATCAACAGTTTCCACAACTAGAATGTTCTTTCTTCTTTGCAAAATTACCTGGATATTGCAAATTAACGAAAAGAAGTAAGAACACAAATAAGCCACAAAGGGAAACATCGACACTATCTGCTGTTAAGGGCTTGACTATACAGTGTGGCAAAACGAAGCTGTTAAATAGCTCAATACTGGGTATGGGTCGTCAAATAGAGCAAACTTTTTCCAAATAACCATAGGTTGGACATTCAGCGCTATGGAACTACGGCCGTAAAGCGACTGTCCACCAGCGTCGAGCGTGCCGAACTATGTGCATTCGAAGTAACTTGTCCCAGCGAATACATCTATTGCTGGAGTAAACTAATTAAGTTTGCTGGAGTAAACTAATTAAGTTAGCTGAAAATAATGGGCCCAGATGTTGGCGAACTTTAAATTGCCGTCCATGCCAGTCTCCATTAGATGTGAATTTTCTGTGAAGTTTACGGGAAATAGCTGATTATTCAATCAACTACGCTAAAAGCTCCGTAACTCCGTTAAATTTGTGACGATAAGAAGCTGTACTGTGACGAGAAGACTGTAATATGACAGCCGGCCTTTGGTGTTTTAAGGTTTAATGTTATTAATTATAAAACCTATAGGCCGAATATTTTAAAATTGGTTAATGTTCTGTGAGCCTAAATGAAAATTAATGGTAAGAAGCAGCATGAGGGAAGCAATCGCATTACTAGAGACGTCATAACACATTCACGTACCGGACAAACTTCCGTTCTAGTCGCTGGTTGGCTGTTCTTTTATGGCCGTACCTCGATAATGACACTTGACTTACGACTATTCGAAAGAATTTGATCGATATGACTTCCCTACCCTGCCTTCATCTTATTATCAGATTGTCTTGATCGACCTTGCGAATTAAATAAAGCCTCCATGTTATTTCCTGTAACCGAACTCACCAGTAAACCACTGTACACCAGGCAAGATCTGGACATAAAACGCGCTGCACTTTCCCGTATTCCCGCTAATACGTCAGCTCTTTAGTGAGTACTGCTTAGGTCACCACTTTATACCTCACTTTATGAAAGACATTTTCCTCAGGATAGTCCAACCAAGTAAAGTACTGAAGAAAAGAAATACTGACAGCCAAAATTTTATAAATGATTTCAATGAACTACCAATCTCGATACCTCACTGCCATCATCTTCATGACCTTTTATAAACCGACACACTCAAGCTGAAAATAGAAAACAAATCAGATATGAAACATCAGCTTTCGTTATTTGATACAAATGGACCACATATACTCATCGTAGCAATATAAGAAGGGAGAAAAACGTTACAAAATGGTAAACTGAAGTGCCTGAATACAGATATAGGTCACAAAAGTGTCCTGAACCCATCATCTGTATTAATAAAATCCACATAAAATACACTGCTAACATAAAATTACGAAAAGGAAGTAAATATTCTGATAATGTACTAACTAGAAAAGCCTTCAACGAAAAAATATGCTGGGTCAATGTGTAGAAACATTGGTATCACAAACCGTCGTGTTGCTGTAACGAAACGTCTTGAAGGCAGAGAACCCGTCTCAGAACATAAATAATGAAAAATAAGTACTCGAAATAATGAATGCGTTAATATGATAACGGCTCAGAGCAAACCAACAATAGTAGTGTAATCGTACTGTGAAAAAATTCAACAACCGTCAAAAAGAATAGAAAGCCCGAAATGAACCAAGAATTTAGGTAGAGTAAGAGCCTAAGATCGAGAAAGTATTTGACTTTTTCGTAGTATGATGCTGTGATCCACATGTTCTATTACACGTGCGTCAATCGACGAAAACACCACATTTTGAATATATAGGTGAAATAAATAAAACACAAGAAAATAAAACAGGAAGTCATCAACAAAGTAAACTCTCAGGTTGTGGGTGCTGCCGTAGAAGTATAGAGCGAGTGAACTCTAAAACTCAGTCAACCAGTACTGTAGCTATCGCTATGTAGTGTAATATGAGAAATACTGCAATAAAATGTCGTTAGCCTTTATAGACTGTAATAGCATACAGTAAAATAGTTTATGAAGGAAATTGATTTGTTAGAATAATAAGAGCAAATCCTCAACAAAATATGAGTGTACGAACAAAGGGCCAAGAAAGACTGAATAATATAAAAGAAGGTAGGATGTGAACCAGTATCTGCCTAATTGTAGAAACGCTAAGCAAATACGAAAGATGAAAGAAGAAGGAGCCCATTGAAGACGTGTTTAAATAGAACCATCAATCATGTCGCAGAGCAGTTAGTATCTAATGAAGACAACTCAAACCCTAGAAACCAATAAAAAGGCTACTTGCAGAAAATCTCCTGCCAGTCGGTCAAAAATCTACATAAATATTAACTATGAGAATGTATAACGCAATGGGAAAGAAGGTTGAAAGCCAGAAGAGGTTATTAAAATATGAAATGCAGTAACACATTAACGACATGAACACTAAAATCATAATAACCGCAGGGAATTTAAACAAAATTGAGGAAATATCTGTCAGTCATAGTGCACGGTAGCTATGGCGATAACTATCACGATGGCAATAGTTACCATTTTACTAACATGTCTTACTTTTATTTATGTGTTCATGCAGCGTAGCAGTCTGACAGGTGTTTCTTCAGCTTTTTTTAGTTTCTCAATGCATTTTATGATTTTGGCGTTCATGACGTTAGTGTGTTACTTCATTTCATATTTTAATAACCTCTTTTGGTTCTCAACCTTCTTTTCCACTGCGTTATTATATTCTCATCGTTAATATTTACTTAGATTTTTGACCGACTGATAGGGGATTTTTTGCAGATAGCTTTTTTGGTTTCTGGGGTTCGAGTTGTCTTCATTAGATATTGACTGTTCTGTCACACGATTCATGTTTCTGTTTGCGCATGTTTTCACTGGGCTCCGTCTTGTCTCATCTTCCGTACTGCGCAGCGTTTCTACGATTTGACATATATTGGTTCACATCCTGCCATTTATTACATTATTTAGCCTTTCTTGGCCCTTTGTCTGTACACTCATATGTTGTTGAGGACCTGCTCTCATTATTTTAACATATCAGTTTTCTTCATAAACTATTTTACTCTATGCTTGTACAGTTTATAACGACTGACGAGTTTTATTTAACTTTTTAATTTTTTTCAGTATTTCTCATATTACACTACACAGCGATAGCTACAGTAATGATTGACAGAGTTTTAGAGTTCACTTGCTCTCCTCTTCTACGGCAGCACACACAGCCTGAGAGTTTATATTGTTGATGATTTCTAGTTTTATGTTCTAGTGTTTCATGCTTTTAGCTATATGTTTAAAATTTGGTGTTTTGGTCGATATGACGCACGTGTAATAGAACATGTGGACCACGATGACAAATACGAAGAAACAAAATACTTTACTGACCTTAAGCTCTTACGTTACCTCAATGCTTCGTCCATTGCTGGCTTTCTATCCTTTTTAACGGTTATTGGATTCTTTCACGATTCAATTACACTGTTACTGTTAGGTTGCTTTAAGCCGTTTTCATGTTAACGCATTCATTATTTCGGGTCCTATTTTTCATTATTTACTTCTGAGACGGGTTGTCTGTCTTCAGGACGCTTCGTTACGGTACCACCACTGTTTGTGCTACAATTGTTTCTACAAATTGATCCAGCATATTTTCTCAATGAAGTCATTCCTAGTTACTACATTAAGAGAACATTTACTTTCTTTCGAAATATTATGTTAGCACTGTGTTTTCTGTGATTTTTATTAATGCAGTTGAGGGGTTCAGGACACTTTTGTGACCAACATTTGTATTGATGCACTTCAGTTTACCATTCTGATATCATTGTTTCCCTTTCTTATACTATAGAAATTCTTCCAATCCATATGTGGCGTATGGCAAATCAGTGCTTAACAGTATTGATTAAAAACAGTCTTGGTTGCAATTTCAGTGTTTTATTTTTCAACGACGAGTTTCGCCTTATTGAGGCATCTCCAACTTATCTTAATTTGGTATTTCTTAAAAGAATCCATTAGTCAGTGTAGGCAAAGGGCATCGTCAAAAATATCAGGCCAACATCGTCTTCGTTAAACTCAGTAAAACTACTACCTGAGCCCCCATCTTATTCTGTTACTCGCTCCTGTGAACGGGAACGCGTTGTGCAGATCTTGGTGTCATTCGCGTCCATCTAGAAAAGTTTTACTGAGTTTAACGAAGGCGATGTTGGACTGATATTTTTGACGATGCCCTTTGGCTACACTGACGAAAGGATTCTTTTAAGAAATATCAAACTAAGATAACTTGAAGATGCCTAAATAAGACGAAACGCGTCGTTGAAAAATAAAAAACTAAAATTGCAACCAAGACTGCTTTTAATCAATACATTCTTATACTCTTTACTAATGTGAATAAATGGTTAATTTATTTTAAATAGTGGTTGGCTCGTTGATCTGGAGAGGAGGGGACCAAACAGGGAGGTCAATGGTCGCACCGGATTAGGGGAGGATGGAGAAGGAAGTCGACCGTGACCTTCCAAAGGAACCCTCTAGGTGTTCCCCTGAAGGCATATAGGAAAATCAAGGAAAACCTAAATCAGGTTGGCAGGACGTGGGTTTTAACTGTCGTCCTCCCGAATGCGAGTACAGTATGCTAATCACTGCGTCACCTCGATCGGTTTAAATTAATGATAGCTGATGTTACGTATAAAATTTTTTCCTATTTTAACCTTGATTGTGACGATTTATATAGGTGCATTAAGATGGTGCCAACGAGGCACCGAAACTGGTAGTCCAAAGAAATAATTTATAAAACTACGACTACCGCTACATACGTTCTACCTGTCTTTGACCAGCAACAATTTCTTCCATTTATACAAGACGGAATTACAGAAAGAGTTTCAAACTAGGCCATTAGGGCAGCTTTGTGATGTGTTCTGTCTCGAAAATAAATTCTTAGAACTTTGTATGTTCACAAGATACATAGATAAATTTGGTTTTTAGTGAAGGCAGTTTCTTTCATCTCAAAGCATTCCGCAAAGCACTGTTTCTTAATAGCCAGCGCTAGAATAATGGATTCGTTGTTTAGGATTACAATACATGAACTGTTATTATCGTTCGTTTTACCAAAATGTCACATTAAAATCACGGTTGGAGCCTAAGTGGTGCAGTGATTCCATTTTTAAGTTGCTATAAATTAAGCGTAATTTGTGGCGGAAATTTTTATTTAATTCCTTTTGTGAAATGGGGTTTGAGCGGACAGCTCTCCGTGTCGGCTTAAAATGTAGCATTAGGGGATGAGATATGGAATGGACATGCTGGGAATCCGACCCGCGACGGAACGGAGAGTTTCAAAAGTCGTTATTCATGCCGGGCGACGAGACTGCATTGCGCCATGGAAAGCTGTGCGCGTTACCGAGGGAATCCACACGCTTCAATATCTGCAGTCGTAATATCTGCTCTTTGTAGCTCGTCACCATGTAATATACTTTTACAAAAATGCAAGACATGTTCACAATGGAGCAAAGGTTGTGGGGGATGTCTAAACTCTGCAAGACAGCAATGTGAATTTGTTCGTTTCTAAAACGAAAACAAAAGAAAATTACAAAGAACTAAGGAATCGCTATAATGGAAAAATAGCCTTTTAGGTTCTTAGGTACAAATTTATCGAAGTACTCTAAATCATAGATAATGTGTCTCATTTTAACTTCGTAGGGTGCTATTTATTATATCAAAATAGAACAGACATTAATCACTGAGTTGAATGTTTTAATTACGTATGAGAAATAATTAGGACAACATTGAAGCACAGAGACACATGAGATACACAATTTAAGTTTGACAAAGCCATGATAACACCAGTGGGTATTCGAGCAAATGAAACCTATGCAAACTAGAGTATGCACTTTGGCATATTATTAAATTCTCATCTCTTTCTTCAAATTAATTCTGTTAAAAGTGCGAGTATGCTGATTTAGTTTCCGGTCTTGACTGGGACCCAAGCATCAGAAATTATTACCAGCTGGCAGGGAGGTGCTAAGATCAAACTCTCCGTTGAATCTCAGTTGAGATGATTAATGCTACGCTTAGAAATACTGGACTGGAGACGGCTACTACAAAGGTAAGAGTTATGTGAAAAACTTAAATAAATTAGATATATTATGATATAAGAGCACATACTAATAAACCACTAAGACTATATACCATTCAATTACAGTGACCGGGAGAACATATAGTACCAACTTCAGAGACATCGAATACGAGGTCACAGTCCGCGGATAGTGCCAAAATGTTTGGATAATCCATAAATAAAAGTCTTAAATAATATTCTGAGCTTTTCTTTTGTTATCAGTCTTCTGACAGCTCTGATGCGGCCCGCCATGAATTCCTCTCCTGTGCTAACATCTTCGTCTCAGAGTGACACTTACAACCTACATCCTCAATTATTAGCTCGATATATCCCAATCTCTGTCTTCCTCTACAGTTTTTGTCGTCTACAGCTCCCTCTAGTACCATGGAAGTCATTCACTCACGTCTTAACAGATGTCCTATCATCCTGTCCCTTCTCCTTACCAGTGTTTTTCAAATGTTCCTTTCCTCTTCGATTCTGCGGAGAAGCTGCTCATTCCTGACCATAACATTGCAAATAATTTTCAAAATTCTTCTGTAGCACCACATCTCAAATGCTTCGCGTTTCTTCTGTTCCAGTTTTCCCACAGTCCACGTTTCACTACAATACAATGCTGTAGTCCAGACGTACTTTCTCAGAAATTTCTTCCTCAAATTAAGGCCGACATTTGATATTAGTAGACTACTCTTGGCCAGCTGATTCTGCGATTATTCTCGCACTTGTCAGCTCTTGCCGTCTTCGGAACTGTGTGGATGATACTTTTCCGAAAGTCAGATGGTGTGTCGCTAGACTTATACATTCTACACACCAACGTGAATAGCTGTTTTGTTTCCACATCTCCCACTGATTTTTGAAGCTATGATGGAATTTTATCTATCCCTTCTGCTTATTTGATCTTAAATCCTCCAAAGCTCTTTTAAATTTTGATTGTAATACTTGGTCCCCTATCTCTTCTAAATCGACTCTTGCTTCTTCTTCTATCACACCAGACAAATCTTCCACCTCATAGAGGCTTCCGATGTATTGTTTCCACCTATCCGCTCTCTCCTCTGCATCCAGCAGTAGAATTTACGTAGAACTCTTAATGTCATCACTTTTTCTTTTAATGTCAACGAAGGTTGTTTCGATTTTCCTGTATGCTGAGTCTGTTCTTCCGACAAGCATTTCTTTTTCGATGTCTTCACATTATTCCTGCTGCCATTTCATCTTTGCTTCCCTGCGCTTCCCGTTTATTTCATTCCTCAAAGACTTATATTTCTGTAATACTGAGTTTCTCGGAACCTTTAAGTACTTCCTTTCATGGATCAATTGAAGTATATCTTCTGTTAACCCATGGTTTCTTCGCATTTAAGCTCTTTGTGCATATGTTTTCTTTCCCAACTTCTGCGCTGGCCCATTTTAGAGATGTCCAACCCTCTTCAGCTGTACTGCCTACTGAGCTATTCCTCATTACTATATCATAGCCTTAGAGAACTTCAACCGTACCTCTTCACTCCCTAGTACTTCCGTATTCCACTTCTCTGCGTATTCATTCTTCCTGACTAACGTCTTAAACTTTAACCTACTCTTCATCACTACTATATTGTGATCTGAGTCTATATCTGCTCCTGGGTACGCCTTACAATCCAGTATCTTATTTCGGAATCTCTGTCTCCCCATGATGTAATCTAAGTGAAATCTTCCCGTATCACCCGGCCTTTTCCAAGTACACCTCCTCCTCTCGTGATTCTTGAACAGAGTATTCGATATTACTAACTGAAACTTGTGACAGAAGTCAATTAGTTTTTCTCCTCTCTCATTTCTTGTTCCAAGCCCATACTTTTCTGTAAGGTTTCCTTCTAATCCTTCCTTTACAATTGCACTCCAGTTCCCCAAGACTATTAGATTTTCATCCCTCTTTGCATATTGTACTACCCTTTCAATTTCCTCATACAGTTTCTCTATGTCTTCTTCTTCAGCGTGCGATTTCGGTATGTATAGCTGACTATCGCTGTCGGTGTTGATTTTTCTGTCGATTCTGATAAGAGCAACTGTTTCACTGAACTGTTCACAGTAACATACTCTCTGCCTTACCTTCCTATTCATAACGAATCCTATTCCCGTTATACCATTTTCTGCTGCTGACCCGAAATCCTTGTTTCCATTCCACTTCACTTCACTGACACCTACTATATCTAAATTGAGCCTTTGAATTTCCCTTTTCAGATTTTCTAGTTTCCCTACAACGTTCAAGGTCCTGACATTCCACGCCCCGACTCGTAGAACGTTATCGTTTCGTTGATTATTCATTCTTTTTCTCATCGTAACCTCCACCTTAGCTGTCCCCTCCCGGAGATCCGAATGGGCGACTATTCCGGAATCTTTTGCCAATGGACAGATCATCATGACGCTTCTTCAATTACAGGCCACATGTCCTGTGGATACACATTATATGTCTTTAACGCAGTGGTTTCCATTACTTACTGCATCCACATGCCGTTCACCTCTGCCGATTCTTCCGTCTTTAGGTGCAGTTTCCCACTCCTAGGACAAGTGCCCTGAACATCTGTCCGCTCCTCCGCCCTCTTTTACAATTGCGTTGGCAGAATGAAGTTGACTTCTTGTGCCGGACGTCTTCGGCAGCCAATGTTGATTATTAATCAAAATTTAAGTAGCTGCGGTATTCGAACCCTGGACTTAAGACTTTTGATTATGATTTGAAGACGCTACCTCCCCCTTTCTTTGTTCGATATTGTCCGTTGCATTTGTTCGGTGCGGATATCCCATGGCACCCGTTCAAGTTCAGTGTTGAGCCGTTTACTCAGAATTTTTTACTGCAGAGGGCAGTTATATGCTGAGCTACCGTGCCGACTACCTCTAGACCATGGAGTAAGACATATTGTAAGGTCGTGTTGCATTGAGGGTACCAGATCTGGCTTCACCTGAACGATAACAACAAGGACTATAACTCGAAACAGCGATAGTCGTAGATTCTTACCACCATCGATGGATTACCTAACGATCTATAGCGACTCTGTCAGTCATCATACTAACTTTGTGCTTGCTCTTTGAATCTATAGACCCTAAGCTACAAAAGTGAGACTGCAGCGTAGGATACATCTTGAATCCTGCAAATTATTTCGCTCCCTTGCTTATGTACACTTTGCCTCTTATGTAGCATCACCTTCAGCCGCTGTAACGGCAAATAATTAAATAAAAATTCACTAAATCGCTTGCTACCATCATGTTCAGTGCTCTTACTGACTATGACCTTCACATCATAATGCTCATCAAACTGCGGAACGGTCGTTTGCTGTCAGAGTATGCGTGACGTCAGGTGCGCAGAAGAAGCCAATTCTCGGTCGCCGTCTTTTGTGGTTATAACCCTAAACCGATAGCAGAAATACCTATTGTTCTCTTGGAGTGTTGCTGTTCCTCCTGAGTCTAGTTTAAAAATCTTCTGCTCCATACCAGAACCACACTTCTGTTTATGAGCAACATAACTGCGTGTTTTTTTAGCAATATCTGACAAACTTCTGTGGGATGTTTGATTGACAGACTCCGTCGTCACTCTACCGCCAATTTCACGTTGCAGCTGATACCAGCTAATCCACGTCTACATTTACACTTATACTAAGCAAGCTACCTTACGGTTAGTGGCGGAGAATGGTTCTGTACCATATTTTCCCCCATAACCTAACGTGAGGATGTGCTGACAGAATTACTATCGGTAACTGTCGGTATTAGCTCAGATTTGTCGGACTGTCGCGCTGTGATCATTTCACGTAGCATATGTGGGACCAAGTGATATGCTGTCCGACTCTTCATGGAATATGCCTTCGCGGAATTTCAAAAGTGAACCTCTGCGTGATGCACTACGCCTCTCTCGTAGACCCTGCCTTTGGTATTTGGGCATCTTTCAAATGATTTCACGGATATTTAACCAAGTTTTGGAGAATACAAGAAGATACGAAGAGACGTAACTAGCCAAACAAATGAATGTGGGATGGAGAAAGGTTATTAAGATATTGGTAAGCTGAAGAAAGATGTAATGGATAGCATAGGTACGATGTAGCGTTAGGAAAGGAATCGTCGGAAGAAGCATTTATATAAATCTGACGGGATGCCGTAATGCCATGTTGATTGTGGATTGAAAGCCCACCCGGCTAGCCGCGCCGTCTACCGCGCTGCTTCCCGAGCGGGAAGGCGTGCCGGTCCTCGGCATGAATCTGCCCGGCGCATTAGTCTCGAGTTTCGGCGTGCCGGCCAAGCTCTGGATGATTTTCCAACGGCCTTGCCGCAGCGGTAAAACCGATTCCCGTCAGATCACCGAAGTTAAGCGCTGTCGGGCTGGGATAGTACTCGGATGGGTGACCACCGATCTGTAGAATGCTGTTGGCAAGCGGAGTGCACTCAGCCCTAGTAAGGTAAACGGAACAGCTACTTGATTGAGAAGTAGTGGCTTCAGTCTCGGGAACTGACATAGGGCCGGGAGAGCGGTGTGCTGACCACATGCCCCTCCATATCTGCATCCCGTGACGCCTATGGTCTCAGGATGACATGGCAGCCGGTCAGTACCGTTGGGTGTTCACGGCCTGTTAGGGAGGAGTTTAGTTTGTGGATTGAAAGTTTGATCGATGTGGAAACATTCTCCACGTCCCTTTTGTCGATGAAAGCAGACATGGATTCCAAAAGCTTGGTCAGAAAAGATTTCGAAACAGTTAGTGGAACAAGGGTTGGCTGGAGGCGTCAGATATTAGATGATAATGTCACTGTATGTGAAGATTTCAAAGAACTTATGGTGACTTAGAACCAGTTTTTTTCACAGGAAAATCATTAAGGAAATTAAAAGAGTTGTCTAGAGGTTGTCACGAGGAGTCAGAAAATGATAATAAAAGTTTCAGTATCTGTAACACTAACGACCATGTCCCAAGCACTATCCACACACAATAAGGCACAAGAATGAAACACTGATGGCCTCTAGAGTGTGAAAGGCAAAGTAGGTTCCCAACCAACACATCTCTTGGAGGATGCAAGACAGGGCGTTAATAAGAACATAACTATAATGAGTACAAAGGCCTGGCCCCTGTTAAGCTATAAAACTAAAATCCTGTAAACATGTAAGACGATAGCATCGAATAAGACGATAGCATCGAATTGGTGTGAGCTCACAATTTCATTTCAAATTTGGTATTGGCGAAAAATTGATCACACCAACATTTCAGTATGAAACAGCGCGGTAATGACTATGTAGAATATTTCCAGAATGGTACTTTCACTCTGCAGCGGAGTTTGCGCTGATATGAAACTTCCTGGCAGATTAAAGACTGTTTGCCGGACCGAGAGTCGAACTCGGGACCTTTGCATTTCACGGGCAAATGCTCTACCATCCGATATATATATATATATATATATATATATATATATATATATATATATATATATATATATCCAACTTCTTGTACCATTAGATAGAAGACGGTTTAGGTAGTTGAGGAGCAATAGTGGGCATAAGAATGAGACTTTGGGGACCCCTTATGTGACTGATTTCTCCCCAGTCGGAACTGGCTGCACCATCAGTTCCACAGAACTTACGATAATACTGTGATTCACACAGTCAGTTTGTAACCCCACTATCGATTGTGTGCAATCAGTACAGTGCAACTTTATTTAAGAAGTTTTTACCCGTTACTAGTTAAGTTCTTTCGATCATTGGAGGGAGACGATGTATAAGTTGTTTAACGTAGTAGTGTGTTAAATAATGGAATTTTATTAAATATGTTTGTTTGTGTATCAGAAACTGCTATGAAAACACTGGTTCATACTTAGGGATCTTGTATAAAATAGAAGTCATAGTGATTCCCCTCCGCTACGTATGTGGTTTGGTGCGCAAAGGAAAGGTGGGCTTCGATCGCAGGTTCGAATCCTTCCTCAGGCATGGATGTGTGTGATGTCCTTAGGTTAGATAGGTTTAAGTAGTTCTGAGTTCTAGTGGACTGATGACCTCACATGTTAAGTCCCATAGTGCTCAGAGTCATTTGAACCATTTGAAAAGGTGGAAGTGGTGGCCAGGCTGAACGGGAAACGAGAGAGCACATTCAGTCAGTGGCTAGCAGTTGTGGAGTCAACACCACAGATGCCGAGTGAGGCGTTCGGAATCCTCATCTAAGATGGTGTAATTGTGGCTGTAAAGGGTACTCTCGTATTGGGAATGGCTGTAAAAGTAATATTTACGTCGCCAAGAAGAAATGAAATAGAGCAATAATACGCCAGATGAGAGACCAGGTAGCTGCCACGTGGTCACCACCGCTACTGCGCCACTACTCCAACAACTTCAGCAGGTTGGAACTGCATGTCAGTATGAACCAGTGTGTTTGTGTGTGTTCAATTTTGCAATAATAATCCAAGTGTTGCAAAAACTGGTATTTGAACCATGAAATTTTCCTATTCAATTAACCAAGCAGTGTCCTTTCCTCAAAGTATTTATGTCCGGGTATCCTGTTTGTGAAAGACTCATATTTACCCATTTTATTTTATGTTTAATTTGTGAAAATCTCCAAGTTACTTTGAAAAGTCTCTACTTTAAAAGTGTCATTGTTCAATGTGTAAAAACATTAAGACTGTCGGGGAAAATACTCGCTTCATGAGTAATATCAAGGGCATATAATATTTATCAGACGAAAAGATTTTAATTTACTATGAATTGCTACAGTTGGAAAGTGCCAAAGTTATAGTATTGATGAACAAAATTGAGGTTAATTTAAAACCACTTGCTTGACAAGTGCTGTTACGAGTTACTTAAATTTTAATCCTATATGAAGTTGAATTTTTACTTGAAGTATTTTCTGAAGGTGTGGAGAGTACCGTCAGTGCAAATAATGTTAAAACTTTGCAAGGTAAATTATCTTAAGTAGGGCAGTAATTCAGCTTTTTTCATAATGCAAAATATTTCTGAATAGTGTGTACAGTTTGCTTATATAAAGAAGGGATGGTTTGTCGGACCCCATTTCATTCTTTTATATCAGGAAGAAACCAAACTGAATAGTTATTTTCTAGCTGAAGAAACTAGAAGTGATTATTCAAAAGGATATATATATATACATATATATATATATATATATATATATATATATATATATATATATATATATATATATACTCCTGGAAATTGAAATAAGAACACCGTGAATTCGTTGTCCCAGGAAGGGGAAACTTTATTGACGCATTCCTGGGGTCAGATACATCACATGTTCACACTGACAGAACCACAGGCACATAGACACAGGCAACAGAGCATGCACAATGTCGGCTCTAGCACAGTGTATATCCACCTTTCGCAGCAATGCAGGCTGCTATTCTCCCATGGAGACGATCGTAGAGATGCTGGATGTAGTCCTGTGGAACGGCTTGCCATGCCATTTCCACCTGGCGCCTCAGTTGGACCAGCGTTCGTGCTGGACGTGCAGACCGCGTGAGAAGACGCTTCATCCAGTCCCAAACATGCTCAATGGGGGACAGATCCGGAGATCTTGCTGGCCAGGGTAGTTGACTTACACCTTCTAGAGCACGTTGGGTGGCACGGGATACATGCGGACGTGCATTGTCCTGTTAGAACAGCAAGTTCCCTTGCCGGTCTAGGAATGGTAGAACGATGGGTTCGATGACGGTTTGGATGTACCCCTCGACGATCACCAGTGGTGTACGGCCATTGTAGGAGATCGCTCCCCACACCATGATGCCGGGTGTTGGCCCTGTGTGCCTCGGTCGTATGCAGTCCTGATTGTGGCGCTCACCTGCACGGCGCCAAACACGCATACGACCATCATTGGCACCAAGGCAGAAGCGACTCTCATCGCTGAAGACGACACGTCTCCATTCGTCCCTCCATTCACGCCTGTCGCGACACCACTGGAGGCGGGCTGCACGATGTTGGGGCGTGAGCGGAAGACGGCCTAACGGTGTGCGGGACCGTAGCCCAGCTTCATGGAGACGGTTGCGAATGGTCCTCGCCGATACCCCAGGAGCAACAGTGTCCCTAATTTGCTGGGAAGTGGCGGTGCGGTCCCCTACGGCACTGCGAAGGATCCTACGGTCTTGGCGTGCATCCGTGCGTCGCTGCGGTCCAGTCCCAGGTCGACGGGCACGTGCACCTTCCGCCGACCACTGGCGACAACATCGATGTACTGTGGAGACCTCACGCCCCACGTGTTGAGCAATTCGGCGGTACGTCCACCCGGCCTCCCGCATGCCCACTATACGCCCTCGCTCAAAGTCCGTCAACTGCACATACGGTTCACGTCCACGCTGTCGCGGCATGCTACCAGTGTTAAAGACTGCGATGGAGCTCCGTATGCCACGGCAAACTGGCTGACACTGACGGCGGCGGTGCACAAATGCTGCGCAGCTAGCGCCATTCGACGGCCAACACCGCGGTTCCTGATGTGTCCGCTGTGCCGTGCGTGTGATCATTGCTTGTACAGCCCTCTCGCAGTGTCCGGAGCAAGTATGGTGGGTCTGACACACCGGTGTCAATGTGTTCTTTTTTCCATTTCCAGGAGTGTATATATGGAAAGTAGAAGTGAAGATTGTGGTTAAGATGGATAAAGTCTCTTTCCCATTTCAGTGATTGCCTAACCATGCTGTTGATAACTACTGCTAACCGTTGTGTAGTTCGTCCGTTTATTGCCAATGTTCATTGCACTTGATTAAGAAAGGATTTATGGAAGTTACTTTTGGCAGAATAAAAATAGATTCACTAAAAATTATATTTTCACATCATTATGCCTAAATAGGCTGGCGACCGTTTTATATTTCATTTACAGGAACTCTGTTACTGTAATTTGTTACAAAATTTTAGTCTTTCTGGTGTCTGCCACCTGCTACTATTACGAACTTCATGTTCGATTCCCTTTGCTGTTAGGTAGCACACAGTCAAACTTTCAAAAATCCTCTCAGAGGGTAACATTTACTGCAAGTTTAAACCAAATTTGGTAATCATTAATACACGATAGTATTATAAGTTGCCTTAGATAGGTCGCAGTATTAGCAATGGGAGCTCTTATATTATTTACGGCTTGCAAAATTTCTTCAGTGAACATATAAATGACATTTTCAGTAGAGCAAGTCTTTTGAAATCCAAACTGTGATTGGCTGAGGATATTCTTGTTGTTCAGGTGAGATAATATTCTGAAATACAGCATCTTGTCAAGAATTGAGTAAAACGATGTCAGTAGCGATACAGGTTGGTAGTTAGTCACATCTCTCCTACGACCCTTCTTATAGAGAAGTTTGATAACAGTGTATATCAGTCTCTCTGGAAAAATGCCTCGAGCTAGTGATGCACTACATATTTCAGATATGATAGAGCTTATTAGGAATGTGGGAACAAATTTGTAGTAACCCATTGGAAACACCATCAAAATCAGATGAGCTTTCATTTGTTTGAAAACAAAGTTTTCATAATTTCAGAAGTAGTTGGTGATGCATTCACAAGACAGAGTTTTATAAGTGTTGCTGTTTCAACAGGCTGCTGTTTGTCTCACACTTTTTGCTATGTTTTATAAATTATTATTATTGTCTTTTTGCCACCTGTGACTCATCAGTTACAGCTCTCCCATACAGTTAAATAGCGATGTTGTCCTGCTCTGTGGCTGGTTGCCCTGAATCTCATTTCAGTGCACTCCAAACAGCTTGAAGTATTCTGTTAGTTACTGATCTGTAACATTGTGTGCAAGTTCCCTGGTTTTTAATAACTTTCTTGGCGACTTTGAGTACTTTTTGCTGTGTGCAACAACTTCAGGATCTCTACTTTTTCTTGCTAACAAATACATTTTCCTTTTCCTTGACAAAATACTTTAATCACTCTAGTAATCCACAGATTTTTGAATGGCTGTTTAATGTCCTTTTCGATTAGCTAATGGAGAAAAGCTAGATTAACTTTTATGGCAGCATTTGGTTATTTTTAAATTTCATTTCAGATCATATTTGTAATCCATTCTTAAAAACATTTGTCCTAGAATCATTAATTGTTCTAAATGGTTTCTACTGAAGACTATACATATTGTAAGGCACTACGTTATATATCCTAACTGTGCATCGTGATCTGAGAGACCTTTTTTTGGGTAAACAGCTATTTTCTTGCTTTGACCTTCACCAAAGAAAACATTGTCAGTTAGATTCCTATTGTGTTTGTACGCCAATGTTGGAAAGTTAATTACTGAGATCAAATTATACGACCCAACCAAGCATTCCAGATAATGTTTGCTATCAGAGTCTTTCAGAAAATCTACATTGATGTCACCATTAATTGCTTCCTGCTCTCTGATTGTAGAATTTCAGAAGGAATGTTATCTATTCCTTCAACTTTATTTGATCACTAGTCTTCCAAAGCTCTGTTCAAGTAACATAGGACCCCTATATCTTCCCTATCGACTCTCATTTTATCTTCTTTCTCGTCCTGAGACAGTTTCCTCATAAAGTACAGATTTTCAACATAATCTTGTCATCCATCTTCTATCGTCTCTGCTATAATCAGTAGAATTCTTCTCGTCCCATTAACACTGACCCCCTTTCTTTTAATTTCACCAAAGTGTGCTGCAAAATTTCTATTCTTTGAATCGTCCTTCCGACGACCATTTATGTTTAGTTTTTCTGTAAACACTTCGGTTTAGATTCCCTGCACTTTCTATTTTTTACAGTCAGAACTGATATATTACTGTAGTCCGTATTTTCCTAGGCATTCTTGTACTACCTTCTTTCGGTGATAGTTTGATGTGTTTATTAGTATTATGGATTCTTCTATTAATCCTTATACGACTACAACTATCATGTAACTGATTTCTTCGCGTTATCAGTAGATCTTAAGTAATGATCGGTTCACATTAGGTGAAGTTAGTTACTAGGACGTTGGCCTATGACCGTCACAACTTAATGAGTGAATCCTTATAGCACTTTCATTTGGTTCCCGAAGTCTTTGACAATCAGTGATACGTAACTCTTCTCATTATCATCCATAGATTTTAAGGACACAACAACAAAACTTATTTAAGAATTCAAATGACAAAGCACATATTTCTTGGGCACAGCGATCTCACATCAATCTGTGATTGATGCCTTACCTTTAAGATATTGTTAATTTTATTTATCTTTAATGTGTTCTCCAGTCACAGTTTCCGTGCCGTAAAAGTTTCAGAAACAAATGGGCTACTCCTGGCCATTCGTTACCAAGAATGTTAAGAACGAGTGTTATTTAATTTCTGATCGGTTTAAATCACCGTCTACACCGACAAACCAACCTAGTAGTGTTGGCTGCTCCATGCCGAGAACGTCCGTCTGTAACCATTTCTCTACGTTCATAGCCACCGATATCAGTAGAACTGATATGGTCCTACTTGTTGTTGTTGTTGTGGTCTTCAGTCCAGAGACTGGTTTGATGCAGCTCTCCATGCTACTCTATCCTGTGCAAGCTTCTTCATCTCCCAGTACCTACTGCAACCTACATCCTTCTGAATCTGCTTAGTGTATTGATCTCTTGGTCTCCCTCTACGATTTTTACCCTCCACGCCGCCCTCCAATGCTAAATTTGTGATCCCTTGATGCCTCAAAACATGTCCTACCAACCGACCCCTTCTTCTTGTCAAGTTGTGCCACAAACTTCTCTTCTCCCCAATCCTATTCAATACCTCCTCATTAGTTACGTGATCTACCCACCATATCTTCAGCATTCTTCTGTAGCACCACATTTCGAAAGCTTCTATTCTCTTCTTGTCCAAACTGGTTATCGTCCATGTTCCACTTCCATACATGGCTACACTCCATACAAATACTTTCAGAAACGACTTCCTGACACTTAAATCTATACTCGATGTTAACAAATTTCTCTTCTTCAGAAACGATTTCCTTGCCATTGCCAGTCTATATTTTATATCCTCTCTACTTCGACCATCATCAGTTATTTTACTCCCTAAATAGCAAAACTCGTTTACTGCTTTAAGTGTCTCTTTTCCTAATCTAATCCCCTCAGCATCACCCGATTTAATTTGACTAAATTCCATTATCCTAGTTTTGCTTTTGTTGATGTTCATCTTATATCCTCCTTTCAAGACACTGTCCATTCCGTTCAATTGCTCTTCCAAGTCCTTTGCTGTCTCTGACAGAATTACAATGTCATCGGCAAACCTCAAAGTTTTTACTTCTTCTCCATGAATTTTAATACCTACTCCGAATTTTTCTTTTGTTTCCTTTACTGCTTGCTCAATATACAGATTGAATAACATCGGGGAGAGGCTACAACCCTGTCTCACTCCTTTCCCAACCACTGCTTCCCTTTCATGCCCCTCGACTCTTCTAACTGCCATCTGGTTTCAGTACAAATTGTAAATAGCCTTTCGCTCCCTGTATTTTACCCCTGCCACTTTCAGAATTTGAAAGAGAGTATTCCAGTTAACGTTGTCAAAACTTTCTCTAAGTCTACAAATGCTAGAAACGTAGGTTTGCCTTTTCTTAATCTTTCTTCTAAGATAAGTCGTAAGGTTAGTATTGCCTCACGTGCTCCAACATTTCTACGGAATCCAAACTGATCTTCCCCGAGGTCCGCTTCTACTAGTTTTTCCATTCGTCTGTAAAGAATTCGCGTTAGTATTTTGCAGCTGTGACTTATTAAACTGATAGTTCGGTATTTTTCACATCTGTCAACACCTGCCTTCTTTGGGATTGGAATTATTATATTCTTCTTGAAGTCTGTGGGTATTTCGCCTGTCTCATACATCTTGCTCACCAGATGGTAGAGTTTTGTCATGACTGGCTCTCCCAAGGCCATCAGTAGTTCTAATGGAATGTTGTCTACTCCCGGAGCCTTGTTTCGACTCAGGTCTTTCAGTGCTCTGTCAAACTCTTAACGCAGTATTATATCTCCCATTTCATCTTCATCTACATCCATTTTCATAATATTGTCCTCAAGTACATCGCCCTTGTATAAACCCTCTATATACTCCTTCCACCTTTTTGCCTTCCCTTCTTTGCTTAGAACTGGGTTGCCATCTGAGCTCTTGATATTCATACAAGTGGTTCCCTTTCTCTCCAAAGGTCTCTTTAATTTTCCTGTAGGCAGTATCTATCTTACCTCTAGTGAGACAAGCCTCTAGATCCTTACATTTGTCCTCTAGCCATCCCTGCTTAGCCATTTTGCACTTCCTGTCGATCTCATTTTTGAGACGTTTGTATTCCTTTTTGCCTGCTTCATTTACTGCATTTTTATATTTTCTCCTTTCATCAATTAAATTCAATATTTCTTCTGTTACCCAAGGATTTCTATTAGCCCTCGTCTTTTTACCTACTTGATCCTCTGCTGCCTTCACTACTTCATCCCTCACAGCTACCCATTCTTCTTCTACTGTATTTCTTTCCCCCATTCCTGTCAATTGTTCCCTTATGCTCTCCCTGAAACTCTCTACAACCTCTGGCTCTTTCAGTTTATCCAGGTCCCATCTCCTTAAATTCCCACCTTTTTGCAGTTTCTTCAGTTTCAATCTGCAGTTCATAACCAATATATCGTGGTAAGAATCCACATCTGCCCCTGGAAATGTCTTACAATTTAAAACCTGGTTCCTAAATCTCTGTCTTACCATTATATAATCTATCTGATACCTTTTAGTATCTCCAGGATTCTTCCAGGTATACAACCTTCTTTTATGATTCTTGAACCAAGTATTAGCTATGATTAAGTTATGCTCTGTGCAAAATTCTACAAGGCGGCTTCCTCTTTCATTTCTTCCCCCAATCCATATTCACCTACTATGTTTCCTTCTCTCCCTTTTCCTACTGACGAATTCCAGTCACCCATGACTATTAAATTTTCGTCTCCCTTCACTACCTGAATAATTTCTTTTATCTCGTCATACATTTCATCATTTTCTTCATCATCTGCAGAGCTAGTTGGCATATAAACTTAGTGTATTCGAACCTTCGCTTTTCAAGTAGTGTATTAATGAGCTGACAGACGATGTTAACAGTGGTCTCAGACCTTCTGTAGACGTTGCAAGCATCGCTTACGATGTATTGTCCGAAGTAATCTGCCAAAAATCCAGTCAGTTCTTGATGACATTTTAAATTGGTACAGAGATATCCAACTTGAGTTAAATGTACCGAAACGTTTACTTGTGCATTAAAAAAAAAAAACACAAACGTAGAATCGCAAGACAAGAAGGAAATAGAAGCGTCTGCGATGTGGTATTACAGAAGAATGTTGAAGATTAGGTTGGTAAATCGAATAACTGATTGAAGGATATTGAAAGGAATTGTGAGAAATGAAATTTATAGTCCGATTTGATTTCTACAAAGGTTTACTTAGTAGATCGCTTCCTGAGTTAATAAGTAATCGTCTAGATTGTAATGGAAAGAAGTGTTTTTCTCATGTGTGTCAGGAGGAAAGGTAAAACTTGTAGAGGGAGACAAAAGCTTGTCTGCAGATAACAGGTTCAAATGGATGTGGATTTCACTAGTTTACAACGATGAAGGGTTTTGCCTAGGATAGAAATGCTGAGAACTGCAATTATTCTCTCTTCGGACGTAAGACCACAACAATCGTAAAAACAACAACACATTCCAAATTGATTCTTTTTCCTTTCTGTATGGCTATTGGCTGCTAGTAATACATTTAACATCGCAGGAATGCATCGAAAATGAGTTTTAAGTTACAAACATGAGACGCGGTGTGTTCTGTGGACTACCAGCATCAGCCATCAACGGCAATAAAATTCGACGTAAACTCATCGTCACCGAACTGGATCGACGACTGTTTTGCGTAATTTAACAGCTGTCACGGTCCAGGAAGTGCAGCGTGTGATTCGAAATCTAATTACAGAAATGTCGACAACGCCCAGAGTCCATCACCGACAGCATTTTTTTTCTTTTGTCAGGTTTAAAAGCAACGATCGGAAATTGTGTGTCACTGTGCTGTGGGATAAATATTTACTCTCCCTCCAGGCATCGATCATTCCACCACTTCCCTGATAGCATATGTATTTGACTGTAATAATGGAGCTGCAGTCTCGAACTGGAAAGCTGGTTGACCCGTTTAGTTCATAAACATTAATGTGTAAATTGTTCAATTAGAATCCTGTTTTTATCTAGACATACACGCTGTACGGTTAGATGACATTAGTCAGTAGGCAATTAGTCTGCACACAACGACGAAAACTCGATTTTCTATTGGAATGCTGCTGTTACAGGGTTTTTCGGTTCATAGTAGTGTTTTGCACTTAAAAAACGGAATTTTAGTCCTTCTAGATCATTTAATTCTTTGTAAAATTAAGCTGTCCTTTATACGAACTAATACACATATCATCGTATAAAAAAGAAGGTGGCTACATAGGAACTGTCAGTTGAACTCAAAAACAAACCTCCGAGATTGAGGCATCAAGGTTGCCCTGCACATAACGAGATTGTTGTCATGTTTCCATTGACAGGACTATGTTCTCTCTCGCTCTCAATTCTTGTATAATCATGCCAGTAAATCAGCCTCAATGGCCATAACTTTGGCGTGGTTATTACTTTCATTGCTTTAAGGAGTTACATATGCCACAAAAATATCGTGTTCCGCTGATTAAAGGACATGAATATTTTCAGTGAAATACTTGTATCGAGTATAAAATCGTCGACCAAGAGCAATATCTCTTCAGTAATGTTTCACCTTAAAGATGGACACATATTTTTTTCATATATGTAAATAAAAGTAATGTTTTTATGTTGTGTGTACGGTTGGTCTTTACAAAACTGATGTCTTTTTTCTAAGAGACGAATCCGAGAATGATCTAACAATGTTTGCCGCGGCTGCCTATTGTCTTACTTATCCCTGTAAAGTGATTGTTGCATGATGTCAACATTTTAACACTTCATACCAATATAATAACGTAGTCTTATCTGTCTACATCTGCAGGGTAAACATTATGAAAAACTCGGAGAACTTGCAGCGAAGACCAAAACAAATATTTTTCTGTAACGTTTTCTTTTCCATTTAGGACTATTTAAACCCCTGGAAGTAGTTTTCTCTGTATGAAAATTAATTAAACCTAAATCGTCTGCTGCTTGAATCGGTCAATGAAAATGCTTTTTCTAATGTGTTTTCCTATGTGGTACTACAGTAGACAAAAATAACACGACAAATTTTCAATTCTTTATTACCAAGGGATAAAATTAACACAGTACAATTACCTCAGTACAGTAAAGGTTAAAAGATGCCTCCACTGAGTCGTAAACAAAGGTCATTCCGCCGTGTCATAGTCTGTCTAACATGCTCAAACACTGCAGGAGTATCCTTCATTTCTCCTATTGCTACTGCTACTGTCCAATCGACTAGATCTTCTTGTTATTCAACCGGGGTTTTGTAAACTAGATTGAGTATCTTTCTCCACACAAAACGTCCCGAGGGGTCCAATCAGAGGATCAATTAGCCCATGGTACAGCACCACCTGTGTCAACTCACTCTTCTGGAAACTGTTCAAGATTCGACACACACGACGACTAAAATGTGCCGGCGCCCCATCAAGCTGGAACCATATGCGTTGCCTTGGCGAGCGGCACGAAATCCAGCAATAACGCAACGCCCTGCCGACGAAACTGTAATAACCCCTGCCATTTCATGGCCTAAATAGAAGATGTGGCCCAGTTACTCAAAAAGAACACCTGCCCACATATTAGTGTAGAGTCGTACTTGATGAGCGCGAGTAAATGTGGCATGTCGTTAAAACTCACCCCAGACATACGAAATATGGATTATGCCCGAACGTTGCTTTATCTGTAAACATCACAGAGGATGGAAATATGGGATGTACTTGTTACTCCTCGAGGTATCACTGCAAAAACTGAGCTCAGCATCTGGTTCGAGGTAGTGTAGCCTCTCCGCTGTAAATGGATGTAACAGATGCTCATGGATGCGTTTCTTACACTAGTCAGATTCATCCTCACGTTAGGGGCAATCGCAAGAGCGCTGGTGGACAGCTTCCTTCTACTCTACGAGTCCGTCCCCGACCATGTAATCTGCTGAATGACCCTGTCTCAGACGGACGTTGATACACAGCAGTAAATGTCGAATGATGCGGGATTCGGCGACCGCGATATTGTTCGTGATAAGAGCGCCATGTAACGTTCGCTGTGTAGCAAGCACTAACCATAGCAGTGTACTCACTCCAGGTCTTTCGCTCCATTAGTTAACGAATAGTGAGCTGGGTCAAGACATACAATTAAATGTGAGTGTGAAACAATTATTGCAACTAAAGTGCGAAGTGTTCAAATGGTTCAAATGGCTCTGAGCACTATGGGACTTAACTTCTGAGGTCATCAGTCACCTAGAACTTAGAACTACTTAAACGTAACTAACCTAAGGGCGTGACACACATCCATGCCTGAGGCAGGTTTCGAATCTGCGACCGTAGCGGTCGCGCTGTTCCAGATTGTAGCGCCTAACGCCTAGAGCGAAGTGTGATCTCTACCGGTATAACACGAAATGTTACAATAACAAATCATTAATTACAACTGAAGAGCGAATACGCCCTCTATCGGATTAAATGAAGCTTGCAGAAGTTGCGACATTAGAGAAAAATATTGGTTCTGGTGTCCCGTGCAACCTCAGAGACTTTCGCGGTTTTAACAATTTTCGCCCTGTATATTCACACACGATAAACAACTGAGAAGTGTAGTGAAAGCTTACTCCTGACTTTGTGACATTTTAGGGTATCTTCCAGTCGCATTGGCACAGGCAGAACGGTAACAACAGCAACTTAAAGCTTTGTAGCGCATTGTGAGCTTCTCTTCGTGAACTCTACGAGAGTCATGATTGTGGGCTGCAATATATTTCCAAATATCTCTCTTGAAATTGCTTCTTGAAACTCTGTAAATAGATTTTCATGGGCTTCAAATGCTTCAAATGGCTCCAATCACTATTGGACAACATCTGAGCTGATCAGTCCCCTAGAATTAGAACTACTTTAGCCTAACTATCCTAAGGACATCAGACATATTCATGTCCGAGGCAGGATTCGAACCAGCGTCTGTAGTTGCATCGCGGTCCCAGATTTTCATAGAGTGTTTAACGTCTATCATCAGGCTCCTACGTGGTCCGGCTTTTGAAAGTATCAGAGACACTCACCCGTTGCTCACAGAAACATGTTACTGCTTTTGCTGATGTTCTTTATTTACGGCCAGCATTCGCTGTGAGTCGCATTTTATACGGAATTTATAAGATTGAGTAATAGACTAGACTATTTTGTAAGCAATTTTTTGTAGATTTATATTTCCAGAAAATATGCAACAGCCGACAAATTTTTATAGCCAAGTAAGGTGACAGGCATTTCATCATTTTACGAGTATATGAAAATGAAATTCCGACAAAATGAATCATTCATGTCGCTGTAAGGGAGCTCACTGTGTAGATTCAGCATATAGTAGACCCTCTCTGGATATACGCGTGATCTATGAGTAGCCTTTGTGATTAGTATTCAAGACATTCTCGGTCCTGAGTTCAAGCCCCGCCACCACTTACATTTTGAATAAAATACATCAGCAATCGTAGCCGAAGATTTACGGCATGAAAAGTCATCCTCATTCTGCCAACGGCCATGTCAAGAGGGCGGAAGAGGGGGGAGAGGTTTAGGGCGGGCCCGCCGGGGTGGCCGAGCGGTTCTAGGCGCTACAGTCTGGAACCGCGCGACCGCAACGGTCGCAGGTTCGAATCCTGCCTCGGGCATGGATGTGTGTGATGTCCCTAGGTTAGTTAGGTTTAAGTAGTTTTAAGTTCTAGGGGACTGATGACCTCAGAAGTTAAGTCCCATAGTGCTCAGAGCCATTTGAACCATTTTTTGTTTAGGGCAGACTCTTCCCATTGAGGCAGGAATCTGCCCCTAAAAGGAAGAAGAATCACGTTTTATCAACGGCATGAGGATGCAGAAGACAATGGAAACCAATGCAGTGGGGACACATATTGTGTATCCACAGGATATGTGGTCTGTAACTGAAAAGGTGTTACGATGACCTCTACGTTGGCAAAATATTCAGGAATAGCCCTCATTCGAATTTTCGGGAGGGGACAGCCAAGGAGCGTCGAAGCGTAGAATTCCAGAAGTATGAACATGGTAGGAATGCTAGAAAATCTGAAAAAAGAAATGCTACGGCTCAATCTAGATATTGTGGGGATCAGTGAAGCAAAATAGGAAGGAGACAAGGATTTCTGGTCAGATGAGTATAGGGTAATAAGAATAGAAGCAGAAAGTAGTATGACGGGGGAAGGAATCGTTATGAATAGGGAGGAAGGACTCGACACAATTCTTGCCCTGCCTGCCTCAGTAGGACTCCTATTTGTTCGACCTCCTCACAGATCCATCTAAAAACAATACCACAAGTAACTCAGACAACCAGTCACTGTTCAGCAACAGGTGATGAATTGCAAGTAATCAGGGGCACACAGAACCCAGAAGCGAACGAAAGACCCAACACACCTCGTCCGCTGAGACTGCCGACCGACGGAACAACGGTCGTTCTAGTTGAATTAACAGGCAAGGGTAAAGGTTAGTAATGAATCGACAACTAACAGCTTGTTACCAAGAGGTCACTTCGATGGATGGCGAGGCAATAGGCGGCGACGGCAACATAGCCGTTAGCTTCTCCCAGAACGGAGCTTTCTGTCACTTCCCACACAATCGGCCAACCGTCATTCCGATCACTACAGTTTGGAGCACCAACTTCCTCCAATTCCTGTCCAAAAGAGACCCGCACGCTGCGAAAATCCGGCCCACCGGTCGCGGCACGGCGGCAGCGCCACCGGGCGACTAGAGAAGAAACCAAGCAGAGGAAGCCGGCCGGAAGAGAAATCGGTGCTAGCCGACACGGCTCACCAATCATTTTCAAGGTCGTGGCCACGATGCGGCCACAGTGACGGCATTTGAATTCACACAAAAGAACAAAGCAAGGAGCTCCAATCTTCTGCTTGGGACGCTAGCTAACCAGCATTATACACACATAATTCACCTACAGTGCAACACTAGGACGCGAACCATTTATCTGAAGAATAAGCAAGATAAAACGATGAAATCTAATGGTAATTATAACTGTACGTCGGACTAGGTCTCAAATCTGGCACTTTTGACTTTCGAGGACAAAGCTCTACCTACTGAGCTCCCCAAGAACGACTCATATCAGCGCACACTCCGCTGCAGACTAATACTCATTCTATAACACCGACATCTCCCAGGCTGTGTCTAAGCCATGTCTCTGTCCTTTCTTCAAGGTGTGCTAGTCTCGCAAGGCTAACAGGAGATCTTATGTGAACTTTGGAACGTAGGAGATGAGATACTGGTGGAAGTAATGCTGAGAGTGGATCGCGAGTAGTACTCAGGTACCTCAGTCGGCAGGGCAGTTGCCCGCGACAGACCATGGTCCTGGGTCTAAGTGCCGGTGTGGCAGACATTTTTAATCTTTAAGGAAGTTTCATGTAAGTGCATACTACGCTGCAGAGTAAAAAATTTATTCTGAAGATAAAATGATAAGTAACGAATCGGATGTGGGTGACGTGGGCCTGGGGGAAGCAGCACTAAAGAAGTAGCTGTACTTAATAATTTTATGAATAGATCAGCAGAAAGCGGGTCAAACAATTAATTTGAGAGGAGCAAGTTGCCAGTCTTATTTTACCAAGATTTGGCTAAATATCTGTTCAACATTTTTTTCAGACATTACTTCATTATACTCGTAGATAACAGCATCATCTGTGAAAAATCTGAGGTTATTATTAATATTTTCTGCAAGCTCAGTAACTGAAGTCCTGTGATAAAATAAAAATTTCAGAAAATGAGACATCGGAAATATACAAGTATGGCAATCAGATTACAGATGTATAAACGACGGGTAATAAAATCTCTTACAAAACCTTGGCGAAGTAGTGGATGAAGTCATCTGGAGTGTGTTTCTTGATCGACTAAGTTTTGGGTCCCTTGTGAACCTCGCAACAGTATGAAGGTGGAAACAGTTACTGATGTTGTGAGCACAACGCAACAGAGATAAATACGTTTCTTGACTCGGGCAGTTTCTAAACACAGGATCGAGCGAGATAGCACCGTGGTTAAGACACTGGACTCGCATTCAGTAGGACGGCGGTTCGACCCCGCGTCCGGCCGTTCTGATTTATGCTTTCAGCGATTTCCCTAAATCGCTTCCGGCAAATGCCCGGATAGTTCCTCTGAAAAAGCACTGCCGACTTCCTTCCCCATCCTTCCCTAATCCGATGGGACGGATGACCTCGCTGTTTGGTCCCCTCCCCCAAATCAAGCAGTACTGATTCAGATGGTTATTTGCAACCATCCTAAATACAGGAGCTCGGCGTCTATATTGCGATACGTGTCGGTAATAAGATCTTTCTATCACATCAGCAACATTTCTGAATATCTACTGCGTATCATTCAGATTTCCATTTCATCGAATCTGTGCGGATTGTAATCTTTTGTTCCTATCTACATCTACATGGTTATTCTGCAGTTCACACATAAGTGCCTGACAGAGTGTTCATCGAACCATTTTCATACTACTTCTGTACCATTCCACTCTCGAATGGCGCATGGGAAAAAGGAACACCTAAATCTTTCCGTTCGAGCTCTGATTTCTCTTATTTTATTATGATAATCATTTCTCCCTTCGTAGGTTGGTGTAAAACAAAAAAAAATTTACGCATTCGGAAGAGAAAGTTGGTGATTGAATTTTCGTAAATAGATCTCGCCGCAAAAAAAAAAAAAAAAAAAAAAAACCGCTTTTGTTTCAGTGACTGCCATCCCAACACATGTATCATATCAGTGACACTCTCACTCCTATTGCGTGATAACAAGAAACGAGCTGCCCTTCTCTGCACTTTTTCTATGTCCTCCGTCAATCCTACCTGGTAAGGATCCCATACCGCGCAGCAGTATTCCAGCAAAGGACGGACAAGTGTAATGTAGGCTGTCTCTTTAGTGGGTTTGTCGCATTTTCTAAGTGTTCTGCCAGCAAATCGCAGTCTTCGTTTCTCTTTCCCCACAATATTATCTATGTGGACTTTCGAATTTAAGTTGCTCGTAATTGTAATTCCTAGGTATTTAGTCAAATTGACAGCGCTTAGATTTGAGCGATTTATCGTATACCCAAAATTTATCGAATTCCTTTTAGTACTCATGTGAATGACCTCGCAATTTTCTTTGTTTAGTGCTAACTGCCACTTTTTGCACCACACAGAAATTCTGTCTAGATCATTTTGAAATTGGAATTGATCGTCTGATGATTTTACTAGACGGTAAATTACAGCGTCATCTGCAAACAGTCTAAGGGGGCTGCTCAGATTATCACCTAGATCATTTGTATAAATCAGGAACAGCAGAGGGCCTATGACACTAACTTGCGAAAGGCCTGATATCACTTCTGTTCTACTCGATGATTTACCGTCTATCACTACGAACTGTGACCTCGCTGAGAGGAAATCACGAATTCAGTCACACAGCTGTGACGATACTCCACATGTACGCAGTTTGATTAAGAGTCGGTTGTGAGGAACGATATCAAAAGCCTTCTGGAAATCTAGGAATATGGAATCGATCTGAGATCCCTTGTCGACAGCACTCATTACTTCAAGGGAACAAAGAGCTAGCTGTGTTGCACAAGAACGATATTTTCTGAACCCGTGTTGGTTATGTATCAATAAGTCATTTTCTTCAAGGTGATTCATAATGTTAGAGTACAGTATATGCTCCAAAGTCCTACGGAAAACTGAGGTCAGTGATATGGGTCTGTAATTCAATGGGTTACTCCTATTTTCTTTCTTGAATATTGGTGTGACTTGTGCTGCTTTCCAGTTTTCAGGAACAGACCTTTCGTCATGTGAGCGGTTGTATATGATCGCTAAAAAAGGCGCTATTGTGTCTGCATACTACGAAATGAACCTGATTGGTATACCATCTGGACCGGAAGACTTGCCTTTCTTAAGTGATTTGAGTTGTTTCACAACACCTAAGATATCTATATTTATGTCACTCATGCTAACAGCTGTTCTGGTTTCGAATTCTGGAATATTTACTTTGTCTTCTTCAGTGAAGGAATTACGGAAAACTGTATTTAGTAAGTTCGCTTTAGTCGTACCATCATCGGTAACATTTCGATCGCTGTGGCGCAGTGACGGTATTGACTGTTTTTTTCCTCTGGTGTACTTTACACACAACCAGAATCTATTTGGGTTTTCTACCGTATTTTGAGACAATATATCACTGAGTAAACTATTAAAAGCATATCGCATGGAAGTCCGTACTAAATTTCGAGCTTCCGTGAAACTTAGCCAGTCTTGTGGATTTTGCGTTCTTCTGAATTTGACATGTTTTTTTCGTTGCTTCTGCAACAGTGTTATGACGTGTTTGTCGTACCATGGTGGACCAGTCCCGTCTCTTATTAAGTTATGTAGTATGAACCAATCTATTGCTGTCGAAACAATATCTATGCAGTAATCATAGATTTTCATGAATGTTATAATGTCATGTTTATCTATCTCTAAGTGAAAACCTGGACACCGCTTTTTATCTAGCTGAATCAGTACATTAATTCCGGAATTGCTAAAATTATTTCTAACATTTGTACAGAAATGTAATTGTTTTTTAACGCTAAATGAAACTCGATGTACCCGTTTTATTGGAGTTTCAGCTCAGTTTTAAGTTCCAGATCTTGAGGGAAATATCTGATGTGATTGAAATCGATCATGTGAAAATATAAATGTGAATGCATGCAGGATAAAAAAATTTTGAGACAAAAACTTCATCCGAAACATTCTTCCGATCGTTATAGAAAACGCTCTTGACATCTAATAACATTCAAGTGCTGTCTGAACCCATAGTGTCCCAGCCATCGACAGTGCCGGAACAGGCCGCCGACCAACGAAGACCGCCAGGATGGTGTTACAAGCGGCAGACATATGAGCACCAGTCCTCTAGTTCAAGATTGTATTGCATTGTATGTTAACCGGGTTCCTAGAAATGACGCAGAGGCCCCGTCCCCGCCGCAGTCGCAGTGGTTCAAATGGTTCAAATGGCTCTGAGCACTATGGGACTCAACTGCTGTGGTCAGAAGTCCCTAGAACTTAGAACTACTTCAACCTAACTAACCTAAGGACATCACTCACATCCATGCCCAAGGCAGGATTCGAACCTGCGACCGTAGCGGCTGTGCAGTTCCAGACTGTAGCGCCTTTAACCGCTCGGCCACTACGGCCGGCTGTCGCAGTGGTCCACAACCCCACGACGACTACCGCAATCCACTTCACCCCTCCGCCGCCCCACACCGAACCACTGTTTCAGTGTTATTCGCCGGTTCGGCCCCCGGTGGAACCCTCCCCCCCCCCCCCCCCGCACCCTCCCCGCAGGGAACGTCACACACCAGACGAGTGTAACCCTCTATGCTTGCGTGGTGGAATAATGGTAGTGTACGTGTACTCAAGAACTTGTTTGCGCAGCAATCGCCGACATGGTGAAGCTGAGGCGGAGTAAGGGGAACTAGACCGCACTCGCCGAGGCAGACGGAAAACAGCCTAAAAACCATCTACAGACTGGCCGGCTCACCGGAACTCGAACACCGGGTGGATTTCTACCGGGGACCAGGCGCTCCTTCCCAATCTGGAAAGCCGGGCGTTAGACCGCACGGCTAACTGGGCGGGCTTAGTTCTAGGTTAGTTTCGCACTGCTAGCTAGTGCCGAACGTTACACCGAGCCTTTGATAGCTAATTCTTGGGGCAAAGATTCAGTGTACATGGACACACGCCCGTGTCGGGCCTCTGCTTACAGCTAGCCAAGGCAGTACTTCTTCAATAATAAGTTGAGTAAAACATATATTTGTAAAGAGCACTAGTGTCAATAAATCTTCTTCTTACCAGTCAATCATAACATAAACACCTATTATTGATCCATCAGCACGAATCTGGAATGACAATACGACTTATAGGTTATGAATATTCAAGCAGAATTCAATGAAATATCGCAGAGGATCCTTGTTTAGGTGAAAACCTTTTCTAGAATTTTTGTACTAGGCTTACAGTTAGCTGATTCACATGTCGGCTGTACAATAAGTTTCAGACCTCAATTTAAATTTATCCATGGCGTGTTTGATTAAGTGAGGACAGTGGTTGCATTACAGCTTCATGAAATATATTTGTCTGCATCAGTATGTCTTTAATAATATCCGTTACCAATGCACATTTCCAAAGAATGCTGCCATCATGAGATGGTTTTCAGTGACATGCATATTAATGTGATATGGTGCAGTGTATTTACTGGGAGTGCCAATGCGGCTACATGCCGAAATTTTGCCGTTTTTGCTGAATGTGTACACTGGCGTGCAAAACATAAGGACGAAAACAAATTTCGCGCTGTAGCCGTGAGGTCTCAGGATTCTTGTCACGGTCCGTGCGGCTTCCTCCGTCGGAGGTCCGAGTCGTCTCTCGGGCAAGGGGGTGTTTGTTGTCCTTAGAGTAATTAAAGGTAGATTAAGTAGTGCGTAAGCCTAGGGACCGATTTCCTAATTTTTCCATGAGCCGTTACATAGCTCAGTTACACTTGGAATATGTTACATTAGGTAACAGAAGGAAATATGTAATGAGACGAACAAAAAATGACTCTTTTATTGAAAAACAGTGATAACACTGAAGTAAACGTGATTAATGACGGTCCCCTGGCCGCTTCAAAGGAAGGACATGGTTCTCAATACGGTGTGTGATCACCGAGGAAGTGAAAGCATGCTCTTCAGCAAGCTCCAATGCTAATCACAACGTTAGTAAGTTCTTGTGGCAGGGCATTCCATCCCTCCACCAGTACGGTCGGTAACTTCTGGAGGGTCATTGAGACATATAGAAGTGATGCAGTACGTCTCCCAAAGGCATCTCACTCGTGCTCGATGGGATTTCTGTCGGGACTAACGGGCTGTCACACCATTCACCGAATAATCTCTCGGTCAGACAGCGCCTCCACCTGTACCGTTCTAAGCTGTCTTTCATTGTCGTCCATAAAAACGAAGCCACACCGAATGGACCTCTGAAAAGGTGCACATGGAGAAGGAGAATAGTATCACGGCAACATTGACGATTGAGTGCACCGTGTAATAAGTTTTGGAGGCCAGTAAGCGCATGCAGCATTATACTCAGATGTTCAAATGTGTTTCAAATCTTATGGGACTTAACTGCAAAGGTCATCAGTCCCTAATCTTACACACTACTCAACCTAATTTATCCTAAGTACAAACACACACACACATGCTCGAGGGAGGACTCGAACCTCCGCCGGGACCAGCCGCACAGTCCATGACTGCAACGCCATAGACCGCTCGGCTAATCCCACGCGGCAGCATTATGCTTTCCTACAAGATAACACCCGGACCGCAGAAAATATCGAGTTCGGCAGTGATCCTGGGTGCATGACATACACTCTCATAAGGTGACAGTTGATAATACGTTAATCTAACAAGGAAAAATGTGGAACATGATCGTTTGGGTGGGCGAGGTATTACAGTTTGTGGACGTAATGACCGTCAAATCGTTGAACATAGTACACTTACTGGTGAACGATATGCTGACATCACGTTCCTTCCCCATGTGCGCCAGCTTAGAGGTGCATTGTCTCTGACTATTTCATTGGATGACAATGCGCGACCTTACTGACCATAACAGGCGGGGGAACTCTTGGAAAGAAAGGAGGGCAATGTTATGGGACCATTGCTTTTCACAATATATATAAATGACCTAGTAGATAGTGTCGCAAGCTCCATGCGGTTTTTCGCGGATGATGCTGTAGTATACAGAGAAGTTGCAGCATTAGAAAATTGCTGCGAAATGCAGGAAGATCTGCAGCGGATAGGCACTTGGTGCAGGGAGTGGCAACTAACCCTTAACATAGACAAATGTAATGTATTGCGAATACATAGAAAGAAGTATCTTTTACTGTATGATTATATGAGAGCAGAACAAACACTAGTAGTCGTTACTTCTGTGAAATATCTGGGAGTATGCGTACGGAACGATTTGAAGTGGAATGATCATATAAAATTAATTGTTGGTAAGGCGGGTGCCAGGTTGTGATTCATTGGGAAAGTCCTTAGAATATGTAGCCCATCAACAATGGAGGTGGATTACAAAACACTCGTTCGACCTTTACTTGAGTGTGGCTCATCAGTGTGGGATCCGGATCAGGTCGGGTTGACAGAGGAGATAGAGAAGATCCAAAGAAGAGCGGCGCGTTTCGTGACAGGGTTATTTGGTAAGCGTGATAGCGTTACGGAGATGTTTAGCAAACTCAAGTGGCAGACTCTGCAAGAGAGGCGCTCTGCATCTCGTTGTAGCTTGCTGTCCAGGTTTCGAGAGGGTGCGTTTCTGGATGAAGTATCGAACATATTGCTTCCCCCTATTTATACCTCCCGAGGAGATCACGAATGTAAAATTAGAGAGATTCGAGCTCTCACGGAGGCTTTCCGGCAGTTGTTCTTCCCGCGAGCCATACGCGACTGGAACAGGAAAGGGAGGTAATGACAGTGGCACGTAAAGTGCCCTCCACCACACACCGCTGGGTGGCTTGCGGAGTATAAATGTAGATGTAGATGTGGACTTTCGGCGAATGGATTAACCTGCCCATTCTGCTGAATCAAATCACACAATCTGTACCGAGCGAGGTGGCGCAGTGGTTAGCACACTGGACTCGCATTCGGGAGGACGACGGTTCAATCCCGCGTCCGGCCATCCTGATTTAGGTTTTCCGTGATTTCCCTAAATCGCTCCAGGCAAATGCTGGGATGGTTCCTTTCAAAGGGCACGGCCGACTTCCTTCCCCATCCGCCCCTAATCCGATGAGACCGATGACCTCGCTGTCTGGTCTCCTCTCCCAAAAACCAACCAACCAACCACAATCTATGAAGTGCATTGGGTATACATATTTTCCTCTGGCACCAAAGACCAGGGAACCGTTGTCAACCGCCCTGGTAGAGGAATGGAATGGCCTGCCACAGGAACTCCTTACCAACGTTGTGGCTAGCATCGGGGCACGTTGCAGAGCATGCTTTGCCAACCGTTGTGACCAAACAACCTACTAAGAAGTATGGGAGCATCATGAGTCGCGTAGAGTTCAGTGTAACTATTGTCTTTGAATAATAGTGTCATTTCTGTTAATCTCATTGCGTAAGGCTTTCAGTTATGTTCTGTACTATATTGTAGCAGTAAACTTCAAACTACTTTCGTCCTTAGGTCTTCCACACCAGTACAAATGTATGGCACGCAGAGCATAAGCACGAAATAAACTCTGGAGGCACACCCAGTGAATTGACCTCATCACACTTCAGAGAAATGAACATGTAAATGTAAGGCACCTGATGCATATAGCATGCTCACAAATTTTAAGAAAATGTGATTGAAGAAGAGGAAAACGTTTTATAAACATTACTTATTAAAATAATTTTCGATGTTGACCCATTTGGTATTTTCTTTACAATGCAACGCTCAAATACACACAACAACAACAAAAAAAACTTTTGCAACACTCCGATTCCCCGAACTCCTGATGATAGACGTTGTCTGTGGATATTGTATCACAGGCACACTCCCTTTGACTGATCAGAGGTGTCACTAAACCCGCCGAAAGATGCAAACAACAATGCATGAGCAGCGCCTCTTAGGTGGAGGGGGTCCGACAGCCGATCAGTTCGTCATTCCATCAGGAAGCAGGTACACGGCTCGTGTTGTCTGTGGTTCAACGATGCCTAGACAGTCAATACCGCTGTTCGATCGCGTCCGCATTGTTACTTTGTGGCAGGAAGGGCTCTCAACAACGGAAGTGTCCATGTGTCTCGGAGTTAACCAAAACGATGTTGCTCGGACTTGGAGGAGATACAGAGAGACAAGGACTGTCGATGACATGCCTGGCTCAGGCCGCCCAAGCGCTATTACTCGAGTGGATGACCGCTACCTACGGATTATGGCTCGGAGGAACCCAGACAGCAAAGCCACCATGTTTTGAATAATGCTTTTCGTGCAACCACACGACGTCGTGTTATGACTCAAAATGTGCGCAATAGTTGCCAAGCGGTCTAAGATGCCTTTCCACGGTTCGCGCGGCACCCCCGTCGGAGGTTCGAATCCTCCCTCAGGCATGGGTGTGTTTGTTGTCCTTAGCGTAAGTTACTTTAAGTTAAGATTAAGTAGTCTGTAAGGCTAGGAATCCATGATCTCAGCAGTTTGGTCCATTAGAAATTCACATATGTTTGAGCATCTGTAAGCAATAGGCTGTATGATGGGCAACTTCACTGTCGACGTCCATGGCGATGTCCATCTTTGCGACCACGACACCATGGAGCGCGGTACAGATGAGCCCAACAACATGCCGATTAGACCGCTCAGGATTGGCATCACGTTCTCTTCACCGATGAGTGTCGCATATACCTTCAACCACACAATCGTCGGAGACATGTTGGAGGCAAACCGGTCAGGCTTTAGGCCTAAGATACACTGTCCAGCGAGTGCAGCAAGGACGAGGTTCCCTGCAGTTTTCGGGTGGCATTATGTGGGGCCGACATAAGCCGCTGGTCGTCATGGAAGGCGCCGTAACGGCTGTACGATACTTGAATGCCATCTTCCGATCGCTAGTGCAACCATATCGCCAGCATATTGGCGAGGCATTCGTCTTCATGGGCGAAAAATTCGCGCCCCCATCGTGCACATCTTGTGAATGACTTCCTTCAGGATAACGACATCGCTCGACCTGAGTGGTCGCATATTCTCCAGACATGAAGCCTATCGAACACGCCTGGGATAGATTGAAAAGGGCTGTTTATGGACGACGTGATCCCCCAACCACTCTGAGGGATCGACGCCGAATCGCCGTTGACAATTGGGACAGTCTGGAACTTGTGGTTAGCACGCCACAACGAATATAGGCATGCATCAATGCAAGGGGTCGTGCTACTGGGTATTAGACATACAGGTATGTACAGGAATTTCTAACGGTCTCGCTGTATGGTGGTACAAAATGGAATGTGCGGTTTTCATGAGCAACAAAAGTGATGTCTCTGTTGATCTCTATTTCAATTTTCTGTACAGGTTCGGGAACTGTCGAAACCGAGGTGATGCAAATCTTTTTTTAAATGTGTTTATACTGAAAGTGACTTTAATTTGCTGTATAATAGTTATTCTGTTCTCCGTAGCTGCTTTTATGGATTACATCGCATCCATATGAATATAATATACAAGTGTTAATCATTATACCAAGTAGATGTATTTTCTAGGTCGTTATGTGTTTCCGTTCATTGTTGGCATGCAGGTACGGAGGATGAAGTGCGGAGGTTAATCATGCTGCGAGACATGTGAATCTCGGATCTTTAGTCGATTTTTCTAACTTCGTTTTCGAAAGAACTAGGGTAAGAAAAGAATATAGACATCGCATCATCACTGGGGGTTTAGTTCATGAAGAGTCTGACGCAGAACTAGTGAATCGCATCATGGCACAGCTTTAAGCACAAGGTCAGTGGCAGTGAGGATGTAAATCTGACTTGGTCTGGCGTCGGGTTAACTGGGAGCGCCCTCGTGTTAACCTTGGAGAGCGGTGGACCTAACGCCCCACTGCAGCTCTGGTGCAGAAAACGGAAATTCCATCTTGTTTTCCTCGTGTCTGAAAAAGTCTAACTGGGCTCAGGGTTTGGAATTCGATCGCAGACTCAATGGACACCACTTCAACACAACATGTTTCAATAAAATATGCGATCTTCTGAAAAATGGTCATGATGACTTCATATAATTAATAAGATATTCCAGAAATGCACTAGACCTTGCTCAGATTTCCACTGCCCGACCGCTTCGAAAACAGTTATGAAGAAGAAGACGAGTAAGTTCCATGATACTCAATGTATCTCTACTTACATTTAACTACATATGCTTACTCATGCGGTGAGTAGTGGGGTATAGATGGAGAACAAGAATCGCTTCTCCCATCCCCTTCCATGTCCATCCGTGGACTTTCTACCGCAAGTAAAACTGTCATACCTCCTCTACAATGTATTCGAATTCCTCAAATTTTTTCCTTCTGATCGTTCGCATAAAATATCAGATGAAGCAGTATATTTCTGAACGAGTACAGGAAATATGGCTGTTTGGAAGTTTTGGAGCTACGTTCTTTACGGTGCATAATGCTCTCCCTGCAGACACTCGCTTTGGAGTCTCAAGAAGGAAGCAACGAAGATTATGGTTTAAGATTCTAGGACGAGGAGGTCATATGGTATGGAATGCTTACTCACATTGGGGAAAGATCGGGAAGGAAAACGCCTGTCAGTTTCAAAGGAACCCTTACAGTATTTTCCACAAGCTAATTACGATAACCAAGATGGAGGACGTAACTGAATTGAGTATAGTGCCATCTTTATTGAAACATAGTAACGTAGTTAGCAGTACATTTCTGATACTTCACAAACTTTCGTTTATATTGTGTATGAAACATCTGAGTGCTGTGATAGGCATTATTTACATAAGCCATTAAATTACTTTCGATTATTTACACAGATTGTTCATCAACGACTGAAACACGCTAAAAGGACTTTCCACTTTCTGTGTTACATTAATAATAATTTTCTCTACACAGTGTTTTCTATTTATGCTGTTTCTACATGTAGTTCCAAATCTGAGACTATCACTCGCATTGAATCTAGACGCTATTAGAATCACAGTATTGTAATAACTACACCTGATGTTTACGTTTGTTTATTTTCTGTTCTTAAAATTCGTGTTCTCAGTGAATCAGTTTATTAGTATCTACTAATAACGTTTTTCTAAAACCTATTTTGGCCTCACAATGTGAAATAACATTACCATTTCTTTCTCTGCGTATTTTGAAGACTGGCAATAGTTCTGGTTTAATGGTAGGAGCGATAACTGGGCAAATAATGCACAAATTGGTTAACTAAGTACTACATAAGGCTAATAATTAAAATGAAGTAGTTTAATTTCGCAATAAGTACCCCTTAAGGAATGCAGTGAGTTGCAACATTCATTCCTTGCACGTGAACGTTGCCCCACATCTTTCTTACAAGCGGCCAAATTCATATGAACCTTGCTGACCAGGTACTAAAACACAAAGAAGTTTCTGCTCCTCAGAACAATAGTTCACATTAGACTTTGGCCGAAGTATAAGCTTACAGTGCCTGTCCGAAACATGATCACCAGAATTTAGTGTACACAACACCTTACTAAATCATTCCCAGCTCAAATGTAAGACTTAAATAAATTTAATGACCTTGCTTAAATATTCATCATAAAATAACTAAAATCAGCATCATTACATAACGTTCAAACCACGAGACTACCAAACATTCAATTACCAACAAGATACTTGCATAAATAAATTGTATTGTATTGTATGGAACTAGGGACTTACAAACAACGGAGGAGCTTCGTCCCCACCGTAGCCCTCAGTGGTTGACAACCCCACAACAGGCTACAGCAGTCCACTCACCCCCACCGTCGCCCCACACCGAACCCAGGGTTATTGTGTGGTTCGGTCCCCAATGGACACCCCCCACCCCTAACCCTGGAACGTCTCACACCAGACGAGTGTAAACCCAATTTTTGCGTGGTAGAGTAATTATAGTGTACGCGTACATGGAGAAACTGTTTGATCAGCAATGGCTGACATAGTGCAAGTGAGGCGGAGTAAGGGGAATCAGCCCACATTAGCCTAGGAAATGGAAAATGTCCTTAAAAACCATCCACAGACTGCCCAGCACATCGGACCTCGACACTAATCCGCCGGGCGGATTCGTGCCGGAGATCTGGACGCCTTCCTGGCCGGAAAGCATAGCGTTAGGCCCCACGGCTAACCGGGCGGGCTGCATAAATAAATACTTAAAATAAATCTTTAAAATAATACTTACGTGGGATCTATTAACACTTCCTTAATAGTTAGATTAAAAATTTGAACTTAGTTAAATACAGTATTAATTCCTGCCCAGTATACTATACCAATATACAAATCACTCACAACACCCACAGCGACAACAAGTTCGATCACAAAATTGAACCAAATGCATCAGTAGCGCATTTGTAGCACTGTAACCAGTTGGGAGTGGCACCACCTAGTAACTCCGATATAAGCCCTTTATAGAAACAACACCATGAGTCGAACAACCAACACCGTGCCACACCGACAGATCCAAACCCGAGAGATGAGGAAGGCAGTACACGCTAGAAACACAATCTACAATTACGAAGTCATATACAGGTACTAGTCAGAATGTATCAAAAGCATTCCACATGTAATTAAGGGCACTACAGCTGTCTTCATATAATTTTTTTCTAGGAAGTCGGATACGCTCAAACTGATGCGCCAAGGTCAGCGCTAAGTATCTTGGTTGCTAGCCACTAACACCAGTCTGTATATTACTCCGTACCTTTACGGTTCATACAAATGACGTTTCTCCTGGCTGCTCATGCCCACATCATCTGTTTCGTCGAACAGGGAGCGCCATTTCCAGGAGACAAAGATCGTCAATTTCGTTAATTTAATAATTTTCATGAAAAACATTTACAGGAATACAACCTTAGTCACAATAAATAAAATAATTCGAAATTTCCTTTGTATTAAAGTTACTGAAAGTTAACATGAAGGGCAAGCAGGAACAAAGGAGCAGAAGAGTAAAGTCTGTGCCCTTAAGGTGCACTTACAAAACGCAAAGGAGAAACTTGATAGGATGAGGAGGGAGAAGCACGCTGGGGAATGGGAACTGGCAGTTGGTAAGAGGACTAGTAGAAGGAGGAGATATTCACACAATTGTACTTTGCGCGTCACCAATATATTGGACCAGCTATCAGAGTTTATTGGAGCCTCTTTCCACTGTAGGTGCAGGGAACGTGCAGTAGGCCTCAGTAGTTAAGGACCCAAAGACAGTTGCACTTTCAAACAGAAAGCAGAAGATTCTGCTATTAGATAGTTCACATGACAGAGATGTAGTCCAGCAATTGGGGGCTGAGCACCAGTCACTAACATTGAGAAGACTAGTGCAGGGTTGGCTCAGGTGACTGTTAACATAGGTCAGTTATGTAGGAATTTTAGAAAAAAGGGTGAGGTAGTGATTGTGGGAAAAACTGTGAACAGTCTTGATACTGTTGCAACTGTGTCAGCGTCGTATCGGCCAAACCTCAATGCTGCTGTTGGGCGTGTTAACATTGTGCTTGAGAGGGCAATGATGGTGGTGGGTATGGTTCACATTGCAGTGGTGCCAACTGAGTATACCAATAGATTGGGTTTCCTAGTCATGACCTGTACTTCAGTGCGTATGGGAAGGGGAGGCTGGCAAAGCTTCTAGTGTAGTGGGTGGTGGTGGAATCACTCATGGGAAAATTCCTGTTGTAGTTGGTGTTACAGCTGCACCTTTTTTAGACTGAAGTCGTCTGATAGGTATACCTGCGAAAAGGAAGTATCTCTAACAAAATCAAGTCGGGTATCCACGTAGTGGGGGTATTAGCATACTTAATCAAACTATAAGAGATATTAGAGATGAAGTTAGCGAACTGCTTATAGCTGTAGACTGACGTTATTGAAATAACAGATCACCACTTAAATAATGTGACAATTCAGAGACTATCTTTACCAGGATACAAATTAAGTAGCTGTATTTCAACGAGTTCTTTGCAGAGTGGGGGAGTGGCCATGTACGTAAAAATAGTGTGCTATTTGAATCTGTAGATGTATCAAGGCACTGCAATGAATAGGTACTTCAATTTTGTGCAGGAGGAGCTGAATTTAGTGAAACTAAACTTTTAATTATAGTTTCATACAGGTCCCCTAACTTTGACTTCAGAGCATTTCTGCTCAAGCTAGAGAGAGTTTTTGTTTCATTTTATAGGAAAGACTAACAATTAGTTGTATATGGTGACTTCAGTATTAATTTCGTATGTGGCTGTGCAAGAAAAAGGATACTGGAAGATTTTCTACATTTATATAATATGATGCAGGCGTAATTCTCCTGCCGGGTGTGCAGGGGAACCGTAGCACAACCATAAACAAATTCATTACTAGATGTGGATTGTGCTCGTAAAAGTGAGATTGGTCTATCAGAGCACGATGCACAAATTTTAACACTGAAAGATTTTTATACTGGAACAAATGTTATATGCAGGGTGGTCCATGGATAGTGACCGGGCCAAATATCTCACGAAATAAGCATCAAACGAAAAAACTACGAAGAACGAAACTCGTCTAGCTAATAGGGGGAAACCAGATGGCGCTATGGTTGGCCCGCCAGATGGCGCTGCCATAGGTCAAACGGATATCAAATGGTATTTTTTAAAATAGGAATCCCCATTTTTGATTACATATTCGTGTAGTACGTAAAGAAATATGAATGTTTTAGTTGGACCACTTTTTTCGCTTTTTGATAGATGGCGCTGTAATAGTCACAAACGTGTAAGTACGTGGTATCATGTAACATCCCGCCAGTGCGGACGGTATTTGCTTCGTGATACATTACCCGTGTTAAAATGGACCGTTTCCCAATTGCGGAAAAGTTCGATATCGTGTTGATGTACGGTTTTGTGATCGAAATGCCCAACGGGCGTGTCCTATGTATGCTGCTCGGTATCCTGGACGACATCATCCAAGTGTAAGGACCATTCGCCGGATAGTTACGTTATTTAAGGAAACAGGAAGTGTTCAGCCAGATGTGAAACGTCAACCAAGACCTGCAACAAATGATGATGCCCAAGTAGGTGTTTTAGCTGCTGTCGCGGCTAATCCGCACGTCAGTAGCAGACAAATCGCGCGAGAATCGGGAATCTCAAAAACGTCGGTGTTGAGAATGCTACATCAGCATCGACAACGCCTGACAACATGTGTAAGCGCTTTGTCAATGCATGTGCGAATATTACGGAAGACGAACTACTCGCTGCTGAGAGGAATGTCGTTACACGTATTGCCAAATGCTCTGAGGTTGAGGAAAATCATTTTGAGCATCTATTGCATTAATGTGGTATTTACAGGTAATCACACTGTAACAGCATGCTTTCTCAGAAATGAGAAGTTCACGAAGGTACATGTATCACATTGGAACAACCGAAATAAAATGTTACCAACTGTTCGTCTAAAATTGTGAACCTTGTGTTTGTGACTATTACAGCCCCATCTATCACAAAGCGAAAAAAGTGGTCCAACTAATATTTCTTTACGTACTGCACGAAAATGTAATAAAAATGGGGGTTCCTATTTAAAAAAAGGCAGTTGTTATCCGTTTGACCTACGGCAGCGCCATCTAGCGGGCCAACCATAGCGCCATCTGGTTTTCCCCTTCAAGCTAGACGAGTTTCGTTCTTTATAGTTTTATAGTTTGGCGCTTATTTAGTGAGATATTTGGCCCCGTCACGATCAATGGACCACCCTGTATAGTTAAACTGTGAGGAAAAGCGAATCCGACGGAAACGAAACAGTAAGTTTTTTAACCTCGTTAGTGAACAAGAGTGGCAAGATATTTGTAGTGCTAATAACATAAAAAATAACGTTTTCTTTACCTCTTTTCTCACGCTCTTTGAATGTTACCTTAAATCAGAACGTTGAAAACAGCATATTGGCAGTAAAATACAGCCTGGGTGGCTGACTAGCGGGACAAGGATATCATGTAGAACAAAGTGAGAATTATATCAAAATGTTGGAAGTAATCACAATCGACCTGCAGGAGCTCATTACAGACAGTACTATAACAGGCTTAAGAACGTTTTCAGGGACGCAAAAAGTACCTGGTACGCAAATTGAATAGCTAATTCACAGGATAAAGTTAACACTAAGTGGTCAGTCGCGAAGGAAGTGTCTAGTCAGCAGCACAAGGTGAAGGATATCAGTACGTAGAAACAATGTCTCTTTTTACTGGTACAGTATTTAACAATCACTCTCTGAAAATAGCTGGTGAATTAAATAAAACTTATTTTCTACAAGGAATCATATAACTCCCATGAAAAATGCAGAACACTAAAATACTTTACTGATCATTTTAACCATAATTGTAATTTTTCCTTTATGAGTGATCAGTTTACTAAATTATTGACAATCTCAGCCGTAAAGCCGCCCTAAAAATGGGAGAACGGCGTAATGTAGACAGTTTGCTGTGCCATCGGTGTTTGCTAAAATTAGTGGAAAGGCTGTGTATGTAAGGATAATTTACCATTTTCTTTCACACAATTTCCTGTCAAATGTACAGTTTGTTTTAGAAGTGGTGTAACAACTGAAAATGCCATATTCTCTTTTCTCTGTGAGGTACTGGATGTATTAAACAAAAGGTTTCGAACTGTAGGAATCTTTTTTTTAACTAAGGTGTTTTATAATGTTGATCACAAACATTGCTCCAGAGGTTAGAACGTTATGGAATATGGGGTGTAGCTCACAATTGGTTCACCTCTAACTTTAAGAGCAGATAGAAAAATGTCATTCTCCACTGTATTGAGAATTTGAGAATGGCTCTGATGTGAGGATGTGAGCCCCCGAGTGGGGGCACTCTTAAATGGGCGCGAGGGGGCGAGGGGGAGGGGGGGCGTGCCACAGCGATCAGTACTGAGGCCACTCCTGTTCCTTATTTGTATAAGTGATATGCCTTATTGTATTACGGGTGCTTCTAAAATATTACTGCTTAGTAGTATGGGGTGTTATTTGTAATGATGTCACTGTTTCAAATAGTGCATTTCATGGCGTGTGGAAAAAAAACCTAAGGGTAAATCTCAGTAAGACTAGGTTTCTACAGGTTTTAACACGCAATTCAACAAATCCTGACAGTCTAATTACACAAAACGGGGATATGAGTAGTGAGAATGCTCAGTTCAAATTTCTAGGAGTTTGGATAGATAGTAAACTGTCGTGAAAAGCCCATGTTCATGATCTTGTTCAAAGACGTAATGCTGCCATTTTTACTATTTGAACGGTATCTGAAAAAAGTGATCGTTCGACAAGAAAATTAGTCTACTTTGCTTATTTTCATTCGCTTATGTCATATGGTATTATATTTTGGGGTAACTCTTCTCATTCTAAAACGATATTTTTGGCTTGGAAACGAACGGTTCGGGCAATAAGTGGTGTAAGTTCCAGAACCTCTTGTCGACCCATGTTCTCTAGTCTGGGTATGTTGACACTGGCGTCTCAATATAAATATTCTTTACTGTCGTATCTTGTTAACAATATCAGCTTATTCCCAAGAATTAGCAGCTTTCAGTCAGTTAACACTCGGGTATGCAGTATACCGCTGCTTCTATTTTCAATAAGCTACCACAAGAATACAAAAATCTTAGCAATAATCCCCTTGCTTTCAAGTCGTAACTGAAGAGTTTCTTCATGGGTAATTCCTTCTTTCATATGGAAGAGTTCCTTGAAAAATTAAGCTGAGTCCTATGTTATATTGTTGACTGTGTTTTCTGAAATTTATGGGTTGTATTTTTTGGGTTCATATACATTTTATTTTATCTGTTACTACTTTTATGTTGTAATTTCATGAACTGACACGTTCCATAACCTTGTAGCTATGCTCTTCGATGTCGTCCTACGGAAGTAGACACGTAAAATAAAATAAATTAGTGAGGTAGAATAACAGACAAACTAGATAATAATTTTCCGAGGAAAACTTGGATATTTGGTTGATTTACTACCACATCTTTAGAAATTCTTGACTAAAACAGCAATAAACCGCCTCTCAAGCGAACTGGATTTCTGTCAACCTGTTGAGCAAGCTGGATTTTCGAAAAGTTTTTCGACTATCGATAACATCCACCCTATTCGCCTTCTGCTTGATAAGACGACTGGGTAAAACATCGGGATTCATATGGCGTTTATAGATTATAGAGAAACTTACGGCTTTACGAGTTTTGGGTAGTCATTAAGGCCCTCGAAATACATATCTGAAATATATCTCTGAACAGGCAACAATGACTATCAGAGAGGTCGAGCACCTTATCGCCAGCTCAATCCCAATTGACAAAGGAGTTCGCCATGGTGACACCATCTTTCCGAAAATGTTCACCAGTGTGCTGGAAGATGTATCACTAGTCGAATAGCAGACGAGTAAAAATCAGTGGCTCATATCAGAACCATCCGCACGTTGACAATGATGTTGTGCTAATAAGCGAAGATATGGGGAGCTAAGGAGTATCATTAAATAATTAAACTTGGTTCTGAAAAAAATGATTTGAATGTGAACATCAATAAAACAAAAATTCTGATGTAAGACAAGCAGTCGCAGTTGGAAAAAAGTCTATAGAAGCTGTTGGCTAACACATCTACGTTAACCATAAGATCAAACTATGGAAAAACTACCTAAAGCAGAAAGTCGTCACAGAATAAGACTGAACTCGACAGCGGTCCGAAAACGAAGTTTTACCCTGACGAACAAGAGTGTACCACACAAATTGTTCATATTATCAGGTACAACTTACGATCTGCAAACCGAGACTAAGACAAATACTCGTAAGTTACAGGGCACACGACGAGTTGGAAAGCGATATAGGCTACGACTCGGCCTTAGACATAGGATTCAACAAGATGACACTAGAAATAGAAAAATGGTAACAGTCTTGCTAAAGAGTATTGCAAGACTGAAGTGGCACTTGGACACGTAGCTTGACAAAATTACAGAAGGAATTTTTTACGGAATTCCTCGACAGAATAGAAGAAATAACCAAATAGGAAACTCTTCAGTTTAGATCTGAAAGCGCGTACATTACTGCTAAGGTTTTTGAGTTCTTGTGGTAGCTTACTGCAAGCCTTTCTGAGGAAGAGTCGAGGAGGTGTGACCCAAATGCAGATCGGACCTCTGCCTAGTATAAACTGAGTGACAGCAGCTAATTCTTGGGAATAAGTTTATATTATTAGCAAGAAACGACATTGAAGAATATATACATTGGGAGGACAATGTTCAATAGAGACCATGCGACGGCAAGAGAGGCATTGGAAACCCTCAAAAAAAGTGGCTTGATGATGTGAAGCTGGTGGCCGGAAAACAGTGGGACCAGGTGGCTCAAGAATGAGAAGTAAAGAAGGAGAATACCTAACCTTGACGTTATACGTGATTACGTAATGCCTTGGAAAATTATTTAGTATTGTAGAAAATTTAAATGTAAAACACACAAATTACCATATACTCAAGTCTTCAAGAGCGAGAATATTAAAGATCATGCCACGTGCTTCTCTACAGTAGTATATGGTTCCTGTATTCACTGTGGGAAATATGTGCAATTTACATAGTGCGTTAACAGAGGATGTGTGAACAGGTTATTTACAAATCGAATTTTGGGAAGAAAACTCAACTCAAATCTTTTTCAGGTAATGATCATACCCGTAGACGATGAAGTATGCAGGGACATTAACAGAGGTATTATTATTTCATAATTGCTTTTAGATTCATGTATATGATATTTTAGGTGTCTTACAGTAACGAGGAGGACAATGCAAAGTACAAAAAGGTATTCTGCGAAGAATTATGATCAAACTGTTGGCACGTAAAATGTGTGCTTCAGCAAATCAGTCTTCAAGATTAATTATAGAAAATACGTGACTGGGAGGAGTAGAAGGGCTGTTAAGATAACCAGATAAGGATTTCCACCTGTGCCCCTTTCAAAAGCCAGACTTGTGTCATAACCAATGCGCTACCTCTCACGCTGCAATATCTCCAGCTTTTCTGGCCGAATAGACACTGGCCGAAGCGAGATGCTCTACATCCAGATTTTTCTATCTCCAACTCGATAAGAACGCCAGACCGAGGAACAGGAACAGAGACTAGAGCAAAGCAGGTCTTTATGAGCAACGTCATTCGTGGGAGAACAACACTTCCGCGCTGGATTAGCCGAGCTGCCTGAGGCGCTACAGTCCTGGACTGTGCGGCTGGTCCTGGCGGAGGTTCGAGTCCTCCCTCGGGCACGGGTGTGTGTGTTTGTCCTTAGGATAATTTAGGTTAAGTAATGTGTAAGCTTAGGGGCTGATGACCTTAGCAGTTAAGTCCCATATGATTCCTCACACACATTTGAACAACACTTTCTAACGATTATTTCATTAAATGTCACTCAAAAATGGTCCAAATGGCTCTGAGCACTATGGGACTCAACTGCTGAAGTCATTAGTCCCCTAGAACTTAGAACTAGTTAAACCTAACTAACCTAAGGACATCACGAACATCCATGCCCGAGGCAGGATTCGAACCTGCGACCGTAGCGGTCTTGCGGTTCCGGACTGCAGCGCCTTTAACCGCACGGCCACTTCGGCCGGCTAAATGTCACTCCGGCATCATCTAGCGAACAGATCCTGTTCGACACGTAAAAGACAAGTATGTTTCCAATTAGTCACTGCAAGTCGTGTGGAGAAACGAGGTAGTCGCTTCGTCTGCGAACTTTATATTTGTGTTCATCTGCCAGTATTTCCATCAAGTGTCCATAATTTTCGTGTGTTCACGAATATGAAAATAATTTTCTATTTGAGTGACTTCCGTTCATACACTTGATTTACCTGCCAATCGCTTCAGACAGTTGAAACCATTGTCTGCCACATCGTTTACTGACCTCATGTACAGCAGAGGTCCTGTCACATTTCCATGACCTACGAAAGACCATACTTTCGAGACACTGATGCCGCATTAAAAGTGATGTACTTGGTAGTGGCAGTTCGAAAATCTTCAGTCCAATCGCTTTTCTGTTCTGATGTTCTGTACGAATAAATTGTCTTCATTATGGATGGTGCCGATCTCTGTTGAAGGAATCAACGGTATCAACATGCGTTTCTCGATGTATTGAACCATCAGAGCACTATCGGTGCTTGCGGATACAGTGTTGAATCATAAAGGGATTTGTAAACGTAGGCTTCCGCGGCCGTTGTCACAATCAATAAAATTCAAACAATACAACAAATCAGCGGTGGCAGAACATCAGGAACAGTGCAGAATAAAGATCGAATTTCGAGAGGCCCGCGTACTGGCGAAACAGCCGTTTAGTTTGAGGAGGAAGATTAGAGAGGCTATAGAAATAGCCAAGCGAACCGACAACATGAATAGAGAAGACGGGTACCGACTTTCAGCGTCTTGGCTGCCAGCTGTGACAGCTTTGCGGAAGGACAGCCCTCCCAGGCGCGTGGTAGGCCACAGGGGTGGAGGGTTCACAGAGTACTTACATGGCCTAATTAGTAAACAACGCTACGCTGCAGTCGCCGCTCAGTTTCCTATTCGCCGATTTCCACCAATGGCAATCAATAAAGGAAACTCCAATGGAAAACACCGATTTCCTCCAATGACAACACGCAATTCAAAGACCAATAAAATTAACGCCTAATACCCTTCCTCTTCGCCCTCATATCCAATGACAGCACTCCTCCATAGTATATAAGTAACTTAACTAGTGCTCATTCACCCGTTAGCAATACACCCTGAGGAAGGCGCACTACAACAGTAGCCGGAACGTCGGAACTTTATACTTGACAAAGCGGTCTCAAACCCAGAAGAATTTTATTGACCCTAAAGGGATTTAAAACTTCCAGCATATCATCATTCACTAACATAAAGCATTTTCAATAGATTTACAGCAGACAGACTTCAGAGAGATAGTTTATTTATTTCTGTCAATCTGTCTTGCGTCTCTACATAATTACTGGACTGACTTTGACTCTTTTTCCTATCACAGGTGTAGCTAAATAGGACTATCGTTACTAAAAATGGGCTAGCACATCTGCATATTCAGTACAGAAAGTGATGGACACCCCATATTGTTAACGGATCTTCTTCTATGTATCCATCTCAATTGCTTTTCAATTTTTTGTTTACTTATATGAGCCATAAGGGCAATCGTGAGACGCTCGAGAGCAGAATCTACAGTGTGATATTCTTTCAGCACATGGTAATACAACACAGTATGTACAGTTTCAGTCTCCATCCAGCATTTATGTATTTGCATCATGATCAAGAATATCAAGGCAGGCGACTTTGATCCACTGAGTGATTTTAAGTAGGAGCAAAATATTTCTTTACTTTCCAAAACTCAACAACTATGAGTAAGAGAATCGACTGCGAACGTCTCTTCTGACAAGGGATGTACCCCGACTAGAACGGACAACACAGTATAAAAATTTGAAACTTCCCTTGTTCTATCGTCATCTGGATCATATATTGTTATGTTGACTATTCTCACGTCGTATCCGTCTATTTGCAACTGAATGAAACGAATTTTATCATTTCATATGAGTTTCGCCCCTTTTTTCATTTTTTTTTTAATTTTTTTGTTCCAAACTAGCCAAAGAAGAACACATGTAGAGCAGGATGTACAAACTTCAGCTCTGAAGATGCCTCCAAAAAATTAATGTGTAATGCACATGGCATAATAAAAATGGTTTTGTGCAGTTGAACATGAACTGAACTAAGCTGGAAATTATCAACATAATACGACACGCAACTGAGATCAACTGGAATACAAGAGTTACTACTGCCAGGACTTATAGCATTATTTCAATGTATGCAAACTGCTGTAATAGCCGAAACAAAGTCCGAATGACAAACTATTGATTTCTATTGTAAGAAGTAGAGCAATAAGAAGTAGTGCAATGTTGCACTCGTTCTAAAACCTTCTTAAATTACATTTTCGCCGGCCGGAGTGGCCGTGCGTTTATAGGCGCTACAGTCTGGAGCCGAGCAACCGCTATGGTTGTAGGTTCTAATCCTGCCTCGGGCGTGAATGTGTGTGATGTCCTTAGGTTAGTTAGGTTTAATTAGTTCCAAGTTCTAGGCGACTGATGACCTCAGAAGTTAAGTCGCATAGTGCTCAGAGCCATTTGAACCATAGCCATTACATTTTCCATGCCTTCCCTAAGTTATTACGGCTACAATGCTGCATGGCTCCTTCGACTCATCCACGCCATTTTATATTACCAAACATAGTTTATTCATAGGTTTTATGCTGTATGGCAAACGATTTCAGCATTAATGGGCCGTTCAACTACATTTTTCTAGTCTTCCTCCATTTACCGCTAAGTGTATCAGGCCTTCCACATCGGTTCTCTTCACAAGAAAGTGTTATTACTTACTACTTTTAATGAAAGTATTTACCGTTTTCGGCACTTGTCTCATCCACCTATTTGTAGCTGATCAGGCTCATCCTTGATGTACCACTTTAATCATAAAACGCCAGGATATTAAAACTATACCTCGGCACCATATCTATTGACAATTCTTGACATAACCTATGAAGACTTCCGCGGCCGTTGTCAAAACTATTAAAATTGTTCTAGGTGTTGTACCAGAAGAGTTTTTGTCGGCAGAGTTCTCCAATTACGTCAGGTTTTACACACCCATCCGTCATCAGACGGTCGTTCAAAAATGGTTCAAATGGCTCTGAACACTATGGGACTTAACTTCTGAGGTCATCAGTCCCCTAGAACTTAGAACTACTGAAACCTAACTAACCTAAGGACAGCACACACATCCATGCCCGAGGCAGGATTCGAACCTGCGACCGTAGCGGTCGCGCGGTTCCAGACTGTAGCGCCTAGAACCGCTCGGCCACCCTGGCCGGCCAGACGGTCGTCGGCGAATGTAATCGTGCAAGGAAGCTAACGTGCATAATCCAGCTGATCCTCACAGTGGCGAGAAAAGACGTGAAGGCGCGGCACACGCTGTATTGATCACTGTATATTCATACTCTAGTACCTTCCGCCGCGGAAGTCGAACACGCGGCAGAACAAATGGACGTGGTCAGCCCATAGAGGGCTCCGCCTCCGCGGCGGCTATTCCGCGCAGCGGCTCTCACGCAGTGAGGGCGCCACCGCTAAGCCACGTGCAGACAGCGGCCAATAGCCGCTCCCTCCGGTTTCGTATATAGGGACCCGCTCTGCCCTAGTCCAGCGCGCATCCTCTATGACCTCATCCCCTTCCCCCACCTTCTCTTTTTCCTTGAACACATCCGCACACTATATATTGTCCGCCGCCTTGATCCCCCCCACCCCTGGTGTCTCCCTTCCTCTCCACTCCCAACCAGTTGCCGTGCCTTTACCGTTGTGTCCCTCCATCTCCACACCCTCCATCTCCTTTCTCAACACAACTTCCACCGTCTACCACTCCCGGATGATGAGCTTCGCCCTGACATCTACCCTTCCTACCTACTCTAACCTCCTCTTCCTGCCTCCTCCTCAGGGCTCCCTCTCCTCCCCCTCCCTCCTTCTGAGCGGATTTCCCCTCCCACTCCCCATACATCTCTTGTGCCTTCTTTCAGTGTCTCTGCGCTCTCTCCTGCCCTGTCTAACCTTTTCCTCTCCTGCCCCATGTGTCTCCTGCCTCTTCGTGAACCCATGGTTGCCCCTCCTCTCTTCATCCCGCCGCTTCCCCAGCTGCCCCATGCTCTCCCCTCCTTGTCCATCCTCTCTGACCTTTCCCTCGGCAGGTCCCACCTGGTAGTTTTATTCTTCGTCGTGTGTGCTCCAAGTGGGTTTTAAGTGTGTTGTTTTGGAGTGTTTTTAATACTGTGGCCAACTTTTAACCTGTGCATGCGCATCCAGTGTCTTCTCTGTGTTTTAAGGATCGCCAACTGTGTTTTTTAACTTTGTGGTGACTTTTTTAATTGTCCCCAATGAACGTCTACGTGTCAGTGTATTTTTACCTCCATTTTCTCCCCTTACTCTGTTTTATGTTCCCCTTTTTCACCTACTTATGTATGTATTATTTTATTCTTGTTTTAGTTGTCATGTCACTCGGCTGAAGAGCGGTGAATTGTGCTGCTGACAGCCCTCCCCTGCCCATATGGGGCAGGGGAATGAAATCACAATGAAGAAAAAAAAAAAAAACCTAGTCCAGCATTTGAGGGTTGGATTCCCTCACTTCCTCCTCGAGGTCTCGCACTGCCTGGGCTACTCTCAGGGTGTATCTTCGACGTGGAAGAACCCCAGCCGTGCCTGTCGTGTTGTTGCCCGTCTGCACGCCGTCACTACTGCTCGCCGCAGCCGCCGCCACCGCCGTCTGGCCGCCGTCGCCCAGTGCTTGCCGCCGCCGCCTGGTCGCCGTCTCTCGGTGCTCGCCGCTTCTTCTGCCGCCGCCACTTCTTCTGCCGGCCTCTCTTGGTGCTCGCCGCTTCTTCTGCCGGCGTCTCTCGGTGCTCGCCGCTTCTACCGCCGCCGCTGCCACCGTCTCTCGGTGTTCACTGCTGCCTGCAATCATGGATGCCCCAACTAACACCATCATCTACACCTGTCCCCACTGTAACGTCATGGAGTACTTCCTCTGGGATTAACCTGTCTCACCCACCTCCCCTACTCACAGTCTCCTCCCCATTATTGTATGCCCACATGTACGTCACTCCTGCTCCTAACCCTGCTACTGCACCTGCTGCTGCTCCTGCTCCTGCCTCTGTCCCTGCTCCCACCCCCCCCCCCCTCCCGCTCCTGTCGCCCGCCGAGACGACTTTCCCCCTCTCCCCCTGCAACTACCACCGCTTCCCCTGCCCGAGTCACCGCCCGACGCGCCACAGTCGCCGCCACAGAGCGCCCTACCCTCTCATCCGGTGCTACTGCCTCACAGGAGGGCCCTCCCTCACACCACCTCCCCATCCATCCAGTCCCTCATCCCTCCTCCCAGGCGACACCCGCCAAAAAATCTTCCAAACGGCCCAGTGGCGACCTCTCCTGTACTCCCTCATCCAAAAAGCAACTGCCTGCCCCACCTCCCACTGACCCCACTATGGATACCACCCCACCTCCCTCCTCTCCAGCCCCCACCCTGTATACCTTTGTCCTAGCCAACCCTGATCCGAAATTCCTGGATGCCTGCACCCTCACCCCTGAAATCCGGAAGTACATCCACAGTGCATCCATCACCTAACTTATCCATAGCAGAGACTCTGTTCTCATCAAGTCTCCCTCTCCATCCTTCCATACTGATCTCCTCCGGCGCCTGCCCCACATCACCTTTGGGCCCCACGCATCTCTCACTCCATTCCTTACATCCTCCTCTCCTCGTCAGCGGAACTGAATGCCCACCCCACCCTGGAAGTCCACTCCGCCTGCGATATTTACAACTCCTCTGGCCCTACTTTCCTCATGCTTATGTTTACAGAGTCCGCCTCCTCCATCGACTACCTCCTCATGCAGGGAGCCCTGATTTCCAACCGCCACCACCCTGTTGACCTGCCCTGTTCCCCTCCTCAATCCTACCACTGCCAGCGTTGTCTTCTGTACAATGACCACCTCACCCAAAACTGCAAGAACCCACCCACCTGCACCCATTGTAAAGCCTCCCACTTCCTTAAACAGTGTCCCAACCCCACCTCACCGCTCCCCCCCCCCCCCATTCTGCAACACCTGCAATGAACCTCACCCCACCTATTCCTCCAAATGCAAAGCCAAGCCCCCTCCCACCAACCCTGAACTCACTGTCCCTGTTCGCCCCATTGACCCACCCTAACAATTCCTTCCGTCCTCCCCCTACAGCAGAAGACATCATCTGGTTCCTCACCATCATCCTGCAGAACATCCACCCCTTCCAGCGCCCCCACACGCTCTAGCAGATTTCCCTTGCCGTCCGCTCTGTTTTCCACTTAAACACCTATGCCACAACCAGGCCCACTTTACTTTCACCCACCTAGACACCCTCGTTTAAGCCCCTCTCTCCCCTTCCCGCACCCTTCCCACTCCCAACCGCATGGCACGTCAACAGTATCGTCTCCTCTACCTCAACATTCGCTCCCTCCCTGCAAACAAATACCTCTTCATGCATACCATCTCCCAGCACCAGGTTGACTCCTTCATCCTTAATGAAACCTTCCTCCAACCCCACCATGTTGTCCACACCTCCCCTTATCTCCTGCACTGCACTGACAATCCCCTTCCCCTAGCCGAAGGTGGGGTCGCTATAGGCCACCTCAGGCATCTCCCTGTCTGGCCACAACCCCTCCTCAATGATCCGACTGAACACCTTCTCCTCAGCCTATTTTTTTCCCTTGCTCACCATCACCTGTGCCACTATCTATATCCGCCCCGCAGCTCCTCTCCCCTTTGACTTCATTTCCCATGTTGACCTTACCTTCTCCACCTATGTGATTGCCGCCAACCTCAACATCCACAGCTGGGACCCTGCCACCCTTCGGCAGTGGCATCAGTCCCTTGCCACCCTCCATGGTGACCTTGTTCCTCTCCCACAGCACACCCATCCTGAAAGTAACTCCACCCCCGATGTTATCCTCACTTCCCCCAACCTCCTTGGTCGCATCGCCGTTGATGTCCTCGATCCTGTCGGTAGTGACCCTCTCCCTGTCCTTCTCACTATCTTCTCTACCCATCCCACCACTGCAGCCACCTGCCCAGCTGCCCCTCCAAAGTCTGTCCATGACTACTACCGTGCCAATTGGGATGCCTACCAGGAATCCCTCACCTTTCGCCACCCTGATGACATCACCCATGCCTCCTCTTTCCTTCAGAAAACCATCACTGACGCTGTGGAGGCTCATGTCCCTACCAATCTCATCCACCCTCACCGCCCTACGCTTCCTCCACAGGCCATCGTTCTTCTGCGTGAATTCTACAGCATCTACCGCTTCTTCCTCCGCACTCATGACCGGGATAATCTCACCCGCCACCGGCAGTTACAGCGACATATCCGGAACCTCCTTACAGCAAAGAAATGCCGGGACTGGCGCCAGACATGCACATGCCTCAACTCCACCCTCCCTGTCAACTCCTCCTAGTACTGGCCAGCCTTCCACCACCTTACTGGTAGCCATCCCACCCCACATTATCCCATCCTCCATGACGATCGACCCTTTCCTGACAACCTCAGTAGGGCTAACGATTTTGCTTCCCACCCATCCGAGGTCTTCTCCATTCCTGACGATCCTCATTTTGATTACTCCCTCTTCCCCACCGTCCTTGACTGCACTGACACCTCTGTTCCCCCACTCGCCCCTAGCTTCCAGTACTTGGATCAGTTACCCCCCTCAGACATCAACACTCCCATCACCACACAAGACATCACACTTGTCCTCCGCTCCAAACGCAACACCACCCCTGGTCATGATGGTGTCACCTACCATCACCTCAAGGAATCCCCTCCATCCTTCCTGTCTGTCCTTGCTACCCTGTACAATGTCCTCCTCTCCACTGGATTTTACCCAGACACTTGGAAGACTTCCCATGTCCTGCTGTTCCCTAAACCTAACAAACCCCCCTCTGCTACCTCTTCCTAGCGTCCAATCTGCCTCACCTCTGTGTTCAGTAAGGTTTTCGAGGCTACCCTCTCTCGCTGTATTCACTGCCACCTTAACCATCACCCCCTCCTTCCTCTTACCCAATGTCGCTTCCGGCCTTCCTTCTCTGCCGACGACCAGCTCCTTAACCTTATCAATCTTCTTTCCCTCCAACTTAACTCCCGTCGCTCCGCTATCTTTGTTTCCCTTGATCTCCAGAACGCCTATGACCATGTCTGGCATTCCCGAGCTTCTCTTCAAACTCTAGTCCTATGCTCTCCCCATCAACTTCATCCATCTCGTTGCTTCCTTCCTCTCCTATCGTCCCTCCTATGTGACTACCCACAATTCCAACTCCCGTACTTTCTACCCCTCTGCCTGCGTGCCCCAAGGTTTTGTCCTTTCCCCTCTCTGCTATCTGCTGTACACTGCTGATATGGCCAAATCTCCCCCTCCTGTTCATCTTCTCCAGTTCGCTGATGACACCGCCTTCCTAGCCCTCTATCCTACCCTTCAATGGTCCCAACATACCCTCCAAACCCACCTTGACCAATTCACCGCTTGGTGCAACCAGTGGTTGCTCCATGTTAATCCCTCCAAGACCCAGGCGATCATCATAGGCTGCACCACCCACTGCTCCCGCCTCCATGATTTCTACCTCACCATTAATGGCCGTCCTATCCACCTCACTCCTACCCTCAAATACCTCGGCCTCACACTCGACCGCCACCTCACCGGACTCCCCATCTTCTTACCATCCAAAACAAATTTCACAACCGCCTCCACCTCCTGAAACTCCTATCTGGCCAGACGTGGGGTCACACCTACAAATCCATGATCCGCCCCATCCTTTGTTATGCCAGCATCGCTTGGATTTCCGCCCCTCCCCGGTTCTATAAAGCCCTCCAAATCCTCGAATGCCATGCGCTCCGCCTCGCCTTCCGCATCTGCCTTCCGTCCCCCACGCACATTCTCTACGACCTCATCCCCTTCCCCCACTTCCTCCTTTTTCTTGAACACATCCACACACTATATATTGTCTGCCACCTTGATCCCCCCACCACCGACTGTCTCCCTTCCTCTCCACCCCTAACCAGTTGCCGCGCCTTTACCGTTGTGTCCCTCCATCTCTCCATCTCCACACCCTCCATCTCCTTTCCCAACACAACTTCCACCGTCTATCCCTCCCGGATGATGAGCTTCGCACTCACATCTACCCTTCCTACCAACTCTAACCCCCTCTTCCTGCCTCCTCCTCAGGGCTCCCTCCCCTCCCCCTCCCTCCTCCTTAGCGGCTTCCCCCTCCTATTCCCCCTCCATCTCTTGTGCCTCCTTTCAGTGTGTCTGCGCTCCCGTGTCTGCGCTCCCTCCTGCCCTGTCTTCCCTTTTCCTCTCCCACCCCACGTGTCTCCTGCCTCTTCGTGAACCCACGGTTGCCCCTCCTCTCTTCATCCCGCCGCTTCCCCAGCTGCCCTGTCCTCTCCCCTCCTTTTCCATCCTCTCTGACCTTTCCCTCGGCAGGTCCCACCTGGTAGTTTTATTCTTCGTCATGTGTGCTCCAAGTGGGTTTTAAGTGTGTTGTTTCGGAGTGTTTTTAATACTGTGGCCAACTTTTAACCTGTGCATGCGCATTCAGTGTCTTCTCTGTGTTTTAAGAATCGCCAACTGTGTTTTTTAACTTTGTGGTGACTTTTTTAACGGTCCATCATGAACGTCTCCATGTCAGTGTATTTTTACCTCCATTTTCTCCCCTTACTCTGTTTTATGTTCCCCTTTTTCTCGCCTTATGTTGTAACATTTTATTCTTATTTTAGTTGTCATGTCACTCGGCTGAAGAGCGGCGGATTGTAACACTGACAGCCCTCCCCTGCCCATATGGGGCATGGGAATGAAATCACAATAAAGAAAAAAAAACCTAGTCCGGCCAGTCTGGTACTCGCTCTGGAATTCGTTTCTATCTCGGCAGTACTGCGTTCTGGTCGTTGCTCATCGTTGACATTCGCCTGGCTCTGGTTCCGAGTGGATTTACGTTTGGTGTTTGGTGTTGTGGTCTCCACAAACCTCCGTTGTTTATCTCTTCCTTGTTGTGTCGCTCATAGTCGGTCGTGGTCGGTTGTTGTCAGTTGTCGTTGGTCTGTCGTCCGATTCGTCCTGTGTTTACCTGGCGGTGCGTGCTCCACCGCCGGCGGCTTCCCCGCCTGGCGGCTCCGATCCGCAGCCCAAGGCGTTCCCGCTGTTGATTGTGGTTACTACACATACCTAATACTACAAGTAATGTCAACAAAAAAGCCAAAAATTAGTTCACAAAATCAAAAGTCACCTCCTGTGCTATTTGACACAGTTCACTTACTGAAGGCAATCAAACTTCCGTCGCACCTTCCTACGCCACTCATACCCGACGGGTTACTGCCCCCATAAGGACTTGTAGATCATTGTATTGCAAATACCCAGTCCCTTCATACTGATTATTACGTCATTTTCTTATATATGTTTTTCAGCTTTTGATCCAAGTAACTTCGATTTACCATGTCTCCTACACAATTTCCTAAACCTTTGCGAAAATATGAGTGTGGAGAAAGTAATTTCTATTTTTTACTGTCGTATCACCAAATTTTCTTCATATGGCCTTGAAAAAATGTTTTGAATGGAATTGATACCAATGTACAGATTACTTCAGACCGTTGAGATGAAAACATCTGAAGATGTTTCATTCATACTTTCATTCTCTATATTTCAATACCTAGCCCAACTCTCCCAAGTCTTTGTCTTACTATCACTATATCCTGTCAACGTTCTGTTCGACACTAGCTATAACCGGTGTGCGTTGCAATGCCTCTTTTTCACTCTAAGTAGTTAATTCAGACACATCTACATGTACAAAAGAATAGAAGACGCCTATTTCGTGCGTTAATTTAAATTTGAAAAAGACTATTCAAAATGGTTCAAATGGCTCTGAGCACTATGGGACTCAACTGCTGAGGTCATTAGTCCCCTAGAACTTAGAACTAGTTAAACCTAACTAACCTAAGGACATCACAAACATCTATGCCCGAGGCAGGATTCGAATCTGCGACCGTAACGGTCTTGCGGTTCCAGACTGCAGCGCCTTTAACCGCACTATTCAAGTACTTTGTGATCCACAATATCTTTTGGTTTTGCCTGACGTATATTTCACAGACACTTTTGTATTTCACATAAATTTAACACAATTTCACACATTTTATACAGGTATTTAATCTCTGTCCTTAAAGGTATTTCGCGTTGTAGTTTCGTCCAAATTCTGAGAAAACTAGCGACTCTACCAGAAACTGACAGTAATTTCGAGAAAAAGCACTGTAATTATCAACTGACTGACGCCCCAACGTTTTCTGTGGGACTGCGAAGAGGACGATAAAAGCATTTGCGGTATTGAGCTGAATGACACGATCCGTGGGCCTGAAACACGCTAAAAAATTGTCGGTTTTCTGCAGTGCTCATTTTCACAATGCAGTTGATGCACTAAACAGCTCAAAAAACACACTGAGCTTCGTACTTGTAAGCATAAGCTAACTGCAATACAAGCAGATAGCTTTGTTTGACAACTCTGTATGTCACTTCGTCGTCACTCTCATCCCCAACTGTAGTAAGGGAATTTTACTCCACGCCATTTTGATACAAATAATGAGTCATCATTTAAGTGAAATTGGTAGACGTTATTACAGGCGCTCCTGAGTTATGTTTATGTGCCATACTTTTTCACTCCACGCCGATATCCATGTGTATGGTACAGTTCTCTTACTGCCGCAGTAAATTTATTCCAGATATATCGTGATAAGTATGCCAGTGTGGATATTAGACCCGTGGTCTAGGGGTAGCGTCCTTGATTGGTAATCAAAACGTCCTCGGTAACGCCACCGCTTAAATCTGATTAATAGTCAGCATTGGCTGCGGACGACTTACGGCATAAGAAGTCACCCTCATCCTGCGAACGGCTTTGTCAAACAGGGCGCAGGAGCAGACAGAGGTTCAGGGTAATCTCTTGTCCTTGGGGTGGGAAACTGCCCCTAAAGGTGGAAGAATCAGCAATGTACAACGGCATGAAGATGCAGAAGGCCATGGAAACCTCTGCGTTAACGACATGTAAAGTGTATCCAAAGGACATGGGGTCTGTCTTTGCAAAAGTGAGATGATGGTGTCTCCACTGGCAAAATATTCCGGAAGAGGCCCTTCGGATCTCCGTTAGTGTTCCGGTAACGTACTCTGGCCACTGACTTAATTTCAGTGTCCTTTCCTCACCTGTTGTCACTGTCCAACACGGTGTGTAGTTTTGACATCTTAATACATGTACATATTGACTGTGAGATGATGGTGTCTCCACTGGCAAAATATTCCGGAAGAGGCCCTTCGGATATCCGTTAGTGTTCCGGTAACGTACTCTGGCCACTGACTTAATTTCAGTGTCCTTTCCTCACCTGTTGTCACTGTCCAACACGGTGTGTAGTTTTGACATCTTAATACATATACATATTGACTGTGGATAATGACGCCCGTAACATTTTGTGTTTGAATTCTCATGTACTGATAGGTGGCAAGCAAGTAGTTTGTCTGAAACTTCCTGGCCGATTAAAACTGTGTGCTGCACCGAGACTCGAACTCGGGACCTTTGCCTTTCGCGGGCAAGTACTCTACCAACTGAGCTACCCAAGTACGACTCACGGCCCGTCCTCACAGCTTCACTTCTGACAGTACCTCGTCTCCTACCTTTCAAACTTTACAGAAGCTCTGCTGCGAACCTTGCAGAAATCGCACTCCTGAAAGAAAGGATACTACGGAGACATGGCTTAGCCACATCGTGGGGGAAGTTTCCTACTGTAGTCCTTGTAGAGATAATGGTATTGGTGGGCCACCAGAGGTGCAGACCCACTGTAGTCCTTGTAGAAATGGCCAGCAGCCATCTATTGCGACTGTGCAGGTGCACAATCACCATCGAAGAGTCTTGCAGAGAATATAGCAAGTCCATAAACCACCACTTGTGCACTCACAACGTTTTTGGAATTGTCCTTAGATCCAGCAATGCTGTTATCCAGTCCCTTGCTGAATTATTAACACACGTGCAAACACTATCAGTCCCTACTTCTCACATATTGTCCATGTACTACGACCAACAGAAACGTGTGCAGTGAAATGTAACTTACAAGTTAATAATAAGATGAACTGGTGACAATTACAATTTTATAAATTTACAACATGAAAATACAATTACAAAGGTACAAAATACATCATTAAAAACATAATAATACAGAGAACATTTGTAGTACAGGCTTTACAAAAGAATAGAAATAAACATATACATCAGTGTTACAAAAATAGTGACATAAGTACATACATAAAAGATCAGAATAACTTTCGAAACATCAACTTCACACATGAGCATTAACACAAAACAGAATAAATAATGTCTAAACATCTTTACAAAGTAAATAACACATTATTAATGCCAATTGTATTTGAGGATAACAGTATTCCTCATCATAGTGAATGTAACTTAGTATTAGAAGAGAAAAAAGTTCTATGAAACAGTACACAGAGACAGGAAGAAAACAAATACACAAGGGTACACAAACATATAGTGGGATAACACAAAAGGGAAAGGACAGGGTTTGTTTTACTGCAGTATTTTGCATGGAGATCTCTCTTTGTTCATCATTATTCCCAAAAAGTCCTATCTAAGACTGCTTTCTGTATTCTGTTCATATTTCTTTCAAAATAATTATTTCTGATTGTACAATACTCATTTGGGCCCAAATCTTTTTCATATAACTTCGCAATGCATTCTTTACCTATTCTCCATAGTCAGTTTCTTATATAGTCTACCCCCTTTTAAGCTAACTTAAATCTACTGAGCTCAGATGCTAAACTAAGGGACGAGGCAATGCAGCAGCACATAAAACAATTAATATAAACAGCAATGAAAAAAAATGGAAAATCGCAAAGCAAGCTACAGTAAATCTAAATTACCAAGCAATTCAACATTACAACTAATATGAGGCAATGCGCAGCAAACAAAAAAATAAATCTGGCTTAGCAGAGTAACACAAATTAAAGTTCAGTAGCACTATGCCTGGCAAACAGCAGCTTATATCTAAACATGACATAGCTCAAGCAGAAAAAATAGTACACTAAAGATAACAATGCAGATAAGGGAAATGTATAATCACATCTTAATGTCTAAGTAATTAAAGTGGTGCACCACAACAACTTATTGTAAAAGAAATATTACCATGTACTTGAAAAGAATATTATGTATGCAGTTACTGTTACTAGTCCCTTCTTATTGTTCTTTCCTTTCCAAGTGCTCCTTCTTTGAAGAATGTGGATCACAAAATTATTATTTAATAGATCTGTTGACAGAAAGTGTTCACATTAGCAAATGCATTTAATTTTATTTTATGAAACCAATGCTGCAACACAGCTGGAAAACAGATGTCAAATGAAATAAGCAATTACGCAAACCAAAGCATAAAAACATCATTCAATAGCTATGTGGCATTTAGTAAGTCAGTAGCTCTCAACTCTCATAGAAAGACACTTGTCATTATCAGGTTTGCAGATGTAAGAATATTTCCCATCAATTCATAAGCATTTCAGTAAATAACATAAATTAAGAGCTCCACAGTGTAATCATATGTTTTCAAGTTCGACCGTGTCGTTTTTGCGATGCTTTCTACAAAGGAACGTCAATAGCGAGGATAATGGCCTCCCCTTTTTTTTTCTACCTGTGCCGCTGAAAGGCTAATGGCTCTTTTTTCGGGCGGCTGTCGCCCAGGTGGGTGCCCGCGACGCATTACGTGCAGGTGGTCACTTAACTTTCTTACGGAAATATTTACGACAGCAGTTTCTGCTACCGTGGCAGTCTCATATAAAAATATTTCACAGGTCAAGAATTTGCGTTACAAATCTGTAGAAAGAAAATCCTATAAATATAAGTGTCCAAATAAAATATTCGTCAGCATTGTGATACAGTCACACATTTCATAACTCTTAAAGTACGTTTCTTGGTTTCCAACATCCTGTTTCACAAGTCAAGAGTCCCTACCCGCTATTCATTACTCCTTACCTTATTACACATATACGTATCCATCGACACTCGTCAATATTTCGTCATTATAAATATGAAGCATAATCAAATAACTCATATAGCCTCAGCCTATTAATTGTAAACATACCTGAGCAGCATAATACACATCGTCGTCGTAAAAATAACATCATAACACCTCAGTCAAATCTCAAAATCGTCGTAGCTTCCTCCAATAATTAAAAAAAATTCTCTGCTCATGTCAAAAGTGTCATCTGCCTCAAACGTACTTTAAAAATCATGAATCCATACCAAATACATCATTCAAATATGAACAGTTTACAAAGTACAGACAAAATACAGTTTCATAAGTGTGAAGTTACCCAACTGTGTATTGCGTAAACATATGTCACTGATGTAGTAAAAAAATGTTTATCTCTCTCAGTTACATGATCAGATAGCTGTGTAATTTGTGTGTTAGAGAAATATGGTACCGATGTGTAAAATTGTATAAGCAAATACCATATTAGCTAGGGTTCCTTGTGGTTGCCACACACATGGTACACAAAGTAGGCGTGTACCCCCCTGAGGATTAATGTAATTATACCCTCAGGTGCTACAGATTATTGCAATGGAATGAAATGTATCACGGAAAACTTTCTTTGTAATTCAAAAATCTTTAAAAATAAATGTTTTAAGTATAAAATTGATCACTCAAATGCGTGTCCTGTAGCGCTAAATGCGCGTCTTGCTGTAAGATAATTCTGTGGAACGTGTCGTAGTTATTTTCCTCCAAAAGCTAAGTTCTGCAGAAGCCAATGTACTTACCTCATGATAAACAAAAGTGAAATGCTTTGCGTAGAGATATCTTAGTTATTACGCTTATTGCCGTGATGAAGAAAGTACTGTGCTGTAACGTATTGTTGTGCTACATAAAAGGCTGTCTCCTTGTAGCTATACCATAAAAGTTACTACTAAAACATGTTTTACTTTCCAGAATAATACAGAAAAACTGTGCAGATATAAAACAGAAACACTGCAAAAGCAACATTGTAAATTGTCACTCATTAGTAGCGTCGTGATAAAATCGTGTAGCTGTCACATAAACTAACACTGTGTCATCTGGTATCTCACAGAAAGTACTTTAAATCCAGAATACATTTTCAGGTCAACCAAAATGTTGCCTTAAAATCTCATTAGCAGTACTGGTAAATGTTCTAAGTATGTGAGCCTTATAGTCGTTACGTAATCGTGCAACAAACAAGCAAGAATGTACACACACAATTACACTGTGTCGTCTGTTCGCAATAACAATGCATTCGTAATTTCTGTTTAAATAATTTCTCTTGGTTCTTGGCTGGATATTGAACTTCAAACATTGTTGCATGGTAACAGTTTCTAAAGCATACTAGTAATGTAAAGTGAAAAGTTTTATGGCAATGACAAAGTTAAAAAGCAGATTATCTTTCAATGAATGGTTTTACATGTGAAATGTGGTACAATCTTTTATTCTTCCTAGTGCACAGAGTTTCAACTTCAAAGCAATTATCATGTTGTATACATCGGTAAAGAATGCTAAAATTTCTCTCAAGGCTAGCATCTTATGTTATTTTTCTCGGAGCGAGCGGGCGCACGCGGCTGCCTGCTGTGCGGGTCATTGTCTGTTTCTTTGTTGGCGCGCGTCGTTACTGGGATTAGGAGGCCTAACTTCCACAAATTCGCCTTGCCGAGAGGGCCCAGCTCTGTTTAAAGCTCGCCAGTTCTGATGGAATTCAGGTCTGTCGTTTTGTCGGTAGTTTCTGTAGTTTCTTTCTTGTCGGTTAAGTCGTGGAGAATTTCTCCCTGAATCGTAACTGCGCGCTGAACTGTTGCGTCTGAAGTTATTCTGTCTCCCTTGATAATAATTATTTTGGTTCCCATATTGTCTGTGTCTCTGATTGTCTCTGTGATAGTCACTACCACGGAAATGCGATCTTTCTCTGTAACAATTATTACTCTGCCAGCGGTTGTCATATGGGTGGTGTCTGTTTTGGTCACGATTTGCGTTGTAAGAATAGCCTTTTCGTGTCCAGTTATTGTTTCTGTCGTCACGGAATTGTGACGGATGTGACCTGTAGTGATTGTTTTCCTGTTTTCGCATCCCGCGACGGTCTGTGTCAATTTCCAGTTCTTGTAACAGTCCCTGAAAAGCTTCAATGTCGTCTTTGCAACGTCCTGCCAAAATAATATGTCGTAAATGTTCAGGTAATTTGATTAAGCAAATGCGGATGAGTTCTGAGGGGCTGTATGGGTTTGACAGGTACTGATTCTTGTGCAACATGTCTTCAAAATATTTCATAAGACTGGAGAATTCAGATTGTTCGAAATGTTTCATCATTATGATGTTATGTTTTACGCGGTCTTGTGTGGCTTGAGACCAATATGCTGAGAGGAAGGCATGGTAAAATTCTCCTTCACTGTGGCAATCGTGAATGACCGATCGCATTCTTACACCTGGTTCATTCTCTAAGTAGCCACACATAAATTCTAATCTGTGTTCCAACGACCAGTTGGGAGGAAAACAATGAGAGAATTGATGGAGCCATGCTTGTGGATGAATGTCGTTGGCAGAATTCTTAAACGTTTTGAATTTACGTGTAGTAATGAACAGCTTATAGTCAAAATCATCATGTCGGCGAGTCGCATGTCGGTCATTGTTACGTCGCTTCGGCGGTTCCATCTCAAAATTCGGTGCACATTCCCAATTTCTTTCATTACTTCCGAAATGCCCTGTGTTATTATTTTGCAGCTTTTCCGTGTTTCTAAGTCCCTCTTCCCGTGTTGGAGCGCGAGTGTCCTCTGAAATACGTAATTCTTGTATTACCTGTGTTAGCTGATCTTGTACTTCCCGGATTTCTCTTTGGTGTTGCGTATCAATTTGATTCAGATTTTGTTTCAGTTTCCTAATTTGTTCGCTCTCTTCTGTGTTATTAAAGACTACCGGTTTTGTGTCATTCAGATTATCATCTACCTTCGTAGATAAATTATTTAGCTGATCCGAAAGTTCAACTACTTTCTCTGATAATGAACTAATTTCCTCCATGTGTCTTTCTACTGTGTCCTTTAAGTTTTCCTGAGTTTTTGCAAGTTGCGTAACCGAATCGGTAGATGCAACTGAGTCAATTTTAGCTTGCAAGGTCTCATGATTTTCATGAACAATAATTTGCAGTTCTTTTATGGCTGCTTCGTGATTCTGTAATGCATTTTCATGCCGCGAAAAAATAGGTTGAAAATGCTCACAAATTTGTGTTTTTACGTCGTTACAGACTTTTTGACATTTCGATTCGATTTTATGCAACTCAATAGTTAAATCTTCACGTGTTTGTTCAAGTGTGGTGTCTAACTTTTGAAGATTTTGTTCCATTGTGTCTAACTGTTGCTGTGTTTGTCTCTGGTGTTGTTCCATTGTGTCTAACTTTTGAAGATTTTGTTCCATTGTGTCTAACTTTTCAAGCTTTTGCTGTGTTTGTCTCTGATTTTGTTCCATTTGTTGCATTAATTGCAATAATAATGTATTAGTGTCTGGAATCTGTTTCTCTACGCTTTTCGGCAGTGCATTTGCACCGGCAACATTCACATTTTGACAAGCAGAAAATGTGTCTTGACTTATTTGAGAAAACGGTGATGACCCAAAACCTGAATCTACAGTATTTGCGAAATTGTGTCCTGTCATTTCGGATTCCTGAGGCAAGCTGTTGCCGACCGATCGATCGATAATGCTTCCCTGTTCACTACCTGTTTCACTGTCTACACCATTGTTTGCAGCCCGCTCCATTTCCCTATGCACGATTACCAAATTACTACTTTGAACATCAGTTAATTCATTACTCGGTGGCGCTAACACACTGCTTTCATTTTCACTGTCATTTCTCAGTTTACTTTGGAGCCTAGTATTACGTTTTTCACACGCCATTATTGTCACAGTATTTCACACGACAACACAGAAAAACACAATTTGAAGATCAAAAATAAGAGAACACATTAACATAGCACTGAAAATAATATCTAGTTAATTTCAGCTGCGAAATACTTGGTGCAAATCTATATGCATGCCACAACTGTTTTACTGTACAACAATGAAAGGCTACAACTACAAAGGAGATTCTCTCTACAATTACGCGCTAGCAATAAACAAAAGCTACACTAAATACACAAACTACAAGAAAAATCAGAAGATTCCAGGTTCGAATCCTGGCAGGGTCGCCATATGAAACGTCCCCTTTGAAAAATTACACACGACTGTGCTTAAACTGACACACAATATTTTGTTAGCGCAACGCAATCTGACTTTCAAAATTCCCTACAAAAGAATGGCCCTGACTAACATTAAACTATATCTTTCACAAATCACTTACCTCACAAAAATCTTCGCTGCTCAAGCTACTGCAATACAGCGAGCGCCACTACTGCCAGCTAAATAAAAGATTCAAACTATGGAAGGCACTAACTACTGATAGGGATAGTTAGCAAATGAAAGATATTAATAGAGAACAAACAATGTATTTACCTTGATATCATCATATATAAATATAGCAGTTCATGACAAATTACAAATCTCCGCCATCTCTCTCCCCACATCCATCACTGCTGGCGGCTCACCTCCAACTGCGCAACGCTACGCACTGTTCACAGCCAGCTGCCTAACACTACAATGGCGAGTATTACAACAATGCAAAGCAGCCACAGACTGCACACAGCACAGCCAGTGATTGTCATACAGAGGTGGCGTTACCAATAAAAAACCTAAACAGCCTACTTACATAGAGAAAACATAAACAGCCTACTTACAGAGGCCCTTCGGATATCCGTTAGTGTTCCGGTAACGTACTCTGGCCACTGACTTAATTTCAGTGTCCTTTCCTCACCTGTTGTCACTGTCCAACACGGTGTGTAGTTTTGACATCTTAATACATATACATATTGACTGTGGATAATGACGCCCGTAACATTTTGTGTTTGAATTCTCATGTACTGATAGGTGGCAAGCAAGTAGTTTGTCTGAAACTTCCTGGCCGATTAAAACTGTGTGCTGCACCGAGACTCGAACTCGGGACCTTTGCCTTTCGCGGGCAAGTACTCTACCAACTGAGCTACCCAAGTACGACTCACGGCCCGTCCTCACAGCTTCACTTCTGACAGTACCTCGTCTCCTACCTTTCAAACTTTACAGAAGCTCTGCTGCGAACCTTGCAGAAATCGCACTCCTGAAAGAAAGGATACTACGGAGACATGGCTTAGCCACATCGTGGGGGAAGTTTCCAGAATGAGATTCTGGAAGTAGTTTGTCTGTCGGTCTGTTGCTGTCTCTTGGTTAGGTTCCGATGGATCAAGTGTAGTTGGGCTCACCACCTGTCTCACCTAAGTGAACGAGGGCAGACCGACCCCCTGGAGGCTTCTGAGTGCCGTTGTCTTTACTGTCTTTCTCACCGGTGTTTAATTCTTGTGTTTTATATTTGTTGAAAGATTATTGTCGTTGTGTTGCCTTTTCTTCTAGTGTGGTTTTAGCCACTTAAAACTTAAGGCTTATGGCTATAATTTTTAAAATTTTAGAAAATAAATTGTGGGCCTTCAGCCGCTTGCAACCTCTTTCTTAAATTTACCTTTCAATTTGAAGCATTGCGGCCTTCTGCCCTTAAAGTTTTGTGGAATTTTTTGAATTTTGAAAAACCAATCGCGAGCCTTCATCCGCTTAAAATCTTATTCTTAAAATTACCCTTTAAGCAATACCATTGCGGCCTTCTGGCTTTGAAATGTTATGGTAATTTATTTCAAAATAATCAAAAATTTATGTTTGTCTGTCCGCTTTTCCCTTGAGGCTTTCAGCCTATCTGTAATATATACGTATTTTAATTATTTTATTTGCTATTTTAACTGCATTTTTATCTTGATGATTTTTAAGATTCCTTGTTTGGCGGCCTTCAGCCATGAAAGAATTGCATTTTGAAACTCGTAATTGTAAAGGTTTGGCTATGTTCCGTTTTGGTTTGAAGGTGTTATTAAATTACGATAAATTACAATATTAAGGTGAAACTGACCGCATCCTTATCTGGGCCTTTCACTTGATTTGCCCAGCGGGTTTAGCGGACGTCTCACTGGTATTAAAACGTGGAGGGAAGGACCCACCAATGTAACTGTCTTTTCACACAACCTCTTTATATAACAGTCTATAATCATAGATTTGTTTTCCTTACAAATTAACAAATTTGTGAAATGAATAAGCTTTTACAAGAGAAATCAAAACAAGAACAACATGACGGACCTTATCCCGCCCGTTATCGTGTGAAACAGCTATGTTTACTACCGCACTGGGCACAGTCTGTTTTATTGAATGTCCTTGTGCAACATATAAAAATATGTAAGTAATATTGAGGGCCAGAATGTTTAAATTACTCAAACAAATGATGTAAATTTTGTTTTATTTGGAAATGAAATGTTTCGGGTTAAGATGCACAACTATGCTTAAAGGTTAAACAAATTAGGAAACTATTATGACAATGATAAGGCTGGCTTCAAAGCGAGCGACCTTTGCATTTAAATCAGCCACAAGGTGCGACTGGATACCAACCCCTCCCTTTTGACAATCTTATTCTAACTAATGCCTTGGTGAGAGTTGGCTGCTAATATGTCAAAAGTTAGCCGGCCAGAGTGACCGAGCGGTTCTAGGCGCTACAAACTGGAACCGCGCGACCGCTACGGTCGCAGGTTCGAATCCTGCCTTGGGCGTGGATGTGTGTGATGTCCTTAGGTTTGTTAGGTTTAAGTAGTTCTAAGTTCTAGGGGACTGATGACCACAGCAGTTAAGTTCCATAGTGCTCACAGCCATTAGAACCATGTCAAAAGTTAAATTGCTTTTCAGTTACGAAGACCGCTCTGAAGGAACATTTTAAAACATTACATATGAGCATTTATTACAAGAGAGCTCCCTCGTCGGACCCACAAGGTCCAGTTAAAAATATACCAACAATGACCCGGTCTTTGAAAGACAGGAATGCACAGTTTAGTACAACAGGTAGCTCATATTATCTCAAATACAATTACAATCAAGGTATTGAACCGGTTAATATCTAAATCTGACACAAGACCTGTGTTTGTTTAACGGCAACCCGTGCCTTGGTACAATCATTCAGTCTGCATTTCCGACCACGAGCTGATTTATTAAAACATTAATGATCGGTTATGGACTAGAAAGAAAGGGCAATATAATATCAGAAAAAATTTTCTAACGACAACTAGTGTCTAGTACTATAGTACGGTTTATAGTTACGACCAAAGAGCCGTCCGAGTAAAACTCTGAGGGTCGGGTATAAACCAGAAAATAATTATGAGGTGGGTTGGACAATGTCACCTATCACTACGAGGATTACAGAATGTTACTCCCCTCTACCAGCAAGCAGCTCCATGGATCCACGGTGCGTCGCAGCGGTTACTGAGTGGTGCCGATGACAGTCAGGTAGAAGAAAGCAGCCATGCCACGAGCGGACGTCCGACACAGATGTTGCCAACCAACAGCCGGGATGCCGGCCTGCTGCTTGTAGTCGACGCCGACCTTGGTGAAGAACTCCCACGACTTTACTCTTCACAGTCCCTTCTTGCGTAGCTCATGGCTTCGGCCGCTCAGACCTCGTGACTGCCTCTTGTTGCCAATCCCCAAACTTGGTGCTTCCTATGTCGGGCCAGCGAACCCGTATATATATCGGGAAACAAAGAGCTTCTGAGTACACAATCCACAGATAGTAACTCTTCCTCATAGATACTGGCAACGGGGCTGCAAGGAGTATAGTCGATACTAACATTGAGGTATTAACGCCAGACAGAAGTCTGCTGACTTAATGGCTCCACGGCTCAAATCAGTCTTTATTGAATATTTTTTAAATGTTATCTCTTCTCAGCAACAGCCCCCCCCCCAGTAAATAATTATATTATTATACGAATAAGGGGTCTTGTGTGTACAATATGAGATTGAAATACCTCCACCCATACCGCAATTTTACTGCTAAATCACCTGTTTTCTCCTCCACACTGCAGAATCCTTGGTAGGTGTGCGCACAACAGCTCCTCTCTATCTAAATTGAATGCATGGTACAGGAATGCGTAGGAGACAAACAATTGATAATAGTTATACACAGAAGAGCCAAAGAAACTGGTATACCTGTCTAATAACTTGTCACAACACGGCGTGGCATCGACTCGACTAATGTCAGAAGTATTGCTGGAGGGAACTAACACCATGAATCCTGCAGGGCTGTGCACAAATCCGTAAGAGTACAAGGTGGTGGAGATTTATTATGAACAGCACATTGCAAGGCATCCCAGATATGGCCAATAATGTTGGCCAATTTAACACTTTCATTCCGTAGGGGAAAAGTGTGATTATGTTAATCCTAACTATTCAGCGAAGATTAGGTTAACTAAGGAATGCAACATGATCGCTCATGTGCGTACAGACATTCAAACATTCAAAGAATAACAGAGAACAGAGTTCACCATTTTCTGGTAAAGGCCGAGTCCTAAAATCTGTCTAGTGACTGATTAAGAAAGGAAGGCCACCAATTAATCGGGAACACCATGCATGAGGTCAGTCGTGGTGGAAAGAATGAAGACGGCTGTATCTGAATCTACACTGATCAGCCAGATCATTAAGACCACCTACCTAATAGCCAGTATTTCCAGCTTTGGAGGCGATGCATCGTGGAATGGAAGCAGTGAGGCCTTGGGCGGTCACTGTAGCGAATTGACACCACATCTGCGCACACAAGTAACCTAATTCCTGTAAATTCTGGGGATGGGGGCGCTGAGATCGGACGCCATATGCAACCACATCCCAGATGGTCTCGATCGAGTTCAGCTTTTACTACATGAGGACTCGCAACTGCATTCCTCGAACTATTTCATCACACTCCTGGCCTTGTGATATGGCGTATTTCTTGCTGAAAAATACCACCGCCCTCGGGAAACATGATCGTCATGGAGGTGTATAGGTGGTCCGCAAGGAATGTGCGATTCTCCTTGGCCGTCAAGGCGGCTTGCAAGATCTCCACTGGACCAATGAATACCCCCGAAAATGTTGCCCAGAACATTATGGAGACGCCGCCAAGCTGTCTCTGTCCTGCACTACAGGGAGGAAGGAGCTGTTTCCCGGTTCTCTCTCATGAGCACGATGAAGAAGGTATCGGAATGCATTAGACAAAACAAAGCTCTGCCACTACGCCAACGTCCAGTGTCGGTGGTCATGTCCCCATTCCAGTTGTAGTTCCCGATGTCGTGGTGTTAACATTGTCACAAGTATAGATCATCGGCTGCTGAGGCCTATCGTTGTGAATGTGCAGTGCACTAAGTTGTAAGACATGTGCGCAAATGGAAAACGCATCTGAACTGACTTCTCAAGCCCATGGTGTTAAACAGATATTTTGTATAAATATGAATCTGGTCTTGTGAGGCAGCTAATATTAGTTTCGGATTATAACAAATTAATTAGAAATGCTGCTGTCACACAATTAGAATTCATGAATTAATAAAAGATAAAGTTTGGGATCTATTCTAGAAAGACAAAACAGCTGTTCCCTTTTTCGTTCTACATATAATTTATCAACTGTGCTTACAGGGGTCAAGTGATACACAACAATCATGTTCAATTACCTTCAACATTCAATAACAGAATATTTAACTCTTGGACAATGAACTGGCAATTACCAAACCGTTATCCCTACGAATGAAATTGTTATCACAGGCAAGAATGATCAGAAAACTTCATCTATTAAATTTACTTTTACGATATCGTGGCGGGTCAATGCACTAAGTTGGTGGAGAATAAATTACCTTTTAAACCAATGAAAAAACTCTCATATACTCAATATGAGAGTAGGTTAGTATCCTAGGTCTTGATACTCAATGGTCAAAGCGTACGCAGTTTGAAGTGAGCAAAATCTCGACTCAACGTTTACTGTGGCATAAAGCGAGATGGTAAATCACTCAGTCCCAACTTTCCTGCGCTCCATAGAACGTTAATGTTTCCCTAGTCGAAATAATGGCTATTGCACACTCGCTAAGGGTTGTAGCGAGGTGCACAATTTAATTGCCCGCAAAAATTCCCGCGGGAATGATTAACTACCTCTTTGCAGTCTGTCGCTATGATACGTGAAGCATGTCGTCCACACTTCGCAGATACAAAGCTGTCAATGCCCTCGCTATTTTACACACACCGGTGCGGTCTGCCTCGAGACGAGAGAGATCTAGAAATTTTTTGTTCTCAAAATGCTTTTATATAATGGAGATTTGCCCACCGCGACGCGTTTGAGTCGCCCGGTATCGCTTCAGACAACTGCTTTCTCGTTAGATGTTAAATATTATATTTCTTGCCGGGGCGCCACTAGCCTTGTTAAAGCCGTGCAGCCACTTACCCTGGGTCCCGGCCGTATTTACGTTAAAAGGAATAATGTATTGTTCTGGCCTTATCCCTTTCTGTGCTGAAGCTCGGCGTGCTCTTGTTAAGTGGGGTTTTCCAATGCCATTAACCACCTGCTCCGTTCGTTTCCAAAATGCGTTTCACTTTAACTTATTTATGCGTGCCCCTGTACTTATATTGGTAGATATTGTTTTGTTAGTTGTCGGTGCATGAGATTACTGCAATTGCTTTTTGTTGTTAATAGAGTTTTCTGAGGAACTCATACTGTATCTTACTGTCGTTACGGACCGAGCTCATGTAAGGTCCATAAAAAAATAGACGCCTTACAATGTACTCAGACGTACTATACACAGCATTAAAATCTGAAGTTCGCCGTCTGTACTGTTTTACCAGTCTCTTCAGCCTACGGCGTCTGACATATGCAGTGAGGGTGGCCTCCCAACCAGAAGAGCACTTGACTTGGTTTCACCTTGGTTTCGTCACTTGTTGAAGATACTCACCACAACACTCATCGAACACCCCGACAAGTGGTGCAGTTTCCGAAATACTCATGCCGAGCCTCCGAGCAATCACAATCTGCCCTTGCTCAAATTCAGATAGATCGCGCACCTTGCCCGTTCTACACATGGACTGCACACTCCCTGAAACTACATGCAACGTGGGTGTGTCCAATTGGCACTCATTCCTCACCATGTGATGCTGCTATCGCCTGGATGGGTTTATATCGATTGTAGGTCTGTGGTCATAATGTTCTGGATAATCAGTGTAGGTAAGCGATAGCAAAGATAGCACTCACAAGAACTCCACACAGGTTCTGAAAAATGACTTTCAAAATTACTTAAATTCCGAGCTAACTGTTATCCAAAATCAATTTTCTAGTGGGCACGGAAGTGGCACACAATACTCCCCAGAACACTAAACCCAACTTGCTTTGAGTCCATGGACAGAGACAGAAAGAAACACGGGGTGGCGGGAGGGGCCACTGACTTAAGGACAAGATGAATTTTTTAGTGATGATAGGAGACACAGCGAAGGTTCCTTTCCTCAAAATATTACATCTGTTCAACGTTTAAAATTTGAACAACCATTTGCCTTGCACTTGAGTCTGAGGGAATCATTCGCGCGACCATGCGTTTAGAACATCCGGAGGAGGGGTTCCATTGTATCCCTTTTCACAGTAGTCAACATACGCGTCATTCGTGCCGCCTGTTACTTTGTGGAGTTTGTAGCTGACCTCGAGAAAGAAGGAGTGTTCCCGTGTTCCATTACTCCTCCTCGCCATGTTGTTGTAAGCCAATTTGAGTGTATGATAGAGTGAGTAAATGTTCATTTCAACTTCGTATGTGCTGTCTGTCTGCGTCAGTGGAATAGTCCAAAATGAGTTTCAGTCTGTTCTTTGCTTGAAGGGTAGAGTGTATGCTAACGCTAGTTAGCCAGTATTAAAATATTAGTGCTAGATGAGAGGTTATGTGTACCACTCCTTCAGTATCGAGGCAAAGGGTGTCTTCGCGAAGCTGGTAATGGCACGTCGTCTTCTTTGACTAGCTTCCTCGCTCCACAGCCACTAGTAGCGAGTGGAGCGGATGTCTCCTGGAGAGGGACGTTTCGGCCAGCTTTCAGGGGAGACAGACCTGGACACCTTCCACTTCAGATTTTCTGTTACGTAGATCTTCAACTTCCTACCTTAATGTGTTTTAAAGCTGTTTGATCGCTTTTCTTTCAGTGGATATATTTTTATTGATGTTTAAAACTTCATTTTGGATACGTGTGCGACTCAAACATTTAGAAGGACTGTCGTTCATTCGCTTGATAGTTTCGTGTAGAGGATCGTTGGCGCCAAATGTACTGACTATACAAAGTGAGTAAACATTTGAACAACGCTTATTACTGCGAACCATTTCTCAGTTTTGGGAAATACTTATCGTGAATCAACGCACTTCATGCGAGTTTGCAATTTATAGTAATTTCTTGTTCCTAGGTTTAACAATTCTGTATCCATATGCCATTGTGCGATTGATGGGTAACGTATATCACCGTCCGGACTATTTTGCATGAGTTATAAACCATTAGAAAATGCTTTGCTTATTCAAATATTACGCTGCACTTGAGTTACTATACGTTCTGCCCCCGTACAACCCGTCGGGATCCACAATTCCAATAGAGGAATAACGTCCTCTTTCGTAGTAGCTAATTTTTCGTAGCAGTTAATTTTCCAATGGTGAAATGCACTACTAACCATTAAAATTGCTACACCACGAAGATGACGTTCTACAGACTCAAATTTAACCGACAGGAAGAAGATGCTGTGATGTGCAAATGTTACGCCTTTCAGAGCATTCACACAAGGTTGCTGCCGGTTTGCGACACCTACAACGTGCTGACATGAGGAAAGTTTCCAACCGATTTCTCATACACAAACAACAGTTGACCGGCGTTGCCTGGTGAAAAGTTGTTGTGATGCCTCGTGTAAGGAGGAGAAATGCGTACCATCACGTTTGCGACTTTGATAAAGGTCGGATGGTAGACTGTAACGATTGCGGTTTATCGTATTTCAACATTGTTGCTCGCGTTAGTCGAGATGCAATGACTGTTAGCAGAATATGGAATCGTTGGGTTCAGGAGGGTTATACGGAACGTCGTGCTGGATCCCAACGGCCTCGTATCACTAGCAGTCGAGATGACAGGCATCTTATCCGCATGGCTATAACGGATCGTGCAGCCACGTGTCGATCCCTGAGTCAGCAGATGGGGACAATTGCAAGACAACAACCATCTGCACGAACAGTTTGACGACGTTTGCAGGAGCATGGACTATCAGCTCGGAGACGGTGGCTGCAGTTAACTTGACGCTGCATCACAGACAGAAACGCCTGCGATGGTGTACTCAATGACGAACCTGGGTGCTAGACTAGCAAAACGTCATTTTTTGGATGAATCCAGGTTCTGTTTACAGGATCATGATGGTCGCATCCGTGTTTGGCGACATCGCGGTGAACGCACATTGGAAGCGTGTATTCGTCATCGCCATACTGGCGTATCACCCGGCATGATGGTATGGGTTGCCATTGGTTACACGTCTCGGTCACCTGTTCTTCCATTGACGACACTTTGAACAGTGGACGTTACATTTCAGATATGTTAGGACCCGTGGCTCTACCCCTCATTAGATCCTGTGAAACCCTACATTTCAGCACGACCGCATGTTGCGAGTCCCGTACTAGCCTTTCTGGATACAGACAGTGTTACACTGGTGCCCGGGCCAGCTCATTATCCGGATCTCCCACCAATAGAAAACGTCTGGTCAATGCTGGCCGAGCAACTGGCTCGTCACAATACGCCAGTCACTATTCTTGGTGAACTGTGGTATCGTGTTGTAGCTGCATGGGCCCTGCACCTGTACACAGCATCCAAGCTCTGTTTGACTCAATGCCCAGGCGTATGAAGCCGCTATTACGGCCAGAGGTGGTTGTTCTGGGTACAGATTCTAAGGATCTATGCACCCAAACTGCGCGAAAATGTAATCACATTTCAGTTTTAGAATAATATATTTGTCCAATGAATACCCGTCTATCATCTGCATTTCTTCTTCATGTATCAATTTTAATGGCCAGTAGTGTATGAGGGATGTCCCGGTTTTGTGTAACTACACTCCTGGAAATTGAAATAAGAACACCGTGAATTCATTGTCCCAGGAAGGGGAAACTTTATTGACACATTCCTGGGGTCAGATACATCACATGATCACACTGACAGAACCACAGGCACATAGACACAGGCAACAGAGCATGCACAATGTCGGCACTAGTACAGTGTATATCCACCTTTCGCAGCAATGCAGGCTGCTATTCTCCCATGGAGACGATCGTAGAGATGCTGGATGTAGTCCTGTGGAACGGCTTGCCATGCCATTTCCACCTGGCGCCTCAGTTGGACCAGCGTTCGTGCTGGACGTGCAGACCGCGTGAGACGACGCTTCATCCAGTCCCAAACATGCTCAATGGGGGACAGATCCGGAGATCTTGCTGGCCAGGGTAGTTGACTTACACCTTCTAGAGCACGTTGGGTGGCACGGGATACATGCGGACGTGCATTGTCCTGTTGGAACAGCAAGTTCCCTTGCCGGTCTAGGAATGGTAGAACGATGGGTTCGATGACGGTTTGGATGTACCGTGCACTATTCAGTGTCCCCTCGACGATCACCAGTGGTGTACGGCCAGTGTAGGAGATCGCTCCCCACACCATGATGCCGGGTGTTGGCCCTGTGTGCCTCGGTCGTATGCAGTCCTGACTGTGGCGCTCACCTGCACGGCGCCAAACACGCATACGACCATCATTGGCACCAAGGCAGAAGCGACTCTCACCGCTGAAGACGACACGTCTCCATTCGTCCCTCCATTCACGCCTGTCGCGACACCACTGGAGGCGGGCTGCGCGATGTTGGGGCGTGAGCGGAAGACGGCCTAACGGTGTGCGGGACCGTAGCCCAGCTTCATGGAGACGGTTGCGAATGGTCCTCACCGATACCGCAGGAGCAACAGTGTCCCTAATTTGCTGGGAAGTGGCGGTGCGGTCCCCTACGGCACTGCGTAGGATCCTACGGTCTTGGCGTGCATCCGTGCGTCGCTGCGGTCCGGTCCCAGGTCGACGGGCACATGCACCTTCCGCCGACTACTGGCGACAACATCGATGTACTGTGGAGACCTCACGCCCCACGTGTTGAGCAATTCGGCGGTACGTCCACCCGGCCTCCCGCATGCCCACTATACGCCCTCGCTCAAAGTCCGTCAACTGCACATACGGTTCACGTCCACGCTGTCGCGGCATGCTACCAGTGTTAAAGACTGCGATGGAGCTCCGTATGCCACGGCAAACTGGCTGACACTGACGGCGGCGGTGCATAAATGCTGCGCAGCTAGCGCCATTCGACGGCCAACACCGCGGTTCCTGGTGTGTCCACTGTGCCGTGCGTGTGATCATTGCTTGTACAGCCCTCTCGCAGTGTCCGGAGCAAGTATGGTGGGTCTGACACACCGGTGTCAATGTGTTCTTTTTTCCATTTCCAGGAGTGTATTTTTGTTAACTTATAAGTTTGTTCATGGTGATGTGGTACTGCCTGTCTATCCACGTGTTGTTGCTGTGGTGTCACCGCCAGACACCACACTTGCTAGGTGGTATCTTTAAATCGGCCGCGGTCCATTAGTACATGTCGGACCCGCGTGTCGCCACTGTGTGATCGCAGACCGAGCGCCACCCCAAGACAGGTCTCGAGAGACTGACTAGCACTCGCCCCAGTTGTACGGACGACGTAGCTAGCGATGCACACTGACGAAGCCTCGCTCATTTGCAGAGAAGATAGTTAGAATAGCCTTCAGCTAAGTCAATGGCTACGACCTAGCAAGGCGCCATTAGTAACATTGAATGTATCTAAAGAGTCTCACTTGCATCGCCACAATCTCCAGATGTACCAAAAGGGTGGATTAAAGTTAAGTATTCCAGAAGCTACGTACTTTTCTTTATAGCATTCATTATGTATCCTGTTTCAGACCTCACGCTATCCTGCTTTAGCTTAGCGCGTGCCTTTCGGCTTCCTCTCATTGTGTCTAGGCTGTCTTGTCTAGACACAACAGTTGCACTGCATATCGTAACGTTATATTAGGGGGTTAACACTGAGTGCTTCTATGGGTGGGTGTCCAAATGCGCGGTTGGTATATACATTCTCCATCCCATAAATCCGACAACGCTCGTAAATTTCTTGCTGCTTGTCCACAAAAACCATTATTCCCATGTACAAGTTATTCTAAGATAAATTATTAGCGGAAACCATTGTTCTTTTAATTTCTATGAGTGTTTTATGATCTTTTGTGTCGCGACAATTTGAATGTGAACAAACAAGATATGTGGATTCATAACAATCGTTGAGCTTCAATTCTCGTTTCTCTAATCGGTTATGATTCCAGTTCAGTAATTTGTATATTTTCTTTTGGTTATAGTAAATTATTATATGGATATTATTGATGATCATTCAGATAAGTTACAGTCATTCTGGGAAGTTATTTGGCTCTAGAAGTCACGTGTTCTCCAGTGCAGACCAGTGAATAAATCTCCATCGACAATATCATTTGAAAGTAATACTCTGGTTCGTATTTTGTTGATGAGAGTGATACTCAAATGCAGTCATAGTGTGTTGTCATCTTATTTACTTATGGCAATGTGTTGTGCCATACACGTGCCTGAGTGCCAAGGCGCACAGCCTCGCTTCAAATTCTCCCCAGCATCAAGCCAAGCTGTCTGAGGGCGAGGAGGGCATTACAGTGAACGCGCCGCATTTAAATGGCAGTGAATTTGCACTGCATGTAACATGGTTTCGTATTTCATATTTTTCAACAACAGAGATCATAACCAAATCAAGTTTTCAGTATTAATTAATTATTTTTGTCGCACTGAAGATACAATACAATTTTTATCTGATACGAACTGTCAGCATATGGACAGATTCAAAGAGTTCCGCATTCAAGTTGCGATTGAATCGAGATTTATTTAGATTCATTATCGAAAAAGGTCATTCACAGAAATATGTCGATCGAAATACTGTAGCACTTTTGCAACCTCATAATGGGGACTTGGAAAATCTACCTGAAGAAAGCAATGTGGACCTCATGGACAGTTTCAACATAAAAAGATTTGTCACTGAAACTGGAATTATCTTGCAGCCCAGTGAGTTACGTCCGTACATGTACAGGAGCGCTGTCAACTGAAACGGCAAATCGTCTCGAAAACAGGTGAAGACTGAATGTGCTCGAAACGTTTATAAAACTATCCTTTTAACTCTTGCAAGGACACAATGAATTCTTCAAACCTCGCGCTTTCTTTAGCACCAGTAAGCTTATTGAACTGGACTGCCTCTTCTTTTCAAATGCATCGCCAACAAATCAGAAAGAAGCTACCTTGCAGTGTTTTACTGTGAGCAGTGTGTAATCGAGTCCGCTTAATATGCGAAGTCTGGAGTTCATTCTAGAAGTTCTAATTTTCGTTCTGGCTCTCCTTTTACCTTCACAAATTCTACAATAGCCTGTTTTAAATCGAAAAATTATTTCACATATGCCCCTGACTTAATCAACGTACTTTGCAGTAGTATATGAAGTCTCCACTTTCTTCGCTCACTTCTGTTGAAAACTGATGAAGCCGACAGTGTAATAATGGGTGTGCAATTCCGGGTTATTCCGAGAAGGACCTAGCAAAGCCGAGTGAGAGGCGGGGCCTTGTCCCACTCATGGCCCACATACGGCGCAGGCGTGAAGTCTGGCATACGGTGGCAGGCCCTGCTTGATACTTTCCTGTATTGTACAGTTTACATCTAAATTCCCTCTTACAACGTTGTAAATAATAAAGAAAAGCAGATAGTGTACACCAGGCACACAGACGCCACAGCAGACCAGCACTCCAAGCCAGCTTCGAAAAATTAAACACAATGGCCGTTCCCAGGCCCTACTACGAACCTGGCCAAGAAAACCCCCTTGAGTTTACTAATATGCACGCAGTTGCAATTGTACGCACATTCATACAATCTAGAAATCATCCGTATGGAGGACAGTTGGTTAAAAGAAGATGCAATGATGCATATCAAACTAATAAAACTGAAGATAAAAATTGAATCACTTCGGTTCCTAGGGTCATCTTCCCCTCTGGCATGATAGAAGTATGAGGAAACACAGGCAGAGATAAGGCACTCTGCAGAACTTGATAAAGCTACAAAACACACGAAAGGTGTATTGAACGTTGCTTTTCAAGAGCACTGACCAACTGGTAATCAGAAATGAGTACACGTCTCTTTCAAAATAGGCACATCTTAAAGCGCATGCAAGAATGACAATAATAAGACACAATACCGATAGCCAACTATAATTTTCTTTAAAAACCTAGGAGAAAGAGACATTACACAAAAGAATTTTGCTGTTAACACATCGTTTCATACACCTTTTGCTTCTTGTTTTCTTCTTTCAGAGATTTCCGTTCTGATTAGCTGCGCTGAATGTTTGAAGCAGTGACTTTCTTCAGTCTGCCCAATTTCTAACAAGTTCGATGAAGAAGAGCCATATGTCCAAGACGAGTACACTCTGTTTTTTAACAACTGGTCAGTGCTCTGATGTTTTGTTAGTAAAATACTAGTGAAAACCTAAATGCATTATTGTACCCAAAATGTAGTTACAATGCTCTGAAAACGAAGTGCAAATAAATAAACTGGCAACTACTAGGTGAAACAAAATAGCATTATACCATGAAGAGCACAACAGTCGGCCAAGCACATTGCTATTCTAATAAAGGATGTTTACCACTGTCTGGCGGTTTTCGGCTTCTAAACAATCGAATTTTAAGGAAATATTAGCTCCGAATTGCTCATTCGCTAAAACTAGCTTGCGAAAATTTTCTCCCACATTTCTCATTATTTACAAAGCAGTCAGTTATTTCCCTTACTCTCCTTGCATACCGTGGGAAGTTGTGTGTGAAGAAGGGGATAGTTAGCAACATTGCGCACTGTTAACTAATTTGAGCTGTCAGTTTCCTAACTGTACTGAATATATGGAAAAAGTTACTTCAGTGTAAGTCGCATACAGATATTGTTAACTAAAATGTCAATTAAACTATTATGCATCAAAATGAGCAGCGTGTATAACTTGTTGTATATCCAAACATATTTTCAAAATGTATCCGATCCACCTGGAGTAGCTCACTTCAAATAGTAACGGTTTACGTATTTTAGGGGAAAATTCGAAAATGTTAATTTGCAATTACATCACATAAGAAACATTTTGTTCCCATTTGTTGACCGCCTGTCCGTTTACCCATCTGTTACCATTCCATTTTCTCAAGAATTGGTAACGACATCAGATTGTAATTTATGTCAAATGCTACGATCTACGCTCACTTGCTGATGTAAAATAATTTAAGATACAAATTCACTCATCATAACCCATATATATAATTAAGTTGGCACTGAACCCTCAGACTGCGAGTCCTACTCATAATTGTGCCGTTTTTCTTAATAACAGGACAAACTTACAACACATCCGTAACATCCAGTACATGTGAGTCGTCTACTCGTCCACTAGATTGATATCTATTTCTCCCACGTAACATATTCGTGGTACTGACAAAATTTATCAGTTTACCGCAAAGTAATCTGGAGTATCAATACCAACCCTGTATTTTCTAATAGTTTCACTGATTACTCATGTCTCTGTCCTACTCTCCACTTAATCTTCCAATTAAAAGGCATTCGAACAACTAATTATAAATTATAGTAACTAACTTGCTCGATGTAGTCCCCGGTTTAGGACTTATTTCGTGTAGTATCGAACATTGACGCCTTGGCTGTCGTTTCGAATGTACAGGTTTTATGCAGCTGTCCGCTAGCTTTCTTCGTTCGCATCGGTAGCAGCAAGTTTCCGCTTCACAACACGTATGAGTAGCTCTCTTCATCCTGGCTGATAAAGTAAAAACGAGAGTCCGCTGCTGTTTTCCACTCAAACAAGTTTTCAGTCACCGTTATTCGCGTCGTTGGGTGATTAATTGGTCAGCGCACATTTTGTAGTCCACAGGATTTCTCCATAATTCCATGGGATATTTTCCGATACTCCCATAGATTTTCGACTGTTTAAGCCTACGAGTTTGCAGTTGTTTGTATTTGATGTAATGTAGCTCGAATAAGTCCCTAAATCTTTATGTAGGTGTGGAAGGAGTTCCTAAATTCCCCTTACAATATTCCACTGATTTTCAGTGGGTGTCGAGTACATATAAATTCCACAAATTTTCAGTGCGCTCGAGTATTACTAGGAAATATTTTCCTGAAAATTACTGTCGGTGTGCTGGAGGAAGAAACATGAACAGCGTGTCCTTTGTGAAAGAGCGACAGTAATTTATCATGACCTTGAAAGTATTTAAACCTTTAAATAATAGCGGAAAGCTTTAAATAAAACTAATAAAATTAGATTGGAAAGGAATAGATCAGTACTACAAAAAGTTGATGGTAAACAGAATGTGGTATATATGGCTAACATTAATTATGACCTGAGCTTCAGTAAATAAGACGAGACGTATACTGGAAAGGCACTGAGAATTGTCCGTACGGGGACCGATGCGGGGAGCGTATTTCCCTGTCCGGTCCATGTTAATTTTACTCCAAACTTTTGTCCCATTTGCTAGAAGGCTATTAAACGTACCGCAATGAAATTTCTACTAGATTAAGTATTTACTGAACATTATACTGACTCAAAAAATTATTTTTAAGTTGCTTTTTTTCTAAAATTTTAGAAAACGGAAGAATCCCTAATTTTGCCATATTTTTCTTCCTTTATAATTTTATTTAGAGGAAAGTGGTACAGAGGTTTACGTTATTTGAGATTCCATAGTTGAAGGTGAAGGTTATCTAGATGCATACCAAATTTCATTGAGTTGTCTTCAACCGTTCTTCAGAAAAACGGACTATTCTAGTAAAGAATGTAATGTTTCGAAATCACTTTGAAAGAAAATGAGCCGAGTTTGAACACATACTTATGATTAAAGACACCATGACGCATATGTTTTGAATACTTCTGCCTCTTGCGGGTCCTCCAGCTTTTGTTTGCAACATCTAGCTGACTGTTTTGCTTATTTGTCATTTCTGTCACAAATCTTCCAACATCTTGCACTCTACAGTTGTCACAATGGCGAAGACCGGAGACTTATTCTCCTCAGGAATGATACCAGATTTTTGTAGCACCCAGCACTTGGAAACATTTCCACAGTTGTATGTGAGAACAGCATATGGACTTCTATTTTTAATGTCTGTATACCTAAAAACACAGTTTTGGCAGATGATTCCAAATAAAGATGTTGAAACAACTTAAATTTTGGGTTCACCCATCGAAAGACTTCATCACTAGCTCAGACCCGGACAAATCTCTAAATATAGGCTTTACAGCACTAAGTACAGTTACTGGACGACAATTCTTATGCGAATAAGATTCTCCTGTCACTTTATCTCTGTTAAACTTGCACCATGATATTCTCACCTTCTGGACAGAGACCATGTCATGGGCTTTATGGGCAGTATAAGATTTATGAAAAAATATCGCCCACACATCATTCTCCGTAGCCTCTAAATTGTCTTTATCCCTTCACGTTGCCTGTCCATAATATCTCTGGAGATTTTCCATTTCATCCTTAGCCAAACGACTTACCCTTCAGCAGCTTACCATCGTCTAATCTTTTTCCTTTCAGGTCGACTGTTAGTTTCTAAAGTTTAGTACCTAAACGTTTTTGCACAGGGCCGATACGTTCTATTTTGGTAATTTCTACATAGCCATAGAGGTTGGAATTCACCACACTGATGTAGGCCATGCTGTCTCCATCACCAAGGTACCGGTTTTAGCGAACGCCTATTATCTTCTGACCTTTGAAATATTTTTTATAGCAAAAACTTTCATCCCACCAATGTTAGCCTCGTAGTTAGAAGCACATTTCAGTTTATGTTCTTCCTTTCTGCCTCCGGTTAATATTTTTCTAAGTTTGACAGTATTTGGTCATGATTTCTGCATCAATGACCTTTCCTGTGTTTATGCTTGTTGCTTAACATTACCATACACAGAAATTGTCCCCTTTTTTGCCAACTCCCATCTAAAGCAATGACTAGGTATGTGCAGCCGCAACCTTGACTTTTCTACAACATTTCCGCTTCCAGCATTCTTACTGCTCTCCTCACTAACTTCCACTACAGCCTTCTCCAATAATATTCCAGGATTCTGAAAGCACTTTGTCGAAGCATGCAGATTCATGGCAGTGTAGAAAATTTTTCCAGCACTCATATCTTCCCCATCTGAACGTAGAGCGTACACAAGTCTTGCATTCAATTCACAAAGTCCATTGGGTCTAGCTTCGATAAATTCATAAAGGAAACAACAGAGAAACAAATATGACACCTACTTCGTAGTGGAACTGCAAGATCTTTTCTACCATTGTCACTTTCTTCAGTCTCACGCACTCAGATACTCAAAACTTCTTGTGCTTCACAAAATTAAAGACAATATTCCTTACTTCCCAAAACTAAAACAATGTTCTTTACTTTACAAAATTGAAAACAATGTTCCTTTCTTCGATAGTTCTTGAGAGATTTGTATATTCATCAAAAAAGAAGAAAGTTTTTTTACGAATGGCTGTGAGCAGTATTGAGTAGAGGACTTTTACTTGGTGCTGTTGTGATGTTTTCACCTGACGTCTGTGTATGAGCAATATACATTCTGCGCTGATTGTCTTTAAACTTTCTCGTTTTGATTATTCGTTTCGGTTTCGTCATTTTCAGTGAGATCCAAGTAAAATTGGTTTCACCACAACACAACAAAGCAAACACACTCATCTGAGCAACAAAAGAGACAAACTTCCAAAGATGAAACACGTGTGAAAGAATTGAGCATCGTATGGCACTGTAACAGGCTAGTCACACGCTTTACATAAAAAACACAAATACTGAAAGATAAATGAGACGCAAAGCCGAGTACCAAAGCTTATTGTCACAGCAAATCCGGGCATAACCGATAAACACAATAAAATAAAATAAATATACTAGGATCAGTTATTCACGAAAATACTACGGAGAATGTGAACAAGATTCCAAAGATTTAAGTTTTATTACAGAAATTTCTATTTTCTCGACCCATGCCAAGTACTGGTCCCTTTGAAAGCACTCTGGAATCAACAATGTGGGACGTCTAACTATCAAAAATAACGTTTGACATGACAACGGTTTGGCAATACTAATGTCGCGTATCCGTAACTCCGGGGAAGAGCTTGACTGAAATGTAGAAACTCAGTCTACCTCATCAGTGGAGTGCTTCCACGAAAGGGCGCCACTACTGCTCCAGTGTCGAACTCTTAACTGTAACCGTAGCACTTCACTATGTCGGGGTTTACCCAGAGAATGATTTAACCTATGCGCAACACCCTTTGACTCTCTTGTACTATCAAGAAATGGTTCGTAAAGCCAGCTAAGTTAACACAATAGTGGACGAGGAAAAGAAGCATGACAAATAACAAACCTTCTTACATCAATGTTTCGTATTATGCAACTGAACGCATACGTGTATTGTTATCATAGGAATAGTAAACGGTCAACTGATTATTGTTTTAATCAATTTTTACATTATCTCTTAGCACAGTTATGCTCATAATTGTTTCTTTTTCTTTTAGTAAGAAACGAACACTTCCATTACAGCACATTACCACTGAAACATGTTAAAGCTGCTGAAACTGGAAAATAATTTAGGAAGGCAGCCCATATAATTTTCCAAATGTGTATCACACGACTGATTAGTGGCACGTGATATTTATAGGGAAAGGAAGAACTACGATTTACGGTTGAATCCGCATCCGTCTTCGTTTATCACGAAAAACTGGTGTAATTGGTGCTCATCGCACGATACCGTTCCTACACAAAATTGTTGACAGAATGTCGTGACCAAAAGTACCTTCACCCAAATTCGTTTGAAAAGAGAGAAAAAGCACGTGGTCGTACAAGAGAACTGTTGTGTCTAGACAAGACAGCCTAGAACAATGAGAGGAAGCCGAAAGGCACGCGCTAAGCTAAAGCAGGATGGCGTGAGGTCTGAAACAGGATACGTAATGAATGCTATAAAGAAAAGTACGTAGCTCCTGGAATATTTAACTTTAATCCATCCTTTTGGTACATCTGGAGATTGTGGCGATACAAGTGAGACTCTTTAGATACATGCAATGTTACTAATGGCGCCTTGCTAGGTCGTAGCCATTGACTTAGCTGAAGGCTATTCTAACTATCTGCTCTGCAAAAATGAGCGAGGCTTCGACAGTGTGTATCGCTAGCTACGTCGTCCGTACAACTGGGGCGAGTGTTAGTCCGTATCTCGAGACCTGCCTTGTGGTGGCCCTCGGTCTGCGATCACACAGTGGCGACACGCGGGTCCGACATGTACTAATGGACCGCGGCCGATTTAAAGCTACCACCTAGCAAGTGTGGTGTCTGGCGGTGACACCACAAGAACTACCACGACCACTATACCCGCTATCGTCTTCGGCTGTTATTAAGACAGAAAGTATCACAGATTCCCGTTCAGAATGTCAGCTTCATCTAAAACATAGTCGTACCGTACATAATGACCAACTTACCTGTTTACGAATTCACACATACTGGAGTAATCATACAGACAAGCAGAATGGGTAACAGACGAACAAAAAACAGATACGAGCAGAGGCAGAGACAAATGCAGATAGAGCGAACGAAGTCACTGGCTGCACAGCTGTCACTACATTATACACACACTCTGAGTAAGAAGCAAACATCACCGGTCTTGAGTAGTGTATTAATAGTAAGTTTTTGACTTAAGGACTCGTCATCTGCTAGGCAAACCGCCTCCTTTCGCCGCTGAGGCCGGCCTGTGTGGCCGAGCGGTTCTAGGCCCTACAGTCTGGAACCGTGCGACCGCTACGGTCGCAGGTTCGAATCCTGCCTCGGGCATGGATGTGTGTGATGTCCTTAGGTTACTTAGGCTTAAGTAGTTCTAAGTTGTAGGGAACTGATGACCTCAGCAGTTAAGTCCCATAGTGCTCAGAGCCATTTTTTGCCGCTGATCGCAGACGGTGCTCGTTACGCCAACTATGCGCTGCTACCAGCAACACAACTTATCCCATTACCGACGAGGCTTGTTGCTCCACCAGTTACACAGGAAATGGAGACGCAGTCACCGTTTGCGAGTTACGTAAGAAGGAGAAAAATGTTAATGAATGTTTTCTTATTAATATAAGAAATATAAGACAGTAATGCTACAATTGGTCTTACATTTTAATACCATCTATCTACATCTTCCGTTTCTTAAATAACGAAAGAAAAAAAACAGTAAGTTGTCTCAAACACTAAAGCTCCTGCATAAACTCGATACTCACTAATATGGCGAGGAAAACTGGAGGAGACATGAAGTGTACTTTTGCTATCCACAAACATCAATAGTGAAACTACTCCAAGAGTCTTACACGCTACACAGGGTGAACATTAATAAGACCGACAAAGTACGGGCGCGGATTCCCGACTGGAAATGGAAGAAGAAAGATACTATGAACTTTTGACCAGAAATGCAGCGTTGGCACGGTAGATGGCGTGTGACGAATGAAAATTCTCCTGACTCAGTATCGGGTGTGCACCTTGTGTGTTGCAGGCAGTGTGATTAACGCAACGTGCTCAAAGCAGCGGAATGGTCCAGTATTATTGTCGGGAATAAGCCGAGATGGTGTTTGTGAAAGGCCAAGCAGACAGAAAAGTACGGGAAGAAGCATGGCTATACCAAAACAAGTACCCTCACAGACACTAAACACATCACACAACATTCAAGACGTTTTTGGGCGTTTGAGTGATCATGGGTCCTTTCAGACAGACGAACGAGCAGGGAGCTGGCCGATATTATGTACACCAGATTTGGAGGACCAGGTTCTATGCGTTTGACGCTATTCGGAGAGAGGCTGGAACGTGAGACAGAGTGCGTCAATCCATGATGCGGCGTCTGAACGCATGCGTTGCATCCCATGGACGCCACGTTGGTAGTGTCCTGCCCAGTAATCTAATGTAGGGTGCCTAGGAAACCCTCTTTCTCGGATCACTAGACAACAATTCAAGCAAATCGTATTAATGCATTTTTATTACAGTAAGATAAACGGCAATACTTGTCTTTTAAAATTTTCAGTGGAGTCGCAAGCAAATGGTGACAGATAAGTAAGATGCCTCTCCAGTATATACAGTTCCAATACAGTGAAACAATACATGTCATGAGTCACTGCGGTAGAGTTCGTACAACGGCTCGTCTTGAACTCGGTTGCGGCCTTTTTTGTGTGGGAGGTGAAAATACAGCTCCACCGGTAGCTCATATTCTTACTGTGTTGATGGATGGTAAAACTATTCCTTTCAGCAATGACATCATTCCAAAGAAATCAATGAAGTGCACGTTGAAGGTACGGTGGTGGGACTTGAATTCTCATATCACTCTCCGACGATGTAAGTTCGGGTTGCAGGCAGCTACTAACCTAATACTAACCACATTATACGTCAACAGTGTGATGGGTTACGACGGTCGATACCCATCGACTGGATAAGTCAACACAAACGCTTTATGAGTGGCCGTAACAGGGCTATCGTTAGTGATAGTCTGAGTCAGAGTCCTCAGGGATGATGAGAGGAACAGGCAGTTGGTGCCAAAGCCAGGGAGTCGTGGCGCCAGTGTTTTGTAAGCCAGCGAGCGTGTCACGTAAGGCTTCTACTTTGGCATAGAGACGCCTTATCTCCTCTCACGTGGATGTCTTGAGAGTAGCCATGTCCGTTTCCTCGTGGAGGGTAACTTCTCTCGTGAGAGGAGGGGTATGCAGGCTCCACTGAAGCACCTTATTGTGCAGATGCTGGAGGGTCTGTATCTGGGAGGAACTAATCGTGGCCCATGCAGTGGAGCCATATGAGAGGGAAGTACGGACATCCATCTGGTACAGCTGGAGCTTGGTGCTGAGGTTCAGTTTCCTGCGGGAGGACACTGGGTACAACGCTTTTATCAGCTTGAGTCTTTTTTGAGTAACATATCCTGCATGGCGATGGAAGAGCAGTTTTTTAACCATGAGGACACCTGGATATTTGGTAGCAGGGGACCATGGGAGCTGGACGCCTGCAATAGCGATGTTTTGATGGAGGATGGGGCCCCGTTTAGTGAAGTAGACTACTATGGTTTTGGCGACATTGAAGGCAACCTTTTTGGAACGACACAAGGTCACAGTTGCCTCCATCTGCCTGTGGAGGGAAGCAATGAAATTGTCTCTCTTGTGGACGGTGGCGTAGAGCACCGTTTATCGGCGTATTGCGTCAGGTGGCAGTGTGTGAGGACTGGCTTACATAACATAAATGTTAAAAAGAATGGGAGACAACACAGAGCCTTAAGGACTGCCCATCGACATGTGATGTAAGCAAGAGCGTTGATTTTGCTGAGTAACCAAGAGAGTCCTATTGTTGAGGAAATTATTCACGATCTTGACATAGATGTCAGTAATGGTCGTCTTTTTCAGCATTTTGTACATAAGATTGTCCTGCCAAATCCTGTCACTCGCATTTTACAGGTCCAGGAAAATCGCTGGCGTTGACATGGTGGAGTGAAAGCCCTTGCTGACATGTTCCATAATTCTAAGGTCCTGTATTTCGGCCAACAGGTGAGAAGTGAAACCAAACTATACTGGATGGAAGGTCCTAGCTGCCACCAGAAGCTGGGAAATGCTCTGGAGGATTAAAGATTCTAGAACCTTGGCCATGGTAGTCAGAAAGGTAATGGGCCTGTTGTTAGTCAGGACAATTCAAAGGCTTGGGGATTGGAATCATGTGCTTCCACTGTGAGGGGAGGAAGTGTGGGGGGGGGGGGAGGGCAGTTGTGAGAGAACAGTTCAGGATGCTGGTAAATAAGAACAGTGACATGTGTGGGAGCTAGTGGAGGTGCTCGTTTAAGATGCCATCGAAACCAGGAGCCGACTGCTCACGTTTCCGCTAGAGGATCTGTTGCATTTCCACTGGGGACATAAGGTGAGGGGCAGTCTGAGGTGATCTTTATCTGAAGGTGGCAACGGCCGCTAGAATTTTCATCTTGGAGTTCATCAGGTGTGAGGTCCTGGATGAGCAATTTTTTCTTTACCTCAAACGCATCAACCAGAGTTTCTACCACAGAGGGCACCATAGGTTAAGCCATCCACTGTGCGGATGGGATGGTTGGTCTTTACTGTGGAGCACTGAAGGGCTCAGACAAAAGCTCATTCGGATTTATGTTGGAGGTGGAAGGCAGACATCTTGTCCTCCCAATGGTCCATTTTCCAATCAGTGAGCTGGTGGCAGAATTGACACTGAAAACACTTCATACGATGCTTGTCCTGAGGATCACGAAACTGCTTCTTCCGCCTGCAGTAGTGGTTCTTCTGGATTTTGAGTTCGCACAAGAGGGGTTAAAGCCCTTGGAACATGCTAAGCTGAGGCCTACATCACCTGTTGGATTTTTGTGATTAGATAATCAACAGCACTATCCAGATTGGCAGGCGTTCCCAGGACGAGATGTTTCTGAGTGGTGTTATTAAGGTACCTGGAAAATTTTTCCCAAGCAATGATGGTCAAGGGAGAGCAGATGCCTAAAGACAGAGTTACATTGGTAAGGTTTAAACGAAAACTGCACCACAGTGTTCTTGAAAATGGGCACATCCAGAACGTCTGTCTGGCAGATGGAGCAGATTGGCATGTGGATGGGAGTGTGGGGGTCACAGACCAATAGCACTGTAGGATCTTCCAGATCCAAGAGGAGCCTGCCCTTTGGATTAGTAATGCGACAATGCCAAGCTGGATTTTTGGTGTTGATATCTGCCCCAACAATGAGTTTGTCAAATAATATCAAGATAAAGAGGTCAGATTCAAGAAGTTATAGCACCAAGGTGGGCAGAAACAGTGACTGCCATAGCCCATATATGTTCGAATGGTTGGAGAACCTCATGACTATGGACGAGTGACTTGTTCAGAAACACAGCTCTGCCCTCATCTCAGTGATGGAGTTAGTCATTATGATAGCAAACCATGTTGCAGAGACAGTGTTCAGTTAAGTCTTCATACCTTTAAGGCCAATAGCATTAAAAATACAGACAACTAGATCCCAAGGGGTCTGATGGTTATGTGGTGAGTGATTCGTCATATAACAAAGTCTGGCCGAGGCCTTCAACAATTGTGATGACCTTAATGTGCCTGTCCTCTGACTGATGGATCTTTTGAGCTTTTTCACAAATGACAGCCCTGATGTGGGGCCGCATGAACAGATGGATTACCCGGAGGATCTCTCGCATATCAACTTGGGAAGAAGCATCTGTCTCCACCACTAGAGGAATCTCCCAGGTGGGCTCTTTGACCCAGGGGGTCGGAGTGCAGGGCAGTGGTTGGAGTGGTAGCTGGTGGAGAAGGCGCCACAATGGAGGGTTGTGGCACCTCAGCAGGTATGCAGGAGGAGGCCACAGACAGTCTTTCAGCTTGGTGGGCGTTGGTATGCGTCACAGAAGACGGATGAGCATGAGGAGATTAAGATGCAGCAGTGAATGTGGTCATAGCGGATGGAGACAGAGGAGGCTCTTGTGTCACAGATGTATCAGGCGCCTGAGCATCAGTGGTGGGATGGTCGTCAGACTTAATCTGCAAGACATGGAAATGGGTATGGTCCCATGATGGTGGGGGTGGTAGATTCATCCTTGGTTTCCTTCATGGAGAGTGGGAAGACTTCACAGCATTGTGGTAGGTAGGACAACCCTTCCAGGAAGCCAGATGGTGGGGATCACGAGAAGTGCCCAAACAGCAGGCACACATGGGTTTCTCTGAGGCCAGAAGTTTGCAGTCCTCTGACAGATGCGAGCCAGCACACTTGTCACCTGAAAAGGCAGTGAACGGTAATTACCGGTGTGTCACAAACGTTGACACCTACAGCAGATGGAAGGGCCGGCTTTCATGCACAGGAGATGATGTATTTGGTAAATGCGTTTGACTTCCTATCTCCTAATAAGGGAGACAACATGGGTGGGCATAGGGATTAATTTCCGGGTCTCAGGGTCCCTCTTGTTGTATTGGTGGACCAAAGAGTCTAGGAATTTGAGACAGAGTAATTCATACCTGACGTCTGTTTCTGTAACTTCGCAAGGAAGGTCTTTGATGACAGTGTTTGTTCTTCTGTCACCAGAAGCCTGATGAGTGTAGTTGTCCACAGGCCAGGACTTCCCAGAGTTAAGGACTTAGAGATAATCATCCATGGTGTGAAGCAGGTATTTGACATGGGTTTTCCGGTATACTGCCCACAGCTGGCCCTCAATAAGACGTGGCAGTTCAGTGTTCCGTTTAATGTAGTTTGTGGGATTGTAAGCAACGATAAGAGGGATCTTCTTCTTTCGTGGTAGTGGCTCCAGATTCTGATAAGTGGAGTCGGGAGGGGGACAAATGTCCCGGTCCATGGCAGAAACAGGTGCTGCTGCGCCAGGTGCTTTGGTTCACTCGGAGACGCCTGGACACTTCCCTTGTTGAGAGCCCTACCTGGCGCAAAGTAACAATGCGAACGCGATCGAACGGCGGTATTGACCGTCTAGGCGTGGTTCAACCACAGACAACACGAAACCTGTTACTCCTTCCTGATGTAATGACGGGAACTGATCGGCTGTCGGACCCCCTCAGTCTAATAGGCGCTGCTCATGAATGGTAGTTTACATCTTTGGGTGGTTTTAGAGACATCTCTGATCAGTCAGAGGGACTGTGTCTGTGGTACAATGTCCACAGTCAACGTCCATCGTCTGGAATTCTGAGAACTGGGGTGATGCAAACTTTCTTTTATGTGTGCGTACAAAATAATACTTAGGGTAACACATTACCTAAGGTGGTTATACTTACAGTGGGAGGTTAGACACAAACGAACCACTCAACCTCTTGTTCACCCACACAGTAAAGTAACATTCTTCACTACCACAGCAAATACAATGTCTGTAATGAGCTGATCAGGGATAGTATCGCCACATTTCATAAACAGGTGCGTAAACACAAAAATGTGTTAAAAAGAACTTTAATCAAATAGGAGGAAATTACTCAAACATAGAGAAAAACTACCCACTATTCGCTGAATGAACTCTTTCACATTCTCACTACCGAGACTGCAACATGTGCGCACTTCCCACATGGATTCCATTTAAGACAGAAGCGATATTAAAATTTACGGTAAATAGCCCCTACCTGAATCCGTACATTTGATTGCACTATTTCAGAACGATAGCAGACCTGAAGATCTCCACTTTATTGGCATGAGGATGATGGAAAAAATCTGATAACCATTGTAATATTACTTTTTATTGCATAAATTAAAAGAGTGGTACCTATAAGCACAATCCTCATAATTTAGTGGAAACGGTTCAGTCATGCCAAACCAACCACCTGCCTCTGGGGCACTTGATACATCCATGCATGCGTCATTCGTCACAGTCGGATAAAACTGCAAACAAAGCACCATTTACGTGGTAAACCCCTTGCTGTGGATATCTTGGAATAATTCCCTCAATCTATCATACTGATTGAGAACTTAAATTGGCACTCTTTTTGCCCTTGCACCTTATTGGTGGATACTTGAATGGGAATATTTGGCCGAATTCAATCCCACAACCATCCGGATTCGAAACCCTTCCAGATTTTCTGTTTCCCTAGCCTCCTTTTGGTTGACACTTGCACTATCCGGAAATTCCCATTCGTTCCAGCCAAAGGTTACCTCTAGCACGCACCCACCAATCCAAACAGTGTAGTCCTAGGAAACCAGCCACATATTTATCACTCTAATTGAAATTAAATATCACGATTGTACCCCAATCTCATGACAGTCGAAAATAAGCAAGGAATCCTAACAGCTGTGGATCTAGACATGTGTATATCCATATCCCTTGTATGATGAGACATAATTTTTCCTTGTAAAATCCTTCATCCCCCTTACAGCTATCTGTAAACTGAAATCACAACCTCCCATGTGAAATCCGTACCTCCCTCTCCGACAGGACACAGACATTTTATTTGTACATGACCACAGTAACTTTATACTCCAATACGTATTTTGTGAGTGTGCCAATCATGGCGAATCATGTTATCACTTCTGAATGATGTGGTCTTCCACACAAGTACCGTGACATTGAACATAGACGGTGAGCGTCGGGTGTGAATTTTAATGAACCAAAAGTGGAGGTGCTTGTCACCAGTGATATAAGCTCATAATACAAAATCTCCCTTATCACCGAATTTAGAAAGCGATGACGCTAAGGAAAGTAGTATTAAGCTGATATTTGCAAACTCCCTCTTGCCCTGTTAGATATTTCCCATGCTATCGAACATTATTGGTAACTCTTTCTATCTTGATAGCATATAGAGAATGTAACAGAGGTTCTGTGATATATCCAAGGGGTTATAGGCGAAGGAGGATGATGGTCGACTGAGAATGATCACGTACAGTAGGTGGTGTGCTGTGTGAGGGATCACTTATAAATGTAATGCTAGATTGAGGATGTAAGAAATGTACAAAATTCTATGACCAATACTCAGACTATTCAAATCTATAGTGCTACGCTTTATGGTAAAAATGCTGTCTCTGATTTAGTATCAAATCTCTCCATATTGGATCCTAAGGAGACATCTTTTAATGATCACTGGGAATCATATACACTCCCATATCACGAAACGAGTTACCTTTTTCAAACCTACCGGCTAAGGACCCCACACAGCAAAACTACAGTGTGATATTAGACAGTTTCTCAACATCTTTTAACCATTTCTCCAGTCTCTGACCCACCCACGCTGCAGCTTCATCCATATGACCATTCCACTTTAAGTTGGAACCGAGCGGAGGTCAGAGAGCGTTATATCTAAGATCTTCTGCATCCATTGGAGAAACAGGATGATTTGAATTGCTGCCACAGGATCATGTTTTGACCATTCGGCAAAAATGAGATCGTATTGTCATAGCTCCACCACTGATGAAGAATGTGTAATGCTACCACCAGACGAAGCTTGCTCTTGCAACACAAGGTTGTAGAGAAAACAGTATGAGAAGTTACAGTGGTGTTTCTTATTAGGAAAATTAGGAAGAGTCCACATCATATGGGAAGAAGGAGGAGGATTTTGCTCCTGGATCATGGAGCATCCCCAAATTTCATACAGGTACAACTGTTGGAAGGAGATCTGTGTCCCTAAAAGCGCATTCATGTCTGTCACCCAAAAATTCTCTCTATCTTTGTTATTTTGTTCTATCCAAAATAGCTAAACTATGAACAATAAAAACTTCGCCAATGTCACCCAGTAGAAGACTCAATAACATATTACCACGTTTCTCCCTTCTGATATATCAAAAACAAATACCGTATGTGTGCTGACGTCTAGCATATTTGGTGATGCTGTTAGATACACAGGTGCTGGTCCACTGGAGCCGGTAGCCAGTGATCAAAATCGCTTGCACAGACCAGCGTAAAATTTCGTTACCCATACTGTAGGAGATCACTTGGTATAAACTATGTTGCTCCCACAACACAAAGGATGGTTCCTCCCTTACCTGTAACCCCATGGATTTATCTCAGAACTTATGTCACACTGTCTCCTTGATATCAAGATAGTTGTTGTTGTCTTCAGTCCTGAGACTGGTTTGATGCAGCTCTCCTTGCTACTCGATCCTGTGCAAGCTTCTTCATCTCCCAGTACCTTCTGCAACCTACATCCTTCTGAATTGCTTAGTATATTCATCTCTTGGTCTCCCTCAACGATTTTTATCCTTCAAGCTGCCCTCCAATACTAATTGGTGATCTCTTGATGCCTCAGAACGTGTCCTACCAACCGATCCCTTCGTCTTGTCAAGAAAGCGTTAAAATACCTAGCAGTGGCATAGGGGATCGGAAGTATCGTCTTAATGCCACTTTCTTTATCCGAGTATCTTTCTAAATTCGGTGATCAGGGGGGTTTTATTGTCAGTTGACACCACTGCTGATGTGCACCCACATTTTTGGTCTGTTAAGACATACCTCTCAACCACTGTCTATATTCAGTGTCATGTTATTAGTATGGGAGACCACTTCATTTTTAAGCAATACCATACCTCGATTTATAAAGCATGTATAATTTTTAACATGGACATTGTTAGCGATACTTGTGTGCACCTGTAGAACCAAGACCGCTTTTTATGCAGGCTGACAGTATCAAGGTCGCTGCGACCTCGTTTTAAACATCTGTGCGCTTGTAAAACGATTACATATCTCTTGCTAAGAGTTACTGGTATCACTCGCTAGGAAAATAAATGAGGCATGTCCATTCATCATGGATACTCGTTTAGTACTGTTTGGCGCAACTAACATACAGTTACTGGGGAAGTATTTTACTTAGTAGGGGATGCATGATGGATTCGCTATGAATGGCAGGCTCATAAAGTTTGTATTTTGATGTAAGGTTGCTGTGGTCATTGTTCCAAAATGAGCAAATAAAATAACTATATCCTGTCATAAGGGAGGTATGGGTACGACGTGATAGATTTCAGCTTACTGATAGCCATAAAGGGACAAAGGACCTTACTTAAAAATTATGTCTCATCGTAAGAGAGATATAGTTATTGAGATTCCCAGACCCACAGCTGTTAGGAGGAGCTATTTCCAATACTTCGCTCATCAGAGTGGGGCTTGTATTTAGGACAACTTTTGGCATGCGGGGCACATGGCACAGGAAGCCTGTGGCTGGAACGAATACGCATTTCTGGCTTAAGGCTCTCATGATTGGCAGGTACAAGGAAAATTTCCGGCCGACTGACTAATCTGTTCTTGCCCACAACCGCAGAGACAAGCCCCTGGCGGTGGCTCCCTCTGAATCGCCGAATAGCGAAATAATATTCAGTATGCATAGGGCTGTCTCTGCAGTTGCGTGTGTTGGATGTATTCTCTGTGGAAAGTTGAGCGACTCAATATAGATCACTGCCAAGTATTGATGCTGGATGTATTGATAACATCTGAATTCCAACCACTCCAATCATCCCCACATTCCCTCCATGATCAGAGTTATTGCACTTTGGGGATTAGTATGACAGCCATGGGTCTGCTAGCCACAGGGCCCTAGCAGGTGTAGTGCGGCCTCTGTGTGTGGAAATATATGAAGCAAGCGGCCCAATGGACAACTGATGGTGCATGCTTAGCTTTCGAAAGATATTTAACCATGTAAGCATTTGGCAATATTCCTTACGTGATTGGGATGAAGGAGCATCGAAATTGGTTAATATTCTATTTTGCCTTGTCACTCTCAAAACGTTTAAATATACAGTATTCCATATACTGCGGCCAATCTCCCGATAAATTCTATAAATAAACTACAATCCAGACACTGCTAAGTATCCTACAAATTGTTTAAATAAACAATATTGCAGACATTTCCTTATCTATCATAAATTGTTCAAACAGTATTCCATATGCTGCAATTGATTACCTGCAAATTCCTTGAATAAATAAATAAACTATATTCCATATATTGCCTTGTCTCCTATAAATTGTTTACATAAACAGTATTTTACGCATTGCCTTTTCTACCAAATATTCTTTAAACAATCGATTCCCCACAAAATAGCCAATCAACTGAGTCTTTTTTCCCACCAATTTCCAGGTGTGACTAGGGCCTCCCATCGGGTAGCCCGTTCGTCGGGTGCAAGTCATTCGATTTGACGGCACTTCGGCGACTTGTGCGTCGATGGGGATGAAATGATGATTATTAGGACAAAACAACAACCAGTCCCTGAGCGGAGAAAATCTCCGACCTAGCCAGGAATCGAATACGGGCCATTAGGATTGACATTCTGTCGCGCTGACCACTCAGCAACTGGGGCCGGTCAATTTCCAGGTGGGGAGGGGTGAGGAGGGGTTGGGGGTTTCCCAAATGGAGAGGTTAATTGTTTGATCGGTTTAATTAAGTAGTCAATTACTTTGACATCAAAACTGTGGTTGTATCAGTGAGGGGGTTTCCAGTGGGGTGTAGACGGAGAAGGGGGAGGGAGAGGGGGAGTGCGAGGGCTGTGGGGTTTATCAAAAGGATGGTTTATCCCCAGGGAGTCATAATCCCTCAGTTCAACAATAAACTAGGGACCTGGCAGTCGAAAGGAAACAATAGGTTTGCACCTCAATGTATGTTTGTTCCTGATGTGTGCCACGTGCACTAACAAAATGCAATGGCACGACCATTGCCCTACTACTCCAGTGTTCCCCTTCTCCGTTTTCAATATGTCAAACATTGATGGCATTTTATGACCATATACTACTTCATACGGGGATAACCCTGTTTTCATATGCTGTTTAAGGTTCTAGGTGGAGATGAGATACCTTTTGTAGACCTTCCAGTTGGTGTCATGAAAGTCAGGGTAGTATCCAAGCATCTTACTGGCTGTGTTATGCACTCTTTCAATTTCCCATTGATCTGTGGATGGAGGGAACTTGTCCTTACATTCAATAATTTACACAGTTCTTTGAATAAATGTGACATAAATTCGTTACTATGGCTCCAGTGTAGTAGGACATGCTTTTATAAAATGGACCTGAAGATTGTCATTATAGACTGAAACCGGCAGTCTGATGACAAAAAATATTTGTGACCACAGACTTGAAGTAAAGGACATTTAAACCACTGAAATGGTTGTCTTGTTCGGCATTAATCTGCTCTTTGTGCACACTGTACGCCATTTCGCACATACTTCGTACATACTGCTTTATGTACGTCTCTCTATTCCTCTACCAGTACCTTTCTGTCACTCTTCTATTGGTAGATCTGCAACCTCTATGACCCATTAATATGTGGCCTTTAGCTTGTTGTAGCACTTATTTGTTTGGTTCACTAGTATTACTACGTGTGGTCCTAAATTGGTTTCTCTGCCTAGCCACCCCCCCTACATAAAAAACTGGAACTGTTTCAAACACTTCTTACATTCCTTATTCGCTTTCCATGCAGTTTGCTATTCCTTATGGAAAAACAATTTAATACTGCTACTTTTCTACTTAAGCCATCCTCATTTCCCAGCTTCTTTCCAGGTTCATGCATCGCTTCAAAATCAGATTCACTAAGTCTTACTGCCCATCGCATCAACCTTCTAGAAGTGACCTTTAATCCCAACACCCATTTCAATGCTACTTCATCAGTTATTACTCTAAACTTCTTACTGTACAGATAACATTTGAAATATTTGAGTCCATAATTATAGCTTAAAATCTCTTTCTATATTCCAGAATAATTTCTTTTTGCAGAGTTTAATTTTATTGATACGTAAGCTACCAGATGTTCTATGCCTTCTACCTCTTGTGACAACACACAGCCGAGCGCATGGTTTGAGGCATCACTTGATAAAGCAAATTGTCTATTAAAATCCAGAAATACAAATATAGGACTAGATGTTAAAACTTCTTTTAGCTCCTCAAAACATGCCGGCACTCTTCTGACCACAGAAATTTAGTATTTTAGTATCCTTTTTTTCAATTGTGTCAATGGTCTGGCAATATCCGCAAAATCTTTTACGAGCTGGCGGTAATAGTTCGTGATTCCTAAGAACGATTGCAACTCTTTTACAGATTCTGGTACAAGAAAATCGTGTACGACTATAATAAATCTTTGGTCTCACTTAACCCCATCGTTACTTGTTATATCGCCTGCATATGCTATTTCATCCATCATAAAATTACACTCCTCCACGCTCATTGCTGTCTTCCCTACTTTTAACCTTAGGAATACTTCCTTCAATCGATGCATATGCTGCTCTGTATTACTACCAAAGACGATTATGACATAGAGATACAGTAACTATTGCATGTTTTAACCTCCGAGTACCCCATCCAAAAATATCTGAAAATTCCACGTGCGTTTCTAATCGGAATGGCCTTGATCTGAATTAGTAGTGTCTCCAGATTGCCAAAACACGCTGTTTTGTGTCGATCCCGATGTGCAAACGCTGTCTGGTGGTACCCACTCTCAAATCCAATGTCGAAATTTATTTGTGTGGCCCTGCATCGTCCAAGGTTTCTGTGATATTTGCAAAAGGTAAGCATCCATTATGGTTTTCGTATTTAGATGTCTGTATCACAACAAAACCTGTATTTTTGTGTTCCATCCATTGATTTTTGGCACAATAACTGTTCCTGCTCCCCCCCCCCCCCACAATCCTCTATAAAAGCACAATTACATTCTTCAAATTATTCCATATTTCAGCTCTTGCTCGATAAATTCCTCCAAAGTTTCCTGTAAGTACCTAGCTGTTATGTATAGTCTGCAGCAGACCAGTGTTTCATTTCCCAACGGTATGTGGTGCTGTATCATATGCGTAGCTGGTAATGGCCCTTTTGAAAAATACAAATCCTTAAATTACCAAAGTAATTTTTACATTTGTTTCTTATTGCTCCCCTCTAGGTTCTTCACATTTCCGTGTAATGCTGTTTCAATGGTGTTTGGTGACTGTCCATAGGTGACCCCCTCGTGTCCCATTTTTCTTCCTCCACATCTATATTGACAATTAACAACCACTTTGTTAATCGTATTTTCTCTGCTCTAAAATTATTGTCCTGTATAATGTCTGGCACTATTTCGTTTTATGTATCGCTGAATTTACCTTCTTTAAATTCTTTGAATATTGTTGCTCCCTGAAGAGCTTCTGTGTACCCTAGATAAGTATTAGCTTCCCATGTTGGTCTCAATTTTGGAAATATAAGAAATTCCCTATCAGAGCAAGCTCTCATATCAGCCTGATTTCCAAGTTCTCCCACAAAGGCCTACATATCCCGCTGCATTGTCAGGAAAAGGAGAAATTAAATTTGTGACTGACAGATCTACATCCCATTGTGATGACTGTGATTTTTACTGACCTATGCAGTTCTCTATTATCTATTGTCAACTGTGCTACCATTTCTAACTATATTCTAACTATATGTGCACTGCTTCTGGCTCTGACACACCTTGCAAAGCTTTGGCATTGAGAAAACTCATTTGAGAACCAACATTCAGAAGACAAGAAAGCGAAGTACATTAGATTAATTCTTATGTCCAGTCATGAGCCATCTCATCTCCCAATGTTGCCTAGCAACGTGACCCTAACAGTTACATGTATAACATTTTACTGGACTGATGCCATACATGGTAACGAGTGTCCTTCAATGTTACAATGTGCTTACCTATCGGGCACTAACTATTCGTGACATCCATTACCTCTAAACCTAGACAAATCCACTGGTTCTCAGCTCACAGTAAAATCTACTTTACAAAGTGCATACGCTGTCAGACCTTTTCTCCATAAAAAAAAACCAAAATTTTTGGACTCACTGTACGAAAGGCTGTTGGTCCACACATTAAGATGACGATGTTAATGATCTGACACTAGTGTTAGATGACCTATTGATTGTCCTCACAAGGTATACCTTAGTGGAGGCGCCCAATTGCCTCACATGCGAAACAATATTTTTCAAATGTTGCTGACAGCAGAGAGATTGGGGCGGCACCCAAATGCCACTCTCAGTGATTCCTCAGGCTGAAATGGTGATGAATGCCTGGCAGCGCAGCTTACGATACTGTGGAGGCTGCCGTGAGCTGCCTCCAGAGAGTGGGCGGCGCTATACACCGGCGGCGGCTTCTCTCGTGTCACGAGGCAGGCTGCTCTGTCCTGTGGTCAAAAAGCGGACTCCCGTACTGCATTCCGGTATGCCACAGGCTCGTGGTATAGTCTGTGATACTGACAAAATATTTTAGAACGTGAATCGCTGAGTACCCACAGGGTGACAATTATTGAACTATATCATATAAAATCGTCATAACTTCTGAACGGTTTGCGTTACGACTTTCAAACTGCATGGTTGGCCGTGGGGCATGATGGGAACTAATATACGCTGTGTGATTTGTTTTAGTGACGAAGTTCACTTTCATGGATTTATCAATAAGCAAAATTGGCGCATTAGGGGGACTGAGAATTCGCATTACGCGATCAAAAAGTCTCTTCAGCTTCAACGGGTGACTGTGTGGTGTGCAATGTCCAGTCATAGGATAATCGGTGCGATATTCCTTGATGCCACGGTGACTGCCAAACAGCACCTGAAGACTATGGAGCTCGACCGCATCGAAGCAGTAGAGTGTTTGATGTTCTGAAGGAGCACTTTGGGGACTGCATTCTGAGTTTGCGGTACTCTGAGGCTATTTTCATGGGCTATGATTGGCCGCCATATTCTCCGGATCTGAACACATGCGACTCCTTTTTGTGGGGCTATATTAAAGGCAAGATGTACAACAATAACTGCAAAACCGTTGCTGAGCAGAAAGCAGGTCATCGACAGCATCGGTGTTCCGCCACTTCAGCGGGTCATGCAGAATTTCGCTGTTCCTCTGCGCCACGTCATCGCTAATGATGGATGACATATCGAAGTATCATAACCTAAATTCGAATATCTGTAGTGACGTTTACGTGTTGAATAAAGTGTGTGCACGCAGTTGTTTGTATGTAATTTACCTTTTTCATATAGCTCAATAATTGTCGCCCTGTACACGCTACAGAATATGTGTTTGGCTGTCACAGGCTCGTGATGGAGACTGTGATACTGAGATAAGAATATTTTAGTACATGAATGGCTGAGTAATTATACACTCCGACTACGTTCGTGTAGGGCGTAAGAAACATACTCTAAACTCTTACATGGTGGCAGGTGGGGAAAGGCTTCCATCATTCTACTAGCGTGTTGTAGTGCCAGATATTGTTACACTACACGCAGCCGGCTGTACTTCGCAACGCCTGTCAACCCTGTTTTGCTCCGCAATGCATAACACTCTTGTCTGCCTGCGGCTGGCTCTGTTGCGATTCACTTCCGCTCTGGCGTACTTTTTGACCGAATTTGGTCGATACAATATAGTATGTTGTTCAGGATACTCCCTCCGAGCACTGTCCAAAAATTTGCGACTATATGCTTCGTAACAGTCCTTTTTTGGTCTTTGTTGACTGAATTCAGCCACCACAGTGGAGATCCAAAAAGCTGCGATAATTTTGACCAGTGTTCTCTGATATCAGAAGGCAGAAAATGAGGAGAAAGGTGGAGGGCGTGCTGAAAAGTTGTTGTTGTTGTTGTGGTCTTCAGTCCTGAGACTGGTTTGATGCAGCTCTAATTGTGCGATACGCCTATATTCTCTGAAAGGCTTATTCAGTGGCATGGAATATGTACATAATTTGTTATTTATTTCAAATTTTGATCAATGGACCTATAGTCTAGAAAGAGTTCTGGTGGTTGCGTTTTGCTATTATGTAATAATATTTTGACCTGTACTTACAGATTGCCTGGACGATTTTCTACATATTACGCCCCTGTCCCATTTTTGGTGGCGTTCCTCTTCTTATAAATGCCACTTCCGGTTTTTTCCACGTTTCATAGCACTAGTAATCGAACACTTGTTTTGATGCTATGTTTTGATTTGTGTCTCTGACTGTCAGATGTTATTGCCAAAGATCGAATAATTATAAAGACCATCCACCAGAAATGTTTGTAGCCTACTGCAACCTACATCCTTCTGAATCTGCTTAGTGTATTCATCTCTTGGTCTCCCTCTACGATTTTTACCCTCCACGCTGCCCTCCAATGCTAAATTGGTGATCCCTTGATGCCTCAAAACATGTCCTACCAACCGATCCCTTCTTCTAGTCAAGTTGTGCCACAAATTTCTCTTCTCCCCAATCCTATTCAATACCTCCTCATTAGTTACGTGATCTACCCACCTTATCTTCAGCATTCTTCTGCAGCACCACATTTCGAAAGCTTCTATTCTCTTCTTGTCCAAACTGGTTATCGTCCATGTTTCACTTCCATACATGGCTACACTTGTAAGTAGGCTGTTTAGGTTTTTTTATTGGTAACGCCACCTCTGTATGAAAATCACTGGCTGTGCTGTGGGCAGTCTGTGTCTGCTTTGCATTGTTGTAATACTCGCCATTGTAGTATTAGGCAGCTGGCTGTGAACAGCGCGTAGCGTTGCGCAGTTGGAGGTGAGCCGCCAGCAGTGGTGGATGTGGGGAGAGAGATGGCGGAGATTTGTAATTTGTCATGAACCGCTATATTTATATATGATGATATCAAGGTAAATACATTGTTTGTTCTCTATTAATATCTTTCATTTTGCTAACTATCCCTATCAGTAGTTAGTGCCTTCCATAGTTTGAATCTTTTATTTAGCTGGCAGTAGTGGCGCTCGCTGTATTGCAGTAGTTTGAGCAGCGAAGATTTTTGTGAGGTAAGTGATTTGTGAAAGGTATAGTTTAATGTTAGTCAGGGCCATTCTTTTGTAGGGAATTTTGAAAGTCAGATTGCGTTGCGCTAACAAAATATTGTGTGTCAGTTGAAGGACAGTCGTGTATAAATTATTCAAAGGGGACGTTTCATATGGCGACCCTGCCAGGATTCGAACCTGGAATCTTCTGATTTTTCTTGTAGTTTGTGTAATTAGTGTAGATTTTGTTTATTGCTAGCGCGTAATTGTAGAGAAAATCTCCTTTGTAGTTGCAGTCTTTCATTGTTGTACAGTAAAACAGTTGTGGCATGCATGTAGATTTGCACCAAGTATTTCGCAGCTGCAATTAACTAGATATTATTTTCAGTGCTATGTTAATGTGTTCTCTTATTTTTGATCTTCAAATTGTGTTTTTCTGTGTTGTCATGTGAAATATTGTGACAATAATGGCGTGTGAAAAACGTAATACTAGGCACCAAATTAAACTGAGAAATGACAGTGAAGACGAAAGCAGTGTGTTAGCGCCACCGAGTAGTGAATTAACTGATGTTCAAAGTAGTAATTTGGTAATTGTGAATAGGGAAATGGAGCGGGCTGCAAACAATGGTGTAGACAGTGAAACAGGTAGTGAACAGGGAAGCATTATCGATCGATCGGTCGGCAACAGCTCGCCTCAGGAATCCGAAATGACAGGACACAATTTCGCAAATACTGTAGATTCAGGTTTTGGGTCATCACCGTTTTCTCAAATAAGTCAAGACACATTTTCTGCTTGTCAAAATGTGAATGTTGCCGGTGCAAATGCACTGCCGAAAAGCGTAGAGAAACAGATTCCAGACACTAATACATTATTATTGCAATTAATGCAACAAATGGAACAAAATCAGAGACAAACACAGCAAAAGCTTGAAAAGTTAGACACAATGGAACAACACCAGAGACAAACACAGCAACAGTTAGACACAGTGGAACAAAATCTCAAAAAGTTAGACACAATGGAACAAAATCAGAGACAAACACAGCAAAAGCTTGAAAAGTTAGACACAGTGGAACAAAATCTTAAAAAGTTAGACTCATTGGAACAAACACTTGAACAAACACTTGAAGATTTAACTACTGAGTTACATAACATTGAATCGAAATGTCAAAAAGTCTGTAATGACGTAAAAACACAAATTTGTGAGCATTTTCAACCTATTTTTTCGCGGCATGAAAATGCATTACAGAATCACGAAGCAGCCATAAAAGAACTGCAAATTATTGTTCATGAAAATCATGAGACCTTGCAAGCTAAATTTGACTCAGTTGCATCTACCGACTCGGTTACGCAACTTGCAAAAACTCAGGAAAACTTTAAGGACACAGTAGATACTCTGAAACTTGGTTCAGAAAAACACACTGAAGAAATAAGTACACTATCGGAGAAAGTAGCCGAACTTTCGGATCAGGTCACTAACTTATCTACAAAGGTAGATGATGATCTGAATGACACAAGACCCGTAGCCTTCACTGACACAGAAGAGTATGAACAAATAAGAAAATTCAAACAAAATCAGAATCAAATTAATACACAACACCAAAGAGAAATCCGGGAAGTACAAGATCAGCTGACACAGGTAATACAAGAATTACGTATTTCAGAGGACACTCGCGCTCCAACACGGGAAGAGGGACTTAGAAATACGGAAAAGACGCAAAATAATAACACAGGGCATTTCGGAAGTTATGAAAGAAACTGGCAATGTGCACCGAATTTCGATATGGAACCGCCGACACGACGTAACAATGACCGATATGCTACTCGCCGACATGATGATTTTGACTATAAGCTGTTCATTACTACACGTAAATTCAAAACATTTAAGAATTCTGGCAACGACATTCATCCACAAGCATGGCTCCATCAATTCTCTCATTGTTTTCCTCCCAACTGGTCGTTGGAACACAGATTAGAATTTATGTGTGGCTACTTGGAGAATGAACCAGCTGTAAGAATGCGATTGGTAATTCACGATTGCCACAGTGAAGGAGAGTTTTACCATGCCTTCCTCTCAGCATATTGGTCTCAAGCCACAGAAGACCGTGTAAAACATGGCATCATAATGATGAAACATTTCGAACAATCTGAATTCTCCAGTCTTGTGAAATATTTTGAAGACATGTTGCATAAGAATCAATATCTTTCAAACCCATACAGCCCCTCAGAACTCATCCGCATTTGCTTAATCAAATTACCTGAACATTTACGACATATTATTTTGGCAGGACGTTGCAAAGACGACATCGAAGCATTTCAGGGTCTGTTACAAGAATTGGAAATTGACACTGACAATCGGGGAACGCGGAAACAGGAGCACAACAATTACAGGTCACATCTGTCACAATTCCACGATGAAAGAAATAATAACTGGACACGACAAGGCTATTCTTACAACGCAAATCGTGACCAAAATAGACACCACCCGTACGACAACCACTGGCAGAGTAATAATAGTTACAGAGAAAGATCGCATTTCCGTAGTAATGACTATCACAGAGACAATCAGAGAAACAGAGAATATGGGAACCAGAACAATTATTATCAAGGGAGACAGAATAACTTTAGACGCAACGGTCCAGCGCGCAGTTACGATTCAGGGAGAAATTCTCCACCACTTAACCGACAAGAGAGTAACTACAGGAACTACCGACATGACGACAGACGATATGATCGTAACGACAGACCTGAATTGCATCAGAACTGGCGGGATTCAAACAGAGCAGGGCCCTCTCGTCAGAGTGAATTTGTAGAAGTTAGGTCTCCTAATCCCAATAACGACGTGCGCCAACAAAGAGACAGACAATGACTCGCACAGCAGACAGCCGCGTGCGCCAGGTGGCTCAGAGAAAAATAACATAGACGCTAACCTTGAGAAAAACTCCAGTATTCTTTACCGACGTATACCGCCTGACAATTGCATTCAAGTTCAAACTCTGAGTACTATGAAGAGTAAAGGTTTACACCACATTTCACATGTAAAACCGTTTACTGAGAGATAATCTGCTTTTTAACCTAGTCTTTGTCATAAAATTTTTCGCTTCACATTACTAATATGCTTTGTCAGACTTAGAATCTGTTAACATACAACAATGTTTGAAGTTAAATATCCAATCAAGAACCAAGAGAACTTATTTACACAGAAATGACGAATGCATTGTTATAGTGAACAGACGTCACAGTGTTATTGTGTGTGTACATTCTTGCTTGTTAGTTGTACGATTACGTAACGACTATAAGGCTCACATACTTAGGACATTTATCAGTACTGCTAATGAGATTTTAATGCAACATTTTGGTTACCTGAAAATACATTCTGTATTTAAAGTGCTTTCTGAGAGATACCAGATGACACAGAGGTTAGTTTATGTGACAACTACACGGTTTTATCACGACGCTACTAATGAGTGACAATTTACAATGTTGCTTTTGCAGTGTTTCTGTTTTATATCTGCACAGTTTTCTGAATTCTTCTGGAAAGAAAAACATGTTTTAGTAGTAACTTTTGTGGTATAGCAACAATGAGACAGCCTTTTTCGTGGCACAACATTACGTTACTGTACAGCACTTTCTTCATCACGCCAATAAGCATAATAATTACGACATCTATACGCAAAGCATTTCACTTTTGTTTATCATGTGGTAAGTACATTGACTTCTGGAGAACTTAGCTTTCGGAGGACGATAAGTACGACACTTCCACAGAATTATCTTACAGCAAGACGCACATTTAGCGCTACAGGACACGCATTTGAGAGATTTTGTACTTAAGCCATTTATTTTTCAAGATTTTTGAATTACAAAGAAAGTTTTCCGTGATATATTTCATTCCATTGGTGTAATCTGTAACACCTGAGGGTATAATTACATTAATCCTCAGGGGGGTACACGCTTACTTTGTGTACCATGTGTGTGGCAACCACAAGGAACCCTAGCTAATATGGTATTTGCTTATACAACTTTACACATCGGTACCATATTTCTCTAACACACAAATTACACAGCTATCTGATCATGTAACTGAGAGATAAACTTTTTTTATTACATCAGTGACATATGTTTACGCAATTACAGAGTTGGATTACTTCACACTTACGAAATTGTATTTTGTCTGTACTGTGTGATCTGTTCATATTTTTTTTGGAACCATTGTGATACTATGAGAGCTTTGAATGATGTATTGGGTATGGATTCATGATTTTTAAAGTACGTTTGAGGCAGATGACACTTTTGACATGAGCAGAGAATTTTTTTAGGCTTAGAAATTATTGGAGGAAGTTACGACGATTTTGATATTTGACTGAGGTGTTATGATGTTATTTTTACGACGACGATGTGTATTATGTTGTTGAGGAATGTTTATTATGCTACGTATTTCTCACGATGAAATATTGAAGAAGTGTCGACGAATATGTACATGTGTAATGAGGTAAGGAATAATGAGTAGTGTTTAGGGACTCTGATTTATGAAAAGGATGTTGGAAACCAAGAAACGTACTTTAAGAGTTATGAAATGTGTGTGTATATTCGTGAATGTATTACAATGCAGACGAAAATTTTTTTGGACACTGTTATATCAACAGCATTTTGTTTCTACAGATTTGAAACGCTAATTCTTGACCTGTGATATATTTTTATGTGAGACTGTCACCGTAGCGGAAACTGGTGTCGTAAATATTTCCGTAAGAAAGTTAAGTGACCACCTGCACATAATGCGTCGCGGGCACCCACCTGGGCGACAGCCGCCCGAAAAAAAAGCCATTAGCCTTTCCGGAAGCACAGGTAGAAAAAAAAAAGGGAAGGCCATTATCCTCGGTATTGACATTTCCTTGTTGAAAGTATAATGTGGAGCTCGTAATTTATGATATTTACTGAAATGCCTAATGAAATGACGAGAAATATTTTTACATCTGCACACCTGATTACGACAAGCGTCTTTCTACGAGAGTTGAGAGCTACTGACTTACGAAATGTCCCATGACTATTGAATGATATTTTTATGCTTTGGTTTGCGTAATTGCTTATTTCATTTGACATCTGTTTTCCAGCTGTGTTGCAGCATTGGTTTCATAAAATAAAATTAAATGCATTTGCTAATGTGAACACTTTCTGTCAACAGATTTATTAAATAATTATTTTCTGATCCACATTCTTCGAAAAAGGAGCTCTTCGAATGGAGAGAACAATAAGAAGGGACTAATACCAGTAACTGCATCTATAATTTTCTTTTCAAGTACATGGTAATATTTCTTTTTACAATCAGTTGTTGTGGTGCACCACTTTAATTACATATACATTAAGATGTGAATATACATTTCCCTTGTCTGCACTGTTGTTTTTACTGTAATATTTTTTCTGCTTGCGCTATGTCATGTTTAGGTATAAGTTGCTGCTGTTTGCCAGGCATAGTGTTATTGAATTTGACTTTTGCTCATTTATGCTGCTAGCTTTGCCAATTTGCATTTTTTGCATTGCTGTTTGTGTTGATTTGTTATGTGATGCTGCATTGCCTCGTCCCTTAGTTTAGCATCTGAGCTCAGTAGATTTAAGTTAGCTTAAGAGGGGGTAGCCTCTAAGAGAATGAGTTGCGATGAATTGGAAGAAATGCATTGAGAAAACAGGTTTAGGTAGGATTTTCTTGGAAATAAATGTTGAGGTAAGAAATGTGTGAACATATAAATACAGAAAGCATGCTTAGATAGAATTTTTTTGGTGGAAACAAAGGATGAAATAAGAGGAAAGATATATGAAGTTTTGGGTTGGACTGCAGTACCAAATGTTACACTGAAAACGAACCCTGTCCTTTCCTATTGGTGTTATCCCACTATGTGTTTGTGTACCCTTGTGTATTTGTTTTCTTCCTGTCTCTGTGTAGTTTCATAGAATTTTTTCCTCTTTTAATATTAAGCTACATTCACTATGATGAGGAATACTGTTATCCTCAAATATAATTGGCATTAATAATATGTTATTTACTTTGTAAAGATGTTAGACATTATTCATTCTGTTTAAATGCTCATGTGTGAAGTTGATGTTTCGCAAATTATTCTGATCTTCTATGTATGTACTCATGTCATAATTCCTGTAACACTGAAGTATATGTCTATTTCTATTCTTTTGTAAAGCCTGTACTACAAATGTTATCTGTATTGTTATGTTCCTCAATGATGTATTTTGTATATTTGTAATTGTATTCTCATGTTATAAAATTGTACTTGACACCAGTTCATCAAATTAAGTAACTTGTAAGTTACATTTCACTGCACACGTTTCTGTTGGTCATAGTACATGGACAATATGTGATAAGTAGGGACTGATAGTGTTTGCACGTGTGTTAATGATTCAGCAAGGGACTGGATAACAGCATTGCTTGTTCTAAGGACAATTTCCAAAACTTTGTGAGTGCACAAGTGGTGGTTTATGGACTTGCTATATCATCCGCAAGACTCTTCAATGGTGATTGTGCACCTGCACAGTCACAACAGATGGCTGCTGGCTATCTCTACAAGGACTACAGTGGGTCTGCATCTATGATGACCCACCAACGCCATTATTTCTACAAGGACTACAGTGGGTCTGCATCTTTGATGACCCACCAATACCATTATTTCTACAAGGACTGCAGTGGGTCTGCACCTCTGGTGGCCCACCAATACCGTAATCTCTACCAGGACTACAGTGGGTCTGCTCTGTGATGACCTACCTACCAATACTCTTCAAAATTTCGACTGACTCTGCTGTGGGTTTGCTCTGTTGTGGCCCATTACCTGTCTGTATGTCAAGAGTCAGCACTGTCTTTCCGTTGGAAGGACAACACTACTTCTTCAAGACTGCATGGAAATCCACTACTTCTATGTGCATTTTCTTTAACTGCTCAGACTTTGAGAAAAACTCTGCATTTTAACTGTGATGAACAATGTGGACTGTCTTTATGGACTGTGAGAAATTTTTAGCTTTTGACCAACATTGTATCAATAAGTGTGTGCATTTGATTTCTTTGTTATTGTAATTATGAAAAATTTTTTTCAAATCCGTATTGGCCACTGCCCAATCCAATTTGTAAAAATTTTTGTGGGGAGCATGGGGGCTATGTAAGTAGGCTGTTTAGGTTTTTTTATTGGTAACGCCACCTCTGTATGAAAATCACTGGCTGTGCTGTGGGCAGTCTGTGTCTGCTTTGCATTGTTGTAATACTCGCCATTGTAGTGTTAGGCAGCTGGCTGTGAACAGCGCGTAGCGTTGCGCAGTTGGAGGTGAGCCGCCAGCAGTGGTGGATGTGGGGAGAGAGATGGCGGAGATTTGTAATTTGTCATGAACCGCTATATTTATATATGATGATATCAAGGTAAATACATTGTTTGTTCTCTATTAATATCTTTCATTTTGCTAACTATCCCTATCAGTAGTTAGTGCCTTCCATAGTTTGAATCTTTTATTTAGCTGGCAGTAGTGGCGCTCGCTGTATTGCAGTAGTTTGAGCAGCGAAGATTTTTGTGAGGTAAGTGATTTGTGAAAGGTATAGTTTAATGTTAGTCAGGGCCATTCTTTTGTAGGGAATTTTGAAAGTCAGATTGCGTTGCGCTAACAAAATATTGTGTGTCAGTTGAAGGACAGTCGTGTATAAATTATTCAAAGGGGACGTTTCACACTCCATACAAATACTTTCAGAAACCACTTCCTGACACTTAAATCTATACTCGATGTTAACAAATTTCTGTTCTTCAGAAACGATTTCCTTGCCATTGCCAGTCTACATTTCATATCCTCTCTACTTCGACCATCACCAGTTATTTTACTTGTATTTGCTGAAAAGTAATTCGAATTTTTCATGTGAAAAATCTTATAGTTTATAAACTAAAACAGACGTTATTAACATTCTACATGTTTATTTTTCATGTCTACATGTTTGCAGCCCCCTGCTGCTAGATGGCATCGAATTACAGTGTGTAATTTTGTGGTATGTAGAGTAATTATGTTGGTGCGTGGGCAACAGTGTGCTGTAATCGCGTTTCTAATTGCAACAGTTTGTACATACATCGAGTACGTACCCGCTTCTACAGTATGGAGATATCAGACCACACACCAATGCTGCGATATCTGCAGCAAACCAACGCCTTGGCTTCATAGCCATTAATCATCCCCCATACAGTGCGAACTCGGACCCATCCGATTTTCTTGTGTTTCCAAAACATAAAATCAGCTTTTAGGATATCAGTTTGATGGTGATTAATGAGTGCAATCAGAGATAACGATGTGGTTCCGCCAAAAAAATCAAACATGCCACATCGATAGTGATTAAAATTCTTCTGGGTGTTATGCCGCGTCATTGCTAAAAACTAACAACAATAATAAACTAAAACCGAGGTTTCGGCCGAATTGCAACGGCAAGACGTTTCGGCCGAATCGTCGGTTTTAGTTTATTATTGTTGTTAGTTTTTAGCAATGACGCGGCGTAACACCCAGAAAAATTTTAATCATTACGACACCGGCCGCGGCAGCCTACGTTCGTATTCTGCATCGATTTTATCAACGAAGTGGCCTGTCGTTGGGAGAGTTGTGTTAGTCGCCATGGTGACTACGTTGAGAAATAAATAAGTAGAAGTGAAGAATGGGTGTGTGGAATATCAACACTTTTTGTATTATTGAAAAAGCTTTAAGAATGGTGTCTTAAGAAATTCGGAGCCAATCATTACTTTTCTGGACACTCTCGTACCACTCAAAAAACTAGTTAAGGACGCAGTTAAACTTCACAAATACTTAGGACACTAGCCAATCCGTGTCTCAGAACCGTTTCTCGTCATAACGAGAGAGCATCAAATATAGAACAAAACAGTTGCGTCGATAAATGTTTAAGACATTCAAACAAAAGAAAGATTATTTACAGTTAGTAAAAGCAAAACAGAAATCAAGAGACTCAGTGCATACAGTGCCGGTGGCTAACCTACCTTAACGTTACTTCGTTTATGTTGTGCCAATTGGAACAGCTAGACCAAGGTACGTAGCTCTGGAAGACATTGGAAGGTGCGGGTTTCAAAGTTAAAAATAAATAAATAAACAAATAAAAGTTTTTCTGTGACCTGGCCCTTCGTCTGTTGTAAAAGATCTTGCTGTAAATTTCAATATACGAGTGCTTACAAACAATCATTAATGTGACAGAGAATCTCCTAGTATTAAATGATTCTGGTTGCAGTGTCTGATGGGAACTTTTCTGCATTGCTCTAGTTAGAAACTCCTCCGTTTGTCTAAATATCATAATAGTCCGCCCAAACACTTCACCAGCTTCAGTGCATGTGTGTCGGCGAAATAAGGGAACACTGAAGCCAGGGTCCGCGCCAGCGGTGGGGAAATGGAAAACGAAATCCGACGTACGCGCATTTTAGGTGCTTCGTAAACTGTAATGTATTTACGCCAACCCTTTGTTGGCAACAATGACAAATTTCCTTCACGCCGTGAATCGTAATTCCGCGCGGACAATGGAAGGCACGTGACCGCACTGCAGAGAAAGCAGTGATGCAGCGTCGCTGGAAAGCCTGCTGTCCGTCTGTGTTAAGGAGCGAGCCACAGGAAAAAGAAACACAACCTTAGAGACGCTACAACACGATACGGTTTCCATCAATACCAGAGACTGCTTCTACAACTTCTTTATTAATATGAAATTAGTTCTGGTATGAATCAGTTAAGGTAAACCAAAATCAAAAACGACCTTAATTGTATTTCACTGTTACTCACCATCCGCCCGTTTCTGTGAAAAGAAATACATAATTATGAGATCAGAGGAGTGACTCTACACCTCCTGCATCTGAAACAGCATAATCATAATATCAAAATGGCTAACAACGATCTTAATCGAGTTTCGTTTGCTTCCATAAGTAACTTAATGGAACGCGAGTTTGCTATGTTAAGGCTTTAACACATTTTGTGTGAATCAGTGAAACATAAATACGCGTAGTAAATACTTCCTAGAGAGTATAGCAATCGACGGGGCTTATGATGTAAGTAATACCTAAATCATGAGTATCACACGATCTTTTTACATTTTCACGCTTCTTAACCATACAGACGGAAATTTAATAAGACGTGAAGCGAAAAATTCTAATATTGTTCCATAGAAACAGTTCAGGAAGAACTACACCATACTGACATTTTCTCTGTCGTCAATATTTATAAGATGCAGACAGCTGACATATCAAAGATTTGAACAGTAAAGTGTTTTCCCGTTGTGTCCATTTAAGCACTTCCGCAGTGTATCATTTTCAGCTGCCTTTATAATAAACACTGTGCAGCGTGACAATGAATGGGACCTCCTGGCACCGCCGACCTCTGGCGCCGCAAGGGAAGTATATAAGCGGAGTAGAAATTAGATCAGCGAGAATTAACACAAAAATTGGTGATCACGAAGCAGTTGAAGTTAAGGAATTCTTCTACCTAGTCAGCAAAATAACCCACGACAAGACGGAAGAAGGAAGACATGATAAGCACACTAGCTCTGGAAAAAAGGGCATTCTCGGCCAAGACAGGTCTACTAGTATGAAACGCAGGCCTTAATTTGCGGAAGAAGTTTCTGAGGATGCAGTGTTTCGAGCACATGGTAGTGAAACATGGATTGTGGGAAATCAGAAGAGAAGAGATTAGAAGCATCTGAGATGTGGTGCTCCAGAAGAATGTTGAAAATTAGAGGGACTGAAGAGGTAAGCAGTGAGGAGGTTCTCCCCAAAATCGGCGTCGAGAGGAATATATAGAAAACACTACTAACAAGAAGGGACAGGCTAATAGGACATCTGTTAATACGTAAGGGAATAACTTCCGTGGTGCTGCAGGGAGCTGTAGGGGGTAAAAACTGTGGAGGAAGACAGAGATTGGGATACATCCATCAAATATTTGACGACTTAGGTTCCAAGTGCTGCTCTGCAATAAAAAGGTTGTCACAAGAAAGGAATAAGTGGTGGGCCACATCAAAGCAAAGAGAAGACTGATGACAAAAGAAGACGAATGGGGAATCAGGCGACGATAGGGGTTGCAAATGGAGAAGCCTACTGACTTTGCGTTTCTTGTTACATAAGGCCAATGGTCGTAACCGAATACAGCGTAGGGAAGGTGGTTATCGCTGAAAAAAAACTGTTTCCAGTTATATCCATTTTCTTCTTCTTTTCAACGGCTGTTACATTGGACTTTTAAAACCCCTCTAAATAATCAGTTTCTTTAATGACCAGATTTCGGTTCTCTATTGCTGCTACTTTCTGTAACAATCGAAGAAATCGAATAATTATTGAAAAATTTGGCTCTCTCACTTTCAGGATATATAGAATCAAAATAATAAATTCAACAGGGAAATAAAGAAAACTTAGTCCCTCCACCGTCCGCTGCTTTTCTCACAAAGTGATAAGTTGTTGACTCCAACAAAAAAGTCACAAGTATTCTCCTCTTGACTGTGATTTTTTAAGCCCAGCTCAAAAATCATGTTGCAGACGTGTATCACACTACTATTAAGACATTATGAATAGGCAACACTATTGTGCAAAAACTGAGGTTGAAGAATAATTTTTCGTGTTAATTTATCCATTTTCGAGGGCTATAAGCATGGGTATGTTATGTAGACAGTGTAATAAGGCAGCGAAATGACTTTCATTACACGTATTCAAATTCAGTTTCTAGATATGCAAGATAGACTGGTTTCATGCCACTTAATAATAGGCCAGAGGACCTGCCACCTTGCAATAACAATGCAATATTTATAAGCAATGTAAATTACTCGTTCTTTAAAAAAAGGCTTATTTAAAAAAAGATTAGCTTGCTGGTAAGGCTAATTGATATTTCGGATTTTCGCGTGGTTATTATTTTAAAAAAACACTTGTTATAACCAAGACCAAATAAATACTGTAAAACATCGGCCATTCAGAACTAAAATACTGGTATCAGTTTTAAGTAGTCGATTTTTCCAATCCCTAACAAACCGCCATCGAAGAGAACGACTTCCCGAAACATAAACTGCACTGTGAACATAGACCAGTGACAGATGTGTTACGCTAGGGGGTTTCTATGTTCAGCATAAAAACTGTGGCCAACGTGAACTGCGAACCACCTGTCTGTTACACTTGGTACTTTCAGTGACAGCGATGGTATCTCTCAGCATCATAGCTGTCCGTGTGTCGAGGCCAGACTTAACAACAATGTTACACTATATTGATAGTTTTTCCTTTATAAACCGCCAGCCTACAACTGAAGGAAACTCAATTTTCCTGCCATACGCGTTTCGCCTTTTTTCTCTGCAAAGTATCTCCAGTGGCCTCGAAGATGTACGTATTTTGCTATTTAGTTTACAATTTGGTCAATGTAACTATAGGCTAGAAACATTTCTGGTGGATGGTCTTTATAATTATCCGATCTTTGGCATCTGACAGTCAGAGACACAAATCAAAACATAGCATCAAAACAAGTGTTCGATTACTAGTGCTATGAAACGTGGAAAAAACCGGAAGTGGCATTTATAAGAAGAGGAACGCCACCAAAAATGGGACAGGGGCGTAATATGTAGAAAATCGTCCACGCAATCTGTAAGTACAGGTCAAAATATTATTACATAATAGCAAAACGTAACCACCAGAACTCTTCCTAGACTACAGGTCCATCGATCAAAATTTGAAATAAATAACTAAATATGTACATATTCCATGCCACTGAATGTGCCTTTCAGAGAATATAGGCGTAACGCTTATGGCACGAAAATTGTTTTTCATTTAGTTGTAGTCAAACGGTCCATAAAGTAAAAATTATCCGTATACCAAATATTACACGCAACGGAGGACGACAGGACTACAAAAGATGAAGATGTTAATACAGCCATGTCTAGCATTCGCTGTCAACATTTACAACAGGTTTAAGAAAATACATCTGAGACTCCATAATACGATACAGCACATAAAATTCTACAAAACATGAAAAAGAATAATTTAATTCCAATTTACAGTAATGCAAGGGTTAAAAAATGTTCTACAGTGGCACGAAAGTCGAAATCAATTAAAGAACGTTATTGGTTACTAGATGAAACTGAGATGTTTTATTTTAAAAAAAAGTAGCTAAATATGATGCTCTGTGAGACTCATCTGGAATTGGCACAAAACGTTGGAAGCCCACAGCTCTCATCACACTAATAGTGAAACCTGCACACAGCACTTGCACAGTAGTGAAACATTTACAAAACAAGCATAAACGTAAGATAATGAAACTAACAGTAAAAAAGACACAAAAATACAATTACATTTTAAACGTGTAACCTCAAGATCACCAAAACACATTCCAATCACGGTTAGTTAAGGTAACAGAAGGAGAACTACACGAAAAAACAAAAATGCTCTTGGAAAAACTGTTGAAACACTGTACCAATACCTGAGTAATACACTATACACAGAAAATCTCATAGCAGAAACTGAACACATGCTTACACGTGAAGAACAAAAACATAATTGTGAAGTAAACATAGGACTGACAAGAGAACTAGTAAAAACAGAAATAAAAGGCATAATTCAACAAACTCAGCATACACACAATAAGAACGACCAAACATAAGCAGCCCCCATGGAAAGGATAAAACAAAAGTTAACAAACAACAAAAAATGGCTCTGAGCACTATGAGACTTAACGTCTGAGGTCATCAGTCCCCTACAACTTAGAACTACTTAAACATAACTAATCTAAGGACATCACACTCATCCATGCTCGAGGCAGGATTCGAACCTGCGACCGTAGCGGTTGCGCGGTTCCAGACTGTAGCGCCTAGAACCGCTCGGCCACCACGGCCGGCAACAAACAACACATTAATAACAAGAGCAGACAAGGGAAATCTAACAGTACTCATGGACAAAAGGCAATACATCACAAAAGCAATGGGATACACAAATACCAATGCCATAAAAATCCGATCGTACTTCACGATTGCAGGAAAACCTGAAAAAAACGCTGAAAAACATTGAACAGACATTCACAGACAAACAAAATACTACATAACACAGAAAAACCAACAAGCACCAACACTCCGCAGTCAGCCAAAGGTACATAGGGATGGAATGCCAATGAGAGCTGTTGTCAATTTCAAGAAAGCCACTACATACCAAATAGCCAAAGACTTCTAAATGTTAATTAGAGAACACTATAAAGTAGAGAACAACAGAACAGTGATAAAAACAGGAAACCTAATAGAACACATACAGAAAATACAGTTACCACCCATAGCATCACTGATTTCATTCGACATATTAAATATGGATTCCTCCATCCCTATAACAGAGACAATAGATATCATAGAACAAGATCGCCAATCAAGCAGCAACCTCACCACAGAAGCAATAAAAGAAATAGCAAATATGCTCAGACTGAGGACTGAACAAAACTACTTTCAGTTCGAGAATGAATATTATCTACAAATTGACGGACTGTCCATGGAATCCCCAATAACAGCAAACATTTTCATCAGACATCTACAAAATCAGACATTTGGAAATATAACGCCCAATGGTTTTTCAAAATCAACAGATGCGCAGATTATTTGTCTGGCACATGATCCAAGTGAAAAAATAGATAGACTCCACTTGCAAATCAACAGACCTCATCAGAACATAAAATTGACATTTGAAATAGAAGAAGAAAATGAAAATCAGGAGTTGGCCACGAAGACACCACTCGTGGAGAGTAGTGAAGATGTGGTGATGCCAAGTGGTATCGCAGGCTTTCGTCAGGTCGAAAGAGATGGAAATGAAGTAGTGACGCTGAGAAAAGGCCATTTGGATGGCAGACTCCAGGTAGACCAAGTTATCAGCGGTGGAACGAACTCGCCGAAAACATCCTTGGGCAGAGCCAGAAGGCGCTGAGACTTGAGGAGACAACACAATAGTTGGCTCACCATATGATCAAGCAGCTTGCATAAAACATTGATGAGATTGGTCGGACGACATATACCACATCTAGTGGGCTCTTACAGGGTTTAGCACTGGAACGATGGTTCTTTCCCGCTATTGCGACAGGAATTCGTCATCACTCCAGGTGCCATTCAAGACACGAGGAGGTGGCGCTGGTAATTCGATGAGAAATGTTTAATCTTTTGGGAATGGATGCGGTGTGGGACAGGGAATGTATCTGGACAGTCGGTAAGGGAACTGAGAAAATCCCACTCACTGGAAAATGATATGGCTGAAGTTTGCATGGAGCTAAGTGAAATTTTATCGATTCACCTACTACACTCCTGGAAATTGAAATAGGAACACCGTGAATTCATTGTCCCAGGAAGGGGAAACTTTATTGAGACATTCCTGGGGTCAGATACATCACATGATCACACTGACAGAACCACAGGCACATAGACACAGGCAACAGAGCATGCACAATGTCGGCACTAGTACAGTGTATATCCACCTTTCGCAGCAATGCAGGCTGCTATTCTCCCATGGAGACCATCGTAGAGATGCTGGATGTAGTCCTGTGGAACGGCTTGCCATGCCATTTCCACCTGGCGCCTCAGTTGGACCAGCGTTCGTGCTGGACGTGCAGACCGCGTGAGACGACGCTTCATCCAGTCCCAAACATGCTCAATGGGGGACAGATCCGGAGATCTTGCTGGCCAGGGTAGTTGACTTACACCTTCTAGAGCACGTTGGGTGGCACGGGATACATGCGGACGTGCGTTGTCCTGTTGGAACAGCAAGTTCCCTTGCCGGTCTAGGAATGGTAGAACGATGGGTTCGATGACGGTTTGGATGTACCGTGCACTATTCAGTGTCCCTTCGACGATCACCAGTGGTGTACGGCCAGTGTAGGAGATCGCTCCCCACACCATGATGCCGGGTGTTGGCCCTGTGTGCCTCGGTCGTATGCAGTCCTGATTGTGGCGCTCACCTGCACGGCGCCAAACACGCATACGACCATCACTGGCACCAAGGCAGAAGCGACTCTCACTGCCGAAGACGACACGTCTCCATTCGTCCCTCCATTCACGCCTGTCGCGACACCACTGGAGGCGGGCTGCACGATGTTGGGGCGTGAGCGGAAGACGGCCTAACGGTGTGCGGGACCGTAGCCCAGCTTCATGGAGCCGGTTGCGAGTGGTCCTCGCCGATACCCCAGGAGCAACAGTGTCCCTAATTTGCTGGGAAGTGGCGGTGAGGTCTCCTACGGCACTGCGTAGGATCCTACGGTCTTGGCGTGCATCCGTGCGTCGCTGCGGTCCGGTCCCAGGTCGACGGGCACGTGCACCTTCCGCCGACCACTGGCGACAACATCGATGTACTGTGGAGACCTCACGCCCCACGTGTTGAGCAATTCGCCGGTACGTCCACCCGGCCTCCCGCATGCCCACTATACGCCCTCGCTCAAAGTCCGTCAACTGCACATACGGTTCCCGTCCACGCTGTCGCGGCATGCTACCAGTGTTAAAGACTGCGATGGAGCTCCGTATGCCACGGCAAACTGGCTGACACTGACGGCGGCGGTGCACAAATGCTGCGCAGCTAGCGCCATTCGACGGCCAACACCGCGGTTCCTGGTGTGTCCGCTGTGCCGTGCGTGAGATCATTGCTTGTACAGCCCTCTCGCAGTGTCCGGAGCAAGTATGGTGGGTCTGACACACCGGTGTCAATGTGTTCTTTTTTCCGTTTCCAGGAGTGTATTTGAGTAAATGAAAGGCTGGACAGTTATTCTCAGATGCAGAGGTGTGAGCATAATGCTTGGCAAGGCACTCTGCAATTACATCTGGATCGGCAGATACAGGTCTATATGTGGAAGTTTCAGGTACACTTGCAGGGGTCTGACAGCTCTAAAGGCTCCTGAGCTTTGTCAAATCCCATGAAGGAGAGGTTCGTGATCCAGTGTCAGAGATTTATCGTTCCCAACACTCCAGGTTCCATCGTCTGATGAGTTGGCGGTCCCACGCATGGAGCCATATTAAAGCAGTGAAGTGCTCCATGGAGCTGTGGCACTTGTGATGTTGGAGGGCATGCCTTTGGTGCCTAATGGCTGCAGCGATTTCCAGCGAACAACAAGGCACTGACAACCGCTGGGGGCAATCTGAATAACAAGAGATTGCCGATTCAGCTATGCCAACAATGGTAGTAGTGATGGTCTGGATCACCTCATAGATGTGGCCATATGACAGACATTCAACAGCGGTACTGGAGGAGGAAACATCCCAGTCAAACTTGGTAAGAGCCCATCTGGACAAGTGTCCATGTGAGTGACGCTGGAGGGGGTGGAGAGAGGAACTGGAAGAGTGGAAGCTGGTCACTACCACTCTCCAGTGGATGGATGGGAGAAGGCCAGGACAGCAAACTGAAGATCAATGGCCGAGTATATGCCATGTGCAACACTGAAATGGGTTGGAGCACCTGTATTTAGAAGGCAATGGTCGAGTTGAGTCAGGAGATGCTCAACATCTTTACGGCAGACAGTATTCCTGGTTCCATCCCATAGACAGTTATAGGCGTTAAAATAATCTGGAGCTACAAAAGGTGGGGGGCGTTGGGAAATTAGTGCTGTCAATAGGTGGTGTGTCACTTCACCATTTGGAGGAACGTACATGTCATAGATACTAATTTCCTGCATTGTTCTAACCCTGACAGCCACAGCTTCTAAACACATACGATATTGCACCGCCTGTGTTACTATGATTACGATAGAAAGTTTTTTTGGACATGCATGTATGTTCAAAGGAACAGGCACTGCAGTGACTAGAGTCTTTATGAAATAAATTAAAAGCATTCGCAATTTAGAATAAAGACAGCAGTCAGCTGTAGAATGGTATGACAACAATGTAAATTTGTACTGGAATGGGAATCGAATCTGCATTTCCAGCTTATCGCGAGTGGTCGCCTTATCATTATGCATGTTCCCGAAGAGGTCAGAAATTGAAAGTCCCTTACTCGGAATAACACAGGCACTGCAATATTGTATTTCTCTGCCGTTACCGGGTACAAGCAACTTTCATGCAAAAAGTCTGACCTCTATCTACAGGAATATACAAAATGAATGTACGCGCACAGGTCATAGACGCATGGTTGACGATATATGCAAGTTTGGATCTAGTCATGAGCCGTTCACAGATAGCCAAATGGTAAAGCGATTGTTCGTGATAATCGGGAAATCTGGGTCCGATTTCGGGTCCAGCACAAGTTTTCATTGTTGGCATTCCGTTCTACAGCTGATGGTTGCCCTTATTCGCAATTGCGAATACATTTAATGTGATATAAGGGCGTTTGAAGCGTCAAGGGTTCGCCACAGACAGTGTTCAGGACATAGATACAGGCTCCACCTGACATCCTGTCACAATCAGTAAGTTTTTCTTATAAACCCATATGGTCACGAAGGGTGGGGGTCAACATGCAGGAAACCAGGTTTCCTGAAGGGCAACGCAGACAGCAGATGTAACATTTAAGAGTTGTTGTAACTCAGCCACATGGGAGAAAAAATCGCCGCAGTTCCGCTGGAGGATGATGCTGTCTGACATTTGGGAAGGCATGAAGGGGTAAGGTTGCACCTCAGGTTCTCTTGCTACAACAGGTAGAGTGCTGGTAGCCAGGACCATTGTGTCTGAAGTGTCGGCAAGATTCAGGTCCTCAGGGGATGCTAGAATCTCCACGCCATCTTCAGATGTGGAACTGCTAGGAAGTGGTGGTGTGGAGGCCACTAGCGTCTGCCATTTCTTAACAGTCTTCTTCTTGGACAGTTTGCCCTCATGCTGGTCGTAAGGAGCTTGCTGGGTGGGGTTCTCAGAAACAGCTGCAGGCACAGATGAAAATCATGAAGCCTTTTGACCTGGAGCTAGTGGCTCCTTCAGCCACTGGCTGGGCTCCACTTCTGCGCTTGTGGAGACCTTGGAAGGTAGAGTCCTGAGGGACATGTTCCATGTGAGAGTATCTGGAGGAAGCTGTCGCTGCTCTGACGGGGAGGGGGGGTAGGGTGGGGAGGGGACGTGTGTTTTTGGCATTTGGAGGGTTGGTGCTCCCAAACGGAAAGCTCTGGGAGTAACAAAAGAAGATAAGCCCCTAACCAACAGGAGGGAGGTGAGGACGGAGGCAGGCAGCTCCAAGGGCCCAAAAATCACCGCATTGGGGTGGGGATGTAGGGTTTGACATCACGTTGGTTGACCATCATCTCGACCTTCTCAGGTAACGAATCACACTCAGAGGCAAAGATGAAGGCACCAGAAACAACCTTAGTGTCTTTAGGCGACAGGTGAAGTGAACACCTCTACTTCTAAATTTGTGCGTAGCTCTAGTCGAACTAGAACAGGAGGTCGCAATGAAAAATAATTCTCTGTACCATGTTGAGGCTTTTATGTGGATGACTGAAACGAGAAAATCATCCATATTGTCACATGGAAGTAACACCCAGAATTGGGCTGGGGATGGCATGGAATCAGGGCTGACCCATTGCACATTTTAGACAGCACAGCCACTTCCCTGAACTTATGCTCCAGGTGTTCTAAGAAAAAGAGTGGCTTGTTAGCCAGAAAGAAGTTCCCATCGGTTCTACTGCAGACTAAATATCATGGTGAATGTGGCTCTCTTCGGTCATTGTATACAGCCTTTGCCATTTACAGACTGATGGGGCCACTCTGTCCCCAGCAAAAGATGACTTCGTCTGCTTCATTCTGGGTCATCCGCCCTGATGCCACCCACTCCTATCAGTTCCTCTCTGTATGAGCTTCAGCTAGCCACAGAAAATACCAACTGGCATGATGGCTGCTGCTGAGAGTTCTGATGCCCCAAGAAGAAGGGCATCTACTCCTTGGCATACATTAAGAGCTTACAGCTCAGGCATCAGAGGGCTACGACCAGGAGTGTGCAAGACGGTCCCACCACGGTGGACTGGCTACCACGCTGGATATTGGGTGCATGCAAAATCCGTTTGTCATGAGGGCAAGAGAGAACAGTGTACCACGATGGAGATTAAGCACCACATAAGGCGTCCTCACCCACATAGCTGGCATACTGGCAGAGTGGCAGCGCCATGTCAATAATCGGTGCAGAACACGTTAATGCACAAGTTATATAAGATGCACCACATATGGTGCCCTTCCCCAAATGGACGGCACTTTCGATAATTTTTGAAGATATTTAGCGCAAGCCCTAAAAGGGGACCACAGCTGATTAGGCCGAAAAGTGGGAGACTCCCTTTAGTCCATCTTAGACAGGGTAGAATACCCTGGATCTATCCTAAGCCCCAGACCCGCAGTGTAACGTCGTTGATTATTTTGCTGCCTAAGAAGAACTCTTTAACTTCATTTACTTCGTGACCATCAAGCCTGATGCTAAGTTCCTCGCTGTGCTCATTTCTGCTACTTCTTATTCCCTTGTCTCTCTTACATTTACTCTCAATCCATATAATGTACTCATTTGACTGTTCATTCTGTTCAACAGATCATTCAATTCTTCTTCATTTTCACTCAGGATAACAATGTCATCAGCGAATCATATCACTGGTAGCCTTTATGATTGAGTTTTACTTAGACTCCTGACCCTTTCTTTTATTTCCATCATTGCTTCTTCGATGTACAGAAAGACTACATCCCTGTCTTACACACTTTTAAGTGTCCGCCTCGATAGCTGAGTGGTCAGCGCGACGGAATGCCATGCTAAGGGGCCAGGGTTCGATTCCCGGCAGCGTCGGAGATTTTCTCCCCATCAACTTGCAAGTCACCGAAGTGGCATCAATTCAAAATACGTGCACCAGGCAACTGGTCTACCCGATGGGAGGCCATAGCCACACGACGCTTCAATTCAGCCTCTTAAGTCCGAGAAGTTCGTTCTTGGTCTTCTGCACATATTATTCATTCTTGGCTCTCGTACATGTTGTGTAGTACTCGTCTCCCCCTATAGCTAACCAATATTTTCCTCAGAATTTCGAACATCTTGTACCATTTTACATTGTCGTATGCTTTTTTCAGGTGGACAAATGCTGTGTACTTAATTGATTTCTTTTGAGTCTTGCTTCCATTACCAACCACATCACAATTGCCTCTCTGGTGCCTTTACCTTTCCTAAAGCAAAACTGGTCGTCATTGCCGCAGATGTTGTATTGCGTTCCAAAGGTGGGACAACACTCTGTTAGTGAGGTGATCATAATGTTTTGCTCATTAGTGTATCTTTTCTAGCGAATCAGCGCGTAAGCTCGTATGGAGGGAGCGATGCAGACAAGCTGTACGAGGGGCTGTAGACAGTGTTTTGAAGAATAAATGAAAGATAACAGTAACGTCATTCCATTGCGCTACAGAGCTTGTAATTTGTAAGGGCCAACTCCCGCCTATTTACCACCCCTTTGATTGATCACAAGTGGAATTCGCATTGCGACTTTCAGCATTCAGAACATTATATGACGTCACACGACTCTCGCAACAAAAGAGTAGGTATTACAACTTTTATCTGTTGCCGAAGGGTTCGCCCCAATCTAAGGCAACGCCGAATGATCTCAAGATGCTCTACAAACCCCAGAAGCTTTTTTAACTATTATATTGTTATATCATTGTTATCTGTTGATGATGTAATAATATCAAAGTGCGTTTCGTGGACCAAAGAATTACGTCTGTATAATTAATTTATAGTCTATGTCATGCTTCTGTAGTGCGGCGTATTACTAGTTCCCACGTGATATAAATGCAGTCCGAAAGCATTTCAGTTGAAAAGTAACGACTAAGTTATGGAATAAGTTAATTTAACTGTTGTACTGTTTGTGCCTCAGATGGGCACATTGACACTTTCTTATCCACAATACTGGCAAGGTTGTAATGAACCTCAGCGACGCATCTATTTAAGAAGCTGCAAGAATCACCCTGTAGGACACACTAAAGCTCCTCTGTGGGAGGGTTCTGCGTACAGAATCTGCATCCATTCATTTTGAAACACACCACATTTACTGTACGACGGTGCTACATACTGTGACGGATACGTATGTGACACGTCATCCCATCTGATATTTGATGTGTGACCCAGTAGCTGGATCGTGGCCTCTTATTGGGGCAGTTGCTGCTCTTGAATCTGGATAACGACTCTGATTCTGGGTTGCATCATCTAATTTTTCGAACTTACGTAAAAGTCTCTTTCCTTCTGAAATTCTTCGCACTGTGCAATGATATTATGGCGACGATGAACTACTAACTCCACCTCGATCTAATTATGCTCGCTGTCCAGTTTCCAGATGTGTTCGCAGCAACATTCAGCTTTCCAGTGAGTGAGACACTATGTACAAGGCACACACAGCCCAGTCACAGCAGGAAACCTGAAATATTTAACGACGCATTCCATTACAGACGACTGAAGTACCTCGCACTGCTGTACTTCTGATATACTATCACATTATTCCCACCTCATTCCCATAGAACGAGTCAATAAATCAAAGATAAGGTTTTCTTGTCGAGCTGATTTTGCGAGACGTACGTTGGAGGAATTAGTACAGTTCATGGTCCAAATTCCTGAAATTTCAAGTCACCTCGCCACAATATTGTATACACTGTGTAGACATGAGGATAATGTGTCTTCGGAGTTTTCTAGAGCCTACTAGTTGATGAAGATAAGCCTGCCTGTCAAATTACACTATATGATTGCAAATTTGTTTTAGATCAGCAGTTTTCTAGATTGCGGACGATGGAAATGTTGGCTGACGTAGACAGTTCTCATCTCGTATGAGGTTCGTTAAATGGTTTAGAGTTTACTCCAGCGTCACGAGGCGAGCGTGTGCCAGCTACTACCTGCTAGTGCCGAGGACTGGCGCTGCCCTGAGAAGGGCACAGTGATTTAGGGGGCCTCGCTGGCGCCAGCAGAGAGCCGCAGAGTGGCGACAGCGGCGCCTCACCCCGCCCCTTCTCAGCTCGGCTGAGACCTGCCGTCTTATCTGGCGGACGCTTTACAGCGCTATCAGCTTTTATTGAAGCTGCCGCCGCTCCCCAAACAGCCGGCAGCCTGCCGCATGGTGACAGCCCGAGGGCCAAGAGGGTACCCTAAGCAATCTGACTACACTTCTAGCCACGGGCATAGCAGCGAGCGGCTGCTGCCCCTACACCAGCTGGGACATCTCCTTGCGGCTACCGGTCTAAAAATCGCCAATTTGGTTCAAATGGCTCTGAGCACTATGGCACTTAACATCCGAGGTCATCAGTCCCCTAGAACGTATAGCTACTTAAACCTAGCTAACCTAAGGACATCACACACATCCATGCCCGAGGCAGGATTCGAACCTGCGACCGTAGCGGTCACGCTGTTCCAGACTGAAGCACCTAGAAACGCTCGGCCACATCGACCGGAGCCAATTTGGAATTTGGTCCTTGTCTTCTGCTAAAACACAATCCACCGAATGGAGGAGGAGTTTGATTGTAAAGGATAGTCTACCCAATATTTTCTAAGTGCGTTGACAAACCAATGCTTCACACCCAGGCGTGGATCACGATGAGATCGTGGGGATGGCGTTGAGGGGGAGAGTTGGAGGGTGGGAGGGATAAGAGGGGGAGAGGGGAGATGATCTTCGGTGACATGACCTGCATTTAAAAATTTTAGTAGAAATACTTGCACTTTCACATGTCAAACTACTCCTACACGTAGCTAATGAGCGTTGAGGAGCAGAAGCAGGAATCCAGTATCACCGTTTAAGGCAAGGTTCTAGTGGAGATGGTTTGATATTGCCTTCCCATGACTTGTTGTGAAGTGTCGCGTATCTGCGTCGTACGGGTAGGCATGGTTAGATTAGATTAGATTTACTTTCATTCCAATTGATCTGTAGTGAGGAGGTCTTCCAGGATGTAGAACATATCAGAAAAACAACAATACATGACAAATATTTACAACCAAAAATAGTAAGCTAATGTACCATTCCACAGGTCCCATGTGGAATGATCGTCATTTTTTAATGAACACCATATGAACGAGTCATTTTACAAATACTAATGCACTGAATTTAAAATAAAGAAGTTTTTTTTATTTATTTATAAGGGAATAAACGTGTAATACATTTACTATAATACTTATTTACAATGAACACAGTACGGCACTGAAATGGTGCAGAAGTAGCTTACACACACACACACACACACACACACACACTCACACACGTCTACAATGAACACATTACTGCACTGAAATTGTGCAGAAGTTGTATTACATACAAATCAGTTGGTTTTACTGAGAAATTCATCAGTGGAGTAGAAGGAGTTGGCCACCAATAAATCCTTTAGTCTTCTCTTAAACTGAATTTCATTCGTTGTTAAGCTTTTTATGGCTGTTGGCAAGTTATTGAGTTATTGAAAATGTGTGTTCCTGAATAATGCACACCTTTTTTCTACGAGACTAAGTGACTTTAAATCCTTGTGAAGATTATTCTTATTTCTAGTATTGATTCCATGAATTGAGCTGTTGGTTTGAAAAAGTGATATATTTTTAATGACAAATTTCATTAAGGAATAAGTATATTGGGAAGCAGTAGTTAGTATCCCTAGTTCCCTAAACAGTGTGTTTACACAGTGTCGTGTTGGGTTTGTGTTGTGAGTAGGGGTAGGGTGAAACCCAACTGCTGTCGAATATCACCAAGGTGACCGCCGAACATGACGTCTCGATCTGACAAATGAATCACCATCTACAGTATTGCAAGCCCGCACACCAAGAGACATCGTAGAGAGGTTTGGAATTCAATCCAGGACACTGACGCAAAGATTGGTGATCAGGAACCTTACACCACCACGTCCCGCCCCTGCTGGCCAAATACTGAACGTGGAAATTTTCCAATACACTGATTTCTCTTACCTTCGGCTCGAGCGGCACTGCACAGGCATGCATTAACGACCCAGGGTACGGTAGCGAATACTTATACCTTCATGTGTATCAATTTTCCAACTCAGCCATCTGTCTTAGAATAAAAGTAGCATGAAAACTTAAATGTCTCGAAAATGGCAAGAACCTACCAGCTGCGTTTAACACAGGATACTTTCCAGTTCTTTGCATGAGTGAATGTACATGTGGATGGAATTGTGGCATGACTGGTAACTTTCCTGCCAGGTAGAGCCACACCCGTGTAGCCTGAACTATCGACTATTATCAATATACTGTGGTCACAATAACCATGGAAAACATCCTAATCTTCTTTCAGACCTCCTTTTGTTCGACGTAGTGCTGTAACTCGTCGTGGAATGAACTCAACAAGTCGTTGGAATGCCCTACACAAATATTTAGCAATGCTGCCTCTACAGCCGTACATAGATGTGAAAGTGTTGCCAATGTAGGATTTTATACACGAACTGAGTTCTCGAATACGTCTCGTAAGTGCTCGATGGTTATCTGGATGACCAAATCTTTTGATGAAATTGTCCAGAATGTTCTTCAAAGTAAATCGCAAACTGCTGTGGTCCGGTGGAATGGCGCATTGTCATCCACAAAAATTATATCGTTTCTGGGAAGATAAATCTATCAGAGGCTACAATTAGCCTAACATAAAAATTTCCACTCAATAATTGGTTCAGTTTGACCAGAGAACCCAGTCCATTGCGTGCAAACACAGCCCATATCATTATAGAGCCACCACCAGAGCCTCCACCAGCTTCCACAGTACCTCGTTGACAACTTGGGTCCATAGATTCGTAGGATCTGCGCCACACTTGAATCCTCCCACTAGCTCTTACCAACTGAAATCGGAACTCATCTGACGAGACAACGGTTTCTACTTGTACAGGGTCCAATCGATATGGCCACGAGCCCAGGATAGGTGCTGCGGGCGTTGTCGTGCTGTTAGCGAAGGGACTCATTTGGTTCGTCTGCTGTCTTAGCCCATTAATCCCAGATCTCGACGCACTCTCTTAACGGGTACGTTAGTTGTATGTCCCACATTGACTTCTGTGGATATTTCACACAGTGTTGCGCGTCTGTCAGCACTGAAAACTCTACACAAACGCCGTTGGCCGCGATCGTTAAGTGAAGGCTGTCGGCCACTGCGTTGCCCGTGGTCAGAGATAGTAACTGAAATTCGGTATTCTCAGCACACTCTTGACGTTGTGGATCTCTGAATACTGAATTACATGACGATTACTGAAATGGAATGTCCTACGCGTCTGGCTCCAACTAGCACTCCACGTCCGAAGTCTACTAATACCTGCCGTGCGGCCATAATCTAGTCGGAAACCCTTCCACATGAATTAGTTAAGTACAACAACGCCAATGAACTGCCCTTTTATACCCTGTTCACGCGATACTATAGCCATCTGTATAGGAAAACGTCTCTGACTTTTTTCACCTTAGTATGTATTCGGCATGGATTGTGACTGCACAGCTAGAACCGGAAAACCACTCGGAAAACCACAGAAAAAGAAGACAAACTGATTCCTCAGCGAGGGTGAGAGAAATTGAAACAGCAACTTCGTCATGCACGCATAGGCATGGTTTGCTAAACAGAGTTGGCCACTCTGATTTAAGTTATCCGTGATTTCCCAAAATCACTCCAGGCAAATGCCGGGCTGGCTCCTTTGAATGGTACGACCGAGTTCCTTCGCCGTCCTTGATAATTTCCGAATTTCTGCGTCCTCTCTAATGACCTAAATGTGGACGTGATGTTCAACCCTAACATTTATAGTCTATGGCGTCCTCCAAAGACTATGATTTTCTGAACTGCAATTTATTGGACGTTATACTAAAGCAATGTAGGTCTAGTATTTATTAACCTACACAAATTAAAATATTGTAGTACGTTACGGTAACTAAATATATAATTAGTATCACATTAAAATTTTTGATTTATTATACCCTTTTAATATAAATGTTTATCGATCTATGGTAAGTTAAAAGTAGATATGACAGTAAGACTTATTTCTAAGGAAAAGGAAACAAAATAGCAAACAGTGCACCTCCCTCTCCCCCCATCCTGAAAGCGAATAAGGAAATCTATCTTAAAAACACCAAAAGCTTTTACATTAATAAATTCCTATTACTTTATCAATATAAAAATAGACAAATCGTTTACGTTAAGGGTACAAGCAGAACACAGCAGTCAACGGTATCAAGCATCATAGATTTGTAACAATTTGTAAGTTCTGAGTTTTCACTGAACAACGGAGAAACAGCCCTGTACAATGGACACATTTAACTTGCTCCTTTTAATTTTACGAGCGGGTATACATAAGGTTGCACACAAATTGAATAAGCTGGTAGGAGAGCCAAAATACAATGACATTGGAATAGGAACTTATGATCTTAAGTAATGCTGAGCCAGTGAAAGCTTTGAAAAGTCGGGAACAACATGGACAGTTAGTGAACACACGCCTTAAATTCAGCAAATATAATGTGCCACTGAACAAGCCTGATCAGGTGTGGATGCACCTGCACACTCTTCTGTTCACATACGTGATGCACTCAATGCCACGTATCCCAGTCGTAGGATCCGAAAGGGAAGGATGAAATGCATAGCCACTTCTATCCCCTGGTGACACCTCTTGATTTTTTTCCTGATGTTCGAGACAACAGTTCTTGACGAATAAATACTCTTCGTCAGGACACGTGCGTAGTTTGGTTCGGTTCGTGAGAGGCCTGATGTACTTCTTAGAGTACGCCAGAATTTGCTAGGAGTACAGTATGTCTTTACTGAATGTGATGGTCGTCAATTTCAACACCATGCGTAATGTACACAGTCTTTGAGTAAACGTTACCAAAATTAAGGTGCGTGTGCATTGATTGTCCTTGTTGTTCCGAGCATTACAAAGATTTCATTTGCTCAGGATTACTTCCAAGATCGTATTTCTTACTCTGAAGTTGTTGTATTTCGACTCTTATATCAGATCACAAAATTTTTGTGCAACCTTTCGAATCATCCCACACATTTCAGTTAGGAGAAGTCATATGAGCAAATTATATGCGGCCATTCTACAGAGCTGCTTTGTGCTACGCAAAGGAAATTCAGTACTTGTTCATCCAATTTCAGTAAACCGAGAGTAAAATATTGTATGATGGACATCTATGTAATTAATCTACTTTTGATGGCATCGAACCGTTTTTCCGCGTTATGTTGATAATACAAGGTTTGTCCAGAAAGTAAATCCCGACCAGTCGTGAAATGGAAACTACATTGAAAATCAGAATTTTTTTATTTGCGACAGTTGGCTCCACCGTACAGCTACTTCTCTACACAGTCGCCGCTCCAGCTAGGACATCTGTCGCACCGTTATACCTACTTCCCAATATCCCTGTCACAAAATGCAGCCGCCTGTGCTTCCCGCCAACTCTCTACGCTCATCTATAGCTCGTTGTCGGTGCGAAAATGTTGTCTTCATAGCAGTAGTTAATGTGAACAGAGATGAAACACAGAGGGAGACAATTACTGGCTGTGGTGCAGGTCATCAAAAACTTCGCATCGAAAACGCTGCAGGAGCATTTTCTTTTCCCTGCAGATTGCGACCGAGAATTGTCACGAAGTAGGAACCGTATGACGGTTCTGTAATGTGGGGTGCATAACATCAGGCGAAATATCACACCAGATCCTCATACTTGGCGGGAGACACTATTTTCTACGCATCTTTAAGTGCTTACCATGCGCTCATAAGATAAGAGCGAAGTGATGCAACCGACAGGGATACTAGAGACACTGTCGAACACGTATGTGCAAAGTTTTATTAGATTTTCACCGCGGTTTCCATTTCTTGACCAAACGGACTTTACTTTCCGAATATCCCTCGCATTTTTAAAGCTGATGATGTTTTAAGTTTGAAATTAGTGGAAGTAATTACAGTTGTTGGTATAAAAGTCTTCGAGATTTCTAATTTTGTAAATGGCTACGAAACATATTCGAACAGATGATTTAAAAGCTGGCTTATATTTTATTGAACTAGTGTGGGTACAAACAATTTCTTACCAACATCAACGTTTCTTTAGGAAAACCAGAATTTGTTTGTAAACATAGCAAAATTATGTAGAATGGTGTCGAGAACGATACACTTTATTCATGAAGGCAGATAAATTGTGTGATCTCAGTAAAGCAAATTCCTTCCTACTCGGCTTATTACAATTTTTCACCAGAGACAATATTTCCACGTAGCGTAAGCTAGATCCCTCCAATCCCGTTATTAGCTTAACAAACAGAGAAAAATGTAGTATGTGACATAAAGTAAGCGCACTGGTCAATAGGAAACTGTTTCTGAGCCCGGTAATGGCTCACCTATGAACACACGAACTGAACTGTTACAGGAGCACAATTTTGCTCTGTGCTTGCGTTTCATCTGATTACACTTTCAGTTGTGTAGGGAGAGCCATTCAGTGTTTTATCTTTTCTTGTCATTCACATCTGTTGATTCTCTGTGGGGCATCCCACACCGTCATAAAAATTCTGCTCGCCAACAGAAATGTGTATGTTTACCACCATTTCGGAATACTTTCACCCTAATCAGTCCACTGTCTTTCTCTGGAAGATGTGAAAGCCTACCCTCATTTCCAGTGCAACTCCATAAATTCTTGAAAGTCTCTTCGGATTTGCTGCCGGACCCTAAAATCAATTTGACTCATTTCGGTAATATACAGGGGGGACAAGGAAGGAGCCTCCACGCGTGCACTATCTGAGATAAGAGACCGAGAATCATCTGTCAGATAATGCCGGCGTCCCCCGGAAACGTTGCAATAAGAGGCAACGGCCAATCCTTCCAACACCGGAAAAGCAAAAAGAATGGGCCCTTCTCAGAGCCAACTCTGACGATTGCAAGCCTAAACGTAGAGGGTATCACCAAAAACAAACAACAAATCGTATCACAACTTTGCCGCATGCACAAATGGGACATACTGTGTATACAAGGAACACACAAGAAAGAAGGGGCAATAAGACCAGAAATAAAAGGAATGAAATTAGCCATAGAAAATCGACATCCTAAATATGGCAGCGCTGTCTTCACAAAACCTGAGATGGCCATAATGTCAGCTAACGGAACTACATACAATAACATAGAATTGCTGACTTTCGAGTTTAGCACCTTCACCGTAACGTCAATATACAAGCCGCCCGGAGAGAAGTTCAACTTGACTTTGCCGCCAAACTTCAACAACCAGAAAACACGGTTCATCTTAGGAGACTTCAACTGCCACAGCACATCAAGGGGCTACAAACATACAGACGACAACGGACATAAATTAGAGCAGTGGGCGGAAATAAATAACTTATCCCTGATCCATGATCGCAAGCTACTATGCTCGTTCAGCAGCAAAATTTGGAAACGCGAACACAACCCCGATATTTCTTTTGTAAGCGCAAACGTGGAAGACCGATGCTTAAAAACTGCGCACGCACCTCTTCCTAAAACACAACACCGACCTATCGGAATCCAAATATACGCTGCTTTGAGAACAACAAAAATACCATTCCGCAGACGCTTAAACTTTAAAAAAGCTTAATGGACAGAATATGCTGTGGAACTGGATGCAGAAATAAAAAATCTACACCCAATTCCAGAAAATTATCAAACTTTCGTAGAGACCCTCCAAAAGATTTCTCGAAGACACACACCCCGAGGCTGCAGAGAGCATTTCATCCCAGGTCTCTCTGCCGAATCAAAGAACATCCTGAGGGAGTACAAAATGCTTTACAAACAGGACCCCTTTAGTGAAGAAGTAGTCCAATGTGGAGAAACACTAATGGAAATTATTAGTGAATCAAGACAAAGGAAATGGGTCGAAACTCTGGAAAGAATGGATATGACCCACAGAAGCAAAGCCGCTTGGAACTTAATAAAAAAACTTAATTGTGACTTTGGGACAGCTAAACAATGCTCTTCAGTAACACCCAATCAAATTGCCCATCAGCTCCTACTAAATGGGAAACCCAACAAGAAATGCCAGAAAATAAAAATCAGCAGAATTCAGAATCAAGAGTCAAGCATGTTCGAAATAGCATTTACCATGAAATATCTTAATCGTGGAATGAACTCAATGAAACACGGGAAAGCAGCGGGAGTCGACGACATATGCGTGGAACAGCTCAAACAGCTCGGACCTAGTGCCAAGCAATGGATCCTGCAGCTCTTTAAGCATTTCTTAAAATCGTGTAAGATCCCAAAGATGTGGAGGAAATCAAAGGTAGTGGCGCTACTAAAACCTGGGAAAGACGCAGGTCAACCGAAGAACCACCGCCCAATAGCACTCCTGTGCCATCTGTACAAACTGTACGAACGAATAATCCTAAACCGCATAGCAAATATCGAAGACCAAAAGCTTATTCCCCAACATGCTGGATTCAGACCCGGGAAATCATGCACCAGTCAAATCCTAGCACTCACAGAACACATAGAGGAAGGGTTTGAAAACAAACAAATAACAGGTGTAGCATTGGTGGACTTAAGTTCTGCATACGACACCGTCAACCACAGAAAGCTCATGGAAAAACGGTACTGCGCATTTAAGGATCATCAGTTCACAAAAATCATTGAATCTCTGCTGCAAAACAGACAGTTCTATGTAATGCTGGACGGAAAAAAAAGCCGATGGCGTCGACAAAAGAACGGTCTCGCCCAGGGCAATGTGCTGCCCCCCCCCCCCCCCTACTATTTAACCTATACACCAATGACCAACCAACACCGGAACGTACTACCCATTTCTTGTATGCCGATGATCTGGCCATTACAGCGCAAGGAAATAGATTCGAGGATGTAGAAGGGAAATTAGAAAGCTCGCTACACGTAATGTCTGAATACTATAAAGAGAACTCCCTCAAACCAAATCCATTTAAGACACGGGTTAGCGCTTTCCACCTCCGCACAAAACAGGCAAACAGGAAGCTGAACGTCACCTGGAATGGCAACAAACTGGACCATTCGGACAAACCAACATACCTTCGCGTCGTGCTGGATAGATCACTGACATACAGATATCACTGTGAAAAAACCTGCCAAAAAGTTGCTGCCAGGAACAATATTTTAAGAAACCTGACGAATAGTGAATGGGGAGCTAGTCCAACTGTATTACGAACAACTGCTCAAGCACTTTGCTTCTCCACGGAAGAATATGCATGCCTTGTATGGTCCCGATCCACACATGCCAAAAAAGCCACTACAGTCCTTAATGAAACATGCAGGCTAACAACAGGATGCATGAAACCCGCTCCACTTGGGAAAATATACAAAGCATCTGGATTCTCATCTCCTGAATCCCGAAGAATTGCGCACGAACATACAGAAAAATTTAAACAGATTTTCGACGAGCGCCACCCGCTGCAAGGTGCTTCATGTGGACGGTGCAGACATAATCCCGCAAGAGATTTCTCTCTAGTGAATTGAACGAGCCTCCGAAGGACTACCCTGCCTGACGAGAAATACCCAGCGGCAATACATCAAGCTGGAAGATTTGGAGAACACTGATCCGCATCAGAACAGGCGTAGCACCAGTTAAAGCAAACCTAGTCAAATGGGGCTTCAAGGACGAAGGAGACAACAAATGCGACTGTGGTGAAGTTCAGGATATGGAACACCTTCTACAGTGTTCCATCTACCCCACAAGGTGTACCCTTGACGAACTATGGCTTGAGAAGAGAGAAACACTGGACTTAACCCGACTTTGGGCTGAAAGGCTTTGAAACAAATCTCCGGACACGAAAACGTAAAGTAAAGTATAATTGTATTATTTATTACCTTGTAATGCCTACAGTAAAAACGTTGCGTCTGTCTAGTTAATAGTTCGCCTTCTGGAATAAATCTAGCAGTGTAAGCGTTGTGTTACAAGATTACCATCATCTTATTTCACCTATATGGTGGTCAGTTGCTTGTTTCTTATAATTAACCTTTGCTTATATTTGCTATTTTACAGTAGGTTTCTAAATTTTTGTATAATTCTCGTTCCTGGCGTGTGAGGCCTACAGCCATGATTGTGGTCATTTGCTTTGAAAAAATAATTCGATATTTCTATTTTAGCAGTAAGCCTTAAAACCTTATTTACTGCCATTCCTGGCGTCTGGTACCTTCTACTGTGTTTGTGGGCACTTACTTTTAATATTTCAATACCTGTAAGTTGTAATTACAGCGAGTTCATAAACATTCTTAATTTACTGCCATTCTTGGCGTGTAAGGCCTTCAGTTCTTCTTCTTAAGTTGCCAATCCTAAGATTGATTTGCAGCAGCTCTCCATTCAGTGCGATTGTCGGCCAGCCTCTACAATTCCGTGAAACTTCCGCATCCTAGGTCCTGCATTATCTGGCTAATGTACTTTCTTCTAGGTCTGCCTCTTGCCCTTTTGCCCTCCACAAGGCCTTCCGTTATAGTGTGGAGAAGACTTTCATGTCTCAGAATGTGTCCCATCCATGTATCTCTCCTCTTCTTGACCGTCTTCCAAAGAACTGGAACTTCCTCCGCTCTCTTCAGGACTTCTTCATTTGTCATCCTGGCCGTCCATGGAATTTTTAACATCCTTCGCAGACACCACATTTCGAATCCTTCAATCCTTCTTCTTTCGTCCTCTCCAAGTGTCCAGGTTTCGCTGCCGTAGAGAAGCACACTCCCAACAAAGGTCTTTATTAACCGCTTCCTTAACGACATACTTATCATATTTGATGTGAGGAGTCCTTTCCTTTTATAGAATGCAATCTTTGCCTGATTTATTCTACTTATTACATCTTTCCTACTACGACCATCTGATGTTATTCTGCTTCCCAAGTAGACAAAGTCTTGTATTTCTTTCAGCTTCTCTCCATTCAGCCTTATATTCGTAATTGCTTGATTATTTTGTTTGCTTGCAACTAAGATTTTGGTTTTTCACTTATTAATTTTCATGTTGTACCGTGTAGCAAGAGTGTTTTCCATTTCCTCCAACACTACTTGTAATTCTTCCTCATTTTCCTTCAGTTGTGATCGCAGTTTTTTTTTATTAAACATTATCTGTGTTTGTACTTTATGGTGATTTGCTAAATTGTAACGCACTGAAAACACTATTATTTACACTGTCGTTTATTTCTTCGTTAATAAAGCGTGATATTTTTTAAATTTATTGTTGAGTTTGGAATTACTTCTTTAAAAATAAATGTGTGTAAATGTTAAAGGCAACCAATAGTAATTGATTACGGCCACGTCCACAATCGTAACAGAATCCTGCCTTCCCTTGACAACCAGGTTTCAATATAAGAAATCACTACACTGGGAAACACGTTAGTGGAATCACACAAACGGACGTCGAAGTCAGGTGGAAGTCACATGCGCTGAAGGAATCAATTTTTACGCTTGACAAAAGTATCCATACGAATTCATTCTGCTAGTTATTGAGTGTAAGGAGCTTCAGTTGTGAATTAAGTATTGCAGTGTTGCATTTTGTGTTTCGAGCACATCTAGCGAAACATTTCAAAGTTCTTGAGGAGCTTTAGAAGCTTTCAGCTAAGCGAACGCCTAGCTTCAGAGGCGAGCTGCGTTGTGCTGCAAGAAGTATCAGCCGTTGATTTAACTACCACCTATTTATTTGTCATACAGAATCATTTGCGGTTAGAATTCTCATAAGCTTGTAAATGACTGAGTATATAGCGGAGAAGTACTGGAAAATTGCTGCGGGTGCTGGAGTGTGGTATCATTTCAGAACATACCGTTATTAACGGTATGCAATGTGAAATAGAACATTGTTTTACTTTTTATGCAGTTTCAAAGGTTGGATGTTTACTTGTAGAGGCAGGTTTCTGTACTTTGTTTTTGGCGAAGTTCATGCCCGTGCATCATGCATTCTCAAATTAATTGCTTAGTTACACAATGATGACGGTGTAACCAATCTTTCTCTCTTGTGGATTTCTCACACTTACTGCCTGCGATGCTGGAGATTAGTGCTGCTGGAATTTTTTTCCGTGTGTGAAGATAAATTTATTTTGGAACTCGTGTCAAGTGCACTGCATTGTATCGACAAAAGCTGGTAGCATAACAGAAGGGTTTTTCTCCTCTGTTACTCAAGATATGTGAATCAATATCTTGGAGTAGGAGGCGTGTGAGAAAAGGAATGAGACTGATTTCTAATACACAAAGGTTTTATTTCCTTCAAACGACAATAATGTCCCCTGCAAAGTAGTCCCCTTCGGCAGCTATAGGCCGGCGAAGTCGTTCTTTCCCGGTATCGGTAGAAGCGTAGAAAGCCTTCAACTGGTAGGGCCTTTGCCATGTTGGTCACATGTTGTTAAATGATCTCCAGAGCCCCAAAATGACATCCTTCTAAGACATTTTCCAATTTTGGAAAAAGAAACAAGTCACAATTACCAAGTTTCTGTGAATATGGAGGGCGGGGTCTGTGGAACAACAAGAATGCCTTTTGAAGTCAAAGAATCCGTGATGGAAGTGGCCATGTGGCATGGTGCGTTATCATGATGCAGCATCCAATCTGCAATGTCTGATCTCACTCGATTCACCTCTTTCCTGAGCTTTTCCAGGACGTCGTTGTAACACAGCTGTCTGACGGTTTCTGCTGGATGAACAAATTCTATATGGAAAAAAACAAATCTGTCAAAACAGCAAATCAGTTTTGCATCGGGCTTTGACTTGATGATTAGAGCTTATTTCAGTCGAGGAGATTCCCGAGTGTTCCACTCCTCACTGTGCCACTTGGTCTCAGGATCGTACTCAGAAATGCAGGATTCATAACCTGTGATTACTCAACTGAACCATTCGTGACCATTGACAGTCCTCTCAAGACGACAACGCACACGTTTCTTCCATTGTCCTCCTGTTCAGTTGTGAGGTTTTTTGCGCACCGTTTGGCATAAATCTTTCGCACGTGCAAAACTTCGGTGCAAATTTGATGTATGCAGATAATGTTTAACCATGTCATCCATCATCTTCACTGTTACACATCGTGATCACAGAAGAGAACCCATACGTTCGACGTTCTCGTCAGTTTTGTAAGGTGAAGGTCTACCTGAACGAGGATCATCTTCAACGTGTTCTCGGCCTTCCAGAAATGATATGTGAGACAGAGAAACTTGGGTTATTGATATTGACTGTTCCCCATAGGCCTGTTTCAATTTTGAAAAGGTCACTCTCGCTGGTGCCCCAAGTTTGACACTTCATGGCATAACACTTTTACAACACGCAACAAAAACACAATTTCCCCGGTGGCGATTTCAAAAACCACGTGACGGCAGTACGGAGCTAAAACTCGTACTCAGCAACTAGAGAAGATTGCAAACCATTCTACACCAGTAGAACAACACAGATCCCTAGGAGCGTTGTCATTGTCATTACTTTTCTCACGCACCTCCAATTCCTAATTAAGAATTCCATTGGGAATCTATAGGTTATTCGGGCGTTTTCATTATTTAGACACTTCTGGATATCTTTCGATCCCAAAACATGTTTATTTCGTCTTACTTAGATTTAAATGTTTTAAAATTTAATTGCTGTTCTTATATAGCCATGGATATCGACGTCCCTATATAATAATGTGCTCTGTAGTTACCGGGGTTGCTTCTTAATGTTCAGCACAGTGTATGCTAATAACAATGCCATGTCACTTAACCGTTGTGGACCGTTGCCTAGTAATTACTTCCGTATTCTCTGGAGTACTCGAAGTATTCATACGAATTCGTTCTGCGAGTTATTGAGTGTACGAAGATTCTGTTGTGAATTAAGTACTGCAGTGTTGTATTTTGTGTTTCGAGCACATCTAGCGAAACATTTTAAAGTTCTTGAGGAGGTTTAGAAGCTCTCAGCGAAGAGAACACCTAACTTCAGAGGCGAGGTGCATCGTACCCGCGTTAGGTACGAGCCATTGATTTAACGTTGCATACTTATTTTGTATACACAATCATCTCGAGTTAGGATATCGTAAAAGCTAATCAATGACTGCGTATTTGATGGAGAAGCACTGGAAAATTGAAGGATTTGGTGGAGTGTAGTGTGATTACAGAATATGAAGTTCTTAACAGTATATAAGGTGAATTAGCACTTCGTTTTAATTTTTTATGGAGTTTCAAACGTCATGTCGTTACTTGCAGAGTTAGACCTCCATACCAAATTTTTTTTTAAGTTCATGTGCATGCGTCATGTATTCTCAAATTAATAGCTTAGTTTAACAATGACAACCATGTCAAGTGCTCTTTCAGATTCTATCCCTCTGGTTTCACCCATGACGTCCTGTTGACGACATGACTTGACGTGGCAGAGTGTGTTATTGGTCTGTTATTAAATACTATCTGTGTTTGTTACTGCTGTAATTTACAAAGTTTGTAAAATATGCTGTTTATTCAAAATATCTCTTGATACACGATGGTGTTGTAGGTTGGGGGGAAGGGGGTAACTTGACGACACAGGTTATATTATCGATGGAAAAACTTGTAGCGATTATTGTTTCTTTTTTCCTGTCTAATATTTAACTGTTTCTTTCTGTATTTCACATAATTTGCGAAGTTGAGGATAGGCAGTAACTTAAGAGCAGAAGATAAATTTTTGTGAGTGAAGTGATTAATGATAATTATTATCATGCTGATTGTTGCAATTCTTTAGCTCTTTTTGTAATATTGGAGAATTGTCTGAGGTGATGTTAGCTGTGAACCTAAGTGCATTGCTGAAATGGTCGTGAGAGGAACGAGTAGTAACGTTAGTCATACTTTTTTAACTTATTAATAATTGGCTGCTTGTTTTCGAATGTGACGTCGCTGGGGTGTAGCATATAAGAAATTGATTGTTTTGTGGGGTTCATATTGTTGTTACCAGTGACTCTCGCTTTTGGTGTATGATTCTTTTTGTGCTATGGTACTTTTTGACCTGTTAATGTTCGTTTGAAGTGTAATACCAAATTTTTGAATTTATTTTCGTTCTTTTTATTCTGGAGGATTTTTTTGTGTTATTTTTCGATTAAGTCTTTGTTATGTGGATTTTTTGTGTGCGTCTTTTCTTTTTTTCTTTTTTTGGGGTTTATAATTTTTAGGTTTATTATGGAATAGTTCCAGTGTGTTATTTATCGACTATGTCGTCATGTGGGGATGGGTCGGATATTGCTGTCTTTGTTAGGGCTATATAGGTTCAGGATATATTTTCTTTTTGTTCTTTCTAGAAGAATTTGTGTGTGTTATTTCTCTATTATGTTGTTATTATGTGGATGTCTGACTGGTATCCCTGTCTTCGTTTCATATGTGTAGATTAAGTGAATTATTGGATTTCAATTTTGTGTTTTCGTTATATTTTCGTTGAGTTCATTCTAGCGAAATTTGTGTAAGATATTATTCGATTTTTTGTGATATTGATTTAGCTTTATTAACCTTTCCTTTTTTGTTTGTTTCTGCCCAGTACTCTCTCATTCCTGCAGCAGTCCCGCTACTTTCATTTTATATGCTCTTCGAAATAACTGCATTATGCAATCACTGCCACAACGGTTCATTTTATTAGAGAAAATCGATTTCGGTCGAGGATCAGTACGTCACCAAGTCCAAAAACGATCTCAGCTATTAACTTGTGTAATAGGAATAGCAGTTTCGGATGTACAGCGTTCCGTCATTGATATTAACTTGTCATGTCCATTATGTCCATTTAACTTCATAGACTTTTTTCCCAATGTAATGTGTATAAAGATAATACCAATGGTCGAGCTATTTACGTTTGATAACTGCTATTGCAATTACGCAAAAGCAAATCTGAGACGGTTTTCGGAAGCGATTATGGTCTGATTCTAGACCAGATTCGATCTACATCTGCATCTACATCTACATTTATACTTCGCAAGCCACCCAACGGTGTGTGGCGGAGGACACTTCACGTGTCATTGTCATTACCTTCCTTTCCTGTTCCAGTCGCGTATGGTTCGCGGGAAGAACGACTGCTGGAAAGCCTCCGTGCGAGCTCGAATCTCTCTAATTTTACATTCGTGATCTCGTCAGGAGGTATAAGTAGGGGGAAGCAATATATTCGATACCTCATCCAGAAACGCACCCTCTCGAAACCTGGACAGCAAGCTACACCGCGATGGAGAGCGCCTCTCTTGCAGAGTCTGCTACTTGAGTTTGCTAAACATCTCCGTAACGCTATCACTCTTACCAAATAACCCTGTGACGAAACGCGCCGCTCTTCTTTGGATCTTCTCTATCTCCTCTGTCAACCCGACCTGGTACGGATCTCACACTGATGAGCAATACTCAAGTATAGGTCGAACGAGTGTTTTGTAAGCCACCTCCTTCGTTTATGGACTACATTTTCTAAGGACTCTCCCAATGAATCTCAACCTGCCACCAACCTTACCAACAATTAATTTTATATGATCATTCCACTTCAAATCGTTCCGTACGCATGCTCCCACATATTTTACAGAAGTAACTGCTACCAGTGTTTGTTCCGCTATCATATAATCATACAATAAAGGATCCTTCTTTCCATGTATTCGCAATACATTACATTTGTCTATGTTAAGAGTCAGTTGCCACTCCCTGCACCAAGTGCCTATCCGCTGCAGATCTTCCTGCATTTCGCTGATAATTTTCTAAACCTGCAACTTCTCTGTATACTACAGCATCATTCGCAAAGAACCGCATGGAACTTCCGACGCTATCTACTAGGTCATTTATATATATTGTGAAAAGCAATGGTCCCATAACACTCCCCTGTGGCACACCAGAGGTTATTTTAACGTCTGTAGACGTCTCTCCATTGAGAAAACATGCTGTGTTCTGTTTGGTAAAAACTCTTCAATCTAGCCACACAGTTGGTCTGATATTCCGTAGGCTCTTACTTTGTTTATCAGGCGACAGTGCGGAACTGTATCGAACACCTTCCGGAAGTCAAGGAAAATAGCATCTACCTGGTAGCCTGTATCTAATACTTTCTGGGTCTCACGAACAAATAAAACGAGTTGGATCTCACACGATCGCTGTTTCCGGAATCCTTGCTGATTCCTATAGAGTTTATTCTGTATTTCCAGACATGACATACGCGAGCAAAAAAAATGTTCTAAAATTCTACAACTGATCGATGTCAGAGATCTAGGTTTATAGTTTTGCGCATCTGCTCGACGACCCTTCTTGAAGATTGGGACTACCTGTGCTCTTTTCCAATCATTTGGAACCTTCCGTTCCTCTAGAGAGTTGCGGTACACGGCTGTTAGAATGGGGGCAAGTTCTCTCGCGTACTCTGTGTGGAATCGAAATGGTATCCCGTCAGGTCCAGTGGACTTTCCTCTGTTGAGTGATTTCAGTTGCTTTTCTATTCCTTGGTCACTTATTTCGATGTCAGCCATTTTTTCATTTGTGCGAGCATTTTGAGAAGGAACTGCACTGCGGTCTTCCTCTGTGAAACAGCTTTGGAAAAAGGTGTTTAGTATTTCAGCTTTACGCGTGTCATCCTCTGTTTCAATGCCGTCATCATCCGAGAGTGTCTGGAGTAGCTGTTTCGAGCCATTTACTGATTGAACGTAAGACCAGAACTTCCTAGGAATTTCTGTCAAGTTGGTACATAGAACTTTAATTTCGAATTCACTGAACGCTTCACGCATAGCCTCCTTACTCTAACTTTGACATCGTTTAGCTTCTGTTTGTCTGAGAGGCTTTGGCTGCGTTTAGACTTGCAGTGAATCTCTCTTTGCTTTCGTAGTAGTTTTCTAACTTTGTTGTTGAACCACGGTGAGTTTTTCCCGGCCCTCACAGTTTTACTTGGCCCATAACTGTCTAAAACGCATATTACGATTGCCTTGAACTTTTTCCATAAACACTCAATATTGTCAGTGTCGGAACAGAAATTTTTGTTTGGATATGTTAGGTAGTCTGAAATCTGCCTTCTATTACTCTTGCTAAACAGATAAACCTTCCTCCCTTTTTTTTCTATTCCTATTTACTTCCATATTGAGGGATGCTGCAACGGCCTTATGATCACTGATTCCCTGTTCTGCGGTTACAGAGTCGAAAGGTTCGGGTCTGTTTGTTATCAGTAGGTCCAAGATGTTATCTCCACGAGTCGGTTCTCTGTTTAATCGCTCGAGGTAATTTTCGGATAGTGCACTCAGTATAATGTCACTCGATGCACTGTCCCTACCACCCGTCCTAAGCATCTGAGTGTCCCAGTCTATATCTGGTAAATTGAAATCTCCATCTAAGACTATAACATGCTGAAGAAATTTATATGATATGTATTCCAGATTTTCTCTCAGTTGCTCTGCTACTAATGCTGCTGAGTCGGGAGGTCGGTAAAAGGAGCCAATTATTAACCTAGCTCGGTTGTTGGGGGTAACCTCCACCCATAATAATTCACAGGAACTATCCACTTCTACTTCACTACAGGATAAACTACAACTAACAGCGACAAACACGCCACCTCCAGTTGCATGCAATCTATCTTTTCTAAACACCGTCTGTGCCTTCGTAAAAATTTCGGCAGAATTTATCTCTGGCTTCAGCCAGCTTTCCGTACCTATAACAATGTCAGCTTCGCTGCTTTCTATCAGCGCTTGAAGTTCCGGTACATTACCAACGCAGCTTTGACAGTTTACAATTACAATACCGATTGCTGCTTGGTCCCCGCATATACTGACTTTGCCCCGCACCCTTTGAGGCTGTTGCCCTATCTGTACTTGCCCGAGGCCAACTAACCTAAAAAACCGCCCAGTCCACGCCACACAACCTCTGCTACCCGTGTAGCCGCCTGCTGTGTGTAGTGGATTCGTAACCTATCCAGCGGAACTCGAAACCCCACCGCACTATGGTCTCTAATGAGACGTACCATTGTAGCTGTCCATTGCACAATACAGTTGTTAACATTCATTAAAGCTGCACAACGCCTTCTCTACAAAATATTTTTTATGTTTGTTTTCGACCGTAATGGTCTATCTTGTGATCGTCTTCTCCAAGAATATAATCGGACTGTTATTAAATTTATTTTGGTTGTCGTGGTAGACTCGGAGCGGTCTCTATTTACTTTAATTTTTACTATCACAATGAAAACGGTGAAACCGATCTTCCTGTCTAGTCGATTACACCGACATATTGCCTATGATTATTGTAGGGTTATACTGCTAGAATTATCTTCCGTCAGCGAAGAAGAACACACCTTGGAAACTGGTTATAACTGTGTAGATTTATACTGAGTTGACTTGGCACCTTAACATGAGAGTATTACTTTCCTGTTGCTTATGGACATTAAAGCACTATATCGAGGTATTGTTAACTGTTAGATCACTTGGGACTTTATTAACTGTACGGACGTTTTCAACATTCAGACTCCGCTGCATATTTTTCAATCGTAAAACAAGATTATTTCGTCTTACATAGATTCAAATTACTGAAAATTTTCATTGCAGTGCTTGATTAACCATTGATATCGACGTTCCAGTGCAACGTTGTGCTCTGCAGGTATCGAGGTTGACCACAGGGTTTGCTAACAAAAATCAGCTTAACTGTGGTGGACCATTCCGTAGTAATTACTTCCGCATTCTCTGGAGTAGCTAAAGTATCGAAACGAATTCGTTCCTTGAGTTCCTGGGTAAAAGAATCTTTAATTTTGATTCAGTCGTTATTGTGTTGGATTTTGTGTTTCGAGAACAAGTTCTTGGGGAGCTTGTACTCGCCGAGAGGCAAGAGCCATTGATTTAACATTCACATACTTCTTTTCAGTATACATCAGCAATTAGAACATCGAATAAGCTTTTAGGTGACTATGTATGTAGTGGAGAAGTACCAGATAACTGTAGTGTGATGTGACTTCGCAACATGTTACTAGTAATGGGAATGCATGTGAAAACACTCTTCGATTTACATTCCAGTACATTATTTCAATACGTAATGCAACTTCAGAAACTTCCGGGGATGCTTGACTTGTAGAGACAAATATCCTCATTGAGTTTTTGTCAATGTTCTAGTGCTGAAATGATATATTCTCAAATTTATAGCTTAGTTTCACAATGAGAGTGGTGTCACCCATCTCTCTCCTTTTCGATTACACATACATACGGTATGTCTTATCGTTGGTTCATGGTGTTATTTTCTGCCATCGGTGAAAAAGAAATGTCGTAAACAGGTTCTAGCTGTGTAGGGTCATACTGAGTCGACGTGGCAGTGTAGCAAAAACATTATCTTTTCCTGTCACTTAAGGAAGTACAATTAATATCTTGGAGCACTGTCGAATGTTAAACCTATTAGCTGTTTGTGAGTAATTTTTGTGTTTTGTTCATGTAGAAACCACTGGGTAAACTATAATCCCAAACATAGTTATACGTTGTGCACGTTACTGTTTAGCTCACATGACGATGAAGTGTAGTTTAGATTTCGGGTTTTTCATGACTGACACAAAGAAGGAACAGTGCTGTCTTGAGAGAATATACTAACTCGGTAATATGGATAGCCGTTAAAATCGTATTCTCGTCATATACCACGGAAGGTATAGCCATCAGACTGTAGTGTAATTTATTAATTAGTAACCTCATCCCGCCGCCAACACACATAAGAAACAAATTCTTCTTCCTGCCCGTGACATATCATGCTGTAATAGATGACAAAACCTGAAGTTGTAATAACTGAAGTAGGTGTAAATCTGAAAATATTGTAGTATTGTAATGACTTGTTAATTAAGTTTAGTCTAATAGATAAGCCTTCAGATAGTTGCCGTCAAAACAAATTTATTCTCTTCAGAGTAAATGTACCACTTAATGAACACGCGATTGCAAAACTTCGAATAACTGTTATTGTTTTCATTCATGCACTATGAATTACTGACACAGAATTAAAATAACTAATTGTCAACTAGTAACAAATGTATAAGCTCAATCAATTATATAGACTGTACATGTCGTTTTTGATAGAAGCAGCTGCTTTTTTTACAAAAGCTAAGGTCACAGACATTTAGTCACGGTCACAGGTTTTTCTTGCGATCGAGTTGTGAGACACTGCTGCAAAACTTACTCGTAGACACGGTCTGGTCATGTCTAACGTGGTGTTTGTTATCGTTACAGCAATGTTCCGACGCATGAAGAAGTTTTTCTCCCGGTGTTTGGGAGGGGAGAAAGAAGAGGGTCTGCGACTGGAGAACTTGGTCGCTGTTCGGGGTACTGTACAGGTGAGCGACGTCACGTTTCATCACTGGTGACGTAACATACAAAGCAGTAAAGTCTGAGAGCTACCTGATTGTACATAACATGGTCAGTAGATATTACAGTTGTCACGATTTACTGTAAATGAATGTTTGGTTTGCTATGAACATCCCATGTGACACGTCACTGTAAATAACACGTCTTAGATAGGCATCTCTGCTCGAGTGATAAATGTGACGATTATATAAAATACCACCTAACAACCTAACTCCGTCAAATCATTCCTCTGAAGTTCCAAAGGTACCGATCGACCGCCTCTTCATCGTCAGCCGTTAGACGTCACTGTATGGAGGAGCATGTGGTCAGCATACTGCTCTTCCGGACGTAGTCAGTTTTCGTGATCAGATATGAATGTCACTTGTGGATGGATGGATTTGACGATCACTGGAGATCATAAAATTTTTAAAATTTTCCATAGTCGTCTGGACTTTAAGTAAAACAAAGAGTTGGAGTCCTCTTAAACTGACTTCTGCCTTCGCATCAAAAGATAATGTGCCATAAAATAAGGATGCTAAGAATTCTAATACCACTTGCGTCACAGATGTAGTCTTCGTTTAACATGAGGCCATTAGAAATGTGTGCTATTCGGATGGGAGACAGGCTGACTTCAGCATGTCAAAGTCGTATACTCTCTGACCTGCATGGCAGCCTTACACTGTCTCTCGCTGTGTTCCCTGCAGGCCTCCTTCACTGCATATCTGCTGGCTCTTTTCCCTTGATCCCACTGGCCCTAGCTCCTCTCCTCCGTGTTATTGCCACAACATATACCGACTTGTCGCAGTAGGTAAGATAATGTTGATGATCGAACCTGAATGCTGTTTAAACAATTCTGACAATTATATTGAAGCCCATTAAACTTAACACTGACCTCAGACATGGACAGCTGATTCTAACAATTTATCATTGCGGGAAATTGGGTGCGGTATTTGTTAACACTGAACAAATAAGTATGTGAGAAACTTGAGAAAGGTAACATCCCTCTCCAGTTGTAAAGAATTATGGTGAAAAATATTCTAGGAGCAGAGCTTCCTTTAATATGCTTCCAACACGAGCGACTGGTTGAAGACGACATTTCAGACCATCTGGTTGCCCAGCCAGTCACTTGCTAACCGTGTTTAATATAAGACTGACCAAAGGAAATGTACAGTGGAGTCAGAGAACAGACAAGCAGGAACTGTTAGCAAAACTTGTTACAGTCCCATTTACTTTTCTTTCCCGAGAAAGAACGAGGAGGAGCTCGTAATAAAAAGACAGTGGCTCAAGAAGTTACATTCGAGGCCTATGTCATTCCAGTTTAACTCATAATACGTAGGATGATGGTAGTGAATTCTAGCTGATACAGCAGATAGTCAGGGAATACTCACTATCACTGTGTCTAGGCCAAAAATTCGAAATAAATTTAGTAATTTGTAACACATGTATATGTAAAGAACTAGCGCTATCTCTGAATTACTAAACATGCTCTACGACTAATCAAACTAATAAGTTTTTTTCCTTACAGGAGCGTCACTTCACCTTGGACTAGTTTTTTGAGGAGATATTGCAGAAGCGGCTGCAGGAAGAGAAAGAAGTCCTTCCTGTTTCGGTGAGTGTGAATCACAACAGTAGGAGGAATAGTATCATTTGGTTTCAAAGCGCATTTTTCGTTTTATCACTACATGATAACTTACTCTCGCATACTCGTTACTGGTCTACTTCCGGGTGTTATGCCGAATTGTTGCGTTCATTTTGTGCACAATACTTCGAAAGACGTCCCAGTGATCACCTTCATGTGGTGCGAACTTTGCGGTAATGTGTATTCGGTGCTTGGACTGAAACCAGTCAGGGAACGTCATACCTCCTGAAGAACATGGCTCGTTCAGTTGTTGAAATCTTGACCACAAAGCAGGAACAACAACACGGCATAACTTCAGAAGCACATCATTAACCAGTCATGCCGAGAAAATGTCAAAGATAATGGGATATTAGTTAGTTGGTAGTATTAACTGTTGCTGAGACGTCACACGACTAGTGTCTCTGGGATACTAAAGTGAATTACTATATATTTAATATCGATACGTGTACACTGCTAAATTAGTGATAAATGTAACACTTCGTAACACTTTTGTATGATAGGAACTAGCATACATTTTGAATTACTGCACATGTTAGATAACGTAAAAGTAATAAATTCTTTTCCATCAGGTGCGTCAGTTCACTTTGGACGCGTTTTTTTGAGGAGATACTGCAGAAGCAGCTGCAGGAAGAGAAAGAAGTCCGTCTTGCTCCGGTTAGTATAAATTCAAACAGTGTAAGGAATAGTAGCATTTGGTTTCAAAGTGAATTTTTCGTTTTCTCAATACGTGATAACTTACTCTCAAAGATGATACTAGATACTGGTCTGCCTCCGGGTGTTTGGCCGAATGGTTGTGTTCATTTTGTGCACAATACTTCAACGGACGTCCCAGCCATCAACTTCATGTGCTGCGAACTTTGCGGTAATGTGTACTCTCTGCTTGACCAAATCAGTCAGGGAACGTTGCACGATCTGAAGAGATGGCTCGGACGGTTGTTGAAATGTTGACCATAAAGCAGGAACAACAACACGGCATAACCGCAGAAGCACATCATTAACCAGTCGTGGCCAGCAAACGTGTGATAATGTGATATTAGTTATTTGTTTGTATTAATAATTGCTGAGAAATAAAACGAGTTGTTTTACTGGGATACTAAACTGAATTACTATATTCGTAATATCGATATCTGTACCCTGCTAATTTGTGATAAATGTTACGATAGCATAAATTCTGAATCACTTCACATGTTAGATAACATGAAAGTAATAAGATCTTTTCCAACAGGAGCGTCAGTTCACGCTGGACGCTTTTTTTGTGGAGTTGCTGCAGAAACGGCTGCAGGAGAAGAATTAAAATTGTGCTGTTACGGTGAGTCGTACTTACATTGTTGTAGAGAACAACATATTTTGGTTTCTAAGTGTATGTCTCGTTTCATGACCACATGGTAGCCCCCTTCAGAAGGGGAATCTTGAAGATTTTCCGAGTCTACAGTTTTACGATTTTTTATATAACTGAAATGCTATCAGCTTAGATATATCACCATGGCTACCAAATTCTATGGTCGACCCATAACTTTTGTCGGTACCCACAGACTGCCCTTGTTTTATAGCAGTTCTGAACTATGATCAGCTACATAATCCTTTCGCGATCTACATATCTTTTCGCTCTAGTATTGGTAGAATATACTTAATGTCAAGAATCAATGGTACATACAATACGGTTGGCTGCCCTTTTACATTACGGTGAGCCTTTCAGAAGAAATTCTCTTATGCCCCCTCCTGCCCGTAAAACAGTTTTCAGCACAGTGTCACCTTCAGGGTCCCACGATTATACTTGGTATTTTAACCTGATTTCTTATGCAGCATGATCGTTTATTTTTCTGTTATCCTTGAAGCTCTCCGAATTTGAACTGAACATTTACACAACTTGTTTTAAGAAACTCTAGTATTTCGGTATGGATGGATTTAGTGACAGACACAGTTCTCTCCGTTCCTTAATGAATATAGTTCAGCTGAGGATAATACATGCGTCTGCGTGAGATATCGACTAACTCACAAATATTCTGATCCTTCTATAAACTATATACCATCATGATTAATTTAGTAGATCATTTCACCACAATAGACCACACTCCGGGAGGAGTAAATAGGCAAACATTCACTGTCGGTAGTTTTCATATTTGCGATAATGAGTGTTCTAGGGTTCATCAGTTGTTGCGATAGAAACACTCCTTCTATGGATACAGGAAACGACCATTTATTAGCATGGGGTTCTACGATAATTTAGCACTTTCCTTTACAGATGCCGTATATGCCGTATCAACCCACCACAATAGGGCGACGTTTATAATTTTGAAATTTATATTTGTCGCCAGGTCACTCTGGAGTCCTCCGCGCCCACCTTGGAGGTCTGTACGTCACACCGCGCAGCTCTTGAGATCCGCCATGCAGACGCTGGATGTGTTCACGCGTGGCCACCAACGCGACGTCTGGAGAAAACCGTCTGGCTGGTATATGTGCGACCGCGACACCGCGGCCAATACCACCTGAAACCACAGTTACCAGTCCAATAAATCTTAAGGATTAAATATAAGAGACGTCTCGTCATTTCTTTTGTTTGCAACAGGCGACGTTGTGGTAATGCAGGGGACTCGCATGACGGTGGTTGAAGTTCTCTTTCGACCAGCAAGATCTAGGGGTCGATGGCATCTCTTAGTATATTAAGGCAAACGCAGTAATGGTTCCATAGGAATAAAACTCATTCGATTTTCTCTCCAATGCGAGCCCTGTCTGCCATTACCTCACCGTCAATGAAAGTGGAAGTTAGACGTGCATAATTCCTACTTGTTATTTTTATTAGAGTTACAAAATGAATATAAGCAATAATAGTCATAAAAAACTGTTGTGACAATGGCACAGGAATAACAAAATTTGGAATCCGCAAGACCTCTCTTTCAAAATTTGCGTATGAAGCTTTACGGGTAAATCATTGACACTAATGATAACACTCGGAAGACTAGAGTGACTATAAAATGTCTGCTCCTAAGGATATCAAAGTAGTCCCTATAATCGCGATATTTACTATTCAACTCAGTGAGCCACATATAATATGGCCCTACACACGCAGAAACTAAACGTCATCAACATTTGACGCCCTCAGCATACATTGTTCTATCATTAACTACTGTCGACTCTTGTACGTAGAAAACTAGACTGATCAGCCAGAACATTACGACCATCTACCTAATAGCCGGTATGTCCACCTCTGACACGGGTATCAAGGGCGACGTGTCGTGGCAGGGATGCAGTGAGGCGTTGGTAGGTCTCTGTAGGGAGTTGGTACCACATCTGCACTCACCAGTCGCTTAATTCCCGTAAATTCCCGTAATTTGCACTCTGTCCAGCATTAAACTCTAATGTTAGTTCAACCATACTTGGTCGCCCGTCCTGTTTTACCAGTCTGCCCAGCTTACGACCTCCAACATCTGTAATGAGGGGTGGCCCCTGCAAAGTCATGCAGTTTCCGAAATGGACGTGCCAAGCCTCCGGGCCGACGCAATCAGCCCTCGATCAAATTGGGACATATCGCGGGTCTCCCCCATTCTACACGCGGACGGCACGCTCACCGATACTAGATGCACCGTGAGTTTGTGTGACTAGCAGTCATTCCTCGCCATGTGACGCTACTATCGCCTGTACCAGTTTACATCGACAGTGGGTCGGTGGCCATAACATTCTGCCTGATCAGTGTCTGTGGGTGTGAAGTAGTAGGTATGTAAACACACTCAGCAGCTGGTGATAACAGAAGCGTGACGAGTGTTGAATTGGTTCAAATGGCTCTGAGCACTATGGGAGTCAACTGCTGAGGTCATAAGTCCACTAGAACTTATAACTACTTAAACCTAACCAACCTAACCAACCTAACGACATCACACACATCCATGCCCAACGCCGGATTCGAACCTGTGACCGTAACGGTCGCGCGGTTCCAGACGGTAGCGCCTAGAACCGCTCGGCCACGCTGGCCGGCCATGACGAGTGTCTTTGCAAGTGGGACACATAAATCAAAGCACACTTGGTGCAGTCAAACTGATGCTGCAATTCACTGAACTGCACTGGCAGAATAACAATTTTCTAGCATGTGGATGTAACCTCAAACGAGTAAACAAAGGAATGAATAGTGCGACCATAATGCTCAGCCTTAAGGGCGACTCAGAATTCAGAGAGAGTTCGCGAACGGTGCTACTTATAATGTGGCACCTATCCCCTTGATTAGTTGTAACGTTAAATTTTACTTTCAGGGCTAATGTCACAGAGGAAAATGCTGTTGCAGGAGGCACGTTTTTGTTTCATTTTTTATTTACTTCACCTAAAGCAAAGAAGAGTCGTTTGGAACATTTATGAGGGTACGACATGAGCTATATGTGCAGCTTATACATCTGGATCACCTAGACGTAAGGATTTTGCCACATACTGGAGCATTCTGCAATGTTCATGGCTGTACAGGTAACTTCAACCTGAAGAAAATGACTCAGCTGTTATGTCTGAAAAATAAAGTAATGAAAATGTTTAAGAATATTTGGGTAATTAGCCCGCATCTCGTGGTCGTGCGGTGGCGTTCTCGCTTCCCACGCCCGGGTTCCCGGGTTCGATTCCCTGCGGGGTCAGGGATTTTCTCTGCCTTGTGATGGCTGGGTGTTGTGTGCTGTCCTTAGGTTAGTTAGGTTTAAGTAGTTCTAAGTTCTAGGGGACTGATGACCATAGATGTTAATTCCCATAGTGCTCAGAGCCATTCATTTGGGTAATTTAAAGATATTTCGTTACATAACAACGATAAGTAACTTCTTTTGCACCTCTCTAAGGACTTTTGTGTGAAATAATAACGTAAAGGGAAAATGTTAATATTTGCAACATTTTTCGTCAGTTGCAGTTTAGATTATCTTTTATTATATAGATACAATCTGATTACAAATATACTGTATATTATAGACCTCTGAAGTGGCTAGCACGATTAGGCGAAAACGTTTGGTAAACACACGTAACTTCGGTAGTAAAGGACGGAATATCCTCTTATCTCTATGATAAAACCCAATTAGATTTTTCGCAGATGATAAAGTCATTTACCGTCTTGTAAAGTCATCAGATGACCAAAATGAATTGCAAAATGGTTTAGATAAGATATCTGTATGGTGCGAAAAATTGCAACAGACCATGAAAAAACAAGGAGTGAAGTTATTCACATGAGTACTAGAAGAAATCCGCTAAAATTCGATTACACTATAAGTCACACAAATCTGAAGGCTGTTAATTCAACTTAATACTTAGGAATTACAATTACAAATAACCTAAACTGAAACGATCACATAGATAATGTTGTGGGTAGAGCAAACCATAGACTGTGATTCACTGGCAGAACACTTAGTAGCAGCATCAGGTTTACTAAAGAAACTGCTTACACCACCCTTGTCCGCCGGATTCTGGAGTATTGCTGCGCGGTGCGAGATCCGCATCAGGTGGGACTGACGGATGACATCGAAAAAGTTCAAAGAATGGCGGCTCATTTTGCATTATCTCGAAATAGGGGAGATAGTGCCACAGACATGATACGTGAATTGGAGTGTCAATAATTAAAACAAAGGCGTTTTTCGTTGCGACGACATCTTCTCATGAAATTTCAATCACCAGTTCTCTCCCTCGATTGCGAAAACATTGTGTTGGCACCCACCTACATAGGGAGAAATGATCATCATGATAAAATAAGCAAAATAAGGGCACGCACAGAAAAATTTAAGTGCTCGTTTTTCCCGTGCGCCGTTCGAGTGTGGAACGGAAGAGAGCTTGAAGGTGATTCGTTGAACCCTCTGCCAGGCACTATATTAAGAATAGCACGGTAATCACGTACACGTAGACAATTTAGCTCATGGTAGCCGTTAAAAATAGAAGGAATACAGAAAAAATCGAAATGGCAAGTAATAACTCCCGACCTACAACAGGAAAAGCTAGGATAAGGCGATATAACGTAAAATTATAAGGTACTTCAGTACTGCATTTGATAGTTTATGGATATGGAAAAAATGTAAGGTGAAACAAATAATTTTTCGTCCTAAAATGTGGCTGGTGTTATGCAATACGATAATGGAATAGGAAAGTGAATTATATTCGTCACAGTTGTGTAAATAACTTTCAGAATGTTGTTAGTTACACTGTGCCTAAGGTCGGCCACGCTGGAATATCTGTTTTCAGAATAATGCGATAGCAAAACCTTCTACTGCTGAATACAAACAAACTTCGCCTCCCACTCCAAACACTTGAACAGCACCATGACTTGTACATTTCAATAAGTCTCTTTCACATTGTTACGAAAATGTTAGATACACAGCTCCTAAATTTATTTATCCTTGTGATGTCGTTCAGTAGATTGCTAGGTCTGTACCATTTTAACGTATTTTCTAAATATATTACCACCACAACAAATCAGCTGAAGCCTTTTAGCTTATTCATCATTCGATACTGTTAAAATTTAGTAAGTCCCTCTAGAATCATGCGTGGGCTACATGGTATTCAGGTCCGCTAAGAATAAAACCCGATCCCCCCTGTTTGCAAACATTACCTGGGAAGAGGTAATCTATCTGGAGGACTCTGATCTATTACATCAAAAGTAGAAACTGGTGACGTTGGTATAACACAGCACACAAAGACGTAGAACTTAAAGGTACTGGACTGGACGCCCATTTGTTCGATTATTGGACGGACATAGGTATCTCTTATTCCGAAGATATAAAGGTTCGTTAAAGATGTGGACGATTAATTTACTTTAACTGAAGCATAATGAAACGAAATAAAAATCTCTGTTGGTATCGTAGTTATTCATCTAACGATTCTTCACAATTTTGCGGCGTTTCACGTGAATTCGACACAAGGTTGTTAGAGGGCAGTTGTCAAAACTTGTTAAATGACAACACTCCAGTGCTGCTTCAGAACCTTTCATCGTTGGATTTATGAGCTCAGATACAGTCTTAGTTTCAGGATGGCTACATTTATTTGTGTACTTTTACTAGAATCTGAAAAGGTCCCCTGCAACCAACACTATAGCATAGTTACTTAACAATACATTGCACGCATAATAAGATGTACTTCGTTAACTATGTCATATGTAACTCCTTTTCCAGAAAACAATTCTTGTTTCCTTCACAATAAATGAATTGTTGAGACGTCTTGCTGTCGAGTGTCATAGTACTTCGAACTATGAAATAAGTTCTAAATCAAAAGCAGATTGGAGCACTTTCCCTCTGCGACGCTCCGATTCCCTGTAGCTACCTCTCAAAGAAACTGTGAGCGTCTCACAAGGAAAATTCTGGCCTCCTAAGGCAAACGGTGAAAATACAGCTACTGCATTTTCTAAAATTCACAACAGTCTCATTACACATCTCACGGCTAAAATCAAAATAATCGCCAACAATAATTGTACTTAAAGAACTTTATGTAGCAGTGACTACTAACGTATATTCTTTAACCCAGCAAGGGACCAAAATAATACTCTGTTGAATCGTCAGTTGACATCTAACGAACTACGTGTTTTTCCTAATCGTTCTGGTTTCGTACATTTCGTACAATATAATTAAAACGGGAAATCAACGGTGGTCGTTTTTAAAAGAGTTCCACACACGTCTACCAGTGACAATCCACAAAATTCCGATAAGAAGTCTAAATGACTTTCCACAGTACACAATGCTGTGGCTTCATCCTGCTCATCTGTAGAGCAATTCCGACAGGATTCACTATCGCAAGATATTCTGTTATAGTCGCTCTAAACAATCAAACTAATCAACATGTGCCATGGCAATAGCGCAGTCGATAATATCGCTTGCAGGCAATTACAGAATGTAGAGAACTCATGCTTCCCTACTTCTAAATAACAGCATTGCTCACATCTGGGCGAAAGCTGTGTGCTGTTATGTCGTTACAGCACCACAGCACATCGCTCGAGCATTTCAACTGCTACATTTACCTCTCCCGTCCAGTAATTGCCATCCTGCGAGGTAAAAACGCATTACGTCTTTACTAAACCGATTAACAGCTGTGACCGGCCGTGATTTCGTGTGGAGGAGACAGCCGTCGTTGTGTGCGCCCCTCCCCTCCTAAGGCCAAACAGGGGCGAACTCTCGCGGCCGGGGGTACGACACTGTGTCTCAACTATGGTGAATAATTGAAGAAGACGAGAGCCTTCGACGACACCCGTCCACTTTGACAAATAACGTCATCACAAGCCGCAAAATGCAACACAATTTTGATTTAAAAATGGCTATCAAGACGTCATAATCACCAGATCCCATAAAACAAAAGTATAGAAATCAAATTCAGAAACATAAAAATTCTGAATAATAAATGTTGAGCCTTATGAGTAAAGTGTGGCAATTTGGGGAGTTATATTCTCAAGTAAAAACCACAGAATCCCAAAAATGCTGAAGTATACAAAACAACCAGAAGAGTACGATGAAGAATAGTGTATGAGGTTGGCATCGAAAATGCAGAAATAAAGCATCAAATTAGAGAAATTCAACTGATATCGAAGACATCACACCATATATATAAATTAACAGAAAAGCCAGACACCAATACAAAAAACCAAAAGGCAATATCAGGACAGAAAGCGAAAAAGTAATACCAGTACTGGTAGCCAATGTCACGAAAGTTAACGAAATACGGTAGCAAGCACATCACTTATCAACATAGCTCGACCAAACACTCCAATACCGATACAGAAAGCAAGAAATTACAGAAATGGACAAAATGCAGTTACATGGATTCACTAATACACCTCAACAGAAAATCGCAAAATCCCTGAAATTACGGGTAAAAACTCTTTGTGTTCTTGGACGTGACTTGTTACGCACTAATCTGGATCTTGCGACTTCATTCTGTAGGCAACCCAACAGAACTAATTCTACTACACCTTTGACCATTACTTTCAATTACTAACATTGCTTTCTTCACACTTTACGTTAGGTTAAAGAGTCTTTATTTACAATAACCTTTTGAAGACTTACGTTTTTCTTAATTGTTGCCGGCCGCTGTAGCAGAGTTGTTCTAGGCGCTTCAGTTCGGAACCACGCAGCTGCTTCGGTCGCGGGTTCGAATCCTGCCTCGGGCATGGATGTGTGTGATGGCCTTAGGTTAGTTAGGTTTAAATACACTCCTGGAAATGGAAAAAAGAACATATTGACACCGGTGTGTCAGACCCACCATACTTGCTCCGGACACTGCGAGAGGGCTGTACAAGCAATGATCACACGCACGGCACAGCGGACACACCAGGAACCGCGGTGTTGGCCGTCGAATGGCGCTAGCTGCGCAGCATTTGTGCACCGCCGCCGTCAGTGTCAGCCAGTTTGCCGTGGCATACGGAGCTCCATCGCAGTCTTTAACACTGGTAGCATGCCGCGACAGCGTGGACGTGAACCGTATGTGCAGTTGACGGACTTTGAGCGAGGGCGTATAGTGGGCATGCTGGAGGCCGGGTGGACGTACCGCCGAATTGCTCAACACGTGGGGCGTGAGGTCTCCACAGTACATCGATGTTGTCGCCAGTGGTCGGCGGAAGGTGCACGTGCCCGTCGACCTGGGACCGGACCGCAGCGACGCACGGATGCACGCCAAGACCGTCTTCAACGATGAGAGTCGCTTCTGCCTTGGTGCCAATGATGGTCGTATGCGTGTTTGGCGCCGTGCAGGTGAGCGCCACAATCAGGACTGCATACGACCGAGGCACACAGGCCCAAAACCCGGCATCATGGTGTGGGGAGCGAACTCCTACACTGGCCGTACACCACTGGTGATCGTCGAGGGGACACTGAATAGTGCACGGTACATCCAAACCGTCATCGAACCCATCGTTCTACCATTCCTAGACCGGCAAGGGAACTTGCTGTTCCAACGGGACAATGCACGTCCGCATGTATCCCGTGCCACCCAACGTGCTCTAGAAGGTGTAAGTCAACTACCCTGGCCAGCAAGATCTCCGGATCTGTCCCCCATTGAGCATGTTTGGGACTGGATGAAGCGTCGTCTCACGCGGTCTGCACGTCCAGCACGAACGCTGGTCCAACTGAGGCGCCAGGTGGAAATGGCATGGCAAGCCGTTCCACAGGACTACATCCAGCATCTCTACGATCGTCTCCATGGGAGAATAGCAGCCTGCATTGCTGCGAAAGGTGGATATACACTGTACTAGTGCCGACATTGTGCATGCTCTGTTGCCTGTGTCTATGTGCCTGTGGTTCTGTCAGTGTGATCATGTGATGTATCTGACCCCAGGAATGTGTCAATAAAGTTTCTCCTTCCTGGGACAATGAATTCGCGGTGTTCTTATTTCAATTTCCAGGAGTGTAGTTCTAAGTCCACGGGACTGATGACTTCAGATGTTACGTCCCATATTGTTCAGATCCATTTGAACATTTTTTTTTCTTAATTGTTGATGTATCAGCTTAGCTTTTCTTATTCAGTAATATTACTATTACTCTTCACTAAGTTATTAATTTCATTACATTTCAGGTTGGCTCACCTTTGAAAAAAACGTGTGTAAAAGTTCACATAAGTTGTAATCACTGTGTACTCACGTTACCAAGACAACCAAAGATAACGTTTAAACTCCAGTTGATTAAGAGCGTAAGCGGAGTACAGCGTAAACACACCTTTTGTTAAGTAAGTAATTTTGTCGCTTCAGTAACATGCCCACCTCATCAAAATTTGCAGCGCTATGTATATATCCAATACAGATTACAAACACAGCATAAGGTGATAATAGTGCCCCTAACGATAACAAACCAACGTTCCGCACACGTATGACATCACCCACCACAACACCAATACGTCACAGCTCAAGCCCGACAGGCGATATCGAAGTTACAGGTCGAGTAAATTACTGTTTTGTCATATCACCTACATTCTGACTTTCCCAAGTCAGTTTATTTTACTCGTTAAATTAACGCCACAGTACTGCTGTTCTGCACTGCAGTGACTGACGATGATTGTCTACTGAAACAGCAATCAGTCTTTGCAGTTGATACACTTTTCTGTTTCATCCTGTTGGCGGTAGACATCTCCATGCTTGTAATACTGGAGGCATCTGACGAGGAATATGTGTCCCGCCGTGACTATGCATTTCTGTCGTTCCCATAGTTTTCGCTTTGGTTACATGTTGTCGGAAGTCTCTATACCAATAAGCGCTGAATGTTGTGACGTCTGTGCAAAATGCTGCTGTTTCTGCAACGATTCCTGGTGTTGCCAGCTTACTAACAAGTGAATAATCCAAGAAGCAATAGCCCAGATTAACTTTTCCAATCTAACATAAATGCCCACTTTAAGTTGCACCAGTTCCTTGCTATCGTGCAGAGCGATGAGAACTTACATGTGGTGAGCCATTGGATACCTTTACTGTATGCAGATTCTGGTACTTCTTGAACAGAAGTCACACACAGGAATACACTCAGCCGAAGAATGAAGTACTGGTCATAGCTTCTCTTCTAACAGCAACTTCTCGTAGTTAGTTTTCCAACGAAAGGCACTAAGCGGCTGGAAAAAAGGGCTGGTCAACCGCGTTTTCAATAAAACACACATAGTTATTGGCCTATATCACTGACTCCGTTTGGTTCTGGAAATGTGGAACATGTTTTATGAACACGCATTACGACCTTCTTCGAGATCGAGGAAGATTTTCTACAAAAATCATTACGGATTCCACAGGCAGACATCCAGCGACATTCATTTCAATATCATCGTCAATAAGATCTAGAGCAAAGAGAATGAGACCCAGGTTAATGCTGCTTTTCTTCACTTCGCCCTGTCGCACTTTTAGTGAACAAAGTACGAGCAAGCATCGGTTCGTTCTGTGGCAAGCGGAGCAGTGGATCCCAGAGAAATATTCATCTGACGGAATATTACAGTGCAAAAAAATTTAAAATTTAAAATCATCCATTCTTCTGCTTCTATGACAGAAAAGTACTTATGTATGAGGCGTTGATGATTGCAGACAGTTATCAAAGAAGTCAAAAAAGAAAAAAAGACGGATTTGTCCAGATCGCGATATTTTAGGAAAAGGGGTTTTACACAACAACTGGATAGAGTTTGTAGGCAGAAAATGGAAAGACAGTTCGTCGGCGCTCCTTCTTCCGTCCTTTATCTGCGGCTACCAGTGAACTCGCTTCAGCAGACCGGCGGTAGGAAAGTCGAGCAGAAACCTACCGTACTGCAACTCGCACCAGGCTGCACACAACGTAACTATTCCAAGAATCGGGAAAAGGCCTTAATTTTGAATGAAAGGTGGAAGCACTGCCAAAACTTTGCTATATTCTTAACCTTGATATTGTACACGTTCACTTCAAAGCCCGTGCTAATCTTAACACAGCCATGCACAAACCCTTTCATTCGCGTTATCAAGCTTTTGATAACGTATTACCCATAATCTGAACAGCTACTAAGCACGGATTGTTCTTAAATGAAAATGCCCGAAATTCTCTTAAGTTTTCGGTGTCTAATACACTCAAGTTGTTAATCATCGATCTCCTCAATATGCCACGGGAAATTACTGCCTTTTCTCATAGACAAAATTGCTTAAAAATGCATTCTTTCTAAAAAACGCATTGCCTTCACTTTAAAACACTTTTGAGGCATGTAGCACAAGGTCAATGTAAAAATATTATTGACCTTTGTTAGTCCACGCTTTTCACGACCAACCAATCAAGAAATAACACGCTTTCGAAATGTACTTTTTCTCGAAATAAATATTTAGCATTCTGATATTTTGTTTATATTTTAAGTTATTCCCTATTTTCACTTGCACTCTAATTAGCTTTCCTTACCCCATAGACTTACTTGACATATTATGGTACAAAATTCCCCCGTCGTGTAGCGTTCATCAGTAGAAGAGTGATCTACAAATTTACTTTAGACCAAATTCGCGCATCATTGACACTACTAAAAGCATATACAAAACTGTACAGAGATAAATAAACAAAAATCCTTCAAGAAATCAACAGAACAATTCACAAAAACATGCTCTTTGCGTGTTTCTTGAATGTCTCCATGCACTGCTGTTCTCTGTTGGATGAAAATTAGAACTACGTACCCGATAGACAGGTTCTAGACACAATCATCAGATTCGCCAATATCGTTACACACTCTCTAATACTGAGTGATCTGTTGTAGTTTGTGGTGTTTCTGAGCTTGCACTTCGTGGAAATTGTGGATGCAGCAACTCATCAAATCCATGAATTTCCCAACGTCTTCTACTTTTCATTAAGGTTTCATTGCTGGATCTGATACCGTATTTAACGATCATCTTCAGAAAGGCTGCTGTTTTCAAAGGCACATGTAAACATATTCAAAATTATATTCGTTCTTGTATGATGGAGGTTTACTATTATAATAGTCAGATATGTTTCATGTAAGGGAAAACCTGTAGCAAGGTCTTTGTCATTCAAGACACCTCGTCAACAGAGCCCAAACACGTTAGGATAATCGCTTAGAGAAATCGAAATATAGTTATTTCTCAGAGCTACAATTGCACAGGTGTCATGAGTGGTCGTCTTTCAGGTGCACAGACTTTTCTGAATGAACATTTTGAACATGCCTATGTAGTTCGTTTTTATGCCCAAACGCAGGATCTAATTTTAACCTATGCAGAGAGTCGGATTACGGACGTTGGAAGATATTTGGTTGACCTTGGTGATCTTCTTAGTTTTACACATGTTCTTCACTGAGTGTTACTGACATAATGAGCAGGAAAGTCTGCCATTTTTCCTACACAAGGTGGAATTTTAAAGCAAGAACTGTGCAAGCTGAGTATGAAAATAGTGACTTGTAGAATGCCTGGAGAAAACTGAGAGTCGATGTCGACCAACCGTTACAATTATTTAAGCAACAATGCACCGTCTGAAATGAAGGTACCCTGCATTTGTATTTTGGTTGCCTGCATTTACAATCACACTCTGCCAACATTGCTGTATTGTACAGTCAATTACAAAAATGTTGTAGTTGACCCACTGTGTGTACAACAAGGGGTAGAACACTGCGAAAATATGTTCGACCTAACTTATCTGACATGATTTCCACGTGCAGAGAGCTGCTGCATCTTGCGCAGAGATGGTGACAGGAAACTGAATTCAAAAAGCGGTTGTTTCAAAAGAAGTGTGAGATAAAATTAACGCTCAAGTTGCTGAAAGTATTGAATTTACCGGATATTTCATAGTTGCAGTTTTATTTAATTCCGAAAAGTGTGTGTTGTATGCAGATCACTTTCTGCAAACATAGCTAGAGACCTCTTGCAAAATAAATCCCATCTTTGCAGGCAATAAACCGAGAACAGAAGTTCAGATATTAAACACGAGGAATGAGTTTAGAAATTTCTGAAATTCCTATTCGAAAGTAATTTGCAGAAACACTGTAGTCAACCAACGAATCTCCTGAAAATAACTGTTACCATACCGGCGACATATTCTGACGCTGTCCGATCTTTCTCTATCCTGAAGGTTTCCTGCGACGTGCTGTGAGTCAGCAGCTGCTAACAACAGTAGTAGCGCACTCAATCAAGAAGGACATTGTCAGCAGCGTTGTAGAATTCAGTGAATTGATTGAATGCTTCATTGACAGAGTCTCTGATCTTAATGAGCGGACATTGGATTATTCGTGCAAGCATCCGTCGTAATGTAAGTGTATTTCCGTAGAGTAGTTATTTTTTATTATTATTAAACCATGTGTGTTAGTCATTTGAAACGTTGTAGACCATTTTCAGTGAACCACTAGAGAAAAATGCGCGAACCGCCACTGGTACAATCTTACCGAGTAGCAGATCAAATGGCTGGTTTCAGGACATTCTAGCAAAGAGAAATAAGAGTTGTAACTCAAGGGGAAACATACACGTAGCGTAGGGGAGCTCTACGGGGCTATTAATGTTTGCAATACTCTGTATGTAAATGACTTAGCGGATAACGTCGTAAGCTATTGAAAGTTTTGGCCGGTTTCTTTTTCTAGGGGTTGGGATACGTAGTTGGCGCATTACAAGCCAAATACTGCTGAGTCTACAGTATACAATTTGAAGATACACATGAATCGAATGGACGGGAATTTTTAATGCAACATTGTAGTTTATAAATGATAGATTGCAATTAAATAAAATCTGCAGGTACTATCTTAACGACTTTAAATGATGAGTACGGTAGTAGAAGTACTTTTGAGAATGCGGTATATTTCTGCAAAACACTTATTGGTGTCGATGGTCCAGCAATGAAGTAAAATATGAGTTGAATAACAGGGAAATAATAGATTCCTACTTCACGGAATTAGTTATGATCAAGAACATAGCCCATGAGATATTTACTTCTGACAGTACACTATGTCTTCACTGCAGAAGCCATGGAAATCACACAAGAGCACAGGTCGGCACTCCGAAAGATTTCTATCCTCCGCGACCACGCGCAAAGCTGCTCCACTGTCCAAGACTTTCCTCCGACCGTGCGTCCCCCGCGCCGTCCTCCCTCCTATCCAGAACTTTCCTTGTCTTGTCTCAAACAGATGCTTTTCCCCCACTTCCATCCAGTCTCCCCATTCATGAGCGCTCCCCCCATGTCTCCAGGCCACGCATACTCACAAATCTATTGAAACACATACGAAAGGCTGGATTTACATTTAAACAACTTGAAATTAAATAAATATTCCTATGGGTGGACCATAAACACGCTCTAACACATATTATTAAACACATAAGCAAATTAAGTAGACATATATAAATGGAATAGCAAGCAAAAGTAGGTCAGTAGCCTAACGTATCTGTGCTGTCTAAAACACAGTAAATAATTGACCAGCTTCTTCATGAATAGCATATTTCGGGTATTAACACAGACAGAGAGGAATCAATATATTTATAAGCATGCTGCTACCGTTTTCTCGTGTAACTGTGGAGGTCTTATGGCCTGACGCAATCGACAGTAATCGGCCACTTTGACCTCCAATAACTCATGTACTGTTCAAGTCACATGCCTGTAATTCATACCAATTTAGGTTTACATTAATACCTTTATAAAGACACATCGGTCAACGAAATCAGATGAGCGCTTTAGATTTTGGAAATTCGTTGCTAGGTGTTACTCGTACAAGTTACAGTCGGATACTAAACTTTTAACTAATAAATATATTGAAAATATGTTTCCACCATCAGAATCGTGGTGCAAATAATGGTAATGTACATGTTTCTTTTTGAGGTATCATGATTCATCTGGCTACTATTAATTTATATACGAACTGTGAAATTTCTGCCATGACGGTTTCACAAAGTCCGCCATCCTTGACACTGTTGTTATACAAGTCTCTTTCATCGACACAGTGTCACCATGGAATACCCGTCCGCGCGGCCGCTGGACCCCTCTTGCATCGGCCACCGTCCGGCACCACGTGGTCAGACTGACGAGCGGCCTGCGCCTGCTGAGCAGCCTGTGTGGCCACGCCAGCTCCAAACTTTGATTATTTTCAGAGCGCCACAACTCGCCTGTTACCCCACATAATGGAATATTACATGAAATATCTGCGAATGGTGCATGGTACGGCCCACCATCAGGTGGCTTGTGGTGTATCTGTGTGAACGTAAATGCATACGCAAAAATGTTGCTGTTGCGGTCCACAGTCTGGAAACTAGCCTGATGTGGGTTTCGACGCTACTCTATCTTGGGCAAGCCTCTTAATCTTCGAATAACCACTGCAACTTACATAATTGCTTACCGTATTCATCTCTTGGTTTCCTTCTGTAATTTTTGCTCTACGTTTCAGAATATATCCTGACAAGCGCTTCCTCCTTCTAGTCAAGTTATGACAGAAATTTTTTTTTCTCCCAGTTTATGTTCAGTACTTCCTCAATAGTTACGCGATCTATCCATTTAATTTTCAGCGTTCTCCTACAGTGACACATTTCAAAGGTGCTATTCCCTTCTTGTCTGAACTGTTTATGTCCACGGTTCATATCCGTACAGCGCTACATTCAAGACAAATACTATCAGAACAGACTTTGTAACCTCCCCACAAAAATTTTAAAAGAAAAAGGACGATACTAATTAGAAGTGCTGATGGACGTGGCTCTATGCGTAACCTGCCCACAATGAAATGTACTGACAATGGCAACAAAAACGTGAAATTTGCAATCTGACTCAAATATAAATCCTTCAAAATTAAAGTCCATTCAGTGACAAGAATTTTCAATTAAACCGAAATATTGGTCTCTGGCCCTGTGTAAAACAATCAGAATTAAAGTCTTACCTCAGAATAAATAGATGTCACATATCTGCTCTTGTTGTTGCGCACCGCTCGGAGGAACTGCATTGCAAATAATAATATTCTCCTTTTTTTTTGTGATTCTAGTGAAATTTTTCTTCAAAAAGAAGTGGAATGAAATGGGAAGTGCAACGAGATCTTTAGTTCAAAAAAATTAAACTTTTGAAAAAATGCTTTTGAAATAAAAAATTATTATTGGGAGACTTGTTGGAGAATAATTACAATAAATAAAATTTTTCATTATCTAATGATTATATTAATTAACAGTATACCTTATTCCTCATCTTGACCATTGTTGCCGACCGCCTACATCACACAACCGCACTGCGCTGCTACTACTGACCGACCGCTCTGCATGACGACTACAGACTCAGTACTGCTCTCAACTAGACAGAGCTACAGACTCGCAACGACTGACTGACTGCTACTCTGCATAGCGACAACTAACTCGCAAAGACTACTACTGACTGAGAACCGCTCGCAACACTCGCGCGGTCAAGCGCATACTCTCTGGTCACAGATGCTACAATGCCTCGCCATCGCTGCTGCGTTACATACGTGTTTCATAACCCTCCACTCGGGGGGCAAAAATTTGGCAGCGATGGTGAGTCATTTGGACTTGCCAAGCGCGGCAAAATTTTTCTTTAATTAACAAAATCCTACAACTTACAGAATATTTAAATGTTGTGCACACGCACTAAGTACAAAATATATCAGACAAGGACAAAATGTGAGTACAAAACATAGTAGCAAATCAGAAAAGTATATACAAATTATTTGACAGATAAAGTGCACAGGCACTGAAAAAAATTCTTTAGCATATTCAGAACAAATAAACAGACTGGCAAGAATAATTAGATGTAGTACATAAAGTATATGTTGTGCACACGCACTAAGTACAAAATATATCAGACAAAGACAAAATGTGAATACTAAACATAGTAGCAAATCAGAAAAAAGTATATACAAACTTTTGACAGATAAAGTGCACAGGCACTGAAAAAATTCTTTAGCATATGCAGAACAAATAAACAGACTGGCAAAAAATATTATGTTGACAAGTGTACATGCACTGAAAAATGTCTTTAGCATTGTCACAACAAATAAACATAATGGCAAAAAAAAAAAATTCATGTCCAAAGTGCACATGTACTGAAAAATGTCTTTAGTATTTTCACAACAAATAAACATAATGGCAAAAAAAAAAATTCATGTCCAAAGTGCACATGCACTGAAAATGTCTTTAGTATTTTCACAACAAATAAACATAATGGCAAACATCATGTCGACCAGTGACATAAGTGTACTCACACTGGAGTTTAGCGAATCGAAAAATGTATAACCTATGAACATAAATGATGTTACCAAAAAAAATTTTTTCTTTATGTGACAAGAATCAGGATAGGAAAGGGAAGGATTGCATCATGGTTGTAGCACTTTAGATTGCACACAGCTGCTCTGAAAGTCCATATCTTTCCACAGTAGTACAACACCAAGTGACACAACTTGAAGTTCTTTTCCCATCAGAATTTATCAGTGTAGCCAAGACACTGAACTGTCGTAGTAATGTTCCATGTTTTCATTTTGGCAGTACATTAGGTACACCAAACAGTGGGACCATAATAATGTCTTCATCGCTCATGGTGGTGGACAGCATGTCGTGTCAACACCACACTCTTACAAGGCACACCAACGTAGAATTAGTGCAAAACCAAATATAGTGCTCCATGATCACTGGGATAAACAGGACAAATGGACATTGCAGTAATTCAGGGTAGTCAGCTTATGAGGTGAAGGACATCAAGTCACATAATATTGACAATTACAGTCTTCATTGATAGTTCGTGGCATTCATAGCCCAGTTATTGAACATTTCTGTACCAAGTATGTAGTATTACAGAAAAATGTTCATTAATTGTTTTACATAGAATCAGTAGCCTTCTTTTCCTGGTTACAAAGCATTATGAAATAATCGCATTCTTTTCAGTTACAGAGTATAATTAAGAATCATTAACCTTCTCCTAATTACAGTTAATTAATCATTTGTCATTAATTAATCATTTGTCTAATTACAGTTAATTAATCATTTGTATAATTACAGTTAATTAATCATTTGTCGTTAATTAATCATTTGTCTAATTACAGTTAATTAATTAATCATTTGTAGCCTTAATTAATTACAAAGCATTATTAAACAGTACCATAGTTAATTAATTATGTGTCATTCCAATCTATTAAGAATCATTAGTCTTTTCCTAATTACAAAGCATTATGAAACAGTCACATTCATTTCCAACAACAAAGTATCAACATTGGAAACAAGAGCTAATCAATGGCATAATTAATAACAATTCGTGGAGTGACATTAATTATTGGCACTCAGTGGCCATCAAGTATTGAATAGAATAAAACATAGTTCATCATTCAGTATTATTCAGATCATTACAAAGTCATTATTAAAAATCAGTTAATTACAGTCAAATCATTAGTAATCACAGGCATTACAATAAACAGTGGCAGTTATTAGCTAGTGACAAAGCATTATTTTGAATATAGACTCATTAAGAGGTCATTACTCGAGTGACATGCTATTCTGAGTTGATCAGTATTATTCAGAATTATCATAAACTAGTGACATTATGTGGGACTGGTAATACATTTTTTTTGGTAGCAATGCATTGCGTTGGGATCGATAATTAATTGCTGAGGCATAATACTTTTTGCTTTTGACCTATTGCTGCAAATGAGGATAGGTAACGTCATTCGTCATGAGTCAGCTGTAGCAAGATTATGTAACAAGGCAGTACATGTGATCACATTTATAAATGATAAACACAAATGGGTAAAAAAAATATAAAAATGCAAGTACTAGAACAGGTATAATAAGTAACAGGTTTAGTAAGTGTCATGAAAAACTTCTCCTGGAAAAAATACAAAAACGGATTATTGACCTGAAAGAAGAAACGCACACTATGCTGAAAAGTAGTGAACTTCGAATTAACAAGTAGTGAAATGTGTATAAAATGTGTTCCATAGCTGTCCTTTCCAAAACTTTCCGTCATCCTACTATGCAATGTAACACCTGCTGTCAAAGCAAACCGCAACAAATACTTAAATAACTACGTAGCATAAATACATAACTTCAACATTATCCTCATCTGTAAAGAAAAAACTTCATTATCCATCACTTCATTATCCATATTATCATAACTTCATTATTATCACCACCTGTAAAGAAAAACTTCATTATTCATAATACCATTTCCTTCATCATTATTCATCAGTATTCACTATCATCTGCAAAAAATCACTTCATTACTCATTACCTAACTATTCCTTATCTCTAGCATATTTCATCACTAAAACTAAGATGTGTAGTTCAGTCTGACAGCCTGCATCAATCACCTTGTAATCTGAAAGAAAAAATTAGTTAAGACTGCTATTCTGTGATGAGTATAGTATAGTCTTGTTAATGCTTGTTAATCCTGATCCCTTTACTCTTCCTCATAAAGTTATTGCATCTCCTTTCGTTTATTCCGTAGGTGAAATTCCCATTTATGTTAAATTTATTTCTTAGAATCATCATTCCTTTCTGAAATTGATGAACAAAGATTAATGTCTTGCATTTAAATCCTATACCCACTAAATAATGACTGGTTTATGGTGACACAATTAACCATACAGCATAACATGACAGAAAACGTAATATGTCCAAGACATTGACAGTGTTCGGATGCGAAAAAATGTACACAGAATAATACAATGCAGTAGCAAAAAAAAATGTGAAACAGTCACGATGTTGAGATGTCATAAGGCAAAAAAAATGTCAAAGTCGACTGGTGTGTGTTATATCTTAACTATTTCATAGTACATACAAACAAAACTGGAGTACAGTCATATACACAAAAAAAATGGAAAATGTGCACGGTCTGATGTGTAACGACAAGAAAAGCGACCTGCTAACCTTACCTTGCCGGGCACTTGCCAAGAAAAAAAAATACGATAATCATCAATAAGTAGTCACATAAATATAATTGCAGAAATAGTCGTAAATGTGTAAATTCATCTGGAAAAATATGCACGGTCTGATGTGTAACGACAAGAAGAGCGACCTGCTAACCTTACCTTGCCGGGCACTTGCCAAGAAAAAAAAATACGATAATCATCAATAAGTAGTCACATAAATATAATTGCAGAAATAGTCGTAAATGTGTAAATTCATCTGGAAAAATATGCATGGTCTGATGTGTGACGACAAGAAAAGCGACCTGCTAACCTTACCTTGCCGGGCACTTGCCAAGAAAAAAAAATACGATAATCATCAATAATTAGTCAGGTGAATTAATTGCATTAGTAAATGGCATCATAGTGTGTTGAATCATACAGTGGTTTCACTCAATAAATGGTTTAATGTTTGAGATATGGTGATTGCCTTTCGATTTTCTGGTTCTCAAAGTTTCGACGTGTACAACATTGGGGTGAGGGATACTGCGAATCCGATACGGACCTGCGTATAGAAGTTCAAATTTACTGCACTTACCTTTTAATTTGCTGGATAAATAGTGTGTACGTACTAATATCTTCTGTCCAACGTGAAAGTCGCGGCGTGTACAAACCTGTTTTTGCTGTCTTCTCCGGCGCTCTGCGGCACGTTTGATGTTGTTCAGCGCAATGTCAATTATTTCGTGGTGTCGTAGGCGACGATTTTTGGGGAATTCTATTAATTCTTTAATTTTGTTCGGTGGTTCAACGTTTTTCAGTATAACAGTCGGAGATAGCATAGTGGATTCATTTGGAATGGAATTAATTACATCTTGGAATGAGAGTATGTGTGTATCCCAATCAATATGTCTTTTGTGGCAGTATATTCTGCACAGCTTACCAATTTCCTTCATTAATCTTTCACAAGGGTTCGAAGAAGCGTGGTACTTGGATATATAGATCGGAGAAATGTTTCTAGCTCGTAACATGCGTGTCCATACACTACTACGAAATTGAGATCCATTATCAGAAATTACTTTCATTACATGCCCTACATGAAATAGAAAATGTTTTACAAATGCTTTCGAAACAGTTTTAGCAGTAGCTTTGCGTAACGGAGTGAAAGTAACAAATTTTGAAGTGAGCTCAACAGCGACAAAAATGTAGCAAAAACCTCTGTTAGTTCTCGGAATCGGACCAAAAATATCTACTGCGGCCATGTGTCTTAATTTAACAGGTATAATGGGATATAATGGAGGAATATGTGAAGTGGTGTCTGATTTACCTTTCTGGCAAATTTTACAAGACGCTAAAACTCGTCGTATACGTTTTTCCATGTTGGTAAAATAACAGTTCTGTCTCAGTATAAGAAAACATTTTCGTGCTCCGTAATGTGCGTAACTTAAATGAGTGTACCAAATTAGTTTGTTAACCAGTTCGTCAGGAATGCATAATAACCAAATGTTGCTGTCAGGATGAGAGCGGCGAAACAGAATGTCATTGCGTACAGTGTAGTGGTTCCTAATCGTAACATTTTTCCTATCTTGCCAAAGGTGTTTAATTTCTTTCCACACATTGTCCTTATTTTGTTCTTGTGCTATGTCCTGTAATGACGATGAAATAAAATTTTCAAATGCAACTTGTTGAATGTACATGACGCTGAAATTTGCTTTGCAGAAGTTGGTTGCTACGTCTTGCTGATTGTTGCCGAGAGAACGCGATAGTGCGTCTGCTATAACATTTTGTGTGCCGGGAATATGAACAATCGTAAAATTAAATTCTTGTAAATATAGTTTCCATCTACTTAATCTGTCGTGAGTAAATTTAGCTGAAAGCAAAAATTGTATAGCTCTATGGTCTGTGTAAACGGTGGTATGTCTGCCATAAAGAAAGTGCCGAAATCTCGTAAAAGCCCATACAACACATAATGTTTCAAGTTCTGTGACGGAATAATTTCGTTCAGCAGGTGACAAAATGCGACTTGCAAATGCGATGTTTTTAATTACTGTAGAACCATCTTCTTCTATTTCCTGGAAAATGTGTACGCCTAAGGCGGTGTTGGAACTGTCGGTAGCAATGGAAAAATTTCTAGTAAGATCGGGGTGCGATAACAGTGGAGCATTCAACAGAGCATGTTTCAGGTTCATGAATTCAGAGTGTGCTTGCTTATCCCAAGACCAAATACTGTTTTTACCTGTTAATTGACATAATCTAGGCGTGTCTAAAGCGGAGTGATGAATAAATTTGCGAAAAAAGTTAATTAAGCCCAAAAAACTGCGTAGTTGTTTCTTCGTCGTAGGAACAGTAATGTCACGTAGAGCTTGAAGTTTTTCCGGATCAGGTGCAATGCCTTCTGCTGAAATTACGTGTCCAAGAAATTTTATAGAAGTTTTGCCAAAGTGCGATTTACTGAGGTTAACTGTGAGTCCTTGTGCATGAAAAGTTTGTAATAGTTGTTCAAGAATCATATTGTGTTCAGACCAGTTAGCTTCTGCGATAAGAATATCGTCTACATACGTCGTAATTCTGTCTTTAAGTTCTGTCGGAAGTATTGTGTTCAAACCGCGAATAAAAGCTGCAGAAGAAATAGTTAAGCCGAACGGTAGTTTGCAAAATTGATAACAGTCGCCGAAACAGAGAAAAGCTGTATATTTTCTACAATTCGGATGAAGTTGAATTTGCCAAAATCCCGATTTCAAATCTAATGTGGAATAAATAGCTGTACCGTGAAATTTCTGTAAAAGTTCCTCTAATGTCTGTGGTCGATCTGTTTCATTAATAATAATGTCATTAATGTGACGTGAATCAAGTACAAGGCGAAGTGAGCCATCTTTTTTCTTAACAATATGTAGCGGGTTTATGTACGGACTAACTGCTGGTTCTATAATTCCTTGGTCGAGCATATCCTGCAATTCTTTTTTAACCTGTTCTCTGTGAATGTATGGAATAGGATAATGCTTTGCTTTAAATGTGTCATGCGGTTTGACTTGAAATTCATACATAAAGCCGGACATAGTACCAGGAATGTTGTCAAAAACTGGAGCTTGCTGTAAAAGAATTTTGTGTAATTGCGTTCGTTCGTCGTCTGTAGTTGCACTGCTCTCTTTAACCTTATCAGAAATTAACTGCATAACGTCGTAGTCAGCTTCGTCTGGAGTATTATAGTTATGTACGTACTTATCCGTGAACAATGTGGGATTACAGTCTATGTTACGTGTTGCGGAAATGACCTCTGTGCGGTTAATTGTTTGTTCTTCCGCAGATAAAGAGTGCTGAAATTCTAAAGCAAGTTGTACATTTTCATCCTTTAACATTAAATAAGAATTCTGAAAATCAATAACTGCGTCGTGTTGTACCAGAAAATTCGTACCTAAAATAACGTCTGTTGTCAATAAAGGAACAATCCAAAAATTAGAGTGAAAAGTGTGACCTGCGATACAAAATGATAAATGCGTCTGTAATTTAACGTCTACTCCTTTACTTGATACTGCTCCCTTCACTTTTGTTTTGCCTAAAGGTAATGTCGGATAGGTATTCTCTTTGTTGCACTCGTTGAAAGTCTCCTCATTTATTACAGATATAGGTGAGCCGGAATCAATTACTGCTGAGAATTTCGATGAACCAATTTTGATTTCAATAACAGGATGTGAAATGGTTTTCTGAATAACTGGTCTTTCCTGTAAAAGAGTGTCTCTGATGTCGTCAAAAGTAATTACATTTTCGTGAACAACATTTTGCGTGTCTAAGGTAGTGCTTGTATTATTGGAAGATGCGTCCTGTACATTATCTAGTCAGATTCTATCTGACGTGTTATTATTATTAGGAGGATTCTGTGGCATTTCGACTATTTGAACTGTTCTATTACTTCTTCCAGGCGTGTTACGCTCTGGATGGTACCTACTGTCGGGTTCATTCATGAGAAAATGTTCTTGCGTATGATTTTGCTGTTGGTATGACCGACTGTTGTTAGATGTTCGCTGAAAATTGTCCTCATTATTTTTACGTCTGTCGTAATAGTCATTCCTATACGGTGCATTACGATAGGAATTGAAATACTGTCTTCTTTGTACGTAGTTGTTTCCTTGCTGACGTACGTTACTATTTATTGGACCAGGGGCTATACGTCCACGCGGCGAAACATTAAAGCCTGGTTGACCTTGCGTATTCCATTGTTGGTTAGGTATGTTATCCGGCTGGTTTTGATGTTGTTGTTGTGAAACATCTCTATTGTTACTAAAGTGTTGTTCCTGTTGCTGAAAATTTTGACGGTATTGATAATTACAATTTTGCCGGTTATTAAAGTTTTGGTAGTTGTCGTTCCTAAAACGTCTGTTATTTTTCCGATTGGAATTACGTCCCTGATCATAATTGCAGTACTGTTGTTGACCTTGGTTGTTACTCGAAAAGTTTTTGTTTACAAAAGAATAATCGGATTGCTGTACTTCCAAGAGCTGTAAAAGATCCCTGAATGCTGAAATGTTTTCTTTTTGCTGGCCTGTTAGAAGCGACACTCTTAATGACCGTGGTAATTTGGAAATGCATAATTGTATAAGTGCAGATTCACTGTACGGTTCACTTAGGTACTGATTTTGTTGGACCATATGCTCAAAAAATTGCGTTAAACTGGGAAAATTTGAGTTTTCATAGTTTGGCAAACTAATTAGTTGATCTTTAATTCCGCGCTGTGTCGTCTTCGACCAGTACGCTGACAGAAAAGCATTCTGAAATTCCTCTACCGAGTAACACTGTCTCGCGATCGGTCTCATACGAGTTGCCGGTTCGCCTTCCAAAAAACTGCAAATAAATTCAAGTTTATGTGTTACAGGCCAAGTCGGTGGAAGAGCAAAGCTAAACTGTTGAATCCAATCCAGTGGGTGAATCTGCGTTCTATCGTTTTTAAATATTTTGAACTTTCTTACTGACAGAAAATGTTTATAGTCGAAATTATCATCTCTGTGTAATGAAACAGGTTCAGGATCGTAAGAGAATCTATTGAACTGCGGTTGATCGGAATCTAAGTCCCGTACTCTCTGTAGATTACCCAAATTATACGCGCTGCGTGAGTCTGACACATGTTCATAAAGTGGCGTCTGTTGTGGTATGTTATTAACTGACATGTTTTTCATCTCTGTTACTTCTTGTTGTAAATTTGATAACTTCCGACGTAAAGTGTTGTTAGATGAATCGATTTCATTAATTGTCAGCTGTAAATTTTGAAATTCAGGTGTTTGGATAAAAGAAACCGGTGCAGTATCGTCTGATTTATTGTCATTAGTATTTTCGATAACATCAATACGACTGGCCAATTCATCACATTTTTCAGTCAGTATTTTAACCTGATCATCGGTTTTAGAATCAGACGCATTAATCTGTTTTTGCAACTTGCGCGTAGTTTCGCTCAGTTTTTTAACATCAGCTTTGATAACATCACAATCCTGTGTTAGATCTAACTGTTCGAATCTATCTGTCACTGTTTGAATATTTACTGTGTGTGTATCTGTTTTTGATTTAAGGTCAGAAATTTCATCCCGTAATTCCGCGTTCAATTGTTCTATGGTATTAATTTTGTCGGACACAGTAGTAATATTATTGTCTACATACGTCTTCGCTTTCGCGAATATTTTACGTTTGTCCTCTTGTCTTTGTGCAGTGATTGTTTCCATGACTTGTCGTTTTACTTTGTTTTGATCCTGAATAAATCTGCGGAAACGCGTATCACTGTTCTGTATGTGCTGATTAAAGCGCTCGTTAATCTGAGTGTTCTGCTGTTCGAATTTCGCGTCTATCTTTGCGTCCATAGTGCGCGAAAGTTCTACCGTCATTGCTCTAAACTCGTCCCGTAATTGTGTAGCTTTTTCAGAGCACTGTTTGGCGACTCCGCTAATTTCGTCTCTGAGTGTATCTGTTGCGGCTGTTTGCATTTCCCTTAATTCTTGTGCAACAGACTTTATTTCTTCGCTATTTTTTTGTGAACACGCCTCAATTTCCGCGCGCAACTGTTCCTTAGTGTCATGACACTGCGCGGCAACAGCTTTAATTTGTTCACTAAGCTGCCTCGAATTGTCGTCAAATTTTTCATTTTGTTGTCTGACCTGTTCACTAAGTTGCTTGAGGTTTTCATTTTGTTGTTTGTTATCTTCCCTAAGTTGTTTGAGATTTTCGTCATTATTGTCAAGTTTCTCATTTAAGTGTTTGTTATCTTCCCTAAGTTGTTTGAAATTTTCATCATTTTTATTAAATTTTTTGTCCTGTTCACTAAATTGTTGTTTGATATCTTCACTCTGTTGTTGTAGCAATCTTGTTATAATTCGTACCAAGTCAAAATTAGCGTTTATATTCTCTGTGCTGTTTAGTGGTGGATCTAGAACTCTCTCGCTTTCCGTGACCATTTGGTCATTCTGTAATTTAGAAAAAGGTTTGTCAGTCGGATGTACATTGTCAGACACTGTTCCGGAATTAAATAAATCCGCCCTACTTTGTGTGATCTGTTCATTTTCATTAGACAGATTTGTCTGTACATTACTTGAGTTTTCCGAATCGGGTGTGTTAAGCTCTGCAGCGCTCATTACAATAGAGCGTTCTGCGTCATCAATTGTCGTCAAGTTAACAGACGAGACAATTGAGTTCGTTTGTTCATCATTAAGGTGAAAGTCATCATTAGTGGTCGGAATGCACTGATTGTTAGTGAACGCAGGATTGTCATCATTACGCTGCGTATCACAATTACTATCGGTCACGTTGTTTAAGTCGGTAATTTCATTCACAATACTTCGCGATACACTATTCACAGTCTTTCGCGGCATTTTTACAATAGTCAAAATTTTTCACAAAACAAATCAACACAATGCAAAAGCAACACACAAATACAACAAAGCAACAAATTGCCGTTGACCTGTAGAGAGAAAGTCACAATATTATTAAAAGCGTTGCGCTAAATCCTAATTATATCTAAGCAAACAAGAGCAGATATCTGACTGTCGCTCAAAAGACTCTCAACGAAATACGATCCTGGACTGGGTGTCGCCAAGTGTAACCTCCCCACAAAAATTTTAAAAGAAAAAGGACGATACTAATTAGAAGTGCTGATGGACGTGGCTCTATGCGTAACCTGCCCACAATGAAATGTACTGACAATGGCAACAAAAACGTGAAATTTGCAATCTGACTCAAATATAAATCCTTCAAAATTAAAGTCCATTCAGTGACAAGAATTTTCAATTAAACCGAAATATTGGTCTCTGGCCCTGTGTAAAACAATCAGAATTAAAGTCTTACCTCAGAATAAATAGATGTCACATATCTGCTCTTGTTGTTGCGCACCGCTCGGAGGAACTGCATTGCAAATAATAATATTCTCCTTTTTTTTTGTGATTCTAGTGAAATTTTTCTTCAAAAAGAAGTGGAATGAAATGGGAAGTGCAACGAGATCTTTAGTTCAAAAAAATTAAACTTTTGAAAAAATGCTTTTGAAATAAAAAATTATTATTGGGAGACTTGTTGGAGAATAATTACAATAAATAAAATTTTTCATTATCTAATGATTATATTAATTAACAGTATACCTTATTCCTCATCTTGACCATTGTTGCCGACCGCCTACATCACACAACCGCACTGCGCTGCTACTACTGACCGACCGCTCTGCATGACGACTACAGACTCAGTACTGCTCTCAACTAGACAGAGCTACAGACTCGCAACGACTGACTGACTGCTACTCTGCATAGCGACAACTAACTCGCAAAGACTACTACTGACTGAGAACCGCTCGCAACACTCGCGCGGTCAAGCGCATACTCTCTGGTCACAGATGCTACAATGCCTCGCCATCGCTGCTGCGTTACATACGTGTTTCATAGCCAAGTGTAACCTCCCCACAAAAATTTTAAAAGAAAAAGGACGATACTAATTAGAAGTGCTGATGGACGTGGCTCTATGCGTAACCTGCCCAGAATGAAATGTACTGACAATGGCAACAAAAACGTGAAATTTGCAATCTGACTCAAATATAAATCCTTCAAAATTAAAGTCCATTCAGTGACAAGAATTTTCAATTAAACCGAAATATTGGTCTCTGGCCCTGTGTAAAACAATCAGAATTAAAGTCTTACCTCAGAATAAATAGATGTCACATATCTGCTCTTGTTGTTGCGCACCGCTCGGAGGAACTGCATTGCAAATAATAATATTCTCCTTTTTTTTTGTGATTCTAGTGAAATTTTTCTTCAAAAAGAAGTGGAATGAAATGGGAAGTGCAACGAGATCTTTAGTTCAAAAAAATTAAACTTTTGAAAAAATGCTTTTGAAATAAAAAATTATTATTGGGAGACTTGTTGGAGAATAATTACAATAAATAAAATTTTTCATTATCTAATGATTATATTAATTAACAGTATACCTTATTCCTCATCTTGACCATTGTTGCCGACCGCCTACATCACACAACCGCACTGCGCTGCTACTACTGACCGACCGCTCTGCATGACGACTACAGACTCAGTACTGCTCTCAACTAGACAGAGCTACAGACTCGCAACGACTGACTGACTGCTACTCTGCATAGCGACAACTAACTCGCAAAGACTACTACTGACTGAGAACCGCTCGCAACACTCGCGCGGTCAAGCGCATACTCTCTGGTCACAGATGCTACAATGCCTCGCCATCGCTGCTGCGTTACATACGTGTTTCAACTTTCAGCATTTAAATCTACATACGGTGTTAACAAATTTCTCTTCTTCACACACTCTTTTATTACCAATGCGGGTATATATTTTAAATCCTTCCTTCTTTGGCCATAATCAGTTATGTCACTGCCCTAACAACAAAAGTCATCTACTACTTTACGTAACTCATTTCCTAATTCACTCAGCATGGCCTGAATTACTTCTCCTGCATTCCATTACACATGTCTTGCATTTGTTGATGTTCATCTTACATTCAACTTCTAACACATTGCCCATTCCACTCAATTGCTTTCCCAAGACCTTTACCAACGCCGAGAAAATTGCACTGTCATCAGCAAACCTCGAACGTTTACTCCCTGAACTGTAAGTCCTTCACCAAGTTTTTCCTTGATTTCATTCACAGCCTCCTTACGTACAGATTGAATGACACCAGGGATAGGCTTAAACGCTGTCTCATCCCCTTCTCTACCACTGCTTCCCTTTCATACCCATCTACTCTTGTAACTGCCATTTGGTTCCTGTGCAAGCTGTAAATAAGCTCCGCCTCCCTCTATTTTATCTCCATTACCTTCAGAATTTCAAAGAATGTCAAAAGCCTTTTTTAAGTGTACAGGAGCTATAAACGTAGTTGGTCTTCAAATTCAAATGGCTCTGAGCACTATGGGACTTAACTGCTGAGGTCATCAGTCCCTTAGAACTTAGAACTACTTAAACCTAACTAACCTAAGGACATCATACACATCCATGCCGGAGACAGGATTCGAACCTGCGACCGTAGCGATCGCGCGGTTCCAGACTGAAGCGCCTAGAACCGCTCGATCACTGCGGCCGGCAGTTGGTCTTCCTTTAACCTGTATACTAAGGTAAGTCGTAGGGTAAGTGTTGCCTCGCGTGTTCCTAGACTTCTGCGGAAACCAATCTGATATTCCCCGAGGTCGACAAGTTTCTCCATTCTTCTGTAAATAATTTGTGTCAGTATTTTGTAAGCAAGTGTTACTAAGCCGATTATACGGTAACATTCACACCTTTCAGCATCTGCAGTCTTTGGGATTGGTATTATTAGATTGTTCTTGAAGTGTGAAGTTATTTCCCCTGTCTCATACGTCTTGCATAGGAGTCATGTCTGACTGTCCAGAGAATGTTAGTGGCACTCACGGAATATCGTCAACTCTATGGTCCGCGTGCCGATTTAGATCTTTCAGTGTTGTGTCAAATTCTTCTCGCCATATCATGTCTCCCATCTCATATTCACCTATTTTCTCCTCTCCTTCTACAATATTAACTTCAAGTTCACTTCCCTTGTATAGACCCTCGATACAGGGTGTTACAAAAAGGTACTGCCAAATTTTCAGGAAACATTCCTCACACACAAATAAAGACACGTGTCTGGAAAAGCTTTATTTCCATATTAGAGCTCATTTTAGTTTCTTCAATATGTACTGAACTTCCTTGATTCACCGCCAGTTGGCCCAATTGAAGGAAGGCAATGTTGACTTCGGTGCTTGTGTTGACATGCAACTCATTCCTCTACAGTACTAGCATCAAGCACATCAGTACGTAGCATCAACAGGTTAGTGTTCATCACGAACGTGGTTTTGCAGTCAGTGCAATGTTTACAAATGCGGAGTTGGCAGATGCCCATTTGATGTATGGATTAGCACGAGGCAATAGCCGTGGCGCCGTACGTTTGTATCGAGACAGATTTCCAGAACGAAGGTGTCCCGACAGGAAGACGTTCGAAGAAATTGATCGGCGTCTTAGGGAGCACGGAACATTCCAGCCTATGACTCGCGACTGGGGAAGACCTAGAACGACGAGGACACCTGCAATGGACGAGGCAATTCTTCGTGCAGTTGACGATAACCCTAATGTCAGCGTCAGAGAAGTTGCTGCTGTACATGATAACGTTGACCACATCACTGTATGGAGAGTGCTATGGGAGAACCAGTTGTTTCCGTACCATGTACAGCGTGTGCAGGCACTATCAGCAGCTGATTGGCTTCCACGGGTACACTTCTGCGAATGGTTCATCCAGCAATGTGTCAATCCTCATTTCAGTGCAAATGTTCTCTTTACGGATGAGGCTTCATTCCAACGTGATCAAATTCTAAATTTTCACAGTCAACATGTGTGGCCTGACGAGAATCCGCACGCAATTGTGCAATCACGTCATCAACACAGATTTTCTGTGAACGTTTGGGCAGGCATTGTTGGTGATGTCTTGATTGAGCCCCATGTTCTTCCACCTACGCTCAATAGAGGTCATTATCATGATTTCATACGGGATACTCTACCTGTGCTGCTAGAACACTTGTCTTTGCAAGTACGACACAACATGTGGTTCATGCACGATGGAGCTCCTGCACATTTCAATTGAAGTGTTCGTACGCTTCTCAACAACAGATTCGGTGACCGATGGATTGGTAGAGGCGGACCAATTCCATGGCCTACACGCTCTCCTGACCTCAACCCTCTTGACTTTGATTTATGGGGCATTTGAAAGCTCTTGTCTACGCAACCCCGGTACTAAATGTAGAGACTCTTCGTGCTCGTATTGTGGACGGCTGTGATACAATACGCCATTCTCCAGGGCTGCAACAGCGCATCAGGAATTCCATGCTACGGAGGGTGGATGCATGTATCCTCGCTAACGGAGGACATTTTGAACATTTCCTGTAACAAAGTGTTTAAAGTCACGCTGGTACGTTCTGTTGCTGTGTGTTTCCATTCCATGATTAATGTGATTTGAAGAGAACTAATAAAATGAGTTCTAACATGGAAAGTAAGCGTTTCCGGACACGTGTCCACATAACATATTTTCTTTCTTTGTGTGTGAGGAATGTTTCCTGAAAGTATGGCCGTACTGTTTTGTAACACCCTGTGTATTCCTTCCACCTTTCAGCTTTCCCTTCCTTGCCTTCCATCTGTCCTCTAGATTTCACACAGCTGATTTTCTTATATTCAAAACTCTCTTTAATTTTCTTATAGGCGGTATCTACCTTTCCCCTAGTTACACATGATTCTATGGGCTTGCATTTGTCCTCTAGTCATTCCTGCCGAACCATTTTACACTTCCTGTCCGTCTCATTCCATAAACGTCTGTATTCCCTTTTGTCTGCATTTTTATATATTTCGTTTAATCAAATATGTCCAATATCTCCTTTGATGTGCAAGGTTTTCTACTATGTATTGTCTTTTTAGCTGTTTTATGTAACATGGCAGAAATTGATTGGCCTGCCCAACGTCCAACCTGCACCCAATGGACTGCTGTTGGTAGGAGTCAGAAAGTCGACTTTGATCCATACTTCAGCGTCGACCATCACAACCGTATCTGGTTTCATCTCTTGACGGAGAACGGGCACCTGCTCCAACACTAAAATTCAGACACAGTAATGTAAGTGTCCCCATCAGAGGTCAAATCGTCATAAAGACGAGGGACTGACTCAGGACACAGTAATTTCCAGCAAAAGGTGATACAGTAGTGTGTATTCCATGGACACAACGATGACAAGCTCATTGTGATACGACTGGAGACGAGCTTCATTGAATGCTTTAAAATAACTATTTTCAGTGATTCGTAGACGGTAACTAGCACACATTTCTGATTCTAAACGTTTATTATAAGAATTCCGCTTCTCTTTGGTTCTTAACATCTAATATACACTCTAAGACACAAAAACGATTCAAATTGGTCACAAATGGTCATTCACAGAGGTATCGATGGAAAACGAGGAATTGCAAACTTCGTCGACCGATAAATGAACGTGTGACACTGGAGCACAATTTCTCTGCACAACTGGCAAGAATAGTAAGCAGGGGTCATGATGATACCAGCGCATAAAATATTTGAGAATTTCACTCTGTGTACTCAGTTTGACAGTATCTATGCCTCGCAAACAGGCTCGTCGACAACGTCAGTCGAAGAGTATGTGAAAGAGGAAATGTAGTTGAGATCAAAGTAGCTGGTTGCAGTAATCGGCCAATCGCTCGACATTTGAATAGGAGTTACTAAGTACGGCTGACCTAGAGAGACGAAAGAGGTCTGACTTCTTGGCATCCCTTACGCCGACTACCATCGACCTATGCACAACCAGAAGATCGTTCACAGTGGTGTTGGGTACATTCGGCCTGGGAGAGCGTTGTCTGGAGCAGAATTGTCTTCAGTGATGATTCTGGCTTCTAGCTGAGCCCCGATGACCAGCCACAATGTATCTCAAGACGCCCCAGATAATAATGGGCTACCAATGTGACTGTTGGCCACAATACAGCCCGACAACCAGATATGATATCTTGGGGTGGGATTTCATTTCATAGCAAAGCCGCTTCCGTTGTAAACCGCTGCACCCTTACAGCAGAGCGGTACGTTGACGATATTTTTTGCCCTTCATGGCAAGGCATCTTGGACTTGCATTTCAGCAAGATAGCGTCCGCCTGCACACGGCAAGGTTATCTACTAACTGTCTTCGTGATTGCCAGATCCTACCTTGGTCAGAAAGGTCGCCAGGTCTGTCCACTATTGAGAACATTTGGTGCTCTATGGACGGGGCCTTACAAGCAACTCGCAATTTTGCGCGATATAAAGCACCAATTGGACAGAATTTGGCACTACATCCCTCTGGACGACATACAACAACTCTATCAATCAATGCCAGCTAAACAGCTTCTTGCATAAGCTCTAGACATAGAACAATTCCTTACAGACTTGCTCAGCTTGTGGAACTCTTTCTCGTGAATAAACCATTCAGTTTTTTTAAACGGGACTCCTTTGTTTATACTCGTATATCACATCTACGGATTCCCGCCCCCCCCCCCCCCCCTCCTCCACCATTGGGATATTTCTTTCTGGTGCGTAATATTTCTTTAATTTTTTAAAAAGTGTACTTAATATCGCTAATTGTTAAGGGGACCTGGAGTTGAAATGACTGAAAAATTCGAAAACATTTTTTTTTCACCATCTCAAAGACAATTTTATCCCGTTTCAAAAAATGTATTTTTATCCATTTTTCAGTTGTTGATTTGGTCTTAAACGCTCTTTTGACAAATGTCTGCAAACCTGCCACGCTCATGCGACAGGCAAGGAATATCACCATAAAAATTTCTTGCCTGCCACAGTCATGGAAACTATATACACGATATATCTGGTACTGTTGATAGGACCTATCCTGAGACAATAACAGGTTTTTCTGGATGCAGTTTATAGTAGTTTTACAGCTATGTGAGAGTAGTGTGCAGAGCAGCATCTAATTAATCTTCGGACTGAAGACCGCAACAACAACAACAAAAAGAACAACAGTATATCTTGTACGACAGATTTAATATTTTTAGGGAAAAGAAGATACGAAATAAAATTTTTAATTATGCTTTCCAGAGTATTATCTAACACATAATCCCAGTGTGTTATTTTTTCTAAAAATAAGGAAATTTTTTTAGTGTAATTTTATTGCTTCGCTCTGAGGGGAACGACTGGGTTGAAAGGAGTGTATACACCGCTAATCACTTAAATGTATTTAAAAATATTACCGAGGTATACAAGGGAAATATATGTAATGTATAATTGTAATTATGAAACTCTAATCATCAATACGAGAGCTAGTTCGAACACCGCAGTGGTTTGGTCTTGTTGCTTCCTCGGTCCTTTTAATTGATTTAGGAAGTTTATTACAGGTGGCTATGCAGTTTAACATGGAATACAAGCCATGGACTGACCTCGCGTTTCTCACATTAACAAATCATTGTTGAACTCTAAAGAAGCGGTAAGTGTAAAAAGAAGCTTTGGACCAACCTCGGATTGAGTCCTATGGCTTTGAGATGAGTAGGCTGATACTTACCCTCTGAACCATCGAACAAATTTGAAAAGATAAAATTATTTACACTGTCATTGGTTACTGAAACTGATCGTCTAACACTGATAACGTTAAAAATTATTTGTTGCTTTCCAAAGTGAAATATGCATGGGACTTTTGTGATAAGAGTGAAGCTCTCCACTACACAGCACTGAATTGTAGACCGTCCGCTTTGAAAGGATATCTGAGAGATATGATGGTAGGCGTATGGTGTCAATGGAAAGCGAGCAGGAGATTTTCGGCTTAATAAACTGTAAGATAATGCTACAATTCAATGTTGTTGAAATGTAGACTTTCTATTCTTATCTAACGACATGTACCCACAGGTACGATTTGTATCAGCTGCATAGGTAATTTAGTATGACGCCAGCTGCTGCGAAAAGCTCCAGCTGTGATCGGATCTCGCCTCACCTGAAGTTGGTGGCCTAGGACGTCGAAACAGCAGGCAGGACTTGGTGGCACGGAGACTTCCTCCCTCCACTGCCTGCACACCTGCCTTGACATCGCATTGGTGACCTTACGGAGAACCTACGCAGCATCTTACCTTCCGACTAGTATCCTCCCGCCTGGAAACCCGAGGTAAAGTTCCAGAACGCAAGAGTACCTTCCAAAGCAGCATGATGGGCCTCTGTTCTCAAACTCAGCCTAGCTTAGTTCGACAATGAAAGTTCACCTTTTAAAATGGTCCTTTTTAGGAGATCATCAATTAAAATATATAAAAAGGACATTCGTTCAATTTATCATTTGAATGTATTAACAAACTAGTATAATACATCGTTGAGATCAATAAAAATACGTATGGCACATGTGATCCGTTGCATTGCCAAGTCTTCCATTTTCACGATGAGGAGATTAATCGAAGGATATTTGAGCCGTGCTGCTGCTCGCGTTGGTGCAGTTACCTGCCCTGGGGGTTAGTGTATGTAACGACACTGTACGTTTCTTCGCCATGCCGCTGCTGTCCGGTAAGGTGTGTAGTTTTGACAGTTTCTTTATTGTAGGCAGTTTGTGTTTCTTCTACTCTGGTGGCAGTGTTTCCTTTCTCGTTCTGGGCGCTCTGAGCACAGTATTCTGGGGACATAGTGCAGTCCGCTACTTCCAGCTTTGGCGTGTTGTTCCATTCTTGCATTTGGTTTGCTGGATGTCAGGTTGCTTCAGCAAGATTATCATTAGTCATTCGTTAGACTGCCAGTAGTCTGAGTTACCATCTTATGAAGTGAATGCAACTCTTGGCTGCCTATCTCATCGCACGCGAAAGTGTTTGTTGCCGGACCTTCTCAGAGGTCGATTCCTGGAGCAATGTCTGTGACTGGTCCTTGTGTTTTATTATTGTATTATTTATTACCATACCTTGTAATGCTACATTAAAACGTTATGTCTGTCTAGTTAATAGTTCACCTTCTGGAATAAATCTAGCAGTGTAAGCATTGTGTTACAAGAGCCGGCCGCGGTGGTCTAGCGGTTCTGGCGCTGCAGTCCGGAACCGCGGGACTGCTACGGTCGCAGGTTCGAATCCTGCCTCGGGCATGGGTGTGTGTGGTGTCCTTAGGTTGGTTCGGTTTAAGTAGTTCTAAGTTCTAGGGGACTTATGACCTAAGATGTTGAGTCCCATAGTGCTCAGAGCCATTTGAACCATTTTTTTGTGTTACAAGATTACCATCATCTTATTTCACACGTTTGGTGGTCAGTTGCTTGTTTCCTTTAATTAACCTTTGCTTATATTTGCTGTTTTGTAGTAGGTTTCAAAATTTTTATATAATGGTCGTTACTAGCGTGTAAGGCCTTCAGCCATGATTGTGGTCATTTACTTTGAAAAAATAGTTCGATATTTCTATTTTAGCAGTAAGCCTTAAAACCTTATTTACTGCCATTCCTGGCGTCTGATATCTTCTATTGTGTTTGTGGGCACTTACTTTTAATATTTCAATACCTGTAAGTTGTAATTGCAGCGAGTTCTTAAACATTCTTAATTTACTGCCATTCTTGGCATGTAAGGCCTTCGGTTTTGATCACAGGTTTTTTCTTTATCAATCTGTCTGTATTTGTACTTTATGGTGATTTGCTAAATTGTAACGCACTGAAAACACTATTACTTACACTGTCGTTTGTTCCTTCATTAATAAAGCGTGTTATTTTTTTTTTATTGTTGAGTCTGGAAATACTTCTTTAAAAATAAATGTTTGTAAATGTTAAAGGCAACAAATAGTAATTGATTACGGCCACGTCCACAACCGTAACAGAATCCTGCCTTCCCTTGACAACCAGGTTTCAATATAGGAAATCAATACACTGGGAAATACATTAGTGGAATCACACAAACGGACGTCGAAGTCAGGTGGAAGTCACATGCGCTGAAGGAATCAATTTTTACGCGTGACAAAACATTTCAAAAATGACTACTAGCGGGATCGAGGACATTAGCATTCGACGTCGATATGCTTCGATGCTATTCTATGAAAACCTGAAATGTACAAATGACTTATATAATATTTTATTTCAGTGGTTGTCTAACATTATTATCCATGTTTCTAAACATTATTGCTTTACTGGGATTCCGGTTTACTGATAAAATGGAAATGCTGTGTGGCTACGGCCTCCCGCTCGCCTGGTGCAACTCTTTTGAGTTGACGCCACTTCGGCGACTTGCGTGCCCATGGGGATGAAATAACGATGATATGATCAACGCAACACCCAGTCCCTGAGCGGAGAAAATCTCCCGACACAGCCGGGAATCGAACTCGGGTCTTTAGGTATGACTTTTTTCGCGCTGACCACTCAGCTACCAGGGGCGGATCACAGGTATGTTAACAACAATCCCATTTCACGTAAACCGTTGTGGACCGTTGCCTAGCAATTACTTCCGTATTCTCTGGAGTACTCGAAGTATCCATACGAATTCCTTCTGCGAGTTATTGAGTGTAAGGAGCTTCAGTTGTGAATTGAGTATTGCAGTGTTGCATTTTGTGTTTCGAGCACATCTAGCGAAACATTTCAAAGTTCTTGAGGAGCTTTAGAAGCTTTCAGCAAAGCGAACGCCCGGCTTCAGAGGCGAGCTGCGTTTTGCTGCAAGAGGTATGAGCCGTTGATTTAACTGCCACCTATTTATTTGTCATACAGAATCGTTCGCGGTAAGAATATCGCATAAGCTTGTAAATGACTGAGTATATAGTGGAGAAGTACTGGAAAATTGATGCGGATGCTGGAGTGTGGTATCATTTCAGAACATGCCGTTATTAACGGTATGCAATGTGAAATAGAACATTGTTTTACTTTTTTATGCAGTTTCAAAGGTTGGATGTTTACTTGTAGAGGCAGATTTCTGTACATTGTTTTTGGCGAAGTTCGTGCCCGTGCATCATGTATTCTCAAATTAATTTTTTAGTTCCACAATGATGACGGTGTAACCAATCTTTCTCTCTTGTGGATTACTCACACGTACTCCCTGCGATGTTGGAGATTAGTGCTGCTGTAATTTGTTTCCGTGTGTACAGATAAATTTATTTTGGAACGTGTGTCAAGTGCACTGCATCGTATCGACCAAAGCTGGTAGCATAACAGAAGGGTTTTTCTCCTCTGTTACTCAAGATATGTGAATCAATATCTTGGAGTACGAGGCGTGTGAGTAAAGCAATGAGACTGATTTTTAAAATACCTAGGTTTTATTTCCTTCAAACGACAATAATGTCCACGGCAAAGTAGTCCCCTTCGGCAGCTATAGGCCGGCGACGTCGTTCTTTCCCGGTATCGGTAGAAGCGTAGAAAGCCTTCAACTGGTAGGGCCTTTGCCATGTTGGTCACATGCTCTTAAATGTTCTCCAGAGTCCCAAAATGACATCCTTTTAAGACATTTTTCAATTTTGGAAAAAGAAGCAAGTCACAATTACCAAGTTTCGGTGAATATGGAGGGCGGGGTCTGTGGCACAACAGGAATGCCTTTTGAAGTCAAAGAATCCGTGATGGAAGTGGCCATGTGGCATGGTGCTTTATCATGATGAAGCATCCAATCTGCTATGTCTGATCTCACTCGATTCACCTTTTTCCTGAGCTTTTCCAGGACGTCGTTGTAACACAGCTGTCTGACGGTTTCTGCTGGATGAACAAATTCTACATGGAAAAAAGCAAATCTGTCAAAACAGCAAATCAGTTTTGCTTCGGGCTTTGACTTGATGATTCGAGCTTATTTCAGTCGAGGAGATTCCCGAGTGTTCCACTCCTCACTGTGCCACTTGGTCTCAGGATCGTACTCAGAAATGCAAGATTCATAACCTGTGATTACTCAACTGAACCATTCGTGACCATTGGCAGTCCTCTCAAGACGACAACGCACACGTTTCTTCCATTGTCCTCCTGTTCAGTTGTGAGGTTTTTTGTGCACCGTTTGGCATAAATCTTTCGCACGTGCAAAACTTCGGTGCAAATTTGATGTATGCAGATAATATTTAACCATGTCATCCATCATCTTCACTGTTACACATCGTGATCACAGAAGAGAACGCATACGTTCGACGTTCTCGTCAGTTTTGTAAGGTGAAGGTCTACCTGAACGAGGTTCATCTTCAACGTGTTCTCGGCCTTCCAGAAATGATATGTGAGACAGAGAAACTTGGGCTATTGATATTGACTGTTCCCCATAGGCCTGTTTCAATTTTGAAAAGGTCACTCTCGCTGGTGCCCCAAGTTTGACACTTCATGGCATAACACTTTTACAACACGCAACAAAAACACAATTTCCCCGGTGGCGATTTCAAAAACCACGTGACGGCAGTACGGAGCTAAAACTCGTACTCAGCAACTAGAGAAGATTGCAAACCATTCTACACCAGTAGAACAACACAGATCCCTAGGAGCGTTGTCATTGTCATTACTTTTCTCACGCACCTCCTATTCCTAATTAAGAATTCCATTGGGAATCTATAGGTTATTCGGGCGTTTTCATTATTTAGACACTTCTGGATATCTTTCGATGCCAAAACATGTTTATTTCGTCTTACAAAGATTTAAATGGTTTAAAATTTAATGGGTGTTCTTATTTAGCCATGGATAGCGACGTCCCTATATAATAATGTGCTCTGTAGTTACCGGGGTTGCTACTTAATGTTGATCACGGTGTATGCTAACAACAATGCCATGTCACTTAACCGTTGTGGACCGTTGCCTAGTAATTACTTCCGTATTCTCTGGAGTACTCGAAGTATTCATACGAATTCGTTCTGCGAGTTATTGAGTGTACGAAGATTCTGTTGTGAATTAAGTACTGCAGTGTTGTATTTTGTGTTTCGAGCACATCTAGCGAAACATTTTAAAGTTCTTGAGGAGGTTTAGAAGCTCTCAGCGAAGAGAACACCTAACTTCAGAGGCGAGGTGCATCGTATCCGCATTAGGTATGAGCCATTGTTTTAACGTTGCATATTAATTTTGTATACACAATCATCTCGAGTAAGAATATCGTAAAAGCTAATAAATCACTGTGTATTTAATGGAGAAGTACTGGAAAATTGAAGTATGTGATGGAGTGTAGTGTGATTACAGAATATGAAGTTCTTAATAGTGTATAACGTGAAATAGCACTTCGTTTTAATTTTTTATGGGGTTTCAAACGTCAGGTGGTTACTTGTAGAGTTATATCTCTATAATTAATTGCTTTTAAGTTCATGTGCATTCGTCATGTATTCTCAAATTAACAGCTTAGTTCAAGAGTGACAACCTTGTCAAGTTCTCTTTCAGATTCTATCCGTGTGGTTCCACCCATGACGTCCTCTTGACGTCATGACTTTACGTTGCAGAGCGTGTTATTGGTCTGTTATTAAATGCTATCTTTGTTTGTGTTAGTTACTATTGTGATTTACGAAGTTTGTAGAATATGCTGTTTATTCAAAACATGTCGTGAAATACGATGGTGTTGTTTATAGGGCGGAAGGGGGTAGCTTGAGGCCACAGGTTATATTACCGATGGAGAAACTTGTAGCGATTATTGTTTCTTTTTTCCTGACAAATATTTAACTATTTCTTTCTGTATTTCGCACAATATCCGAGGGTGAGGTTAGGCACTGCCTTAAGAGCAGTAGATAAATTTTTGTGAGTGAAGTGATTAATGATAATTATTATCATGTTAATAGTTGCAATTCTTTAGCTCTTTTTGTAATATGGGAGAATTGGCTACGGTGGTGTTGGCCGTGAACCTAAGTACATTGCTGAAGTTGTCGTGAGAGGAACGAGTAGTAATGTTAGTCATAATTTTTTAACTTATTAATAGTTGGCTGTTTTTTTCGAATGTGACGTCGCTGAGGGGTAGCGTAGATGAAATCGATTGTTTTGTAGGGTTCATATTGTTGTTGGCAGTGGCACGCGCTTTTGATGTATGATTCTTTTTGTTCTACGGTACTTTTTGACCTGTTAACGTTCGTTTGTAGTGTGATACCAAATTTTTTAATTTATTTTCGTTCTTATTATTCTGGAGGAATTTGTGTGTGTTATTTTTCGATAAAGTCGTTTTTATATGGAGTTTTCATGTGCGTCTTTTTTTTTTTTATTTTGGAGGTTTATAATTTTTCGGTTCATTATGGAATTGTTCCTGTGTGTTATTTATCGATTATGTCGTTATATGGGGATGTGTCTGGTATTGCTGTCTTTGTTAGGGCTACATAGGCGCAGCGTATATTTTCTTTTATTTCATTCTGGAAGAATTTGTGCGTGTTATTCTTTTAGTTGTTATTTTGTGTATGTGTGATTGGTATCCCTGTCTCCGTTTAATCTGTGTAGATTAAGCGAGTTATTGGAATCAAATTTTGTTTTTTCGTTATATTTTCGTTGAGTTCAGTCTAGAGGAATTTCTGTAAGATGTTATTAGATTTTTTTCGTTATATTGATCTTAGCTTCATAAACTTTTTCTTTTTGTTTATGTCCAGTACTCACTCATTCCTGCAGCAGCCCCGTCACTTTCATTTTATATGGTCTTCGAATGAACTGCATTATGCAATCACAGCTACAACGGTTCATTTTATTAGAGAAAATCGATTTCGGTCGAGGATCAGACCGTCACCAAGTCCAAACACGATCTCAGCTAGTAACCTGCGTAATAGGAATAGCAGTTCCGGATGTACAATGTTCCGTCATTGACATTAACTTGTCATGTCTATTATGTCCACTTAACTTCATAGACATTTTTCCCAATGTAACGTCTATACAGATAATAACAATGGTAGAGCTATGTACGTTTGGTAACTGCTTTGGAATTACGCGAAAGCATAACTGAGACGGTTTTCGGAACCGATGATGGTCTGATTTTAGACCAAATTCGATGGTCTCTAATGAAACGTACCGTCGTAGCTGTCTATTGCACAATACAGTTGTTAACATTCATTAAAGCTGCACAACGCCTCCGCTACAAAATATTTTTTATTATTGTTTTCGACCGTAATAGTCTATCTTGTGATCGCCTTCTCCAAGAATATAATCGGAATGTTAGTAAAAGTTATCTGTGGTTGTCGTGGTAGACTCGGAGTGGTCTCTATTTACTTTAATTTTTATTTTCACAATAAAAACAGTGTAACCGATCTTCCTGTTTCGTCGATTACAGTTACATATTGCGTATGATAAAAAAAATGGTTCAAATGGCTCTGAGCACAATGGGACTCAACTGCTGAGGTCATTAGTCCCCTAGAACGTAGAACTAGTTAAACCTAACTAACCTAAGGACATCACAAACATCCATTCCCGAGGCAGGATTCGAACCTGCGACCGTAGCGGTCTTGCGGTTCCAGACTGCAGCGCCTTTAACCGCACGGCCACTTCGGCCGGCGCGTATGATCATTGTAAGGTTATACTGCTAGAATTATCTTCCGTCTGCGAAGAGGAACACACGTTGGAAACTGGTTACAACTGTGCAGAGTTATACTGAGTTGACTCGGCACCGTAACATGAGATTATTACTTGCCTGTTGCTTAAGGAAATTAAAGCACTATGTCTGAGTATTGTTAACTGTTAGATCACTTGGGAGTTTATTAACTGTACGGACGTTTTCAACATTCAAGACTCCGCTGCATATTTGTCAGTCGTAAAACATGGTTATTTCGTCTTACATAGATTCAAATTACTGAAAATTTTCATTGCAGTGCTTGTTTGACCATTGATATCGACGTTCCAGTACAACGTTGTTCTCTGCAGTTATCGAGGTTGCTGCTTTATATTGATCGCAGGGTTTGCTAACAAAAATCAGCTTAACGATGGTGGACCATTGCATAATAATTACTTCCGCATTCTCTGGAGTATTTGAAGTATCTAAACGAATTCATTCCTTGAGTTACCGAGTAAAAGAATATTTAATTTTGATTCAGGCGTGATAGTGTTGGATTTTGTGTTTCGAGAACAAGTTCTTGGGGTGCTTTAGAAGCTTTGAATGAAGCGAACGCTCTGTTTCAGAAGCGAGGTATATAGATTGTACTCACCCAGAGGCAAGAGCAATTGATTTGTCACCTACTTATTTTCAGTAAACATCTGCAATTAGAACATCGAATAAGCTTTTAGATGACTATGTATGGAGTGGAGAAGTATCAGAAAACTGTTGCGTTACGAAATAGTGTGATGTGACTTCGCAAAATGTTACTAGTAATGGGATTGCATTTGAAAAGGAAAACACTCCTCGAATTACATTCCAGTACATTTTTTCAATATGTAATGCAACTTCAAAAATTCCGAGAGTGCTTGACTTGTAGAGACAGATATCCTCACAGAGTTTAGGTCAACGTTTAAGTGCTGGAAAGATATATTCTCAAATTTATAGCTAAGTTATACAATGAGAAAGGTGTCATCGATGTCTCTCCTTTTCGATTACACATACAGGCGGTATTTCTTATCGTTGGGTCGTGCTGTTATTTTCTGCCGTCGGTGAAAAAGGAAAGTAATAAACAGGTTCCGACTGTGTAGGGTCATACTGAGTTGACATGGATTTGTAGCGAAAATATTATCTTTTCCTGTCACTTAAGGAAGTTCAGTTAACATCTTGGAGCACTGTCGAATGTTAAACCTATTAGCTGTTTGTAAGCCATTTTTATGTTTCCTTCAAGTAGAAACCGATGGGTAAATTTCAATCACAAATATGGTTATTACGTCGTACACGTTACTGTTTAGCTCACATGGCAATGAAGTGTAATTTAGATGTAGGGTTTTCAGTGACTGACACAAAGGAGGGACAGTGCAGTCCTGAGAGAATATACTGACTCGGCAAACTGGATAGCCATAAAAATCGTATTCTCGTCATATACCGCGGAAGGCATGGCCATCAGTTTGTAGTGCAATTTATTAATTAGTAACTTTATCCAACCACCAACACACACGAAAAACAAATTCTTGTTCCTGCCCCAGAGGAAGATATTCCGCACATCATGCTGTAATAGATGACATAATCTGAAGTTGTAATAACTGAAGTGGGTGTATATCTGAAACTATTGTAGTATTTTAATAACTTGCTAATGAAGTTTAGTCTAATAGATAGGCCTTCAGATAGTTGCTATCAAAACAAATGTGTCACTTAATGATCACGCGATTGCTAAACTTCGAATAACTGTTATTGTTTTGATTCACGCTCTACGAATTACTGACACAGAATTAAAATAAATAATTCTCGAGTAGTAAAAAATGTATAATCTCAATCAATTATATAGACTGTACATGTCGTTTTTGATACAAGCAGCTGCTTTTTTTTTTTTTTTTTTTTTTTTTTTTTTACAAAAGCTAAGGGTACAGACATATCGTCACGGTCACAGGTTTTTCTTGCGATCGAGTTGAGAGACATTGCAGCAAAACTTACTCGTAGACACGGTTTGGTCATGTCTAACGTGCCGTTTATTATCGTTACAGCAATGTTCCGACGCTTGAAGAAGTTTTTCTCCCGGTGTTTGGGAGGGGAGAGAGACAACGGTCTGCGACTGGAGAACTTGGTCGCTGTTCGGGGTACTGTACAGGTGAGCCACGTTATATTGCAGTGACATAACTCGCAAAGCAGTAATGTCTGAGAGCTAACTGATTGTACATAACATGGTCAGAAGATATTACAGACTGTCACGATTTACTGTAAATGAATATTTTTTTGCTATAAAAATCGCACGTGACACGTCATTGTAAATAACACGTCTTAGATAGGCATCTCTGCACGAGTGATAGTTGTGACGATTATATAAAATACCACCTAACTACCTAACTCCGTCCAATCATTCCTCTGAAGTTCCAAAGGTACCGATCGACCGCCTCTTCATCGTCAGCCGTTAGACGTCACTGTATGGAGGAACATGTGGTTAGCATACTGCTCTACCAGATCGTGATCGGATATATAATACCGGCAGCAATGAATGTCACTAATGGATGGATGGATTTGTCGATCACTGGGGCGAAGTCCGATGTGCTAGTCACTCAACACCTCACAATAGTCGTCATCCCAAAACTTGAGCTTATCTCCAGTCCTACATAAAATTTTTAAATTTGCCATTGTCGTCTCGACTTCAAGAAAAACAAAGAGCTTGAGTCCTCTTCCTAATTTACTTCTGTCTTCGCATCAAAATATAAAGCGCCGTAAAATATGGACTATAAGAATTCTAATACTACATGCGCCACAGGTATAGTGGTCGTTTAACATGAGTATGAAGCCATTAGAAACGTGTCCTAATCGGATGGGAGCCAGGCTGACTTCAACATGTCAGAGTCGTATATTCTCTGACCTGCAGGGCAGCCTCACACTGTCTCTCGCTGTGTTCCCTGCAGGCCTCCTTCGCTGCATTATCTGCTGGCTCTTTTTCCCAGATCCCACTGGCCCTAGCTCCTCTCCTTCCTGTCATTACCACATTATATCGGGACTTGTCGCATTAGGTAAGATAATGTTGATAATCGAACCTGAATGCTGTTTAAACAATTCTGACAATTATATTGAAGCCCATTAAACTTAACACTGACCTCAAACATGGACAGTTGATTCTAACCATTTATCATTCCGGGAAATTTGGTGTGGTATTTGCTAACACTGAACAAATAACTATGTGAGAGGCTTGAGAATGGTAACATCTCTCTCAAGTTGTAAAGAATAACGGTGAAAAATATTCTAGGAGCAGAGCTTCACTTAATATGCTGCCAACGAGATCGACTAGTTGAAGACGACATTGCAGACCATCTGGTTGCCCAGCCAGTTACCTGCTGACAGTGTTTAATATGAGACTGACCAAAGGAAATGTACAGTGGAGTCAGAGAACAGAGAAACAGGAACTGTTAGCAAAACTTGTTACAGTTACATTTACTTTTCTTTACAGAGAGAGAACAAAGAGGAGCTCGTAATAAAAAGACCATTGCTCAAGAAGTTACATTCTAGGCCCCTGTCATTCCAGTTTAACTCATAATACGTGGGATAGTGGTAGTGAATGTCGGAAGAAAAGAATTCTAGCTGATACTACAGATGGTCAGTGAAACTCACTACCACTGTCTCTAGGCCAAAAATTCGAAATAAATGTAAGATATTGTAACACATGTATATGTTAAGAACTAGCGCTATCTCTGAATTACCAAACATGCTCTACGACTAATCAAACTAATAAGTTCTTTTCCTTACAGGAGCGTCAGTTCACCCTGGACTCATTTTTTGAGGAGATACTGCAGAAGCGGCTGCAGGAAGAGAAAGAAGTCCTTTCTGTTTCGGTGAGTGTAAATTACAACACTAGAAGGAATAGGAGCATTTGGTTTCAAAGTGAAGTTTTCGTTTTATTACTACATGATAACTTACTCTCGAATATGATACTAGTTTCTGGTCTGCTTCCGGGTGTTAGGCCGAATTGTTGTGTTCATTTTGTGCACAACACTTCGACGGACGTCCCAGCGATCAAATTCATGTGCTGAGAAATTAGCAGTAATGTGTACTCGCTACTTGAACTGAAACCAGTCAGGGAACGTCATACCTCTTGAAGAACATGGCTCGATCAGTTGTTGAAATGTTGACCATAAACGAGGAACAACAACACGGCGTAACCTCAGAAGCACATCATTAACCAGTCGTGCCCAGAAAATGTTAAAGATAATGGGACATTAGTCATTAGTTAGTATTAATTGTTGCGGAGTCATCACACGACTGGTGTTTCTTGGATACTAAGTTGAGTTACTGTATATTTAATACCGATACCTGTACACTGCTAAATTTATGATAAATGTAACACTTCGTAAAACTTTTATATGATAGAAACTAGCAATAATTTTGGATTACTGCACATGTTGTCTAACACAAACTAATAAGTTCTTTTCCAACAGGAGCGTCAGTTCACTTTGGACGCGTTTTTTGAGGAGGTGCTGCAGAAGCGGCTGCAGGAAGAGAAAGAAGTCCGTCCTGCTCCGGTTAGTAGAACTTTGAACAGTGTGAGGAATAGTAGCATTTGGTTTTAAACTCAATTTTTCGATCTCTCACTACATGATAACTTACTCGAATATGATACTAGTTACTGGTCTGCTTCCGGGTGTTAGGCCGAATTGTTGTGTTCATTTTGTGCACAAGACTTCCACTGACGTCCCAGCCATCAACTTCATGTGCTGCGAACTTTGCGGTAATGTACGCTCTGCTTGACTCAAATGTCAGGAAACGTCTCACGATCTGAAGAAGATGGCTCGGTCAGTAGTTGAAATTTTAACCATAAAGCAGGAACAACAACACGGATTAACCTCAGAAGCACACCATTAACCAGTCGTACACAGAAAATTAATAAAGATAATGGGATATTAGTTGTTTGTTAGTATTAATAGTATCTGAGATGTGAAACAAATTGTGTTAGTTGGACACTAAATTGAATTACTGTATTCTTAATTTCGATACCTGAACCGCGCTAATTTGTGGTAAATGTTACAATTCGATACACTTTTATACAACAGGAACTAGCACAAATTCTGAATCACTTCACATGTTAGATAACATGAAAGTAATAAGATCTTTTCCAACAGGAGCGTCAGTTCACGCTGGACGCTTATTTTGTGGAGTTGCTGCTGAAACGGCTGCAGGAGGAGGATTAAAGCTGTGCTGTTACGGTGAGTGGTACTTACATTTTTGTAGAGAACAACAGATTTTGGTTTCTAAGTGTATTTCTCGTTTCATGACCACATGGTAGCTCCCTTCAGACGGGGAATCTTGAAGATATAGACTGCCCTTGTTTTATAGCAGTTCTGAACAATGATCAGCTACATAATCCTTTCGCGACCTACATATCTTTTCGCTCTAGTATTGGTAGAATATACTTAATGTCAAGAATCAATGGTATATACAATACGGTTGGCTGCCCTTTCACATTACGGTGAGGCTTTCAGAAGAAATTCTCTTATGCCCCCTCCTGCCCATAAAACAGTTTTCAGCACAGTGTCACCTTCAGCGTCCCACGATTATACTTGGTATTTTAACCAGATTTCTTATGCAGCATGACCGTTTATTTTTCTGTTATCCTTGAAGCTCTCCGAATTTAAACTGAACATTTGCACAACTTGTTTTAAGAAACTCTACTATTTTGGTATCGATGCATTTACCAACAGTCACAATTCTCTCCGTTCCTTATTGAATATAGTTCAGGTGAGAATAATACATGCGTCTGCGTGAGATATCGACTAACTCACAAATATTCTGATCCTTGTAACTACTACCTACCATCATGATGCAATAATTTCGTAGATCATTTCACCACAATAGACCACACTCCGGGAGGAGTAAATAGGCAAACATTCACTGTTGGTAGTTTTCATATTTGCGATAATTAGTATTCTAGGGTTCATGAGTTGGCGCGATAGAAACACAGACCCCTTCTATGGATATAGAAAACGACCATTTATTAGTATGTGGTCCTACGATTATTTAGCACTTTCCTTTACAGATTCCGTATCAACCTACCATAATAGGGCGACGTTTATAATTTTGAAATTTATATTTGTCGGCAGATCACTTCAGCGTCCTCCGCGCCCACCTTGGAGGTCTATACATCACATCGCGCAGCTATTGAGCGCCGCCATGCCAGACGCTGGATGTGTTCACGCGTGGCCACCAACGCGACGTCTGGAGAAGACCGTTTGGCTGCTATATGTGCGACCGCGATACCGCGGCCAAAACCACCTGAAACCACAGTTACCAGTCCAATAAATCTTTGGATTAATGATATGACACGTCTCGTCATTTCTTTTATTTGCAACAGGTGACGTTGTGGTAATGCAGGGGACTCGCATGAGGGTGGTTGAAGTTCTCTTTCGGCTAGCAAGATCTAGGGGTCGATGGCTTCTCTTAGTAGATTAAGGCAAACGCAATAATGGTTCCTTAGGAATAAAACTCATTCGATTTTCTCTCCAATGCGAGCCCTCTCTGCCATTACCTCTCCGTCGATGAAAGCGGAAGTTATACGTGCATAATTCCTACTTGTTATTTTTATTAGAGTTACAAAATGAATATAAGAAATAATAGTAAAAAAAACTGTTGTGACAATGGCACTGGAATGGAAAAATTTGGACTCCACAATTGGACTCTCAAAATTTGCGTATGAAGCTTAACAGGTAAATCATTGACACTAATGATAACACTCGAAAGACTAGAGTGACTACAAAATGTCTGCTCCTAAGGATAACATAGTAGTCCCTATAATCCCGATATTTACTATTCAACTCAGTGAGCCACATATAATATCGTCCTACACACGCAGAAACTAAACGTAATCAACATTTGACGCCCTCAGCATACATTGTTCTCTCATTAACTACTGTCTATACTTGTACGTAGAAAACTAGACTGATCAGACAGAACATTACGACCATCTACATAATAGCCGGTATGTCCACATCTGACACGGGTATCAAGGGCGACGTGTCGTGGTAGGGATGCAGTGACGCATTGGTAGGTCCCTGTAGGGAGTTGGTACGACATCTGCACTCAACAGTCGCTTAATTCCCGTAAATTCCCGTAAATTGCACTCTGTCCAGCTTTAAACTCTAATGTTAGTTCTTACGACCTCCAACATCTGTAATGAGGGGTGGCCCCTGCAAGTCATCAGTTTCCGAAAAGGACGTGCCAAGCCTCCGGGCCGACACAATCAGCCCTCGGTCAAATTGAGACATATCGTGGGTCTCCCCCATTCTACATGCGGACGGCACGCTCACAGATACTAGATGCACCGGGCGTTTGTCTGACTAGCAGTCATTCCTTAGTATGTGACGCTACTATCGCCTGGACGTGTTTATATCGACAGTCGGTCGGTGGCCATAACATTCTGCCTGATCAGTGTCTGTGGGTATGAAGTAGTAAGTATGTAAACACACTCAGCAGTTGGTCACAACAGATGCGTGACGAGTGTCTTTGCAAGTGGGACACATAAATCAAAGCACACTTAATGCAATCAAACTGATGCTGCAATTCACTGAACTGCACTGGCAAAATAACAATTGACTAGCACGTGGATGAACCTCAAACGAGTAAACAAAGGGATGAATAGTGCGACCATAAAGCTGAGCCTTAAGGTCGACTGAGAATTCAGAGAGGGTTCGTGACCACTGCTACTTATACTGTGGCTCCTATCCCCTTGATTTGTTATGACGTTAAATTTTACTTTCAGGGCTAATGTTACAGAGGCAAATGCTGTTGCAGAAGGCACGTTTTTATTTCAATTTTATTTTTTTCACCAAAAGTAAAGAACAGTCGTTTGGAAGATTTATGGGGGTACGACAAGAGCTATATTAGCAGCTTATACATCTGGATCACCTAGACGTAAGGATTTTGTCACAGATTGGAGCATTCTGCAATGTTCATGGCAGTACAGTTAACTTCAATCTGAAGAAAATGACTCAGCTATTATGTCCCAAAAATAAAGTAATGAAAATGTGTAAGAGTAACGTGGTAATTTTAAGATATTTCGTTAGATAACAATGATAAGTAAATTCTTTTACACCTCTCTAAGGACTTTCGTGTGAAATAATAACGTAAACGCAAAATGTTAATATTTGGACCATTTTTCGTCAGGTGCAGCTTAGATTTTCCTTTATTGTATAGATAAAAACTGATTACAAATATACTGTATATTAAAGACCTCTGAAGCGGCTAGCACGATTAGGCGAAAAACTTTGGTACATACACGTAAATTCAGTAGTAAAGGACGGAATATCCTCTAACCTCTATGATAAAACCCAATTAGATTTTTCGCGGATTTACCGTCTTGTAAAGTCATTAGATGACCAAAATGAATTACAAAATGATTTAGGTAAGATATCTGTATGGTGCGAAAAGTTGCAACTGACCATGAATAAACCAAAGAGTGAAGTTATTCACATGAGTGCTAAAAGAAATCCGCTAAATTTCGATTACACGATAAGTCACACAAATCTGAAGGCTGTAAATTCAACTTAATCCTTAGAGATTACAATTACAAATAACCTAAACTGAAACGATCACGTAGATAATGTTGTGGGTAGAGCAAACCAAAGACTGTGATTCACTGGCAGAACACTTAGTAGCAGCTTACACCACGATTGTCCGCCGTATTCTGGAGTATTGCTGCGCGGTGTGGGATCCGCAACAGGTGGGACTGACGGATAGCATCGAAAAAGTTCAAAGAATGGCGGTTCATTTTGTACTATCTCGAAATAGGGGAGATGGTGCCACAGACATGATGCGTGAATTGGAGTGTCAATAATTAAAACAAAGGCGTTTTTCGTTGCGACGACATCTTCTCATGAAATTTCAATCACCAGTTCTCTCCCTCGATAGCGAAAACATTGTGTTGGCACCCACCTACATAGGGAGAAATGATCATCATGATCAAATAAGATAAATGAGGTCTCGCACAGAAAAATTTAAGTGCTCGTTTTTTCCACGCGCCCTTCGAGTCTGGAACGGTAGAGAGCTTGAAGGTGATTTGTTGAACCCCCTGCCAGGCACTATATTGTGAATAGCAGAGTAATCAAGTAGACGTAGACAATTTAGTTCATGGTAGGCGTTAAAAGTACAGGGAATACACAAAAAATCGAAATGGCAGGTAATAACTCCCGACCTACAACTCGAAAAACTAGGATAAGGCGATATAACGTAAAATTATAAGGTACTTCAGTATTGCATTTGATAGTTTATAGATATGGAGAAAATTGTAAGGTGAAACAAATAATTTTTCGTCCTAAAATGTGGCCGGTGTTATGCAGTACGATAATGGAATAGTAAAGTGAATTGTATTCGTCACAGTTGTGTAAATAACTTTCACAATGTTGTTAGCTACACTGTGCCTTAGGTCGGCCACGCTGGAATATCTGTTTTCAGAGTAATGCGACAGCAAAACCTTCTACTGCTGAATACAAACAAACTTCGCCTCCTACTCCACACACTTTTATTTTACCTTGAACAGCACCATGACTTGTACATTTCAATAACTCTCTTCCACATAGTTGCGAAAAAGTTAGGTACACAGCTCCTAAATTTATTTATTCTTGTGATGTCGTTCAGTAGATTGCTAGGTCAGTACCATTTTAACGTGTTTTCTAAATATATTACCACCACAACAAATAAGCTGATGCATTTTAGCTTATTCAGCATTCGATACTGTTAAAATTTAATAAGTCCCACTAGAACCATGCGTGGGCTACATGATATTCAGGTCCGCTAGGAATAAAACTTCACCGATCCCCCCTGTTTGCAAACATTACCTGGGAAGAGGGTAATCTATCTGGAGGACTCTGATCTCTTACATTAAACGTAGAAACTGGTGACGTTAATATAACACAGCACACAAAGACGTAGAACTTAAAGGTACTGGACTGGACGCCCATTTGTTCAATTAATGGACGGACAGAGGTATCTCATATTTCAAAGTTATAAGGTTCGTTAAAGATGTGGACGATTGATTTACTTTAACTGAAGGATAATGAAACGAAACAAAAATCTCTGTTGGTGGTGTAGTTATTCATATAACGATTCTTCACCCTTTTGCGGCGTTTCACGAGAATTCGACACAAGGTTGGTAGAGGGCAGCTGCCAAAACTTGTTAAATGACAACACTCCAGTGCTGCTTCAGAAACTTTCTTCATTGGACTTATGAGCTCGGATACAGTCTTAGTTTCAGGATGGCTACATTTATTTGTGTACTTTTACTAGAATCTGAAAAGGTCTCCTGCAACCAGCACTATAGCATTGTTACTTAACAATACATTGCACGCATAATAAGATGTACTTCGTTAGCTATGTCATATGTAACTCCTTTTCCAGAAAAAAGTTCTTGTTTCCTTCACTATAAATGGATTGTTGAGACGTCTTGCTGTCGAGTGTCAAAGTACTTAGAACTATGAAATAAGTTCTAAATCAAAAGCAGATTGGCGCACTTTCCCTCTGCGATAGTCCGATACCCTGTAGCTACCCCTCGAAGAAACTGTGAGCGTCTCACAAGGAAAATTTTAGCCTCCTAAGGCAAACGGTGAAAATACAGCTAGCATTTTGTAAAATTCACAACAAACTTATTACACATCTCACGGCTAAAATCAAAATAATCGCCAACAATAATTGTACTTAAAGAACTTTCTGTAGCAGTGACTACCAACGTGTATTCTTTAACCCAGCAAGGGACCAAAATAATACTCTGTTGAATCGTCAGTTGACATCTAACGTACTACGTATTTTTACTGATCGTATTGGTTTCGTACATTTCGTATAATATAATGAAAACGGGAAATCAACGGAGGTCGTTTTTAAAAGAGTTCCACCCACGTCTACCGGTGACAATCCACATAATTCCGATAAGAAGTCTAAATGACTTTCCACGGTACACAATGCTGTGGCTTCATCCTGCTCATCTGTAGACCACTTCCGACAGGATTCACTATTACAAGATATTCTGTTATAGTCGCTCTAAACAATCAAACTAATCAACATGTGCCATGGCAACAGCGCAGTCGATAATCCCAAAAATACCGAAGTATACAAAACAACCAGAAGAGTACGATGAAGAATACTATGCTGAGGTTGGCATCAAAAATGCAGAAATAAAGCATCAAATTAGAGAAATTCAACGGATATCGAAGACATCACACCATATATATAAATTAACTGAAAAGCCAGACACCAATACAAAAAACCAAAAGGCAATATCAGGACAGAAAGCGAAAAAGTAATAGCAGTACTGGTAGCCAATGTCACGAAAGTTAACGAAATACGGTAGCAAGAACATCACTTATCAACATAGCTAGACCGAACACTCCAATACCGATACAGAAAGCAAGAAATTACAGAAATGGACAAAATGCAGTCACATGGATTCACTAATACACCTCAACAGAAAATCGCAAAATCCCTGAAATTACGGGTAAAAACTCTTTGTGTTCTGGCACGCGACTTGTTACGCACTAATCTGGATCTTGCGACTTCATTCTGTATGCAACCCAACTGAACTAATTCTGCTATATCTTTGTACATTACTTTCAATTACTAACATTGCTTTCTTCACACTTTACGTTAGGTTAACGAGTCTTCATTTACAATAACCTTTTGAAGACTTACGTTTTTCTTAATTGTTGCCGGCCGCTGTGGCACAGCTGTTCTAGGCGCTTCAGTCCGGGACCACGCTGCTGCTTCGGTCGCGGGTTCAAATCCTGCCTCGGGCATGGATGTGTGTGATGTCCTTCGGTATGTTAGGTTTAATTAGTTGTAACTCTAGGGGACTGATGACTTCAGATGTTACGTCCCATATTGCTCAGAGCCATTTGAACTTTTTTTTTTCTTAATTGTTGATGTATCAGCTTAGTTTATCTTATTCAGTAATATTACTATTACTCTTCACTAAGTTATTAATTTCATTACATTACAGGTTGGCTCACCTTTGAAAAAAATGTGTGTAAAAGTTCACATAAGTTGTAATCACTGTGTACTCACGTTACCAAGACAACCAAAGATAACGTTTAAACTCTAGTTGATTAAGAGCGTAAGCGGAGTACAGCGTAAACACACCTTTTGTTAAGTAAGTAATTTTGTCGCTTCAGTAACATGCCCACTTCATCAAAATTTGCAACGCTATGTATATATCCAATACAGATTACAAACACAGCATAAGGTGACAATAGTGCCCCTAACGATAACAAACCAACGTTCCGCACACGTATGACATCACCAACCACAACACCAATACGTCACAGCTCAAGCCCGACAGGCGATATCGAAGTTTCAGGTCGAGCCAATTACTGTTTTGTCATACCACCTACATTCTGACTTTCCCAAGTCAGTTTATTTTACTCGTTAAATTAACCCCACAGTACTGCTGTTCTGCACTGCAGTGACTGACGATGATTGTCTACTGAAACAACAATCAGTCTTTGCAGTTGATACACTTTCCCGTTTCATCCTGTTGGCGGTAGACATCTCCATGCTTGTAATAGTGGAGGCAACTGATGAGGAATATGTGTCCCGCCGTGACTGTGCAGATCTGTCGTTCCCATAGTTTTCGCTTTGGTTACATGTTGTCGGACGTCTCTATACCAATAAGCGCTGAATGTTGTGACGTCTGTGCAAAATGCTGCTGTTTCTGCAACGATTCCTGGTGTTGCCATCATACTAACAAGTGAATAATCCAAGAAGCAATAGCCCAGATGAACTTTTCCAGTCTAACATAAATTCCCACTTTAAGTTGCACCAGTTCCTTGCTATCGTGCAGAGCGATGATAACTTACATGTGGTGAGCCATTGGATACCTTTACTGTATGCAGATTCTGGTACTTCTAGAACAGAAGTCACACACAGGAATGCACTCAGCCGAAGAATGAAGAACTGGTCATAGCTTTTCTTCTAACAGCACCTTCTCGTAGTTAGTTGGCCAACGAAAGGCACTTAGCGGCTGGAAAAAAGGGCAGGTCAACCGAGTTTTCAACAAAACACACATAGTTATTGGCCTATATCACTGACTCCGTTCGGTTCTGGAAATGTGGAACATGTTTTATGCACACGAATTACGACCTTCTTCGAGATCGAGGAAGGTTTTCTACAAAAATCATTACATATTCCACAGACAGACATCCAGCGACATTCATTTCAATATCATCGTCAACAAAATCTAGAGCAAAGAGAACGAGACCCAGGTTAATGCTGTTTTCCTTGACTTCGCCCTGTCGCACTCTCTTTTAGTCAACAAAGTACGAGCAAGCGGCGGTTCATTCTGTGGCAAGCGGAGCAGTGGATCCCACAGAAATATTCATCTGACGGAATGTTACAGTGCAAAATATTTTTAAAAAGGTAGGGTTCCGACTCCTCTAGACAACTGTAAGCTTACTCTATCTCCAAGAGAAAAGACAAGCGGAGTATACTCCGATCTGATTCGTCAGTTTTCTTTAAGGTCAATAGAAAAACATTATTGACCCTTGTTAGTCCACCCTTTTCATGACCAACCAATCAAGAAATAACATGCTTTCGAAATGTACTTTTTCTCGTAATAGATATTTTGCATTCTGATATTTTGTTTATATTTTAAGTTATTCACTATTTTCATTTGCACTCTAATTAGCTTTCCTTTCCCCATAGACTTACTTGACATATTATGTTACAAAATTCCCCCGTCGTGTAGCGTTCATCAATAGAAGAATGATCTACATATTTACTTTACACCACATTCGCGCATCATTGACACTACTAAAAGCATATACAAAACTGTACAGAGATAAGTAAACAAAAATTCTTCAATAAATCAACAGACCAATTCACAAAAACATGCTCTTTACGTGTTTCTTGAATGTCTCCGTGCACTGCTGTTCTCTGTTGGGTGAAAATTAGAACTACGTACCCGACTGAAGCTGCTTCAGACCATCTGTCACTGTGCACGCACGAGTCATTCTCCCGATACAAATGTTCTAGACACAATCATCAGATTCACCAATATCGTTACACACTCTCTAATACTACGTGATCTGTTGTAGTTTGTGGTGTTTCTGAGCTTGCACTTCGTGGAAATTGTGGATGCAGTAACTCATCAAATCCAGGAATTTCCCAACGTCTTCTACTTTTCATTAAGGTTTCATTGCTGGATCTGATACCGTATTTAACGATCATCTATAGAAAGGCTGCTGTTTTCAAAGGCACATGTAAACATATTCAAAATTATATTCGTTCTTGTATGATGGCGGTTTACTATGACAGAGCAAAAAAAAATTATTATAATAGTCAGATATGTTTTCTGTAAGGGGAAATCTGTAGCAAGGTCTTTGACATTCAAGACACCTCGTCAACATAGCCCAAAAACGTTAGGATAATCGCTTAGAGAAATGGAAATATAGTTATTTCTCAGAGCTACAATTGCACAGGTGTCATGAGTGGTCGTCTTTCAGGTGCACAGACTGAATGATCATTTTGAACATGCCTATGAAGTTCGTTTTTATGCCCAAACACAGGATCTAATTTTAACCTATGCAGAGAGTCAGAATACGGACGTTAGAAGATATTTCGTTGATCATGGTGAGCTTCTTAGTTTTACACATGTTCTTCACAGTGTGTTACTGACATACTGAGCAGTAAAGTCGGCCATGTTTCCTACACAAGGTGGAATTTTAAAGCAAGAACTGTGCAAGCTGTGTATGAAAATAGTGACTTGTAGAGTGCCTGGAGAAAACTGATAGTCGATGTCTACCAACCGTTACAATTATTTAAGCAACAATGCACCGTCTCAAATGAAGGAACCCTGCATATCTATTTTGGTTGTCTGCATTTACAATAACACTGTGCCAACATTGCTGTATTGTACAGTCAATTACAAAAATGTTGTAGTTGACCCACTGTGTGTACAACAAGGGGTAGAACACTGCGAAAATATGTTCGACCTAACTTATCTGACATGATTTCAACGTGCAGAGAGCTGCTGCACCTTGTGCAGAGATGGGGACAGGACACTGAATTCAAAAAGCGGTTGTTTCAAAAGAAGTGTGAGATAAAATGAACGCTCAAGTTGCTGAAAGTATTGAATTTACCGGATATCTCGTAGTTGCAGTTTTATTTGATTCCGAAAAGTGTGTGTTGTATGCAGGTCACTTTCTGCAAACATAGCTACTGGCCTCTTGCAAAATAAATCCCATCTTTGCAGGCAATAAACCGACAACAGAAGTTCAGATATTAAACACGACGAATGAGCTTAGAAATTTCTGAAATTCCTGTTCGAAAATAATTTGCAGAAACATTGTAGTCAACCAACGAATCTCCTGAAAATAACTGTTACCATACGGGCGACATATTCTGACGCTGACCGATCTTTCTCTATCCTGAAGGTTTCCTGCGACGTGCTGTGAGTCAGCAGCTGCTATCAACAGTAGCAGCGCACTCAATCGAGAAGGACATTGTCAGCAGCTTTGTAGAATTCAGTGAATTGATTGAATGCTTCATTGACAGAGTCTCTGATCTTAATGAGCGGACATTGGATTATTCGTGCAAGCATCCGTCGTAATGTAAGTGTATTTCCGTAGAGTAGTTATTTTTTATTATTATTAAACCATGTGTGTTAAGTCATTTGAAACGTTGTAGACCATTTTCAGTGAACCACTAGAGAAAAATGCGCGGACTGCCATTGGTACAATCTTACCGAGTAGCAGATCAAATGGCTGGTTTCAGGACATTCTAGCAAAGAGAAATAAGTGGTGTAACTCAAGGGGAAACATACACATAGCGTAGGGGAGCTCTACGGGGCTATTAATGTTTGCAATACTCTGTATGTAAATGAAGTAGCGGAAAACGTCGTAAGCTATTGAAAGTTTTGGCTGGTTTCTTTTTCTAGGGGTTGGGATACGTTGTTGCCGCATTACAAGCTAAATACTGCTGAGTCTACAGTATACAATATGAATATACACATGAATCGAATGGACGGGAATTATTAATGCAACATAGTAGTTTATAAATGATAGATTGCAATAAAATAAAATCTGCAGGTACTACCTCAATGACTATAAATGATGAGTACGGTAGTAGAAGTACTTTTGAGAATGCGGTATATTTCTGCAAAACACTTATTGGTGTCGATGGTCCAGAAATGAAGTAAAATATGAGTTGAATAACAGGGAAATAATAGATTTCTACTTCACGGAATTAGTTATGAACAAGAACATAGCCCATGAGATATTCACTTCTGACAGCACACCATGTCATCACTGCAGAAGCCATGGAAATCACACAAGAGCACAGGTCGGCACTCCGAAAGATTTCTATCCTCCGCGACCACGCGCAAAGCTGCTCCACTGTCCAAGACTTTCCTCCGACCGTGCGTCCCCCGCGCCGTCCTCCCTCCTATCCAGAACTTGCCTTGTCTTGTCTCAAACAGATGCTTTTCTCCCACTTCCATCCAGTCTCCCCATTCATGAGCGCTCCCCCCATGTCTCCAAGCCACGCATACTCACAAATCTATTGAAACACATACGAAATGCTGGATTTACATTTAAACAACTTGAAAATAAATAAATATTCCTATGGGTGGACCATAAACACGCTCTAACACATATTATTAAACATGTAAGGAAATTAAGTAGACATATATAAAAGGAATAGCAAGCAAAAGTAGGACAGGAACCTAACGTCTCTGTGCTGTCTGAAACACAGTAATTAATTGACCAGCTTCTTCATGAATAGCATATTTCGGGTATTAACACAGACAGAGAGGAATCAAAATATTTGTAAGCATGCTGCTACTGTTTTCTCGTGTAACTGTGGAGGTCTTATGGCCTGACGCAATCGACAGTAATCGGCCACTTTGACCTCCAATAACTCATGTACTGTTCAAGTCACATGCCTGTAATTCATATCAATTTAGGTTTACATTAATACCTTTATAAATACACATCGGTCAACGAAATCAGATGAGCCCTTTAGATTTTGGAAATTCGTTGCTGGGTGTTACTTGTACAAGTTACAGTCGGATACTAAACTTTTAACTAATAAAGATGTTGAAAATATGTTTCCACCATCAGAATCGTGATGCAAATAATGGTAATGTACATGTTTCTTTTTGAGGTATCATGATTCATCTGGCTACTATTAATTTATATACGAACTGTGAAATTTCTGCCATGACGGTTTCACAAAGTCCGCCATCTTTGACACTGTTGTTATACAAGTCTCTTTCATCGACACAGCGTCATCATGGAATTCCCGTCCGCGCGGCCGCTGGACCCCTCTCGCTTCGGCCACCGTCCGGCACCACGTGGTCAGACTGACGAGCGGCCTGCGCCAGCTGAGCAGCCTGTGTGGCCACGCCAGCTCCAAACTTTGAATATTTTCAGAGCGCCACAACTCGCCTGTTACCCCACATAATGGAATACTACATGAAATATCTGGGAATGGTGCATGGTACGGCCCACCATAAGGTGGCTTGTGGTGTATCTGTGTGAACGTAAATGCATACGCAAAAACGTTGCTGTTGCGGTCTACAGTCTGGAAACTAGCATGATGTGCGTTTCGACGCTACTCTATCTTGGGCAAGCCTCTTAATCTTCGAAGGACCACTGCAACTTACATAATTGCTTACCGTATTTATCTCTTGGTTTCTTTCCGTAATTTTTACTCGACGTTTCAGAATATATCCTGTCAAGCGCTTCCTCGTTTTAGTCAAGTTATGACAGAAATTTTTTTTCTCCCAGTTTATGTTCAGTACTTCTTCAATAATTACGCGATCTACCCATTTAATTTTCAGCGTTCTCCTACAGTGACACATTTCAAAGGTGCTATTCCCTTCTTGTCTGAACTGCTTATGTCCACGGTTCATATCAGTACAGGGCAACATTCAAGACAAATACTATCAGTAGAGACTTTCAGCACTTAAATCTACATACGGTGTTAACAAATTGCTCTTCTTCAGACACCCTTTTATTACCAATGCGGGTATATATTTTATATCCTTCCTTCTTTGGCCATAATCAGTTATGTCACTGCCCTAACAACAAAAGTCATCTACTACTTTACGTAACTCATTTCCTAATTCACTCAGCATGGCCTGAATTACTTCTCCTGCATTCCATTACACATGTCTTGCTTTTGTTGATGTTCATCTTACATTCAACTTCTAACACATTGCCCGTTCCGCTCAATTGCTTTCCCAAGACCTTTACCAACTCCGAGAAAATTGCACTGTCAGCAGCAAACCTCGAACGTTTTCTCCCTGAACTTAAGTCCATCACCAAGTTTTTCCTTGATTTCATTCACAGCCTCCTTACGTACAGATTGAATGACACCTGGGATAGGCTTAAACGCTGTCTCGTCCCCTTCTCTACCACTGCATCCCTTTCATACCCATCTACTCTTGTAACTGCCATTTGGTTCCTGTGCAAGCTGTAAATAAGCTCTGCCTCCCTCTATTTTATCTCCATTACCTTCAGAATTTCAAAGAATGTCAAAAGCATTTTTTAAGTGTACAGGAGCTATAAACGTAGTTGGTCTTCAAATTCAAGTGGCTCTGAGCACTATGGGACTTAACTGATGAGGTAATCAGTTCCCTAGAACTTAGAACTACTTAAACCTAACTAACCTAGGGACATCATACACATCCATGCCGGAGACAGGATTCGAACCTGCGACCGTAGCGATCGCGCGGTTCCAGACTGAAGCGCCTAGAACCGCTCGATTACTACGGCCGGCAGTTGGTCTTCGTTTAACCTGTATACTAAGGTAAGTTGTAGGGTAAGTATTGCCTCGCCTGTTCCTAGACTTCTGCGGAAACCAATCTGATATTCCCCGAGGTCGACAAGTTTCTCCATTCTTCTGTAAATAATTTGTGTCAGTATTTTGTAAGCATGTGTTACTAAGCCGATTATACAGTAACATTCACACCTTTCAGCATCTGCAGTCTTTGGGATTGGTATTATTAGATTGTTCTTGAAGTGTGAAGTTATTTCCCCTGTCTCATACGTCTTGCATAGGAGTCATGTCTGACTCTCCAGAGAATGTTAGTAGCACACACGGAATATCGTCAACTCTATGGTCCGCGTGCCGATTTAGATCTTTCAGTGTTGTGTCCAATTCTTCTCGCCATATCATGTCTCCCATCTCATATTCACCTATTTTCTCCTCTTTTTCTACAATATTAACTTCAAGTTCACTTCCCTTGTGTAGACCCTCTATACAGGGTGTCACAAAAAGGTACTGCCAAATTTTCAGGAAACATTCCTCACACACAAATAAAGACATGTGTCTGGTAAAGCTTAATTTCCATATTAGAGCTCATTTTAGTTTCGTCATTATGTACTGTACTTCCTCGATTCAGCGCCAGTTGGCCCAATTGCAGGAAGGCAATGTTGACTTCGGTGCTTGTGTTGACATGTAACTCATTGCTCTACAGTACTAGCATCAAGCACATCAGTACGTAGCATCAACAGGTTAGTGTTCATCACGAACGTGGTTTTGCAGTCAATGCAATGTTTACAAATGCGGAGTTGGCAGATGGCCATTTGATGTATGGATTAGCAGGAGGCAATAGCCGTGGCGCGGTACGTTTGTATTGAGACAGATTTCCAGAACGAAAGTGTCCCGACAGGAAGACGTTCGAAGAAATTGATCGGCGTCTTAGGGAGCACGGAACATTCCAGCCTATGACTCGCGACTGGGGAAGACCTAGAATGACGAGGACACCAGCAATGGACCTCGCAATTCTTCGTGCAGTTGACGATAACCCTAATGTCAACGTCAGAGAAGTTGCTGCTGTACATGATAACGTTGACCACCTCACTGTATGGAGAGTGCTACGGGAGAACCAGTTGTTTCCGTACCATGTACAGCGTGTGCAGGCACTATCAGCAGCTGATTGGCTTCCACGGGTGCACGTCTGCGAATGGTTCATCCAACAATGTGTCAATCCTCATTTCAGTGCAAATGTTCTCTATACGGATGAGGCTTCATACCAACGTGATCAAATTCTAAATTTTCACAGTCAACATGTGTGGCCTGACGAGAATCCGCACGCAATTGTGCAATCACGTCATCAACACAGATTTTCTGTGAACGTTTGGGCAGGCATTGTTGGTGATGTCTTGATTGAGCCCCATGTTCTTCCACCTACGCTCAATAGAGCACATTATCATGATTTCATACGGGATACTTTACCTGTGCTGCTAGAACACGTGTCTTTACAAGTACGACACAACATGTGGTTCATGCACGATGGAGCTCCTGCACATTTCAATCGAAGTGTTCGTACGCTTCTCAACAACAGATTCGGTGACCGATGGATTGGTAAAGGCGGACCAATTCCATGGCCTCCACGCTCTCCTGACCTCAACCCTCTTGACTTTCATTTATGGAGCATTTGAAAGCTCTTGTCTACTCAACCCCGGTACTAAATGTAGAGACTCTTCGTGCTCGTATTGTGGACGGCTGTGATACAATACGCCATTCTCCAGGGATGCATCAGCGCATCAGGGATTCCATGCGACGGAGGGTGGCTGCATGTATCCTCGCTACGGAGGACATTTTGAACATTTCCTGTAACAAAGTGTTTAAAGTCACCCTGGTACGTTTTGTTGCTGTGTGTTTCCATTCCATGATTAATGTGATTTGAAGAGAACTAATAAAATGAGTTCCAACATGGAAAGTAAACGTTCTGGACACGTGTCCACATAACATATTTTCTTTCTTTGTGTGTGAGGAATGTTTCCTGAAAGTATGGCCGTACTTTTTTGTAACACCCTGTATATTCCTTCCACCTTTCAGCTTTCCCATCCTTGCCTTCCATCTGTCGTCTAGATTTCACGCAGCTGATTTTCTTATATTCAAAACTCTCTTTAATTTTCTTATAGGCGGTATCTACCTTTCCCCAAGTTACGCTTGATTCTATGGGCTTGCATTTGTCCTCTAGTCATTCCTGCCTAACCATTTTACACTTTCTGCCCGGCTCATTCCTTAAACGTATGTATTCCCTTTTGTCTGCATTTTTATATATTTCGTTTAATCAAATGTGTCCAATGTCTCCTTTGATGTGCAAGGTTTTCTACTATGTATTGTCTTTTTAGTTGTTTTATGTAACATGGCAGAAATTGATTGGCCTGCCCAACGTCCAACCTGCACCCAATGGACTGCTGTTGGTAGGAGTCAGAAAGTCGACTTTGATCCATACTTCAGCGTCGACCATCACAACCGTATCTGGTTTCATCTCTTGACGGGGAACGGGCACCTGTTCCAACACCAAAATTCAGACACATTAATGTAAGTGTTCTCATCAGAGTTCAAATCGTCATGAAGACGAGGGACTGACTCAGGACACAGTAACGTCCAGCAAAAGGTGATACAGTAGTGTGTATTCCATGTACACAACGATGACAAGCTCATTGTGATACGACTGGAGACGAGCTTCATTGAATGCTTTAAAATAACTATTTTCAGTGATTCGTAGCCGGTAACTAGCACACATTTCTGATTCTAAACGTTTATTATAAGAATTCCGCTTCTCTTTCGTTCTTAACATCTAATATACACTCTAAGACACAAAAACGATTCAAATTGGTCACAAATGGTCATTCACAGAGGTATCGATGGAATACGAGGAATTGCAAACTTCGGCAACCGATAAATGAACGTGTGACACTGGAGCACAATTTCTCTGCACAACTGGCAAGAATAGTAAGCAGGGGTCATGATGATACCAGCGCATAAAATTTTTGAGAATTTCACTCTGTGTACTCAGTTTGACAGTAACTATGCCTCGCAACCAGGCTCGTCGACAACGTCAGCCGATGAGAGTATGTGAAAGAGGAAATGTAGTTGAGATCAAAGTAGCTGGTTGCAGTAATCGGCCAATCGCTCGACATTTGAATAGGAAACCACGCTACTATTCAACGATGCTGGCAAAAATGAGCGGACCATGGCCGAACGCGGAGTTACTGAGTACGGCTGACCTAGAGAGACGAAAGAGGTCTGACTTCTTGGCATCCCTTACGCCGACTACCATCGACCTATATACAACCAGAAGATCGTTCACAGTGGTGTTGGGTACATTCGGCCTGGGAGAGCTTTGGCTGGAGCAGAATTGTCTTCAGTGATGATTCTGGCTTCTAGCTGAGCCCCGATGACCAGCCACAATGTATCTTTTCAGTTGTTGATTTAGTCTTAAACGCTCTTTGGACACAGTCATGGAAACAATATACACGATATATCTGGTATTGTTGATAGGACCCATCCTGAGACAATAACAGGTTTTCCTGGATGCAGTTTACAGTAGTTTTGCAGCTATGTGAGAGTAGTGTGCAGAGCAGCATCTAATTAATCTTCGGACTGAAGACCGCAACAACAACAACAAAAAGAACAACAGTATGTCTTGTACGACAGATTTAATATTTTTAGGGAAAAGAAGATACGAAATCTAATTTTTAATTATGCTTTCCAGAGTATTATCTAACACATAATCCCAGTGTGTAATTTTTTCTAAAAATAAGGAAATTTTTTTAGTGTAATTTTATTTCTTCGCTCTGAGGGGAACGACTGGGTTGAAAGGAGTGTATACACCGCTAATCACTTAAATGTATTTAAAAATATTACCGAGGTATACAAGGGAAATATATGTAATGTATAATTGTAATAGTGAAACTCTAATCATCAATACGAGAGCTAGTTCGAACACCGCAGTGGTTTGGTCTTGTTGCTTCCTCCGTCCTTTTAAATGATTTAGGAAGTTTATTACAGGTGGCTATGCAGTTTAACATGGAATACAAGCCATGGACTGACCTCGCGTTTCTCACGTTAACAAATCATTGTTGAACTCTAAAGAAGCGGTAAGTGTAAAAAGAAGCTTTGGACCAACCTCGGATTGAGTCCTATGGCTTTGAGATGAGTAGGCTGATACTTACCCTCTGAATCACCGAACAAATTTGAAATGATAAAATTATTTACACTGCCATTGGTTACTGAAACTGATCGTCTAACACTGATAACGTTAAAAATTATTTGTTCCTTTCCAAAGTGAAATATGCATGGACTTTTGTGATAAGAGTGAAGCTCTCCACTGCACAGCACTGAATTGTAGACCGTCCGCTTTGATAGGATATCTGAGAGATATGATGGTAGGCGTATGGTGTCAATGGAAAGCGAGCATTAGATATTCGGCTTAATAAACTGTAAGATAATGCTACAAACCAATGTTGTTGAAATGTAGACTTTCTATTCTTATCTAACGACACGTACCCACAGGTACGATTTGCATCAGCTGCATAGGTAATTTAGTATGACGCCAGCTGCAGCGAAAAGCTCCAGCTGTGATCGGATCTCGCCTCACCTGAAGTTGGTGGCCTAGGACGTCGAAACAGCAGACAGGACTCGGTGGCACGGAGACTTCCTACCTCCACTGCCTCCACAACTGCCTCGACATCGCATTGGTGACCTTACGGAGAACCTACGCAGCATCTTACCTTCCGACTAGTATCCTCCGGCCTGGAAACTCGAGGAAAAGTTCCAGAACGCAAGAGTACCTTCCAAAGCAGCATGATGGGCCTCTGCTTTCAAACTCAGCCTAGCTTAGTTCGACAATGAAAGTTCACCTTTTAAAATGGTCCTTTTTAGGAGATCATCAATTAAAATATATAAAAAGGACATTCGCTCAATTTATGATTTGAATGTATTAACAAACTAGTAAAATACATTGTTGAGATCAATAAAAATACGTATGGCACATGTGATCCGTTGCATTGCCAAGTCTTCCATTTTCACGATGAGGAGATTAATCGAAGGATATTTGAGCCGTGCTGCTGCTCGCGTTGGTGCAGTTACCTGCCCTGGGGGTTAGTGTATGTAACGACACTGTACGTTTCTTCGCCATGCCGCTGCTGTCCGGTAAGGTGTGTAGTTGTGACAGCTTTCTTGATTGTAGGCAGTTTGTGTTTCTTCTACTCTGGTGGCAGTGTTTCCTTTCTCGTTCTGGGCGCTCTGAGCACAGTATTCTGGGGACATAGTGCAGTTCGCTAGTTCCAGCTTTGGCGTGTTGTTCCATTCTTGCATTTGCTTTACTGGATGTCAGGTTGCTTCAGCAAGATTATCATTAGTCATTCGTTAGACTGCCAGTAGTCTGAGTTACCATCTTATGAAGTGAATGCAACTCTTGGCTGCCCATCTCATCGCACGCGAAAGTGTTTGTTGCCGGACCTTCTCAGAGGTCGATTCCTGGAGCACCGTCTGTGACTGGTCCTTGTGTTTTATTATTGTATTATTTATTACCATACCTTGTAATGCCTAAATTAAAACGTTATGTCTGTCTAGTTAATAGTTCACCTTCTGGAATAAATCTAGCAGTGTAAGCGTTGTGTTACAAGATTACAATCATCTTATTTCACACGTTTGGTGGTCAGTTGCTTGTTTCCTTTAATTAACCTTTGCTTATATTTGCTGTTTTATAGTAGGTTTCAAAATATTTATATAATGGTCGTTACTAGCGTGTAAGGCCTTCAGCCATGATTGTGGTCATTTGCTTTGAAAAAATAATTCGATGTTTCTATTTTAGCAGTAAGCCTTAAAACCTTATTTACTGCCATTCCTGGCGTCTGATATCTTCTATTGTGTTTGTGGCCACTTAATTTTAATATTTCAATACCTGTAAGTTGTAATTGCAGCGAGTTCTTAAATATTCTTAATTTACTGCCATTCTTGGCAAGTAAGGCCTTCGGTTTTGATCACAGTTTTTTTCTTTATCAATCTGTCTGTGTTTGTACTTTATGGTGATTTGCTAAATTGTAACGCACTGAAAACACTATTACTTACACTGTCGTTTGTTCCTTCATTAATAAAGCGTGTTATTTTTTAATTTATTTTTGAGTCTGGAAAAACTTCTTTAAAAATAAATGTTTTTAAATGTTAAAGGCAACAAATAGTAACTGATTACGGCCACGTCCACAATCGTAACAGAATCCTGCTTTCCATTGACAACCAGGTTGCAATATAGGAAATCACTACACTGGGAAACACGTTAGTGGAATCACACAAACGGACGTCGAAGTCAGGTGGAAGTCACATGCGCTGAAGGTATCAATTTTTACGCGTGACAAAACATTTCAAACATGACTACAAGCGGGATCGAGGACATTAGCATTCGACGTCGTTATGCTTCTATGCTATTCTATGAAAACCTGAAATGTACAAATGACTAATATAATATTTTATTTCAGTGGTTGTCTAACATTATTATCCACGTTTCTAAACATTATTGCCTTACAGGCATTCCGGTTTACTGATAAAATGGAAATGCTGTGTGGCTACGGCCTCCCGTTCGCCTGGTGCAAGTCTTCTGAGTTGACGCCACTTCGGCGACTTGCGTGCCCATGGGGATGAAATAACGATGATAAGGGCAACGCAACACCCAGTCCCTGAGCGGAGAAAATCTCCCGACACAGCCGGGAATCGAACTCGGGTCTTTAGGTATGACTTTTGTCGCGCTGACCACTCAGCTACCAGGGGCGGATCACGGATATGTTGACAACAATGCCATCTCACGTAAACTGTTGTGGACCGTTGCCTAGCAATTACTTCCGTATTCTCTGGAGTACTCGAAGTATCCATACGAATTCCTTCTGCGAGTTATTGATTGTAAGGAGCTTCAGTGGTGAATTGAGTATTGCAGTGTTGCATTTTGTGTTTCGAGCACATCTAGCGAAACATTTCAAAGTTCTTGAGGAGCTTTAGAAGCTTTCAGCAAAGCGAACGCCCAGCTTCAGAGGCGAGCTGCGTTTTGCTGCAAGAGGTATGAGCCGTTGATTTAACTACCACCTATTTATTTGTCATACAAAATCGTCCGCGGTTAGAATATCGCATAAGCTTGTAAACGACTGAGTATATAGCGGAGAAGTACTGGAAAATTGATGCGGGTGCTGGAGTGTGGTATCACTTCAGAACATGCCGTTATTAACGGTATGCAATGTGAAATAGAACATTGTTTTACTTTTTTATGCAGTTTCAAAGGTTGGATGTTTACTTGTGGAGGCAGATTTCTGTACTTCGTTTTTGGCGAAGTTCGTGCCCGTGCATCATGTATTCTCAAATTAATTTTTTAGTTCCACAATGATGACGGTGTAACCAATCTTTCTCTCTTGTGGATTACTCACACGTACTCCCTGCGATGTTGGAGATTAGTGCTGCTGTAATTTGTTTCCGTGTGTAAAGATAAATTTATTTTGGAACTTGTGTCAAGTGCACTCCATTGTATTGACCAAAGCTGGTAGCATAACAGAAGGGTTTTTCTCCTCTGTTACTCAAGATATGTGAATCAATATCTTGGAGTTCGAGGCGTGTGAGTAAAGCAATGAGACTGATTTTTAAAATACCAAGGTTTTATTTCCTTCAAACGACAATAATGTCCCCTGCAAAGAAGTCCCCTTCGGCAGCTATAGGCCGGCGAAGTCGTTCTTTCCCAGTATCGGTAGAAGCGTAGAAAGCCTTCAACTGGTAGGGCCTTTGCCATGTTGGTCACATGCTCTTAAATCTTCTCCAGAGTCCCAAAATGACATCTTTTTAAGACATTTTCCAATTTTGGAAAAGGAAGTAAGTCACAATTACCAAGTTTATGTGAATATGGAGGGCGGGGTCTGTGGCACAACAGGAATGCCTTTTGAAGTCAAAGAATCCGTGATGGAAGTGGCCATGTGGCATGGTGCGTTATCATGATGAAGCATCCAATCTGCAATGTCTGATCTCACTCGATTCACCTCTTTCCTGAGCTTTTGCAAGACGTCGTTGTAACACAGCTGTCTGACGGTTTCTGCTGGATGAACAAATTCTACATGGAAAAAAGCAAATCTGTCAAAACAGCAAATCAGTTTTGCTTCGGGCTTTGACTTGATGATTCGAGCTTATTTCAGCCGAGGAGATTCCCGAGTGTTCCACTCCTCACTGTGCAACTTGGTCTCAGGATCGTACTCAGAAATGCAGGATTCATAACCTGTGATTACTCAACTGAACCATTCGTGGCCATTGGCAGTCCTCTCAAGACGACAACACACACGTCTCTTCCATTGTCCTCCTGTTCAGTTGTGAGGTTTTTTGTGCTCCGTTTGTCATAAATCTTTCACACGTGCAAAACTTCGGTGCAAATTTGATGTATGCAGATAATATTTGACCATGTCATCCATCATCTTCACTGTTACACATCGTGATCACAGAAGAGAACGCATACGTTCGACGTTCTCGTCAGTTTTGTAAGGTGAAGGTCTACCTGAACGTGGTTCATCTTCAACGTGTTCTCGGCCTTCCAGAAATGATATGTGTCACAGAGAAGCTTGGGCTATTGATATTGACTGTTCCCCATAGGCCTGTTTCAATTTTGAAAAGATCACTCTCGCTGGTGCCCCAAGTTTAACACTTGATGGCATTACATTGCTCTAAATTCCACTTTTCCACTTTTACAACACGCTACATAAACACAATTTCCCCGGTGGCCATTTCAAATACCACCTGACGGCAGTACGAAGCTACAACTCGTACTCAGCAACTAGAGAAGATTGCAAACCTTTCTACACCAGTAGAACAACACAGATCCCTAGGAGCGTTGTCATTGTCATTACTTTTCTCACGCACCTCCAATTCCTAATTAAGAATTCCATTGGGAATCTATAGGTTGTTCAGGCGTTTTCCTTATTTAGACACTTCTGGATATCTTTCGATCCCAAAACATGTTTATTTCGTCTTACATAGATTTAAATCGTTTAAAATTTAATTGCTGTTCTTATTTAGCCATGGATATCGACGTCCCTATATAATAATGTGCTCTGTAGTTACCGGGGTTGCTACTTAATGTTGATCGCAGTGTATGCTAACAACAATGCCATGTCACTTAACCGTTGTGGACCGTTGCCTAGTAATTACTTCCGTATTCTCTGGAGTACTCGAAGTATTCATACGAATTCGTTCTGCGAGTTATTGAGTTTACGAAGATTCTGTTGTGAATTAAGTACTGCAGTGTTGTATTTTGAGTTTCGAGCACATCTAGCGAAACATTTTAAAGTTCTTGAGGAGGTTTAGAAGCTCTCAGCGAAGAGAACACCTAACTTCAGAGGCGAGGTGCATCGTACCCGCATTAGGTATGAGCCATTGATTTGACGTTGCATATTTATTTTGTATACACAATCATCTCGAGTTAGAATATCGTAAAAGCTAATAAATGACTGTGTATTTAATGGAGAAGTACTGGAAAATTGAAGTATGTGATGGAGTGTAGTGTGATTACAGAATATGAAGTTCTTAATAGTGTATAACGTGAAATAGCACTTCGATTTAATTTTTTATGGGGTTTCAAACGTCAGGTGGTTACTTGTAGAGTTATACCTCTACACTTAATTGCTTTTAAGTTCATGTGCATTCGTCATGTATTCTCAAATTAACAGCTTAGTTCAAGAGTGACAACCTTGTCAAGTTCTCTTTCAGATTCTATCCGTGTGGTTCCACCCATGACGTCCTCTTGACATCATGACTTTACGTTGCAGAGCGTGTTATTGGTCTGTTATTAAATGCTATCTTTGTTTGTGTTAGTTACTATTGTGATTTACGAAGTTTGTAGAATATGCTGCTTATTCCAAACATGTCGTGATATACGATGGTGTTGTTTATAGGGCGGAAGGGGGTAACTTGAGGCCACAGGTTATATTACCGATGGAGAAACTTGTAGCGATTATTGTTTATTTTTCCTGACAAATATTTAACTATTTCTTTCTGTATTTCGCACGATATCCGAGGGTGAGGTTAGGCAGTGCCTTAAGAGCAGAAGATAAATTTTTGTGAGTGAATTGATTAATGATAATTATTATCATGTTAATAGTTGAAATTCTTTAGCTCTTTTTGTAATATGGGAGAATTGTCTACGGTGGTGTTGGCCGTGAATCTAAGTACATTGCTGAAGTTGTCGTGAGAGGAACGAGTAGTAATGTTAGTCATAATTTTTTAACTTATTAATGGTTGGCTGCTTTTTTTCGAACGTGATGACGCTGAGGGGTAGCTTAGATGAAATCAATTGTTTTGTAGGGTTCATATTGTTGTTGGCAGTGGCTCGCGCTTTTGATGTATGATTCTTTTAGTTCTGTGGTACTTTTTGACCTGTTAACGTTCGTTTGTAGTGTGATACCAAATTTTTTAATTTATTTTCGCTCTTTTTATTCTGGAGGAATTTGTGTGTGTTATTTTTCGAAAAAGTCGTTTTTATATGGAGTTTTCTTGTTCGTCTTTTCTTTTTTTTTTTATTTTGGAGATTTATAAATTTTTGGTTTATTATGGAACTGTTCCTGTGTGTTATTTATCGATTATGTCGTTATATGGGGATGTGTCTGGTATTGCTGTCTTTGTTAGGGCTACATAGGCGCAGCGTATATTTTCTTTTATTTCATTCTGGAAGAATTTGTGCGTGTTATTTTTTTAGTTGTTGTTTTGTGTATGTGTGATTGGTATCCCTGTCTCCGTTTAATCTGTGTAGATTAAGCGAGTTATTGGAATCAAATTTTGTTTTTTCGTTATATTTTCGTTCAGTTCATTCTAGAGGAATTGCTGTAAGATATTATTAGATTTTTTCGTTATATTGATCTTAGCTATATAAACTTTTTCTTTTTGTTTATGCCCAGTACTCTCTCATTCCTGCAGCAGTCCCGTCACTTTCATTTTATATGGTCTTCGAATGAACTGCATTATGCAATCACAGCTACAACGGTTCATTTTATTAGAGAAAATCGATTTCGGTCGAGGATCAGAACGCCACCAAGTCCAAAAACGATCTCACCTAGTAGCTTGCGTAATAGGAATAGCAGCTCAGGATGTAGTGTTCCGTAATTGACATTAACTTGTCATGTCTATTATGTCCATTTAACTTCATAGACATTTTTCCCAATGTAACGTCTATACAGATAATAACAATGGTAGAGCTATGTACGTTTGATAACTGCTTTGGAATTACGCGAAAGCATAACTGAGACGGATTTCGGAACCGATGATGGTCTGATTTTAGAACAAATTCGATGGTCTCTAATGAAAAGTACCGTCGTAGCTGTCTATTGCACAATACAGTTGTTAACACTCATTAAAGCTGCACAACGCCTCTGCTACAAAATATTTTTTATTTTTGTTTTCGACCGTAATAGTCTATTTGTGATAGCCTTCTCCAAGAATATAATCGGACTGTTAGTAAAAGTTATCTGTGGTTGTCGTGGTAGACTCGGAGTGGTCTGTATTTACTTTAATTTTTATTTTCACAATAAAAACAGTGTAACCGATCTTCCCGTTTCGTCGATTACAGTTACATATTGCCTATGATCATTGTAAGGTTATACTGCTAGAATTATCTTCCGTCTGCGAAGAGGAACACACGTTGGAAACTGGTTACAACTGTGCAGAGTTATACTGAGTTGACTCGGCACCGTAACATGAGATTATTACTTGCCTGTTGCTTAAGGAAATTAAAGCACTATGTCTGAGTATTGTTAACTGTTAGATCACTTGGGAGTTTATTAACTGTACGGACGTTTTCAACATTCAAGACTCCGCTGCATATTTGTCAGTCGTAAAACATGATTATTTCGTCCTACATAGATTCAAATTACTGAATATTTTCATTGCATTGCTTGTTTAACCATTGATATAGACGTTCCAGTACAACGTTGTTCTCTGCAGTTATCGAGGTTGCTGCTTAATATTGATCGCAGGGTTTGCTAACAAAAATCAGCTTAACGATGATGGACCATTGCATAATAATTACTTCCGCATTCTCTGGAGTATTTGAAGTATCTAAAAGAATTCATTCCTTGTGTTACTGAGTAAAATAATATTTAATTTTGATTCAGGCGTGATAGTGTTGGATTTTGTGTTTCGAGAACAAGTTCTTGGGGAGCTTTAGAAGCTTTGAATGAAGCGAACGCTCTGTTTCAGAAGCGAAGTATATAGATTGTACTCACCCAGAGGCAAGAGCAATTGATTTGTCACCTACTTATTTTCAGTAAACATCTGCAATTAGAACATCGAATAAGCTTTTAGATGACTATGTATGGAGTGGAGAAGTATCGGAAAACTGTTGCGTTACGAAATAGTGTGATGTGACTTCGCAAAATGTTACTAGTAATGGGACTGCATTTGAAAAGGAAAACACTCCTCGATTTACAGTCCAGTACATTTTTTCAATATGTAATGCAACTTCAAAAATTCCGAGAGTGCTTGACTTGTAGAGACAGATATCCTCACTGAGTTTTTGTCAACGTTTAAGTGCTGAAATGATATATTCTCAAATTTATAGCTTAGTTTTACAATGAGAAAGGTGTCATCGATGTCTCTCCTTTTCGATTACACATACAGGCGGTATTTCTTATCGTTGGTTCGTGCTGTTATTTTCTGCCGTCGGTGAAAAAGGAAAGTAATAAACAGGTTCCGACTGTGTAGGGTCATACTGAGTTGACATGGATTTATAGCGAAAATATTATCTTATCCTGTCACTTAAGGAAGTTCAGTTAACATCTTGGAGCACGGTCGAATGTTAAACCTATTAGCTGTTTATAAGCTACTTTTATGTTTCCTTCAAGTAGAAACCGATGGGTAAATTTCAATCACACTACGTCGTACACGTTACTGTTTAGCTCACATGGCAATGAAGTGTAATTTAGATGTAGGGTTTTCAATGACTGACACAAAGGTGCGACAGTGCAGTCCTGAGAGAATATACTGACTCGGCAATATGGATAGCCATAAAAATCGTATTCTCGCCATATACCGCGGAAGGTATAGCCATCAGATTGTAGTGTAATTTATTAGTTAGTAACTTCATCCAACCACCAACACACACAAAAAACAAATTCTTGTTCCTGCCCCAGGGGAAGATATTCCGCATATCATGCTGTAATAGATGACATAATCTGAAGTTGTAATAACTGAAGTGGGTGTATATCTGAAACTGTTTTAGTATTGTAATGACATGCTAATGAAGTTTAGTCTAATAGATAAGCCTTCAGATAGTTGCTATCAAAATAAATGTGCCACTTAATGAACACGCGATTGCGAAACTTCGAATAACTGTTATTGTTTTGATTCACGCTCTACGAATTACTGACACAGAATTTAAATAAATAATTCTCGACTAGTAAAAAATGTATAATCTCAATCAATTATATAGACTGTACATGTCGTTTTTGATACAAGCAGCTCCTTTTTTTTTTTTTTTTTTTTTTTTTTTTTTTTTTTTTTTTTTTTTTTTTACAAAAGCTAAGGTTACAGACATGTCGTCAGGGTCACAGGTTTTTCTTGCGATCGAGTTGAGAGACATTGCTGCAAAACTTACTCGTAGACACGGTGTGGTCATGTCTAACGTGCTGTTTATTATCGTTACAGCAATGTTCCGACGCTTGAAGAAGTTTCTCTCCCGGTGTTTGGGAGGGGAGAAAGAAGAGGGTCTGCTACTGGAGAACTTGGTCGCTGTTCAGGGTACTGAACAGGTGAGCCACGTTATATTGCAGTGACATAACTCGCAAAGCAGTAATGTCTGAGAGCTACCTGACTGTACATAACATGGTCAGAAGATATTACAGACTGTCACGATTTACTGTAAATGAATATTTTTTGCAATAAAAATCGCACATGACACGTCATTGTAAATAACACGTTTTAGATAGGCATCTCTGCACGAGTGATAATTGTGACGATTATATTAAATACCACCTAACTACCTAACTCCGTACAATCATTCCTCTGAAGTTCCAAAGGTACCGATCGACCGCCTCTTCATCGTCAGCCGTCAGACGTCACTGTATGGAGGAGCATGTAGTTAGCATACTGCTCTTCCAGATCGTGATCAGATATATAATACCGGCAGCAATGAATGTCACTGATGGATGGATGGATTTGTTGATCACTGGGGTGAAGTCCGATGTGCTAGTCACTCAACTCCTCACAATAGTCGTCATCCTAAAACTGATCACTGGGGCGAAGTCCGATTTGCTAGTCACTCAACACGTCACAATAGTCGTCATCCTAAAACTTGAGCTTATCTCCAGACCTACATAAAATTTTTAAAATTTGCCATTGTCGTCTCGACTTCAAGAAAAACAAAGAGCTTGAGTCCTCTTCCAAATTTACTTTTGTCTTCGCATCAAAAGATAAAGCGCCGTAAAATATGGACTATAAGAATTCTAAAACTACATGCGCCACAGATATAGTGGTCGTTTAACATGAGTATGAAGCCATTAGAAATGTGTCCTAATCGGATGGGAGCCAGGCTGACTTTAACATGTCAGCGTCGTATATTCTCTGACCTGCAGGGCAGCCTCTCTCGCTGTGTTCCCTGGAGGCCTCTTTCCCTGCATTATCTGCTGGCTTTTCCCCCAGATCCCACTGGCCCTAGCTCCTCTCATCCGTGTTATTACCACATTATATCCGGACTTGTCCAATTAGGTAAGATAATGTTGATAATCGAAACTGAATGCTGTTTAAACAATTCTGACAATTATATTGAAGCCCATTAAACTTAACACTGACCTCAAACATGGACAGTTGATTCTAACCATTTATCATTCCGGGAAATTTGGTGTGGTATTTGTTAACACTGAACAAATAACTATGTGAGAGGCTTGAGAATGGTAACATCTCTCTCAAGTTGTAAAGAATTATGGTGAAAAATATTCTAGGAGCAGAGCTTCACTTAATATGCTGCCAACGAGATCGACTAGTTGAAGACGACATTGCAGACCATCTGGTTGCCCAGCCAGTTACCTGCTGACAGTGTTTAATATGAGACTGACCAAAGGAAATGTACAGTGGAGTCAGAGAACAGAGAAACAGGAACTGTTAGCAAAACTTGTTACAGTTACGTTTACTTTTCTTTACAGAGAGAGAACAAAGAGGAGCTCGTAATAAAAAGACCGTTTCTCAAGAAGTTACATTCTAGGCCCTTGTCATTCCAGTTTAACTCATAATACGTAAGATAATGGTAGTGAATGTCGAAAGCACAGAATTCTAGCTGATACTACAGATAGTCAGTGAAACTCACTACCACTGTCTCTAGGCCAAAAATTCGAAATAAATGTAAGATATTGTAACACATGTATATGCAAGGAACTAGCGCTATCTCTGAATTACCAAACATGCTCTACGACTAATCAAACTAATAAGTTCTTTTCCTTACAGGAGCGTCAGTTCACCCTGGACTCATTTTTTGAGGAGATACTGCAGAAGCGGCTGCAGGAAGAGAAAGAAGTCCTTTCTTTTTCGGTGAGTGTAAATTACAACACTAGAAGGAATAGGAGCATTTGGTTTCAAAGTGAAGTTTTCGTTTTATTACTACACGATAACTTACTCTCGAATATGATACTAGTTTCTGGTCTGCTTCCGGGTGTTAGGCCGAATTGTTGTGTTCATTTTGTGCACAATACTTCGACGGACGTCCCAGCGATCAACTTCATGTGCTGAGAACTTAGCAGTAATGTGTACTCGCTGCTTGGACTGAAACCAGTCAGGGAACGTCATACCTGTTGAAGAAAATGGCTCGGTCAGTTGTTGAAATGTTGACCATAAACGAGGAACAACAACACGGCGTAACCTCAGAAGCACATCATTAACCAGTCGTGCCCAGAAAATGTTAAAGATAATGGGACATTAGTTATTTGTTAGTATTAATTGTTGCGGAGTCATCACACGACCGGTGTTTCTTGGATACTAAGTTGAGTTACTGTATATTTAATACCGATACCTGTACACTGCTAAATTTATGATAAATGTAACACATGGTAACACTTTTATATGATAGAAACTAGCAATAATTTTGGATTTCTGCACATGTTGGCTAACACAAACTAATAAGTTGTTTTCCAACAGGAGCGTCAGTTCACTTTGGACGCGTTTTTTGAGGTGGTGCTGCAGAAGCGGCTGCAGGAAGAGAAAGAAGTCCGTCCTCCTCCGGTTAGTAGAACTTTGAACAGTGTGAGGAATAGTAGCATTTGGTTTTAAACTCAATTTTTCGATCTCTCACTACATGATAACTTACTCGAATATGATACTAGTTACTGGTCTGCTTCCGGGTGTTAGGCCGAATTGTTGTGTTCATTTTGTGCACAAGACTTCCACGGACGTCCCAGCCATCAACTTCATGTGGTGCGAACTTTGCGGTAATGTACGCTCTGCTTGACTCAAATGTCAGGAAACGTCTCACGATCTGAAGAAGATGGGTCGGTCAGTTGTTGAAATTTTGACCATAAAGCAGGAACAACAACAGGGAATAACCTCAGAAGCACACCATTAACCAGTCGTACACAGAATATTAATAAAGATAATGGGATATTAGTTGTTTGTTAGTATTAATAGTATCTGAGATGTGAAACGAATTGTGTTATTTGGACACTAAATTGAATTACTATATTCTTAATTTCGATACCTGAACCGTCCTAATTTGTGGTAAATGTTACAATTCGCTACACTTTTATATGACAGGAACTAGCACAAATTCTGAATCACTTCACATGTTAGATAACATGAAAGTAATAAGATCTTTTCCAACAGGAGCGTCAGTTCACGCTGGACGCTTTTTTTGTGGAGTTGCTGCAGAAACGGCTGCAGGAGAAGAATTAAAGCTGTGCTTTTACGGTGAGTGGTACTTACATTTTTGTAGAGAACAACAGATTTTGGTTTCTAAGTGTATCTCTCGTTTCATGACCACATGGTAGCCCCCTTCAGAAGGGGAATCTTGAAGATATTTTCCGAGTCTACAGTTTTACGATTTTTAATATAACTGAAATGCTATCAGCTTAGATATATCACCATGGCTACCAAATTCTATGGTCGACCCATAGCAGTTGTGAACTGTGATCTGCTACATAATCCTTTCGCGACCTACATATCTTTTCGGTCTAGTATTGGTAGAATATACTTAATGTCAAGACTCAATGGTACATACAATACGGTTGGCTGCCCTTTCACATTACGGTGAGCCTTTCAGAAGAAATTCTCTTATGCCCCCTCCTGCCCATAAAACAGTTTTCAGCACAGTGTCACCTTCAGCGTCCCACGATTATACTTGGTATTTTAACCTGATTTCCTATGCAGAATGACCGTTTATTATTCTGTTTTCCTTGAAGCTCTCCGAATTTAAACTGAACATTTGCACAACTTGTTTTAAGAAACTCTACTAATTTGGTATCGATGCATTTACCAACAGTCACAATTCTCTCCGTTCCTTATTGAATATAGTTCAGGTGAGGATAATACATGCGTCTGCGTGAGATATCGACTAACTCACAAATATTCTGATCCTTGTAACAACTATCTACCATCACGATGCAATAATTTCGTAGATCATTTCACCACAATAGACCACACTCCGGGAGGAGTAAATAGGCAAACATTCACTGTTGGTAGTTTTCATATTTGCGATAATTAGTATTCTAGGGTTCATGAGTTGGCGCGATAGAAACACAGACCCCTTCTATGGATACAGAAAACGACAATTTATTAGCATGTGGTCCTACGATTATTTAGCACTTTCCTTTACAGATGCCGTATCAACCCACCATAATAGGGCGACGTTTATAATTTTGAAATTTATATTTGTCGGCAGATCACTTCAGTGTCCTCCGCGCCCACCTTGGAGGTCTATACATCACATCGCGCAGCTATTGAGAGCCGCCATGCCAGACGCTGGATGTGTTCACGCGTGGCCACCAACGCGACGTCTGGAGAAGACCGCCTGGCTGCTATATGTGCGACCGCGATACCGCGGCCAATACCACCTGAAACCACAGTTACCAGTCCAATAAATCTTTGGATTAATGATATGACACGTCTCGTCATTTCTTTTATTTGCAACAGGTGACGTTGTGGTAATGCAGGGGACTCGCATGAGGGTGGTTGAAGTTCTCTTTCGGCTAGCAAGATCTAGGGGTCGATGGCTTCTCTTAGTAGATTAAGGCAAACGCAATTATGGTTCCTTAGGAATAAAACTCATTCGATTTTCTCTCCAATGCGAGCCCTGTCTGCCATTACCTCTCCGTCGATGAAAGCGGAAGTTATACGTGCATAATTCCTACTTGTTATTTTTATTAGAGTTACAAAATGAATATAAGAAATAATAGTAAAAAAAACTGTTGTTTTCTCTTTCAAAATTTGCGTATGAAGCTTAACAGGTAAAACATTGACAGTAATGATAACACTCGAAAGACTAGAGTGACTACAAAATGTCTGCGCCTAAGGATAACAAAGTAGTCCCTATAATCCCGATATTTACTATTCAACTCAGTGAGCCACATATAATATGGCCCTACACACGCAGAAACTAAACGTCATCAACATTTGACGCCCTCAGCATACATTGTTCTCTCATTAACTACTGTCTATACTTGTACGTAGAAAACTAGACTGATCAGCCATAACATTACGATCATCTACCTAATAGCCGGTATGTCCACCTCTGACACGGGTATCTAGGGCGACGTGTCGTGGCAGGGATGCAGTGACCCATTGGTAGGTCTCTGTAGGGATTTGGTACGACATCTGCACTCACCAGTCGCTTAATTCCCGTAAATTCCCGTAAATTGCACTCTGTCCAGCATTAAACTCTAATGTTAGTTCTGCCATACTTGGCCGCCCGTCCTGTTTTCCCAGTCTGCCCAGCTTACGACCTCCAACATCTGTAATGAGGGGTGGCCCCTGCAAGTCATGCAGTTTCCGAAATGGACGTGCCAAGCCTCCGGGCTGACACAATCAGCCCTCGGTCAAATTGAGACATATCGCGGGTCTCCCCCATTCTACACGCGGACGGCACGCTCACAGATACTAGATGCACCGGGCGTTTGTCTCACTAGCAGTCATTCCTCGCCATGTGACGCTACTATCGCCTGGACCTGTTTGTATCGACAGTCGGTCGGTGGCCGTAACATTCTGCCTGATCAGTGTCTGTGGGTATGATGTAGTAAGTATGTAAACACACTCAGCAGCTGGTCACAACAGAAGCGTGACGAGTGTCTTTGCAAGTGGGACACATAAATCAAAGCACACTTAATGCAATCAAACTGATGCTGCAATTCACTGAACTGCACTGGCAAAATAACAATTGACTAGCTCGTGGATGAACCTCAAACGAGTAAACAAAGGAATGAATAGTGCGACCATAATGCTCAGCCTTAAGGTCGACTGAGAATTCAGAGAGGGTTCGTGACCACTGCTACTTATACTGTGGCCCCTATCCCCTTGATTTGTCATGACGTTAAATTTTACTTTCAGGGCTAATATTACAGAGGCAAATGCTGTTGCAGAAGGCACGTTTTTATTTCAATTTTATTTTTTTCACCAAAAGTAAATAACAGTCGTTTGGAAGATTTATGGGGGTACGACAAGAGCTATATGTGCAGCTTATACATCTGGATCACCTAGACGTAAGGATTTCGTCACAGATTGGTATATTCTGCAATGTTCATGGCAGTACAGTTAACTCCAATCTGAAGAAAATGACACTGCTATTATGTCCCAAAAATAAAGTAACGAAAATATTTCAGAGTATCGTGGTAATTTTAAGATATTTCGTTAGATAACAATGATAAGTATCTTCTTTTACACCTCTCTAAGGACTTTTGAGTGAGATAATAACGCAAACGCAAAATGTTAATATTTGGACCATTTTTCGTCAGGTGCAGCTTAGATTTTCCTTTTTTGTATAGATAAAAACTGATTATAAATATACTGTATATTAAAGACCTCTGAAGCGGCTACCACGATTAGGTGAAAAACATTGGTACACACAGGCCAATTCAGTAGTAAAGGACGGAATATCCTCTAATCTCGAAGATAAATCCCAATTAGATTTTTCGCAGATTTACCGTCTTGTAAAGTCATCAGATGACCAAAATGAATTGCAAAATGATTTAGGTAAGATATCTGTATGGTGCGAAAAGTTGCAACTGACCATGAATAAACCAAAGAGTGAAGTTATTCACATGAGTACTAAAAGAAATCCGCTAAATTTCAATTACACGATACGTCACACAAATCTGAAGGCTGTAAATTCAACTTAATACTTAGGGATTACAATTACAAATAACCTAAACTGAAACGATCACATAGATAATGTTGTGGGTAGAGCAAACCAAAGACTGTGATTCACTGGCAGAACACTTAGTAGCAGCAACAGGTATACTAAAGAAACTGCTTACACCACGCTTGTCCGCCGTATTCTGGAGTATTGCTGCGCGGTGTGGGATCCGCATCAGGTGGGACTGACGGATGGCATCGAAAAAGTTCAAAGAATGGCGGTTCATTTTGTACTATCTCGAAATAGGGGGGATAGTGCCACAGACATGATACGTGAATTGGAGTGTCAATAATTAAAACAAAGGCGTTTTTCGTTGCGACGACATCTTCTCATGAAATTTCAATCACCAGTTCTCTCCCTCGATTGCGAAAACATTGTGTTGGCACCCACCTACATAGGGAGAAATGATCATCATGATCAAATAAGAGAAATGAGGGCTCGCACAGCAAAATTTAAGTGCTCGTTTTTCCCGCGCGCCGTCCGAGTGTGGAACGGTAGTGAGCTTGAAGGTGATTTGTTGAACCCTCTGCCAGGCACTATATTGTGAATAGCAGAGTAATCAAGTAGACGTAGACAATTTAGTTCATGGTAGGCGTTAAAAGTAGAAGGAGTACACAAAAAATCGAAATGGCTGGTAATAACTCCCGACCTACAACTCAAAAACTGGGATAAGGCAATATAACGTAAAATTATAAGGTACTTCAGTACTGCATTTGATGGTTTATAGATATGGAAAACATGTTAGGTGAAACAAATAATTTTTCTTCCTAAAATGTGGCCGGTGCTATGCAGTACGATAATGGAATAGTAAAGTGAATTGTATTCGTCACAGTTGTGTAAATAACTTTCAGAATGTTGTTAGTTACACTGTGCCTTAGGTCGGCCACGCTGGAATATCTGTTTTCAGAGTAATGCGACAGTAAAACCTTCTACTGCTGAATACAAACAAACTTCGCCTCCTACTCCACACACTTTTATTTTACCTTGAACAGCACCATGACTTGTACATTTCAATAACTCTTATCCACATAGTTGCGAAAAAGTTAGGTACACAGCTCCTAAATTTATTTATTCTTGTGATGTCGTTCAGTAGATTGCTAGGTCTGTACCATTTTAACGTATTTTCTAATTATATTACCACCACAACAAATAAGCTGATGCATTTTAGCTTATTCAGCATTCGATACTGTTAAAATTTAGTAAGTCCCACTAGAAACATGCGTGGGCTACATGATATTCAGGTCCGCTAGGAATAAAACTTCACCGATCCCCCCTATTTGCAAACATTACCTGGGAAGAGGGTAATCTATCTGGAGGAGTCTGATCTCTTACATCAAAAGTAGAAACTGGTGACGTTAATATAACACAGCACACAAAGACGTAGAACTTAAAGGTACTGGACTGGACGCCCATATGTTCAATTAATGGACGGACATAGGTATCTCATATTCCGAAGTTATAAGGTTCGTTAAAGATGTGGACGATTGATTTACTTTAACTGAAGGATAATGAAACGATTAAAAATCTCTGTTGGTGGTGTAGTTATTTATATAAAGATTCTTCACCCTTTTGCGGCGTTTCACGTGAATTCGACACAAGGTTGTTAGAGGGCAGCTGTCAAAACTTGTTAAATGACAACACTCCAGTGATGCTTCAGAACCTTTCTTCGTTGAATTTATGAGCTTTGATACAGTCTTAGTTTCAGGATGGCTACATTTATTTGTGTACTTTTACTAGAATCTGAAAAGGTCTCCTGCAACCAGCACAATAGCATTGTTACTTAACAATACATTGCACGCATAATAAGATGTACTTCGTTAACTATGTCATATGTAACTCCTTTTCCAGAAAAAAGTTCTTGTTTCCTTCACTATAAATGGATTGTTGAGACGTCTTGCTGTCGAGTGTGAAAGTACTTAGAACTATGAAATAAGTTCTAAATCAAAAGCAGATTGGCGCACTTTCCCTCTGCGATAGTCCGATACCCAGTAGCTACCCCTCGAAGAAACTGTGAGCGTCTCACAAGGAAACTTTTGGCCTCCTAAGGCAAACGGTGGAAATACAGCTACTGCATTTTGTAAAATTCACAACAAACTTTAAGTTGCACCAGTTCCTTGCTATCCTGCAGAGTGATGATAACTTACATGTGGTGAGCCATTGGATACCTTTACTGTATGCAGATTCTGGTACTTCTAGAACAGAAGTCACACACAGGAATGCACTCAGCCGAAGAATGAAGTACTGGTCATAGCTTTTCTTCTAACAGCACATCTCACTGCTAAAATCAAAATAATCGCCAACAATAATTGTACTTAAAGAACTTTCTGTAGCAGTGACTACTAACGTGTATTCTTTAACCCAGCAAGGGACCAAAATAATACTCTGTTGAATCGTCAGTTGACATCTAACGTACTACGTGTTTTTACTGATCGTATTGGTTTCGTACATTTCGTACAACATAATTGAAACGGGAAATCAATGGTGGTCGTTTTTAAAAGAGTTCCACACACGTCTAGCGGTGACAATCCACAAAATTCCGATAAGAAGTCTAAATGACTTTCCACGGTACACAATGCTGTGGCTTCATCCTTCTCATCTGTTGACCACTTCCGACAGGATTCACTATTACAAGATATTCTCTTATAGTCGCTCTAAACAATCAAACTAATCAACATGGATTCACTAATGCACCTCAACAGAAAATCGCAAAATCCCTGAAATTACGGGTAAAAACTCTTTGTGTTCTTGCACGTGACTTGTTACGCACTAATCTGGATCTTGCGACTTCATTCTGTAGGCAACCCAACTTAACTAATTCTGCTACATCTTTGTACATTACTTTCAATTATTAACATTGCTTTCTTCACACTTTACGTTAGGTTAAAGAGTCTTCATTTACAATAACCTTTTGAAGACTTACGTTTTTCTTAATTGTTGCCGGCCGCTGTGGCACAGCTGTTCTAAGCACTTCAGTCCGGAACCGCGCTGCTGCTTCGGTCGCGGGTTCGAATGCTGCCTCGGGCATGGATGTGTGTTATGTCCTTCGGTTAGTCGGGTTTAATTAGTTATAAGTCTAGGAGACTGATGACTTCAGATGTTACGTCCCATATTGCTCAGAGCCATTTGAACATTTTTTTTCTTAATTGTTGATGTATCAGCTTAGGTTTCCTTATTCAGTAATATTACTATTACTCTTCACTAAGTTATTAATTTCAATACATTACAGGTTGGCTCACCTTTGAAAAAAATGTGTGTAAAAGTTCACATAAGTTGTAATCACTGTGTACTCACGTTACCAAGACAACCAAAGATAACGTTTAAACTCTAGTTGATTAAGAGCGTAAGCGGAGTACAGCATAAACACACCTTTTGTTAAGTAAGTAATTTTGTCGCTTCAGTAACATGCCCACTTCTTCAAAATATGCAACGCTATGTATATATCCAATAAAGATTACAATCACAGCATAAGGTGACAATAGTGCCCCTAACGACAACAAACCAACGTTCCGCACACGTATGACATCACCCACCACAACACCAATACGTCACAGCTCAAGCCCGACAGGCGATATCGAAGTTCCAGGTCGAGCCAATTACTGTTTTGTCATATCACCTACATTCTGACTTTCCCAAGTCAGTTTATTTTACTCGTTAAATTAACGCCACAGTACTGCTGTTCTGCACTGCAGTGACTGACGATGATTGTCTACTGAAACAACAATCAGTCTTTGCAGTAGATACACTTTCCTGTTTCATCCTGTTGGCGGTAAACGTCTCCATGCTTGTAATAGTGGAGGCATCTGATGAGGAATATGTGTCCCGCCGTGACTATGCATTTCTGTCGTTCCCACAGTTGTTGCTTTGGTTACATGTTGTCGGAAGTCTCTACACCAATAAGCGCTGAATGTTGTGTCGTCTGTGCAAAATGCTGCTGTTTCTGCAACGATTCCTGGTGTTACCAGCTTACTAACAAGTGAATAATCCAAGAAGCAATAGCCCAGATTAACTTTTCCAGTCTAACATAAATGCCCACTTTAAGTTGCACCAGTTCCTTGCTATCCTGCAGAGTGATGATAACTTACATGTGGTGAGCCATTGGATACCTTTACTGTATGCAGATTCTGGTACTTCTAGAACAGAAGTCACACACAGGAATGCACTCAGCCGAAGAATGAAGTACTGGTCATAGCTTTTCTTCTAACAGCACATTCTCGTAGTTAGTTGGCCAACGAAAGGCACTTAGCGGCTGGAAAAAAGGGCAGGGCAACCGCGTTTTCAACAAAACACACATAGTTATTGGCCTATATCACTGACTCCGTTCGGTTCTGGAAATGTGGAACATGTTTTATGCACACGCATTACGACCTTCTTCGAGATCGAGGAAGATTTTCTACAAAAATCATTGCGGATTCCACAGACAGACATCCAGCGACATTCATTTCAATATCATCGTCAATAAAATCTAGAGCAAAGAGAACGAGACCCATGTTAATGCTGTTTTCCTTCACTTCGCCCTGTCGCACTTGTAGTGAACAAAGTACGAGCAAGCGGCGGTTCGTTCTGTGGCAAGCGGAGCAGTGGATCCCACAGAAATATTCATCTGACGGAATATTACAGTGCAAAAAAATTTAAAATTTAAAATCATCCATTCTTCTGCCTCTATGACAGAACTTAGTTATGAGGCGTTGATGATTTCAGACATTTATCAAAGAAGTCAAAAAAGAAAAAAAGACGGATTTGTCCAGATCGCGATATTTTAGGAAAAGGGGTTTTACACAACAACTGGATAGAGCTTGTAGGCAGCCCATGGAAAGATACTTCGTCGGCGCTCCTCCTACGGTCCTTTATCTGCAGCTACCAGTGAACTCGCTGCAGCAGATCGCCGGTAGGAAAGCCGAGCAGAAACCTACCGTACTGCAACTCGCACCAGGCTGCACTCAACGCAACTATTCCAAGGAACGGGGAAAAGGCCTTAATTTTGAATGAAAGGTGGGAGCACTGGCAAGAATTTGCTATATTATTAACGTTGATATTGTACACGCTCACTTCAAAGCCCGTGCTAATCTTAACACAGTCATACATACACCCTTTCATTCGCGTTATCAAGCTTTTGGTAACGTATTACCCATAATCTGAACAGCTACTAAGAACGGATTGTTCTTAAATGAAAATGCCCGCCATTCTCTTAAGATTTCGGTGTCTAATACACTCAAGTTGTTAATCATCGATCTGCTCAATATGCCACGGGAAATTATTGTCTTTTCTCATACACAAAATTGCATGAAAATGCATTCTTTCTGAAAAACGCATTGCCTTCACTTTAAAGCACTTTTGAGGCATGTAGCACAACGAAAACCGGCGAATTATAACTTCCTTCGGAGCTCATACTACACTCGACCGTACCATTGAAAGGTAGGGCACCGACTGCTCTAGACAACTGTAAGCTTACTGTATCTCCAAGAGAAAAGACAAGCGGAGAATACTCCGTTCTGATCCGTCAGTTTTCTTTAAGGTCAATAGAAAAATATTATTGACCCTTGTTAGTCCACGCTTTTCATGACCAACCAATCAAGAAATAACACGCTTTCGAAATGTATTTTTTCTCGAAATAAATATTTAGCACTCTGATATTTTGTTTATAGTTTAAGTTATTCACTATTTTCATTTGCACTCTAATTAGCTTTCCTTACCCCATAGCCTTACTTGACATATTATGTTACAAAATTCCCCCGTCGTGTAGCATTCATCAGTAGAAGAATGATCTACATATTTACTTTAGACCAAATTCGCGCATCATTGACACTACTAAAAGCATATACAAAACTGTACAGAGATAAATAAACAAAAATCCTTCAAGAAATCAACAGAACAATTCACAAAAACATGCTTCTTGCGTGTTTCTTGAATGTCTCCATGCACTGCTGTTCTCTGTTGGATGAAAATTAGAACTACGTACCCGACTGAACCCGCTTCAGACCATCTGTCACTGTGCACAAATGAGTCATTCTCCCGATACACGGGTTCTAGACACAATCATCAGATTCGCCAATATCGTTACACACTCTCTAATACTGAGTGATCTGTTGTAGTTTGTGGTGTTTCTGAGCTTGCACTTCGTGGAAATTGTGGATGCAGTAACTCATCAAATCCATGAATTTCCCAACGTCTTCTACTTTCCATTAAGGTTTCATTGCTGGATCTGATACCGTATTTAACGATCATCTTTAGAAAGGCTGCTGTTTTCAAAGGCACATGTAAACATATTCAAAATTATATTCGTTCTTGTATGATGGAGGTTTACTATTATAATAGTCAGATATGTTTCCTGTAAGGGGAAATCTGTCGCAAGGTCTTTGACATTCAAGAGCTACAATTGCACAGGTATCATGAGTGGTCGTCTTTCAGGCGCACAGACTTTTCTGAATGAACATTTTGAACATGCCTATGTAGTTCGTTTTTATGCCCAAACGCAGCATCTAATTTTAACCTATGCAGAGAGTCAGAATACGGACGTTAGAAGATATTTCGTTAATTTGGTGAGCTTCTTAGTTTTACACATGTTCTCCACAGTGTGTTACTGACATAATGAGCAGGAAAGTCAGCCATGTTTCCTACACAACGTGGAATTTTAAAGTAAGAACTGTGCTAGCTGTGTATGAAGATAGTGACTTGTAGAATGCCTGGTGAAAACTGAGAGTCGATGTCGACCAACCGTTACAATTATTTAAGCAACAATGCACCGTCTGAAACGAAGGAACCCTGCGTTTCTATTTTGGTTGTCTGCATTTACAATCACACTGTGCCAACATTGTTGTATTGTACAGTCAATTACAAAAATGTTGTAGTTGACCCACTGTGTGTACAACAAGGTGTAGAACACTGCGAAAATATGTTCGACCTAACTTATCTGACATGATTTCAACGTGCAGAGAGCTGCTGCATCTTGCACAGAGATGGGGACAGGAAACTGAATTCAAAAAGCGGTTGTTTCAAAAGAAGTGTGAGATAAAATTAACGCTCAAGTTGCTGAAAGTATTGAATTTACCGGTTATCTCGTAGTTGCAGTTTTATTTAATTCCGAAAAGTGTGTATTGTATGCAGGTCACTTTCTGCAAACATAGCTACAGGCCTCTTGCAAAATAAATCCCATCTTTGCAGGCAATAAACCGACAACAGAAGTTCAGATATTAAACACGAGGAATGAGTTTAGAAATATCTGAAATTCCTTTTCGAAAATAATTTGCAGAAACATTGTAGTCAACCAACGAATCTCCTGAAAATAACTGTTACCGTACCGGCGACATATTCTGACGCTGACCGATCTTTCTCTATCCTGAAGGTTTCCTGCGACGTTCTGTGAGTCAGCAGCTGCTAACAACAGTAGCAGCGCACCCAATCAAGAAGAACATTGTCAGCAGCTTTGTAAAATTCAGTGAACTGATTTAATGCTTCATTGACAGAGTCTCTGATCTTAATGAGCGGACATTGGATTATTCGCGCAAGCATCCGTCGTAATGTAAGTGTATTTCCGTAGAGTAGTTATTTTTTATTATTATTAAACCATGTGTGTTATTCATTTGAAACGTTGTAGACTATTTTCAGTGGACCACTAGAGAAAAATGCGCGAACCGCCACTGGTACAATCTTACCGAGTAGCAGATCAAATGGCTGGTTTCAGGAGATTCTAGCAAGGGGAATTAAGAGGTGTAACTCAACGGGAAACATACACGTAGCGTAGGGGAGCTCTACGGGACTATTAATGTTTGCAATACTCTGTATGTAAATGACGTAGCGGATAACGTCGTAAGCTATTGAAAGTTTATGCTGGTTTCTTTTTCTAGGGGTTGGGATACGTAGTTGCCGCATTAGAAGCCAAATGCTGCTGAGTCTACAGTATACAATATGAATATACACATGAATCGAATGGACGGGAATTTTCATGCAACATATTAGTTTATAAATGATAGATTGCAATTAAACAAAATCTGCAGGTACTATCTTAACGACTTTAAATGATGAGTACGGTAGTAGAAGTACTTTTGAGAATGCGGTATATTTCTGCAAAACACTTATTGGTGTCGATGGTCCAGCAATGAAGTAAAATATGAGTTGAATAACAGGGAAATAATAGATTCCTACTTCACGGAATTAGTTATGAACAAGAACATAGCCCATGAGATATTCACTTCTGACAGCACACCATGTCATCACTGCAGAAGCCATGGAAATCACACAAGAGCACAGGTCGGCACTCCGAAAGATTTCTATCCTCCGCGACCACGCGCAAAGCTGCTCCACTGTCCAAGACTTTCCTCCGACCGTGCGTCCCCCGCGCCGTCCTCCCTCCTATCCAGAACTTTCCTTGTCTTGTCTCAAACCGATGCTCTTCTCCCACTTCCATCCAGTCTCCCCATTCATGAGCGCTCCCCCCATGTCTCCAAGCCACGCATACTCACAAATCTATTGAAACACATACGAAATGCTGGATTTACATTTAAACAACTTGAAATTAAAGAAATATTCCTATGGTTGGACCATAAACACGCTCTAACACATATTATTAAACGCATAAGCAAATTAAGTAGAGATATGTAAAAGGAATAGCAAGCAAAAGTAGGACAGGAGCCTAACGTCTCTGTCCTGCCTAAAACACAGTAAATAATTGACCAGCTTCTTCAAGAATAGCATATTTCGGGTATTAACACAGACAGAGAGGAATCAATATATTTGTAAGCATGCTGCTACCGTTTTCTCGTGTAACAGTGGAGGTCTTACGGCCTGACGCAATCGACAGTAATCGGCCATTTTGACCTCCAATAACTCATGTACTGTTCAAGTCACATGCCTGCAATTCATACCAATTTAGGTTTATATTAATACCTTTATAAAGACACATCGGTCAACGAAATCAGATGAGCCTTTTAGATTTTGGAAATTCGTTGCTGGGTGTTACTTGTACAAGTTACAGTCGGATACTAAACTTTTAGCTAATAAAGATATTGAAAATATGTTTCCACCATCAGAATCGTGGTGCAAATAATGGTAATGTACATGTTTCTTTTTGAGGTATCATGATTCATCTGGCTACTATTAATTTATAAACCAACTGTGAAATTTCTGCCATGACGGTATAACAAAGTCCGCCATCTTTGACACTGTTGTTATACAAGTCTCTTTCATCGACACAGCGTCACCATGGAATTCCCGTCCGCGCGGCCGCTGGACCCCTCTCGCTTCGGCCACTGTCCGGCACCACGTGGTCAGACTGACGAGCGGCCTGCGCCTGCTGAGCAGCCTGTGTGGCCACGCCAGCTCCAAACTTTGAATATTTTCAGGGCGCCACAACTCGCCTGTTACCCCACATAATGGAATATTACATGAAATATCTGGGAATGGTGCATGGTACGGCCCACCATCAGGTGGCTTGTGGTGTATCTGTGTGAACGTAAATGCATACGCAAAAATGTTGCTGTTGCGGTCTACAGTCTGGAAACTAGCCTGATGTGGGTTTCGGCGCTACTCTATCTTGGGCAAGCCTCTTAATCTTCGAAGAACCACTGCAACTTACATAATCGCTTACCGTATTCATCTCTTGGTTCCCTTCTGTAATTTTTACTCGACGTTTCAGAATATATCCTGTCAAGCGCTTCGTCCATTTAGTCAAGTTATAACAGAAATTTTTTTTCTCCCAGTTTATGTTCAGTACTTCCTCAATAGTTACGCGATCTACCCATTTAATTTTCAGTGTTCTCCCACAGTGACACATTTCAAAGGTGCTATTCCCTTCTGGTCTCAACTGTTTACGTCCACGGTTCATATCCGTACAGGGCTATATTCAAGACAAATACTATCAGAAGAGACTTTCGGCATTTAAATCTATATACGGTGTTAACAAATTTCTCTTCTTCATACACCCTTTTATTACCAATGCGGGTATATATTTCATATCCTTCCTTCTTTGGCCATAATCAGTTATGTCACTGCCCTGACAACAAAAGTCATCTACTACTTTACGTAACTCATTTCCTAATTCACTCAGCACGGCCGGAATTACTTCTCCTGCATTCCATTACACATGTCTTGCTTTTGTTGATGTTCATCTTACATTCAACTTCTAACACATTGCCCATTCCACTCAATTGCTTTCCCAAGACCTTTACCAACTCCGAGAAAATTGCACTGTCAGCAGCAAACCTCGAACGTTTACTCCCTGAACTGTAAGTCCTTCACCCAGTTTTTCCTTGATTTCATTCACAGCCTCCTTATGTACAGATTGAATGACACCAGGGATAGGCTTAAACGCTGTCTCATCCCCTTCTCTACCACTGCTTCCCTTTCATACCCATCTACTCTTGTAACTGCCATTTGGTTCCTGTGCAAGCTGTAAATAAGCTCTGCCTCCCTCTATTTTATCTCCATTACCTTCAGAATTTCAAAGAATGTCCAAAGCATTTTTTAAGTGTACAGGAGCTATAAACGTAGTTGGCCTTCAAATTCAAATGGCTCTGAGCACTATGGGACTTAACTGCTGAGGTCATCAGTCCCCTAGAACTTAGAAATACTTAAACCTAACTAACCTAAGGACATCATACACATCCATGCCGGAGACAGGATTCGAACCTGCGACCGTAGCGATCGCGCTGTTCCAGACTGAAGCGCCTAGAACCGCTCGATCACTGCGGCCGGCAGTTGGTCTTCCTTTAACCTGTATACTGAGGTAAGTCGTAGGGTAAGTATTGCCTCGCGTGTTCCTAGACTTCTGCGGAAACCAATCTGATATTCCCCGAGGTCGACAAGTTTCTCCATTCTTCTGTAAATAATTTGAGTCAGTATTTTGTAAGCATGTGTTACTAAGCCGATTATACGGTAACATTCACACCTTTCAGCATCTGCAGTCTTTGGGATTGGTATTATTAGATTGTTCTTGATGTGTGAAGTTATTTCCCCTGTCTCATACGTCTTGCATAGGAGTCATGTCTGACTGTCCAGAGAATGTTAGTAGCACACACGCAATATCGTCAACTCTATGGTCCGCGTGCCGACTTAGATCTTTCAGTGTTGTGTCCAATTCTTCTCGCCATATCATGTCTCCCATCTCATATTCACCTATTTTCTCCTCTCTTTCTACAATATTAACTTCAAGTTCACTTCCCTTGTATAGACCCTCGATACAGGATGTTACAAAAAGGCACTGCCAAATTTTCAGGAAACATTCCTCACACACAAATAAAGACATGTGTCTGGAAAAGCTTAATTTCCATATTAGAGCTCATTTTAGTTTCGTCATTATGTACTGAACTTCCTTGATTCACCGCCAGTTGGCCCAATTGAAGGAAGGCAATGTTGACTTCGGTGCTTGTGTTGACATGCAACACATTCCTCTACAGTACTAGCATCAAGCACATCAGTGCGTAGCATCAACAGGTTAGTGTTCATCACGAACGTGGTTTTGCAGTCAGTGCAATGTTTACAAATGCGGAGTTGGCAGATGCCCATTGATGTATGGATTAGCACGAGGCAATAGCCGTGGCGCGGTACGTTTGTATCGAGACAGATTTCCAGAGCGAAGGTGTCCCGACAGGAAGACGTTCGAAGAAATTGATCGGCGTCTTAGGGAGCACGGAACATTCCAGCCTATGACTTGCGACTGGGGAAGACCTAGAACGACGAGGACAGCTGCAATGGTCGAGGCAATTCTTCGTGCAGTTGACGATAACCCTAATGTCAGCGTCAGAGAAGTTGCTGCTGTACTTGATAACGTTGACCACGTCACTGTATGGAGAGTGCTATGCGAGAACCAGTTGTTTCCGTACCATGTACAGCGTGTACAGCCACTATCAGCATCTGATTGGCTTCCACGGGTACACTTCTGCAAATGGTTCATCCAACAACGTGTCAATCCTCATTTCAGTGCAAATGTTCTCTTTACGGATGAGGCTTCATTCCAACGTGATCAAATTCTAAATTTTCACAATCAACATGTGTGGCCAGACGAGAATCCGCACGCAATTGTGCAATCACGTCATCAACACAGATTTTCTGTGAACGTTTGGGCAGGCATTGTTGGTGATGTCTTGATTGAGCCCCATGTTCTTCCACCTACGCTCAATAGAGCACATTATCATGATTACATACGGAATACGCTACCTGTGCTGCTAGAACACGTGTCTTTACAAGTACGACACAACATGTGGTTCATGCACGATGGAGCTCCTGCACATTTCAGTCGAAGTGTTCGTACGCTTCTCAAGAACAGATTCGGTGACCGATGGATTGGTAAAGGTGGACCAATTCCATGGCCTCCACGCTCTCCGGACCTCAACCCTCTTGACTTTCATTAATGGGGCATTTGAAAGCTCTTGTCTACGCAACCCCGGTACTAAATGTAGAGACTCTTCGTGCTCGTATTGTGGACGGCTGTGATACAATACGTCATTCTCCAGGGCTGCATCAGAGCATCAGGGATTCCATGCGATGGAGTGCGGATGCATGTATCCTAGATAACGGAGGACATTTTGAACATTTCCTGTAACAAAATGTCTAAAGTCACGCTGGTACGTTCTGTTGCTGTGTGTTTCCATTCCATGATTAATGTGATTTGAAGAGAACTAATAAAATGAGTTCTAACATGGAAAGTAAGCGTTTCTGGACACGTGTCCACGTAACATATTTTCTTTCTTTGTGTGTGAGGAATGTTTCCTGAAAGTATGGCCGTACTTTTTTGTAACACCCTGTATATTCCTTCCACCTTTCAGCTTTCCCTTCCTTGCCTTCCTTCTGTCCTCTAGATTTCACACAGCTGATTTTCTTATATTCAAAACTCTCATTAATTTTCTTATAGGCGGTATCTACCTTTCCCGTAGTTACACATGATTCTATGGGCTTGCATTTGTCCTCTAGTCATTCCTGCCTAACCATTTTACACTTCCTGTCCGTCTCATTACTTAAACGTCTGTATTCCCTTTTGTCTGCATTTTTATATATTTCGTTTAATCAAATATGTCCAATATCTCCTTTGATGTGCAAGGTTTTCTACTATGTATTGTCTTTTTAGCTGTTTTATGTAACATGGCAGAAATTGATTGGCCTGCCCAACGTCCAACCTGCACCCAATGGACTGCTGTTGGTAGGAGTCAGAAAGTCGACTTTGATCCATACTTCAGCGTCAACCATCACAACCGTATCTGGTTTCATCTCTTGACGGAGAACGGGCACCTGCTGCAACACCAAAATTCAGACACATTAATGTAAGTGTCCTCATCAGAGTTCAAATCGTCATAAAGACGAGGGACTGACTCAGGACACAGTAACGTCCATTAAAAGGTGATACAGTAGTGTGTATTACATGTACACAACGATGACAAGCTCATTGTGATACGACTGGAGACGAGCTTCATTGAATGCTTTAAAATAACTATTTTCAGTGATTCGTAGACGGTAACTAGCACACATTTCTAATTCTAAACGTTTATTATAAGAATTCCGCTTCTCTTTCGTTCTTAACATCTAATATACACTCTAAGACACAAAAACGATTCAAATTGGTCACAAATGGTCATTCACAGAGGTATCGTAGGAAAACGAGGAATTGCAAACTTCGGCGACCGATAAATGAACGTGTGACACTGGAGCACAATATCTCTGCACAACTGGCAAGAATAGTAAGCAGGGGTCATGATGATACCAGCGCATAAAATATTTGAGAATTTCACTCTGTGTACTCAGTTTGACAGTAACTATGCCTCGCAAACAGGCTCGTCGACAACGTCAGCCGAAGAGACTGTGTGAAAGAGGAAATGTAGTTGAGATCAAAGTAGCTGGTTGCAGTAATCGGCCAATAGCTCGACATTTGAATAGGAAAACACGCTACTATTCAACGATGCTGGCAAAAATGAGCAGACCATGGCCGAACACGGAGTTACTAAGTACGGCTGACCTAGAGAGACGAAAGAGGTCTCACTCCTTGGCATCCCTTACGCCGATTAACATCGACCTATGTACAACCAGAAGATCGTTCACAGTGGTGTTGGGTACATTCGGCCTGGAAGAGAGTTGGCTGGAGCAGAATTGTCTTCAGTGATGATTCTGGCTTCTAGCTGAGCCCCGATGACCAGCCACAATGTATCTCAAGACGCCCCAGATAATAATGGGCTACCAATGTGACTGTTGGCCACAATACAGCCCGACAACCAGATATGATATCTTGGGGTGGGATTTCATTTCATAGCAAGGCCCCTTCGGTTGTAATCCGCTGCACCCTTACAGCAGAGCGGTACGTTGACGATATTTTACGCCGCATTTTGTTACCCTTCATGGCAAGGCATCTTGGACTTGCATTTCAGCAAGATAGTGTCCGCCTGCACACGGCAAGGTTATCTACTAACTGTCTTCGTTATTGCCATATCCTACCTTGGTCAGAAAGGTCGCCAGATCTCTCCACTATTGAGAACATTTGGTGCTCTATGGACGGGGCCTTTCAAGCAACTCGCAATTTTGCCGATGTAAAGCACCAATTGGACAGAATTTGGCACTACATCCCTCTGGACGACATACAACAACTCTATCAATCAATGCCAGCTGAACAGCTTCTTGCATAAGCTCTAGACATAGATCAATTTCTTACAGACTCGCTCAGCTTGTGGAGCTCTTTCTCGTGAATAAACCATTCAGTTTTTTTAAACGGGACTCCTTTGTTTATACTTGTATATCACATCTACGGATTCCCGCACCCCCCGCCCCCCCTCACACCATTGGGATATTTCCTTCTGGTGCGTCGTATTACTTTAATTATTTAAAAAGTGTACTTAATATCGCTAATTGTTAAGGGGACCTGGAGTTGAAATGACTGAAATATTCGAAAACATTTTTTTTTTCACCATCTCAAAGACAATTTTATCCTGTTTCAAAAAATGTATTTTTATCCATTTTTCAGTTGTTGATTTAGTCTTAAACGCTCTTTTGACAAATGTCTGCAAACATGCCACGCTCATGCGACAGGCAAGGAATATCACCATAAAAATTTCTTGCCTGCCACAGTCATGGAAACTATATACACGATATATCTGGTACTGTTGATAGGACCTATCCTGAGACAATAACAGGTTTTTCTGGATGCAGTTTACAGTAGTTTTGCAGCTATGTGAGAGTAGTGTGCAGAGCAGCATCTAATTAATCTTCGGACTGAAGACCGCAACAACAACAACAAAATGAACAACAGTATATCTTGTACGACAGATTTAATATTTTTAGGGAAAAGAAGATACGAAATAAAATTTTTAATTATGCTTTCCAGAGTAATATCTAACACATATTCCCAGTGTGTTATTTTTTCTAAAAATAAGGAAATTGTTTTAGTGTAATTTTATTCCTTCGCTCTGAGGGGAACGACTGGGTTGAAAGGAGTGTATACACCGCTAATCACTTAAATGTATTTAAAAATATTACCGAGGTATACAAGGGAAATATATGTAATGTATGATTGTATTAGTGAAACTCTAATCATCAATACGAGAGCTAGTTCGAACACCGCAGTGGTTTGGTCTTGTTGCTTCCTCGGTCCTATTAATTGATTTAGGAAGTTTATTACAGGTGGCTATGCAGTTTAACATGGAATACAAGCCATGGACTGACTTCGCGTTTCTCACATTAACAAATCATTGTTGAACTCTAAAGAAGCGGTAAGGGTAAAAAGAAGCTTTGGACCAACCTCGGATTGAGTCCTATGGCTTTGAGATGAGTAGGCTGATACTTACCCTCTGAACCATCGAACAAATTTGAAATGATAAAATTATTTACACTGTCATTGGTTACTGAAACTGATCGTCTAACACTGATAACGTTAAAAATTATTAGTTGCTTTCCAAAGTGAAATATGCATGGGACTTTTGTGATAAGAGTGAAGCTCTCCACTACACAGCACTGAATTGTAGACCGTCCGCTTTGAAAGGATATCTGAGAGATATGATGGTAGGCGTATGGTGTCAATGGAAAGCGAGCAGGAGATTTTCGGCTTAATAAACTGTAAGATAATGATACAATCCAATGTTGTTGAAATGTAGACTTTCTATTCTTATCTAACGACACGTACCCACAGGTACGATTTGCATCAGCTGCATAGGTAATTTAGTATGACGCCAGCTGCTGCGAAAAGCTCCAGCTGTGATCGGATCTCACCTCACCTGAAGTTGGTGGCCTAGGACGTCGAAACAGCAGACAGGACTCGGTGGCACGGAGACTTCCTACCTCCACTGCCTGCACACCTGCCTCGACATCGCATTGGTGATCTTACGGAGAACCTACGCAGCATCTTACCTTCCGACTAGTGTCCTCCCGCCTGGAAACTCGAGGAAAAGTTCCAGAACGCAAGAGTACCTTCCAAAGCAGCATGATGGGCCTCTGTTCTCAAACTCAGCCTAGCTTAGTTCGACAATGAAAGTTCACCTTTAAAAATGGTACTTTTTAGGAGATCATCAATTAAAATATATAAAAAGGACATTCGTTCAATTTATGATTTGAATGTATTAACAAACTAGTAAAATACATTGTTGAGATCAATAAAAATACGTATGGCACATGTGATCCGTTGCATTGCCAAGTCTTCCATTTTCACGATGAGGAGATTAATCGAAGGATATTTGAGCCGTGCTGCTGCTCGCGTTGGTGCAGTTACCTGCCCTGGGGGTTAGTGTATGTAACGACACTGTACGTTTCTTCGCCATGCCGCTGCTGTCCGGTAAGGTGTGTAGTTTTGACAGTTTCTTGATTGTAGGCAGTTTGTGTTTCTTCTACTCTGGTGGCAGTGTTTCCTTTCTCGTTCTGGGCGCTCTGAGCACAGTATTCTGGGGACATAGTGCAGTCCGCTACTTCCAGCTTTGGCGTGTTGTTCCATTCTTGCATTTGGTTTGCTGGATGTCAGGTTGCTTCAGCAAGATTATCATTAGTCATTCGTTAGACTGCCAGTAGTCTGAGTTACCATCTTATGAAGTGAATGCAACTCTTGGCTGCCTATCTCATCGCACGCGAAAGTGTTTGTTGCCGGACCTTCTCAGAGGTCGATTCCTGGAGCAATGTCTGTGACTGGTCCTTGTGTTTTATTATTGTATTATTTATTACCATACCTTGCCGTTGGTGGGGAGGCTTGCGTGCCTCAGCGATACAGATGGCCGTACCGTAGGTGCAACCACAACGGAGGGGTATCTGTTGAGAGGCCAGACAAACATGTGGTTCCTGAAGAGGGGCAGCAGCCTTTTCAGTAGTTGCAGGGGCAACAGTCTGGATGATTGACTGATCTGGCCTTGTAACATTAACCAAAACGGCCTTGCTGTGCTGGTACTGCGAACGGCTGAAAGCAAGGGGAAACTACAGCCGTAATTTTTCCCGAGGACATGCAGCTTTACTGTATGATTAAATGATGATGGCGTCCTCTTGGGTAAAATATTCCGGAGGTAAAATAGTCCCCCATTCGGATCTCCGGGCGGGGACTACTCAAGAGGACGTCGTTATCAGGAGAAAGAAAACTGGCGTTCTACGGATCGGAGCGTGGAATGTCAGATCCCTTAATCGGGCAGGTAGGTTAGAAAATTTAAAAAGGGAAATGGATAGGTTGAAGTTAGATATAGTGGGAATTAGTGAAGTTCGGTGGCAGGAGGAACAAGACTTTTGGTCAGGTGATTACAGGGTTATAAATACAAAATCAAATAGGGGTAATGCAGGAGTAGGTTTAATAATGAATAGGAAAATAGGAATGCGGGTAAGCTACTACAAACAGCATAGTGAACGCATTATTGAGGCCAAGATAGACACAAAGCCCATGCCTACTACAGTACTACAAGTTTATATGCCAACTAGCTCTGCAGATGATGAAGAAATTGATGAAATCTATGACGAGATAAAAGAAATTATTCAGGTAGTGAAGGGAGACGAAAATTTAATAGTCATGGGTGACTGGAATTCGTCAGTAGGAAAAGGGAGAGAAGGAAACATAGTAGGTGAATATGGATTGGGGGGAAGAAATGAAAGAGGAAGCCGCCTTGTAGAATTTTGCACAGAGCATGACTTAATCATAGCTAACACTTGGTTCAAGAATCATAAAAGAAGGTTGTATACCTGGAAGAATCCTGGAGATAGTAAAAGGTATCAGATAGATTATATAATGGTAAGACAGAGATTTAGGAACCAGGTTTTAAACTGTAAGACATTTCCAGGGGCAGATGTGGATTCTGACCACAATATATTGGTTATGAACTGCAGATTGAAACTGAAGAAACTGCAAAAAGGTGGGAATTTAAGGAGATGGGACCTGGATAAACTGAAAGAACCAGAGGTTGTACAGAGTTTGAGGGAGAGCATAAGGGAACAATTGACAGGAATGGGGGAAAGAAACACAGTAGAAGAAGAATGGGTAGGTCTGAGGGATGAAGTAGTGAAGGCAGCAGAGGATCAAGTAGGTAAAAAGACGAGGGCTAATAGAAATCCTTGGGTAACAGAAGAAATATTGAATTTAATTGATGAAAGGAGAAAATATAAAAATGCAGTAAATGAAACAGGCAAAAAGGAATACAAACGTCTCAAAAATGAGATCGACATGAAGTGCAAAATGGCTAAGCAGGGATGGCTAGAGGACAAATGTAAGGATGTAGAGGCTTGTCTCACTAGAGGTAAGATAGATACTGCCTACAGGAAAATTAAAGAGACCTTTGGAGAGAAGAGAACCACTTGTATGAATATCAAGAGCTCAGATGGCAACCCAGTTCTAAGCAAAGAAGGGAAGGCAGAAAGGTGGAAGGAGTATATAGAGGGTTTATACAAGGGCGATGTACTTCAGGACAATATTATGGAAATGGAAGAGGATGTAGATGAAGATGAAATGGGAGATAAGATACTGCATGAAGAGTTTGACAGAGCACTGAAAGACCTGAGTCGAAACAAGGCCCCGGGAGTAGACAACATTCCATTAGAACTACTGATGGCCTTGGGAGAGCCAGTCATGACAAAACTCTACCATCTGGTGAGCAAGATGTATGAGACAGGCGAAATACCTACAGACTTCAAGAAGAATATAATAATTCCAATCCCAAAGAAAGCAGGTGTTGACAGATGTGAAAATTACCGAACTATCAGTTTAATAAGTCACAGCTGCAAAATACTAACGCGAATTCTTTACAGACGAATGGAAAAACTAGTAGAAGCGGACCTCGGGGAAGATCAGTTTGGATTCCGTAGAAACGTTGGAACACGTGAGGCAATACTAACCTTACGACTTATCTTAGAAGAAAGATTAAGAAAAGGCAAACCTACGTTTCTAGCATTTGTAGACTTAGAGAAAGCTTTTGACAACGTTAACTGGAATACTCTCTTTCAAATTCTGAAGGTGGCAGGGGTAAAATACAGGGAGCGAAAGGCTATTTACAATTTGTACAGAAACCAGATGGCAGTTATAAGAGTCGAGGGGCATGAAAGGGAAGCAGTGGTTGGGAAAGGAGTGAGACAGGGTTGTAGCCTCTCCCCGATGTTATTCAATCTGTATATTGAGCAAGCAGTAAAGGAAACAAAAGAAAAATTCGGAGTAGGTATTAAAATTCATGGAGAAGAAGTAAAAACTTTGAGGTTCGCCGATGACATTGTAATTCTGTCAGAGACAGCAAAGGACTTGGAAGAGCAGTTGAACGGAATGGACAGTGTCTTGAAAGGAGGATATAAGATGAACATCAACAAAAGCAAAACGAGGATAATGGAATGTAGTCAAATTAAATCGGGTGATGCTGAGGGGATTAGATTAGGTAATGAGACACTTAAAGTAGTAAAGGAGTTTTGCTATTTAGGGAGTAAAATAACTGATGATGGTCGATGTAGAGAGGATATAAAATGTAGACTGGCAATGGCAAGGAAATCGTTTCTGAAGAAGAGAAATTTGTTAACATCGAGTATAGATTTAATTGTCAGGAAGTCGTTTCTGAAAGTATTTGTATGGAGTGTAGCCATGTATGGAAGTGAAACATGGACGATAACCAGTTTGGACAAGAAGAGAATAGAAGCTTTCGAAATGTGGTGCTACAGAAGAATGCTGAAGATAAGGTGGGTAGATCACGTAACTAATGAGGAGGTATTGAACAGGATTGGGGAGAAGAGAAGTTTGTGGCACAACTTGACTAGAAGAAGGGATCGGTTGGTAGGACATGTTTTGAGGCATCAAGGGATCACAAATTTAGCATTGGAGGGCAGCGTGGAGGGTAAAAATCGTAGAGGGAGACCAAGAGATCAATACACTAAGCAGATTCTGAAGGATGTAGGTTGCAGTAGGTACTGGGAGATGAAGAAGCTTGCACAGGATAGAGTAGCATGGAGAGCTGCATCAAACCAGTCTCAGGACTGAAGACCACAACAACAACAACCTTGTAATGCTACATTAAAACGTTATGTCTGTCTAGTTAATAGTTCACCTTCTGGAATAAATCTAGCAGTGTAAGCATTGTGTTACAAGAGCCGGCCGCGGTGGTCTAGCGGTTCTGGCGCTGCAGTCCGGAACCGCGGGACTGCTACGGTCGCAGGTTCGAATCCTGCCTCGGGCATGGGTGTGTGTGGTGTCCTTAGGTTAGTTCGGTTTAAGTAGTTCTAAGTTCTAGGGGACTTATGACCTAAGATGTTGAGTCCCATAGTGCTCAGAGCCATTTGAACCATTTTTTTGTGTTACAAGATTACCATCATCTTATTTCACACGTTTGGTGGTCAGTTGCTTGTTTCCTTTAATTAACCTTTGCTTATATTTGCTGTTTTGTAGTAGGTTTCAAAATTTTTATATAATGGTCGTTACTAGCGTGTAAGGCCTTCAGCCATGATTGTGGTCATTTGCTTTGAAAAAATAGTTCGATATTTCTATTTTAGCAGTAAGCCTTAAAACCTTATTTACTGCCATTCCTGGCGTCTGATATCTTCTATTGTGTTTGTGGGCACTTACTTTTAATATTTCAATACCTGTAAGTTGTAATTGCAGCGAGTTCTTAAACATTCTTAATTTACTGCCATTCTTGGCATGTAAGGCCTTCGGTTTTGATCACAGGTTTTTTCTTTATCAATCTGTCTGTATTTGTACTTTATGGTGATTTGCTAAATTGTAACGCACTGAAAACACTATTACTTACACTGTCGTTTGTTCCTTCATTAATAAAGCGTGTTATTTTATTTATTTATTGTTGATTCTGGAAATACTTCTGTAAAAATAAATGTTTGTAAATGTTAAAGGCAACAAATAGTAACTGATTACGGCCACGTCCACAATCGTAACAGAATCCTGCCTTCCCTTGACAACCAGGTTTCAATATAGGAAATCACTACACTGGGAAACACGTTAGTGGAATCACACAAACGGACGTCGAAGTCAGGTGGAAGTCACATGCGCTGAAGGAATCAATTTTTACGCGTGACAAAACATTTCAAACATGACAACAAGCGGGATCGAGGACATTAGCATCCGACGTCGATATGCTTCGATGCTATTCTATGAAAACCTGAAATGTACAAATGACTTACATAATATTTTATTTCAGTGGTTGTCTAACATTATTATCCATGTTTCTAAACGTTATTGCTTTACTGGGATTTCGGTTTACTGATAAAATGGAAATGCTGTGTGGCTACGGCCTCCCGCTCGCCTGGTGCAAGTCTTTTGAGTTGACGCCACTTCGGCGACTTGCGTGCCCATGGGGATGAAATAACGATGATAAGGGCAACGCAACACCCAGTCCCTGAGCGGAGAAAATCTCCCGACACAGTCGGGAATAGAACTCGGGTCTTTAGGTATGACTTTTGTCGCGCTGACAACTCAGCTACCAGGGGCGGATCACGGGTATGTTAACAACAATGCCATATCACGTAAACCGTTGTGGACCGTTGCCTAGCAATTACTTCCGTATTCTCTGGAGTACTCGAAGTATCCATACGAATTCCTTCTGCGAGTTATTGAGTGTAAGGAGCTTCAGTTGTGAATTGAGTATTGCAGTGTTGCATTTTGTGTTTCGAGCACATCTAGCGAAACATTTCAAAGTTCTTGAGGAGCTTTAGAAGCTTTCAGCAAAGCGAACGCCCAGCTTCAGAGGCGAGCTGCGTTTTGCTGCAAGAGGTATGAGCCGTTGATTTAACTACCACCTATTTATTTGTCATACAAAATCGTCCGCGGTTAGAATGTCGCATAAGCTTGTAAACGACTGAGTATATAGCGGAGAAGTACTGGAAAATTGATGCGGGTGCTGGAGTGTGGTATCATTTCAGAACATGCCGTTATTAACGGTATGCAATGTGAAATAGAACATTGTTTTACTTTTTTATGCAGTTTCAAAGGTTGGATGTTTACTTGTAGAGGCAGATTTCTGTACTTCGTTTTTGGCGAAGTTCGTGCCCATGCATCATATATTCTCAAATTAATTTTTTAGTTCCACAATGATGACGGTGTAACCAATCTTTCTCTCTTGTGTTTTACTCACACGTACTCCCTGCGATGTTGGAGATTAGTGCTGCTGTAATTTGTTTCCGTGTGTAAAGATAAATTTATTTTGGAACTTGTGTCCAGTGCACTGCATCGTATCGACCAAAGCTGGTAGCATAACAGAAGGGTTTTTCTCCTCTGTTACTCAAGATATATGAATCAATATCTTGGAGTACGAGGCGTGTGAGTAAAGCAATGAGACTGATTTTTAAAATACCAAGGTTATATTTCCTTCAAACGACAATAATGTCCCCTGCAAAGAAGTCCCCTTCGGCAGCTATAGGCCGGCGAAGTCGTTCTTTCCCGGTATCGGTAGAAACGTAGAAAGCCTTCAACTGGTAGGGCCTTTGCCATGTTGGTCACATGCTCTTAAATGTTCTCCAGAGTCCCAAAATGACATCCTTCTAAGACATTTTCCAATTTTGGAAAAAGAAGCAAGTCACAATTACCAAGTTTCTGTGAATATGGAGGGCGGGGTCTGTGGCACAACAGGAATGCCTTTTAAAGTCAAAGAATCCGTGACGGAAGTGGCGATGTGGCATGGTGCGTTATCATGATGAAGCATACAGTCTGCTATGTCTAATCTCACTCGATTCACCTCTTTCCTGAGCTTTTCCAGGACGTCGTTGTAACACAGCTGTCTGACGGTTTCTGCTGGATGAACAAATTCTACATGGAAAGATGCAAATCTGTCAAAACAGCAAATCAGTTTTGCTTCGGGCTTTGACTTGATGATTCGAGCTTATTTCAGTCGAGGAGATTCCCGAGTGTTCCACTCCTCACTGTGCCACTTGGTCTCAGGATCGTACTCAGAAATGCAAGATTCATAACCTGTGATTACTCAACTGAACCATTCGTGACCATTGGCAGTCCTCTCAAGACGACAACGCACACGTTTCTTTCATTGTCCTCCTGTTCAGTTGTGAGGTTTTTTATGCACCGTTTGGCATAAATCTTTCGCACGTGCAAAACTTCGGTGCAAATTTGATGTATGCTGATAATGTTTAACCATGTCATCCATCATCTTCACTGTTGCACATCGTGATCACAGAAGAGAACGCATACGTTCGACGTTCTCGTCAGTTTTGTAAGGTGAAGGTCTACCTGAACGAGGTTCATCTTCAACGTGTTCTCGGCCTTCCAGAAATGATATGTGAGACAGAGAAACTTGGGCTATTGATATTGACTGTTCCCCATAGGCCTGTTTCAATTTTGAAAACATCACTCTCGCTGGTGCCCACAGTTTAACACTTGATGGCATAGCATTGCTCTAAATTCCACTTTTCCACTTTTACGACACGCAACAAAAACACAATTTCCCCGGTGGCGATTTCAAAAACCACGTGACGGCAGTACGGAGCTAAAACTCGTACTCAGCAACTAGAGAAGATTGCAAACCATTCTACACCAGTAGAACAACACAGATCCCTAGGAGCGTTGTCATTGTCATTACTTTTCTCACGCACCTCCAATTCCTAATTAAGAATTCCATTGGGAATCTATAGGTTGTTCAGGCGTTTTCATTATTTAGACACTTCTGGATATCTTTCGATCCCAAAACATGTTTATTTCGTCTTACACAGATTTAAATGGATAAAAAATTTAATTGCTGTTCTTATTTAGCCATGGATATCGACGTCCCTATATAATAATGTGCTCTGTAGTTACCGGGGTTGCTACTTAATGTTGATCGCAGTGTATGCTAACAACAATGCCATGTCACTTAACCGTTGTGGACCGTTGCCTAGTAATTACTTCCGTATTCTCTGGAGTACTCGAAGTATTCATACGAATTCGTTCTGCGAGTTATTGAGTGTACGAAGATTCTGTTGTGAATTAAGTACTGCAGTGTTGTATTTTGTGTTTCGAGCACATCTAGCGAAACATTTTAAAGTTCTGGAGGAGGTTTAGAAGCTCTCAGCGAAGAGATCACCTAACTTCAGAGGCGAGGTGCATCGTACCCGCATCATGTATGAGCCATTGATTTAACGTTGCATATTTATTTTGTATACACAATCATCTCGAATAAGAATATCATAAAAGCTAATAAATGACTGTGTATTTAATGGAGAAGTACCGGAAAATTGAAGTATGTGATGGAGTGTAGTGTGATTACAGAATATGAAGTTCTTAATAGTGTATAACGTGAAATAGCACTTCGTTTTAATCTTTTATGGGGTTTCAAACGTCAGGTGGTTACTTGTGGAGTTACACCTCTACACTTAATTGCTTTTAAGTTCATGTGCGTTCGTCATGTATTCTCAAATTAACAGCTTAGTTCAAGAGTGGCAACCTTGTCAAGTGCTCTTTCAGATTCTATCCGTGTGGTTCCACCCATGACGTCCTCTTGACGTAATGACTTTACGTTGCAGAGTGTGTTATTGGTCTGTTATTAAATGCTATCTTTGTTTGTTTTAGTTACTATTGTGATTTACGAAGTTTGTAGAATATGCTGTTTATTCAAAACATGTCGTGATATACGATGGTGTTGTTTATAGGGCGGAAGGGGCTAACTTGAGGCCACAGGTTATATTATCGATGGAGAAACTTGTAGCGATTATTCTTTATTTTTTTCTGACAAATATTTAACTATTTCTTTCTGTATTTCGCACGATATCCGAGGGTGAGGTGAGGCAGTGCCTTAGGAGCAGAAGATAAATTTTTGTGAGTGAAGTGATTAATGATAATTATAATCATGTTAATAAATGCAATTCTTTAGCTCTTTTTGTAATATGGGAGAATTGTCTACGGTGGTGTTGGCCGTGAACCTAAGTACATTGCTGAAGTTGTCGTGAGAGGAACGAGTAGTAATGTTAGTCATAATTTTTTAACTTATTAACAGTTGGCTGCTTTTTTTCGAATGTGACGTCGCTGAGGGGTAGCGTAGATGAAATCGATTGCTTTGTAGGGTTCCTATTGTTGTTGGCAGTGGCTGGCGCTTTTGATGTATGATTCTTTTTGTTCTATGGTACTTTTTGACCTGTTAACGTTCGTTTGTAGTGTGATACCAAATTTTTTAATTTATTTTCGTTCTTTTTATTCTGGAGGAATTTGTGTGTGTTAATTTTCAATAAAGTCGTTTTTATATGGAGTTTTCTTGTGCGTCTTTTATTTTTTTTATTTTGGAGGTTTATAATTTTTCGGTTTATTATGGAATTGTTCCTGTGTGTTATTTATCGATTATGTCGTTTTATGGGGATGTGTCTGGTATTGCTGTCTTTGATAGGGCTACATAGGCGCAGCGTATATTTTCTCTTATTTCTTTCTGGAAGAATTTGTGTGTGTTATTTTTTTAGTTGTTATTTTGTGTATGTGTGATTGGTATCCCTGTCTCCGTTTAATCTGTGTAGATTAAGCGAGTTATTGGAATCAAATTTTGTTTTTTCGTTATATTTTCGTTGAGTTCATTCTAGAGGAATTGCTGTAAGATATTATTAGATTTTTTCGTTATATTGATCTTAGCTTTATAAACTTTTTCTTTTTGTTTATGCCCAGTACTCTCTCATTCCTGCAGCAGTCCCGTCACTTGCATTTTATATGGTCTTCGAATGAACTGCATTATGCAATCACAACTACAACGGTTCATTTTATTAGAGAAAATCGATTTCGGTCGAGGATCAGAACGCCACCAAGTCCAAAAACGATCTCAGCTAGTAACTTGCGTAATAGGAATAGCAGTTCAGGATGTACAGTGTTCCGTCATTGACATTAACTTGTCATGTCTATTATGTCCATTTAACTTCATAGACATTTTTCCCAATGTAACGTCTATACAGATAATAACAATGGTAGAGCTATGTACGTTTGATAACTGCTTTGGAATTACGCGAAAGCATAACTGAGACGGATTTCGGAACCGATGATGGTCTGATTTTAGACCAAATTCGATGGTCTCTAATGAAACGTACCGTCGTAGCTGTCTATTGCACAATATAGTTGTTAACATTCATTAAAGCTGCACAACGCCTCCGCTACAAAATATTTTTTATTTTTGTTTTTGACCGTGATAGTCTATCTTGTGATCGCCTTCTCCAAGAATATAATCGGACTGTTAGTAAAAGTTATCTGTGGTTGTCGTGGTAGACTCGGAGTGGTCTCTATTTACTTTAATTTTTATTTTCACAATAAAAACAGTGTAACCGATCTTCCTGGCTCGTCGATTACACCACATATTGCCTATTATCATTGTAGGGTTATACTGCTAGAATTATCTTCCGTCTGCTAAGAGGAACACACGTTGGAAACTGGTTTAAACTGTGCAGAGTTATACTGAGTTGACTCGGCACCATAACATGAGATTATTTCTTGCCTGTTGCTTAAGGAAATTAAAGCACTATGTCTGAGTATTGTTAACTGTTAGATCACTTGGGAGATTATTAACTGTACGGACGTTTTCAACATTCAAGACTCCGCTGCATATTTGTCAGTCGTAAAACATGATTATTTCGTCTTACATAGATTCAAATTACTAAAAATTTTCATTACAGTGCTTGTTTAGCCATTGATATAGACGTTCCAGTACAACATTGTTATCTGCAGTTATCGAGGTTGCTGCTTAATATTGATCGCAGGGTTTGGTAACAAAAATCAGCTTAACGATGGTGGACCATTGCATAATAATTACTTCCGCATTGTGTGGAGTATTTGAAGTATCTAAACGAATTCATTCCTTGAGTTACTGAGTAAAATAATATTTAATTTTGATTCAGGCGTGATAGTGTTGGATTTTGTGTTTCGAGAACAAGTTCTTGGGGAGCTTTAGAAGCTTTGAATGAAGCGAACGCTATGTTTCAGAAGCGAGGTGTGTAGATTGTACTCACCCAGAGGCAAGAGCAATTGATTTGTCACCTACTTATTTTCAGTAAACATCTGCAATTAGAACATCGAATAAGCTTTTAGATGACTATGTATGGAGTGGAGAAGTATCAGAAAACTGTTGCGTTACGAAATAGTGTGATGTGACTTCGCAAAATGTTACTAGTAATGGGACTGCATTTAGAAAGGAAAACACTCCTCGATTTACATTCCAGTAAATTTTTTCAATATGTAATGCAACTTCAAAAATTCCTAGAGTACTTGACTTGTAGAGACAGATATCCTCACTGAGTTTTTGTCAACGTTTAAGTGCTGGAATGATATATTCTCAAATTCATAGCTTAGTTTCACAATGAGAAAGGTGTCATCGATGTCTCACCTTTTCGATTACACGTACAGGCGGTATTTCTTATCGTTATTTTCTGCCGTCGGTGAAAAAGGAAAGTAATAAACAGGTTCCGACTGTGTAGGGTCATACTGAGTTGACATGGATTTGTAGCGAATATATTATCTTATCCTGTCACTTAAGGAAGTTCAGTTAACATCTTGGAGCACTGTCGACTATTAAACCTATTAGCTGTTTATAAGCTATTTTTATATTTCCTTCAAGTAGAAACCGATGGGTAAATTTCAATCACAAATATGGTTATTACGTCGTACACGTTACTGTTTAGCTCACATGGCAATGAAGTGTAAATTAGATGTAGGGTTTTCAATGACTGACACAAAGGAGCGACAGTGCAGTCCTGAGAGAATATACTGACTCGGCAATATGGATAGCCATAAAAATCTTATTCTCGTCAAATACCGCGGAAGGTATAGCCATCAGATTGTAGTGTAATCTATTAGTTAGTAACTTCATCCAACCACCAACACACACATAAAACAAATTCTTGTTCCTGCCCCAGGGGAAGATATTCCGCATATCATGCTGTAATAGATGACATAATCTGAAGTTGTAATAACTGAAGTGGGTGTATATCTGAAACTGTTTTAGTATTGTAATGACATGCTAATGAAGTTTAGTCTAATAGATAAGCCTTCAGATAGTTGCTATCAAAATAAATGTGCCACTTAATGAACACGCGATTGCGAAACTTCGAATAACTGTTATTGTTTTGATTCACGCTCTACGAATTACTGACACAGAATTTAAATAAATAATTCTCGACTAGTAAAAAATGTATAATCTCAATCAATTATATAGACTGTACATGTCGTTTTTGATACAAGCAGCTCCTTTTTTTTTTTTTTTTTTTTTTTTTTTTAACAAAAGCTAAGGTTACAGACATGTCGTCAGGGTCACAGGTTTTTCTTGCGATCGAGTTGAGAGACATTGCTGCAAAACTTACTCGTAGACACGGTTTGGTTATGTCTAACGTGCTGTTTATTACCGTTACAGCAATGTTCCGACGCTTGAAGAAGTTTTTCTCCCGGTGTTTGGGAGGGGAGAGAGACAACGGTCTGCGACTGGAGAACTTGGTCGCTGTTCGGGGTACTGTGCAGGTGAGCCACGTTATATTGCAGTGACATAACTCGCAAAGCAGTAATGTCTGAGAGCTACCTGACTGTACATAACATGGTCAGAAGATATTACAGACTGTCACGATTTACTGTAAATGAATATTTTTTTGCTATAAAAATCGCACGTGACACGTCATTGTAAATAACACGTCTTAGCTAGGCATCTCTGCACGAGTGATAATTGTGACGATTATATAAAATACCACCTAACTACCTAACTCCGTCCAATCATTCCTCTGAAGTTCCAAAGGTACCGATCGACCGCCTCTTCATCGTCAGCCGTTAGACGTCACTGTATGGAGGAACATGTGGTCAGCATACTGCTCTTCCAGATCGTGATCGGATATATAATACCGGCACCAATGAATGTCACTGATGGATGGATGGATTTGTTGATCACTGGGGTGAAGTCCGATGTGCTAGTCACTCAACTCCTCACAACAGTCGTCATCCTAACACTGATCACTGGGGCGAAGTCCGATGTTCTAGTCACTCAACACCACACAATAGTCGTCATCCCAAAACTTGAGCTTATCTCCAGTCCTACATAAAATTTTTAAAATTTGCCATTGTCGTCTCGACTTCAAGAAAAACAAAGAGCTTGAGTCCTCTTCCAAATTTACTTCTGTCTTCGCATCAAAAGATAAAGCGCCGTAAAATATGGACTATAAGAATTCTAATACTACATGCGCCACAGATATAGTGGTCGTTAACATGAGTATGAAGCCATTAGAAATGTGTCCTAATCGGATGGGAGCCAGGCTGACTTCAACATGTCAGCGTCGTATATTCTCTGACCTGCAGGGCAGCCTCACACTGTCTCTCGCTGTGTTCCCTGGAGGCCTCTTTCCCTGCATTATCTGCTGGCTCTTTTCCCGAGATCCCACTGGCCCTAGCTCCTCTCATCCGTGTTATTACCACAATATATCCGGACTTGTCCAATTAGGTAAGATAATGTTGATAATCGAACCTGAATGCTGTTTAAACAATTCTGACAATTAAATTGAAGCCCATTAAACTTAACGCTGACCTCAAACATGGACAGTTGATTCTTACCATTTATCATTCCGGGAAATTTGGTGTGGTATTTGTTAACACTGAACAAATAACTATGTGAGAGACTTGAGAATGGTAACATCTCTCTCAAGTTGTAAAGAATTATGGTGAAAAATATTCTAGGAGCGGAGCTTCACTTAATATGCTGCCAACGAGATCGACTAGTTGAAGACGACATTGCAGACCATCTGGTTGCCCAGCCAGTTACCTGCTGACAGTGTTTAATATGAGACTGACCAAAGGAAACGTACAGTGGGGTCAGAGAACAGAGAAACAGGAACTGTTAGCAAAACTTGTTACAGTTACATTTACTTTTCTTTACAGAGAGAGAACAAAGAGGAGCTCGTAATAAAAAGACCGTTGCTCAAGAAGTTACATTCTAGGCCCCTGTCATTCCAAGTAACTCATAATACGTAGGATAGTGGTAGTGAATGCCGGAAGAACAGAATTCTAGCTGATACTACAGATAGTCAGGGAATACCCACTATCACTGTCTCTAGGCCAAAAATTCGAAATAAATGTAAGATATTGTAACACATGTATATGTAAGGAACTAGCGCTATCTCTGAATTACCAAACATGCTCTACGACTAATCAAACTAATAAGTTCTTTTCCTTACAGGAGCGTCAGTTCACCCTGGACTCATTTTTTGAGGAGATACTGCAGAAGCGGCTGCAGGAAGAGAAAGAAGTCCTTTCTGTTTCGGTGAGTGTAAATTACAACACTAGAAGGAATAGGAGTATTTGGTTTCAAAGTGAAGTTTTCGTTTTACTACTACGAATATGATACTAGTTTCTGGTCTGCTTCCGGGTGTTAGGCCGAATTGTTGTGTTCATTTTGTGCACAATGCTTCGACGGACGTCCCAGCGATCAACTTCATGTGCTGAGAACTTAGCAGTAATGTGTACTCGCTGCTTGGACTGAAACCAGTCAGGGAACGTCATACCTCTTGAAGAACATGGCTCGGTCAGTTGTTGAAATGTTGACCATAAACGAGGAACAACAACACGGCGTAACCTCAGAAGCACATCATTAACCAGTCGTGCCCAGAAAATGTTAAAGATAATGGGACATTAGTCATTTGTTAGTATTAATTGTTGCGGAGTCATCACACGACCGGTGTTTCTTGGATACTAAGTTGAGTTACTGTATATTTAATACCGATACCTGTACACTGCTAAATTTATGATAAATGTAACACATGGTAACACTTTTATATGATAGAAACTAGCAATAATTTTGGATTTCTGCGCATGTTGGCTAACACAAACTAATAAGTTGTTTTCCAACAGGAGCGTCAGTTCACTTTGGACGCGTTTTTTGAGGAGGTGCTGCAGAAGCGGCTGCAGGAAGAGAAAGAAGTCCGTCCTCCTCCGGTTAGTAGAACTTTGAACAGTGTGAGGAATAGTAGCATTTAGTTTTAAACTCAATTTTTCGATCTCTCACTACATGATAACTTACTCGAATATGATACTAGTTACTGGTCTGCTTCCGGGTGTTAGGCCGAATTGTTGTGTTCATTTTGTGCACAAGACTTCCACGGACGTCCCAGCCATCAACTTCATGTGGTGCGAACTTTGCGGTAATGTACGCTCTGCTTGACTCAAATGGCAGGAAACGTCTCACGATCTGAAGAAGATGGCTCGGTCAGTTGTTGAAATTTTGACCATAAAGCAGGAACAACAACAGGGAATAACCTCAGAAGCACACCATTAACCAGTCGTACACAGAATATTAATAAAGATAATGGGATATTAGTTGTTTGTTAGTATTAATAGTATCTGAGATGTGAAACGAATTGTGTTAGTTGGACACTAAATTGAATTACTACATTCTTAATTTCGATACCTGAACTGTGCTAATTTGTGGTAAATGTTACAATTCGCTACACTTTTATATAACAGGAACTAGCACTAATTCTGAATCACTTCACATGTTAGATAACATGAAAGTAATAAGATCTTTTCCAACAGGAGCGTCAGTTCACGCTGGACGCATTTTTTGTGGAGTTGCTGCAGAAACGGCTGCAGGAGCAGGAATAAAGCTGTGCTGTTACGGTGAGTGGTACTTACATTTTTGTAGAGAACAACAGATTTTGGTTTCTAAGTGTATTTCTCGTTTCATGACCACATGGTAGCTCCCTTCAGAAGGCGAATCTTGAAGATATTTTCCGAGTCTACAGTTTTACGATTTTTAATATAACTGAAATGCTATCAGCTTAGATATATCACCATGGCTACCAAATTCTATGGTCGACCCATAAATTCTGTCGGTACCCATAGACTGCCCTTGTTTTATAGCAGTTCTGAACAATGATCAGCTACATAATCCTTTCGCGACCTACATATCTTTTCGCTCTAGTATTGGTAGAATATACTTAATGTCAAGAATCAATGGTACATACAATACGGTTGGCTGCCCTTTCACATTACGGTGAGCCTTTCAGAAGAAATTCTCTTATGCCCCCTCCTGCCCATAAAACAGTTTTCAGCACAGTGTCACCTTCAGCGTCCCACGATTATACTTGGTATTTTAACCTGATTTCTTATGCAGCATGACCGTTTATTTTTCTGTTATCCTTGAAGCTCTCCGAATTTAAACTAAACATTTGCACAACTTGTTTAAGAAACTCTACTATTTTGGTATCGATGCATTTACCAACAGTCACAATACTCTCCGTTCCTTATTGAATATAGTTCAGGTGAGATTAATACATGCGTCTGCGTGAGATATCGACTAACTCACAAATATTCTGATCCTTGTAACAACTATCTACCATCATGATGCAGTAATTTCGTAGATCATTTCACCACAATAGGCCACACTCCGGGAGGTGTAAATAGGCAAACATTCATGTTGGTAGTTTTCATATTTGCGATAATTAGTATTCTAGGGTTCATGAGTTGGCGCGATAGAAACACAGACCCCTTCTATGGATACAGAAAACGACCATTTATTAGTATGTGGTCCTACGATTATTTAGCACTTTCCTTTACAGATGCCGTATCAACCCACCATAATAGGGCGACGATTATAATTTTGAAATTTATATTTGTCGGCAGATCACTCCAGTGTCCTCCGCGCCCACCTTGGAGGTCTGCACTTCACACCGCGCAGCTATTGAGCGCCGCCATGCCAGACGCTGGATGTGTTCACGCGTGGCCACCAACGCGACGTCTGGAGAAGACCGCCTGGCTGCTATATGTGCGACCGCGATACCGCGGCCAATACCACCTGAAACCACAGTTACCAGTGCAATAAATCTTTGGATTAATGATATGACACGTCTCGTCATTTCTTTTATTTGCAACAGGTGACGTTGTGGTAATGCAGGGGACTCGCATGAGGGTGGTTGAAGTTCTCTTTCGGCTAGCGAGATCTAGGGGTCGAAGGCTTCTCTTAGTAGATTAAGGCAAACGCAATAATGGTTCCTTAGGAATAAAACTCATTCGATTTTCTCTCCAATGCGAGCCCTGTCTGCCATTACCTCTCCGTCGATGAAAGCGGAAGTTATACGTGCATAATACCTACATGTTATTTTGATTAGAGTTACAAAATGAATATGAGAAATAATAGTAATAAAAACTGTTGTGAAAATGGCACTGGAATGGAAAAGTTTGGACTCCACAGGACTTCTCTCTCAAAATTTGCGTATGAAGCTTAACAGGTAAATCATTGACACTAATGATAACACTCGAAAGACTAGAGTGACTACAAAATGTCTGCTCGTAAGGATAACAAAGTAGTCCCTATAATCCCGATATTTACTATTCAACTCAGTGAGCCACATATAATATGGCCTACACACGCAGAAAGTAAAACGTAAGCAACATTTGACGCCCTCAGCATACATTGTTCACTCATTAACTACTGTTTCTTCTTGGTCGTAGAAAACTAGACTGATCAGCCAGAACATTACGACCATCTACCTAATAGCCGGTATGTCCACCTCTGACACGGGTATCAAGGGCGACGTGTCGTGGCAGGGATGCAATGAGGCGTTGGTAGGTCTCTGTAGGGAGTTGGTACGACATCTGCACTCACCAGTCGCTTAATTCCCGTAAATTCCCGTAAATTGCACTCTGTCCAGCATTAAACTCTAATGTTAGTTCTGCCATACTTGGCCGCCCGTCCTGTTTTACCAGTCTGCCCAGCTTACGACCTCCAACATCTGTAATGAGGGGTGGCCCCTGCAAGTCATGCAGTTTCCGAAATGGACGTGCCAAGCCTCCGGGCCGACACAATCAGCCCCCGGTCAGATTGAGACATATCGCGGGTCTCCCCCATTCTACACGCGGACGGCACGCTCACAGATACTAGATGCACCGGGCGTTTGTCTGACTAGCAGTCATTCCTTGCCATGTGACGCTACTATCGCCTGGACCTGTTTATATCGACAGTCGGTCGGTGGCCAAAACATTCTGGCTGATCAGTGTCTGTGGGTATGAAGTAGTAAGTATGTAAATACACTCAGCAGCTGGTCACAACAGAAGCGTGACGAGTGTCTTTGCAAGGGGGGCAAATAAATCAAAGCACACTTAATGCAAACAAACTGATGCAGCAATTCACTGAACTGCACTTGCAAAATAACAATTGACTAGCACGTGGATGAACCTCAAACGAGTAAACAAAGGAATGAATAGTGCGACCATAATACTCAGCCTTAAGGTCGACTGAGAATTCAGAGAGGGTTCGTGACCACTGCTACTTATACTGTGGCCCCTATCTCCTTGATTTGTTATGACGTTAAATTTTACTTTCAGGGCTAATGTTACAGAGGCAAATGCTGTTGCAGAAGGCACGTTTTTATTTCAATTTTATTTTTTCACCAAAGTAAAGAACAGTCGTTTGGAAGATTTATGGGGGTACGACAAGAGCTATATGTGCAGCTTATACATCTGGATCACCTAGCTGTAAGGATTTTGTCACAGATTGGAGCATTCTACAATGTTCATGGCAGTACAGTTAACTTCAATCTGAAGAAAATTACTCAGCTATTATGTCCCAAAAATAAAGTAATGAAAATGTTTAAGAGTATCGTGGTAATTTTAAGATATTTCGTTAGATAACAATGATAAGTAACTTCTTTTACACCTCTCTAAGAACTTTTGTGTGAAATAATAACGTAAACGCAAAATGTTAATATTTGGACCATTTTTCGTCAGGTGCAGTTAGGTTTTCCTTTATTGTATAGATAAAAACTGATTACAAATATACTGTATATTAAAGACCTCTGAAGCGGCTAGCACGATAGGTGAAAAACTTTGGTACACACAGGCAAATTCAGTAGTAAAGGACGGAATATCCTCTAATCTCGAAGATAAAACCCAATTAGATTTTTCGCAGATTTACCGTCTTGTAAAGTCATCAGATGACCAAAATGAATTGCAAAATGATTTAGGTAAGATATCTGTATGGTGCGAAAAGTTGCAACTGACCATGAATAAACCAAAGAGTGAAGTTATTCACATGAGTACTAAAAGAAATCCGCTAAATTTCGATTACACGATAAGTCACACAAATCTGAAGGCTGTAAATTCAACTTAATACTTAGGGATTACAATTACAAATAACCTAAACTGAAACGATCACATAGATAATGTTGTGGGTAGAGCAAACCAAAGACTGTGATTCACTGGCAGAACACTTAGTAGCAGCAACAGGTATACTACAGAAACTGCTTACACCACGCTTGTCCGCCGTATTCTGGAGTATTGCTGCGCGGTGTGGGATCCGCATCAGGTGGGACTGACGGATGGCATCGAAAAAGTTCAAAGAATGGCGGTTCATTTTGTACTATCTCGAAATAGGGGGGATAGTGCCACAGACATGATACGTGAATTGGAGTGTCAATAATTAAAACAAAGGCGTTTTTCGTTGCGACGACATCTTCTCATGAAATTTCAATCACCAGTTCTCTCCCTCGATTGCGAAAACATTGTGTTGGCACCCACCTACATAGGGAGAAATGATCATCATGATCAAATAAGAGAAATGAGGTCTCGCACAGGAAAATTTAAGTGCTCGTTTTTCCCGCGCGCCGTTCGAGTGTGGAACGGTAGAGAGCTTGAAGGTGATTTGTTGAACCCTCTGCCAGGCACTATATTGTGAATAGCAGAGTAATCAAGTAGACGTAGACAATTTAGTTCATGGTAGGCGTTAAAAGTAGAAGGAGTACACAAAAAATCGAAATCGCAGGTAATAACTCCCGACCTACAACTCAAAAAACTAGGATAAGGCGATATAACGTAAAATTATGAGGTACTTCAGTACTGCATTTGATGGTTTATAGATATGGAAAAAATGTAAGGTGAAACAAATAATTTTTCTTCCTAAAATGTGGCCGGTGCTATGCAGTACGATAATGTAATAGTAAAGTGAATTGTATTCGTCACAGTTGTGTAAATAACTTTCACAATGTTGTTAGCTACACTGTGCCTTAGGTCGGCCACGCTGGAATATCTGTTTTCAGAGTAATGCGACAGTAAAACCTTCTACTGCTGAATACAAACAAACTTCGCCTCCTACTCCACACACTTTTATTTTACCTTGAACAGCACCATGACTTGTACATTTCAATAACTCTCTTCCACATAGTTGCGAAAAAGTTAGGTACACAGCTCCTAAATTTATTTATTCTTGTGATGTCGTTCAGTAGAATGCTAGGTCTGTACCATTTTAACGTATTTTCTAAATATATTACCGCCACAACAAATAAGCTGATGCATTCTATACTGTTAAAATTTAATAAGTCCCACTACAAACATGCGTGGGCTACATGATATTCAGGTCCGCTAGGAATAAAACTTCACCGATCCCCCCTGTTTGCAAACATTACCTGGGAAGAGTGTAATCTATCTGGAGGACTCTGATCTCTTACATCAAAAGTAGAAACTGGTGACGTTAATATAACACAGAACACAAAGACGTAGAACTTAAAGGTACTGGATTGGACGCCCATTTGTTCATTAAATGGACGGACAGAAGTATCTCATATTCCGTAGACATAAAGGTCCGTTAAAGTTGTGGACGGTTGATTCACTTTAACTGAAGGATAATGAAACGAAATAAAAATGAAATCTGAAGAAAACTTAAGCGAAAGTTTAAATTCTATTAGAGTGTTACTATGGCCACTTGAATCTGCAGTGAAGTATTTGAAATAAAACGAAAGTCATGGTTCACACATAAATGGGGAATACGGCAAGGGGCAAATCGATTAATCTTCTGAGTGTAATTACTAACTCATTAAAGTTTTTTGAACATCTCTGTTGGTGGTGTAGTTATTCATATAACGATTCTTCGCCCTTTTGCGGCGTTTCACGTGAATTCGACATAAGGTTGTTAGTGGGCAGCTGTCAGAACTTGTTATATGAAAAAACTCCAGTGCTGCTTCAAAATCTTTCTTCGTTGGATTTATGAGCTCAGATACAGTCTTAGTTTCAGGATGGCTACATTTATTTGTGTAGTATTACTAGAATCTGAAAAGGTCCCCTGCAACCAGCACTATTGCATTGTTACTTAACAACACATTGCACGCATAATAAGATGTACTTCGTTAACTATGTCATATGTAACTCCTTTTCCAGAAAACAGTTCTTGTTTCCATCACTATAAATGGATTGTTGAGACGTCTTGCTGTCGAGTGTCAAAGTACTTAGAACTATGAAATAAGTTCTAAATCAAAAGCAGATTGGAGCACTTTCCCTCTGCGACAGTCCGATTCCCTGTGGCTACCTCTCAAAGAAACAGTGAGCGTCTCACAAGGAAAATTTTGGCCTCCTAAGGCAAACGGTGAAAATACAGCTACTGCATTTTGTAAAATTCACAACAATCTAATTACACATCTCACGGCTAAAATCGAAATAATCGCCAACAATAACTGTACTTAAAGAACTTTCTGTAGCAATGACTACTAACGTTTATTCTTTAACCCAGCAAGAGACCAAAATAATACTCTGTTGAATCGTCAGTTGACATGTAACGAACTACGTGTTTTTCCTAATCGTTCTGGTTTCGTACATTTCGTACAATATAATTAAAACGGGAAATCAACGGTGGTCGTTTCTAAAAGAGTTCCACACACGTCTACCAGTGACAATCCACAAAATTCAGATAAGAAGTCTAAATGACTTTCCCCAGTACGCAATGCTGTGGCTTCTTCCTGCTCATCTGTAGAGCTCTTCCGACAGGATTCACTATTACATGATATTCTGTTATAGTCGCTCTAAGCAATCAAACTAATCAACATGTGCCATGGCAATAGCGCAGTCGACAATATCGCTTGCAGGAAATTACAGAATGTAGAGAACCGATGCTTCCCTACTACTAAATAACAGCATTGCTCACATCTGGGCGAAAGCTGTGTGTTGTTATGTCGTTATAGCATCACAGCACATCGTTCGAACATTTCAACCGATACATTTACCTCTCCCGTCCAGTAATTGCCATCCTGCGAGGTAAAAACGCATTACGTCTTTACTAAACCGATTAACAGCTGTGACCGGCCGTGATTTCGTGTGGAGGAGACAGCCGTCGTTGTGTGCGCCCCTCCCCTCCTAAGGCCAAACAGGGGCGAACTCTCGCGGCCGGGGGTACGACACTGTGTCTCAACTATGGTGAATAATTGAAGAAGACGAGAGCCTTCGATAACACCCGTCCTCTTTGACAAATAACGTCATCACAAGCCTCAAAATGCAACACAATTTTGATTTAAAAATGGCTATCAAGACGTCATAATCACCAGACCCCATAAAACAATAGTATAGAAATCAAGTTGAGAAACATAAAAATTCTGAATAATAAATGTTGAGCCTTATGAGGAAAGTGTGGCAATTTGGGGAGTTATATTCTCAAGTAAAAACCACAGAACCCAAAAAATACTGAAGTATACAAAACAACCAGAAGAGTACGATGAAGAATAGTATGCTGAGGTTGGCATCAAAAATGCAGAAATAAAGAATCAAATTAGAGAAATTCAACTGATATCGAAGACATTACACCATATATATAAATTAACTGAAAAGCCAGACACCAATACCAAAAACCAAAAGGCAATATCAGTACAGAAAGCGAAAAAGTGGTACCAGTACTGGTAGCCAATGTCACGAAAGTTGACGAATTACGGTAGCAAGAACATCACTTATCAACATAGCTCGACCGAACACTCCAATACCGATACAGAAAGCAAGAAATTACAGAAATGGCCAAATGCAGTTACATGGATTCACTAATACACCTCAACAGAAAATCGCAAAATCCCTGAAATTACGGGTAAAAACTCTTTGTGTTCTTGGACGTGACTTGTTACGCACTAATCTGAATCTGGCGACTTCATTCTGTAGGCACTCCAATGGAACTGGTTCTGCTACATCTTTGTACATTACTTTCAATTACTAACATTGCTTTCTTCACACTTTACGTTAGGTTAAAGAGTCTTCATTTACAATAACCTTTTGAAGACTTACGTTTTTCTTATTTGTTGCCGGCCGCTGTGGCAGAGCTGTTCTAGGCGCTTCAGTCCGGAACCGCGCTGCTGCTTCGGTCGCGGGTTGGAACCCTGCCTCGGGCATGGATGTGTGTGATGTCCTTAGGTTAGTTAGGTTTAAAAAGTTCCAAGTCTAGGGGACTGATGACTTCAGATGTTACGTCCCATATTGCTCAGAGCCATTTGAACATTTTTTTTCTTAATTGTTGATGTATCAGCTTAGCTTTTCTTATTCAGTAATATTACTATTACTCTTCACTAAGTTATTAATTTCATTACATTACAAGCTGGCTCACCTTTGAAAAACATGTGTGTAAAAGTTCATATAAGTTGTAATCACTGTGTACTCACGTTACCAAGACAACCAAAGATAACGTTTAAATTCTAGTTGATTAAGAGCGTAAGCGGAGTACAGCGTAAACACACCTTTTGTTAAGTAACTAATTTTGTCGCTTCAGTAACATGCCCACCTCATCAAAATTTGCAGCGCTATGTATATATCCAATACAGATTACAAACACAGCATAAGGTGACAAACCAGCGTTCCGCACACATATGACATCACCCACCACAACACCAATACGTCACAGCTCAAGCCCGACAGGCGATATCGAAGTTTCAGGTCGAGCCAATTATTGTTTGGTCATATCACCTACATTCTGACTTTCCCAAGTCAGTTTAGTTTACTCGTTAAATTAACGCCACAGTACTGCTGTTCTGCACTGCAGTGACTGACGCTGATTGTCTACTGAAACAACAATCAGTCTTCGCTGTTGATACACTTTTCTGTTTCATCCTGTTGGCGGTAGAGATCTCCATGCTTGTAATAGTGGAGGCATCTGATGAGGAATATGTGTCCCGCCGTGACTGTGCAGTTCTGTCGTTCCCATAGTTTTCGCTTTGGTTACATGTTGTCGGAAGTCTCTATACCAATAAGCTCTGTATGTTGTGACGTCTGTGCAAAATGCTGCTGTTTCTGCAACGATTCCTGGTGTTGCCAGCTTACTAACAAGTGAATAATCCAAGAAGCAATAGCCCAGATTAACTTTTCCAGTCTAACATAAATGGCCACTTTCAGTCGCACCAGTTCCTTGCTATCGTGCAGAGCGATGAGAACTTACATGTGGTGAGCCATTGGATACCTTTACTGTATGCAGATTCTGGTACTTCTAGAACAGAAGTCACGCACAGGAATACACTCAGCCGATGAATGAAGTACTGGTCATAGCTTCTCTTCTAACGGCACCTTCTCGTAGTTAGTTTTCCAACGAAAGGCACTAAGCGGCTGGAAAAAAGGGCTGGTCAACCGCGTTTTCAACAAAACACACATAGTTATTGGCCTATATCACTGACTCCGTTCGGTTCTGGAAATGTGGAACATGTTTTATGAACACGCATTACGACCTTCTTCGAGATCGAGGAAGATTTTCTAAAAAAATCATTACGGATTCCACAGACAGACATCCAGCGACATTCATTTCAATATCATCGTCAATAAGATCTAGAGCAAAGAGAACGAGACCCAGGTTAATGCTGTTTTCCTTCACTTCGCCCTTTCGCACTCTCTTTTAGTGAACAAAGTACGAGCAAGCGGCGGTTCGTTCTGTGGCAAGCGGAGCAGTGGATCCCACAGAAATATTCATCTGACAGAATATTACAGTGCAAAAAAATTTTAAAAAGGTAGGATTCCGACTCCTCTAGACAACTGTAAGCTTACTCTATCTCCAAGAGAAAAGACAAGCGAAGAATACTCCGTTCTGATTCGTCAGTATTCTTTAAGGTCAATAGAAAAACATTATTGACCATTGTTAGTCCAAGCTTTTCATGACCAACCAATCAAGAAATAACATGCTTTCGAAATGTACTTTTTCTCGAATTAAATATTTAGCATTCTGATATTTTGTTTATATTTTAAGTTATTCACTATTTTCATTTGCACTCTAATTAGCTTTCCTTTCCCCATAGACTAACTTGACGTATTGTGTTACAAAATGCCCCCGTCGTGTAACGTTCATCAGTAGAAGAATGATCTACATATTTACTTTAAACCACATTCACGCATCATTTACGCTACCAAAAGCATATACAAAACTGTACAGAGATAAATAAACAAAAATCCTTCAAGAAATCAACAGAAAAATTTACAAAAACATGCTCTTTACGTGTTTCTTGAATATCTCCGTGCACTGCTGTTCTCTGTTGGATGAAAATTAGAACTACGTACCCGACTGAACCCGCTTCAGACCATCTGTCACTGTGCACGCATGAGTCATTCTCCCGATACACAGGTTCTAGACACAATCATCAGATTCACCAATATCGTTACACACTCTCTAATAATACGTGATCTGTTGTAGTTTGTGGTGTTTCTGAGCTTGCACTTCGTGGAAATTGTGCATGCAGTAACTCATCAAATCCAGGAATTTCCCAACATCTTCTATTTTTCATTAAGGTTTCATTGCTGGATCTGATACCGTATTTAACGATCATCTTTAGAAAGGCTGCTTTTTTCAAAGGCACATGTAAACATATTCAAAATTGTATTCGTTCTTGTATGATGGAGGTTTACTATGACAGAGCAAAAAAAAATTATTATAATAGTCAGATATGTTTCCTGTAAGGGGAAATCTGTAACAAGGTCTTTGCCATTGGAGACAGTTCGTCAACAGAGCCAAAAACGTTAGAAAAATCGCTTAGAGAAATGGAAATATAGTTATTTCTTAGAGCTACAATTGCACAGGTGCCATGAGTGGTCGTCTTTCAGGTGCACAGACTTTTCTGAATGAACATTTTGAACATGCCTATGTAGTTCGTTTTCATGCCCAAACGCAGGATCTAATTTTAACCTATGCAGAGAGTCAGAATACGGACGTTAGAAGATATTTCGTTGACCTTGTTGAGCTTCTTAGTTTTACACATGTTCTTCACAGTGTGTTACTGACATACTGAGCAGGAAAGCCTGCCGTGTTTCCTACACAAGGTGGAATTTTAAAGCAAGAACTGTGCAAGCTGTGTATGAAAATAGTGACTTGTAGAATGCCTGGAGAAAAATGAGAGTCGATCTCGACCAACCATTACAATTATTTAAGCAACAATGCACCATCTGAAATGAAGGAACCCTGCATTTCAATTTTGGTTGTCTGCATTTACAATCACACTGTGCCAACATTGCTGTATTGTACAGTCAATTACAAAAATGTTGTAGTTGACCCACTGTGTGTACAACACTGGGTAGAACACTGCGAAAATATGTTCGACCTAACTTATCTGACATGATTTCAACGTGCAGAGAGCTGCTGCATCTTGCGCAGAGATGGGGACAGGAAACTGAATTCAAAAAGCGGTTGTTTCAAAAGAAGTGTGAGATAAAATTAACGCTCAATTTGCTGAAAGTATTGATTTTACCGGATATCTCGTAGTTGCAGTTTTATTTAAATCCGAAAAGTGTGTGTTGTATGCAGGTCACTTTCTGCAAACATAGCTACAGGCCTTTGCAAAGTAAATCCCATCTTTGAAGGTAGTAAACCGAGAACAGAAGTTTAGATATTAAACACGAGGAATGAGTTTAGAAATTTCTGTAATTCCTACACGAAAATAATTTGCAGAAACATTGTAGTGAAGCAACGAATCTCCTGAAAATAACTGTTACCATACCGGCGACATATTCTGACGCTCACCGATCTTTCTCTATCCTGAAGGTTTCCTGCGACGTGCTGCGATTCAGCAGCTGCTAACAGCAGTAGCAGCGCACTCAATCGAGAAAGACATTGTCAGCAGCGTTGTAGAATTCAATGAATTGATTGAATGCTTCATTGACAGAGTCTCTGATCTTAATGAGCAAAGATTGGAATCTTGGATCTTGAATCCTCCCACTAGCTCTTACCAACTGAAATCGGGACTCATCTGACGAGACAACGGTTTCTACTTGTACAGGGTCCAAACGATATGGCCACGAGCCCAGGATAGGTGCTGCGGGCGTTGTCGTGCTGTTAGCGAAGGAACTCATTTGGTTCGTCTGCTGTCTTAGCCCATTAATCCCAGATCTCGGCGCACTCTCTTTACGGGTACGTTAGTCGTATGTCGCACATTGATTTCTGTGGATATTTCACACAGTGTTGCGCGTCTGTCAGCACTCAAAACTCTATGCAAACGCCGTTGGCCTCGGTCGTTAAGTGAAGGCCGTCGGCCACTGCGTTGCCCGTGGTCAGAGATAGTGACTGAAATTCGGTATTCTCAGCACACTCTTGACGTTGTGGATCTCTAAATATTGAATTATATAACGATTACTGAAATGGAATGTCCTATGCGTCTGGCCCCAACTAGCACCCCACGTCCGAAGTCTACTAATACCTGCAGTGCGGCCACAATCTCGTCGGAAACCCTTCCACATGAATTAGTTGAATACAACATCGCCAATGAACTGCCCTTTTATACCCTGTTCACGCGATACTATAGCCATCTGTATAGGTACAGTCTTAGACAGTAAAACTGAACGCCGGCCGACCGCCACAGAGACTAAGTCCCAGTCATTCCCTTAAGGTGGCCAATAAAACTGACCGCCCCTGACAACTCTAAGTCCGGCCATATGCGCAATCTGGCAACACTGTAAGATGCGGAAGTGTTAGGAGGAAGTGTTGTCTACTTCCGAGACGTTGTCGGAGTATGTGAGCGCGTGGTCTAGTGTTGGATCACACAACTCCCACCGAAGGACGTTGCACCACCAGCGGTGAAGACTGTTCTACCCGTGACTTACGCGGCGGCGCTCACGACGTTCTCCACACAACAGACACGGCCGACCGCTTCAGCGGTACAAGAATCACTTTCCACGGACAAAAACCTGGATGATCCGCCGACCTGGCCAGTGGTGGAAAATAGTACTACGACTCTGGAGCTACCGAACGCGACAGACATTGACGCCGGCAAGATGGCAATTGATTCCCTTATTGTACCGACCGAAGCGTTTGTTCCGGCGGAGCGTGAGTCAGTGCCGTCTTCTGACAATGAAGGCCATGTACGGAAACAGCGATCACCGAAACGCCGAAAGCGCCGTCGTCGGACCGTGTCGGAACACAGCGGTTCGCATTCGGCCGGGGAAGAACAACTGACCCCTCAAGAAGCCAGCCGCGAAGCTGGGGCTGTTTCCACTGACTCCAACCTTGCAGAACAGACAGAAAAACATGCAGCTTTCGAACATCAGCCCATTGACAGAAACAGTGAGCAGCGGGAAGGTACCAGTGCAGGCAGCGAAGTCGCCCGGTCCCTTACTACCAAACATTCCGAGGCTATGGAACATGAACAGACATCCGCGTCCGCTTCGTGGGCCGAGGACGTCGAGACACAAGATCCCGACCCGCGGCCAGCTGAGGCGCCGCCGGATCATGCAGCATAAGCAGCACAGCGAGGACAGCGTTTGGCGGGGGGTGACATTACTTCCGATGTTCGCTTCTCTCCAACTTCAACATGGATAACCTCGCCCAAACAACGCGTTGCCAGGCTTACCGCCTGGCGACAATGAATATCAACATGATCAGTTCTCCTGTCAAGATCCAACTTTTGAAAGAAACCATACGAGCCATTGGAGTTGACTTTGCTTTCCTACAAGAAGTGAAAACGACTGCACTCCCGCACTTTTACGGTTACGCCACACATGTGACACCCGGTAGCCCTGCAGACACCGGAGTGGCGATATTAGTGCGTGAAGGTATTGAAGTTACCGACGTCACGTTTCTTCCCTCCGCGCGAGGAATAGCATTTACGGCACTCAACACCCGATTCATTAATGTTTACGCGCCGTCGGGTACCACAAGACGTCACGACCGCGCCAGATTCTACTCCACAGATGTCGCTCCCCTTTTCCTTGGACGATACGTCCACAGCGTCTTCGCCGGCGATTTTAATTGTGTACTTCACCCCAAGGACCAAATCCCACATTACATGCCTTGTCCGGAACTGGGTGCGATAATCCAAGAACTTCACTTGTGCGACACGTGGGAAAAAGTCCACGGTAACCGCTCTGGCCACACTCATCTTACCAGTCATTCGGCCAGCCGACTTGACCGCATATATGTGTCACAAGATCTCACACAAGGTGTGGTGGACGCCGAATTATGGCCTCAAGCCTATTCCGATCACAGTGCCTATATCTGCACTATACACCTACGCCCCCAACAAGTCTGGCGCAGCAATGGCTTTTGGAAGCTCAACATAACTCATCTCCAGGACCTGGATTGCCGTCGGCAAGTTGCAGCAACGTGGACTGACTGTGAACGCCGCCACCCACGATACACCTCGACCCTGGAGTGGTGGCTCCTCTGTGCCAAACCAGCAATCCGTAGGACACTTATGCGATATGGCAAGGACGTGACTGCGTGGCATCGACAGACCCTCGATTTTTACTACGCGGCACTCAGGGACCTCGACGCCTTACCCCCTTCCCCGGAGAGACAACATGACCAAAGCAGAATCAAGGCTCACATACTATCATTGATGAAGCGTCGACTAGAAGGTGCAGTAGTCCGCTCGCGACGGCACGACCGAACGGTTGCAGAGGAACCCACTATGCACCACGTTGTGGCGAATAAGCGCCGACAACGTCAACATTTAATCACACAACTCAGGACACACGACGGTCGCTTATGTACGACCCAAGCAACCATAGTAAAGGCGGTGGAGGATCATTTTCGTCATCTTTACAAGGAAAGAACCGTCATTGACGAGGCCACTACTGAAGTGTTACAGCAGATAACACGTACTATCGACGAGGCCACCGTGAATGCACTAACAGAGGGAATCTCACTCGAAGAAGTCGAAGACGCCGTGGACAAAGGTGCGGCCAATAAATCTCCTGGACCTGATGGATTGCCCATCGAATTCTACCGGACTTTCCGTGACATCATGATGCCTCGCTGGGTTATAATGTTCCGCGAACTTATGTCTCCAGACTGTGTTGTGCCGCCAGCGTTTGTAGAAGGTCTCCTCATACCAGTACACAAGCCAGGTGGAGGGCTATCGATTAACGACTATCGGCCGCTTACAATGTTGAACGCCGATTACAAGATTTTCACCAGGATTATGGCGAGCCGTATTAAGACGACTTTGCCGATGATCCTCGCTCCAGAACAGACGTCGCAGGGGGGAGAAGCCAACATACACATGGCCACCGGTGACTGCAGGGACTTAATAGCGATCGCTTCTGCGTGCCGTCTGAGAGCGGCGATCGTCTCCGTCGATTTCAACCGCGCCTTTGATAGAGTGCACCAAAACTTCCTCCTACGAGTGATGGACTGTATGGGATTCCCCCCGGGCCTCATCGACACCCTACGGCGTCTTTGGACCGCAGCCAGCTCACACGTCCAGGTCAATGGAAGGACGGTAGGACCAGTACCCATTAAGAGGTCTCTACGACAGGGTTGTCCCCTTTCTACCTACCTTTATGCCATCGCACTCGAGCCACTCCTAGGGGGCCTTAACCACCGCCTATCTGGCATCACGCTGCGGGACGTCACGTTTCGCTATAGGACATACGCTGACGACCTGCTACTGCTGGTTCGTTCCAATGACGAAGTTCAAAGCGTACTAACCTGGATTGAGCGATACGGACAGGCCGCAGGCAGTCTTTTGAACATCAACAAGTCGGCGGCGTTGGACATTGGACGTGGTCTCGGACCGGAAGCCCTCGCTCCCCTCCCACCAGTTTCTGATCTGCGATATTTGGGAATCACGTTCAAGAAAGATGTACGTAAAACAGCTGCAGCAAACTACCGACGGTTATTACAGATCATACGCGCAATGGTGCGACAGAACCTGCTCCGGGACTTGAATCAGCTACAACGTGTTGAATACTTGAACCTCCACGTAGCATCCAAACTCAACCACGTGGCACAGGTCCTCCCATTACCGCTGCAGATAGGTCGCCGGCTTCAGGCGGCCTTCAGTTACTACGTTTCCGCAGGTCATATCTTTAAAGTACGATACGACACTCTTACCCTCCCAGTGCACAAAGGAGGGCTGGGATTGGTCAACGTCAGGGCGAGAGCAGCTGCACTTTACATGAGCAACATGAGGAAACGATGGAAAAGTCAATATACCTCTCTCACGGGTCGTTTACTACAGGTTCTGATGCCAGCCTCTAACGTCCCACCGGTGTCGGTTGCGCACGTCGCACCACAGCTCTCCCATGTGTCGACCTTCATTCTTGATTACAGCTATGTCAGCTTGAACCTCTCCGCCACACGTCCACCGAAGGCGAAAGATTTTTATACCAACCTTCTGCGGGCTGTTCACCATAACGTGGTGGAAAACAAGTACCCTACGGTTCACTGGCCAAGAGTGTGGAAAACGATACACCACCACTTTCTGTCATCCACGGTACCTTCGAAGTGGTATCAGATCGCCAACAAAAAATATGCCACACGCCAGCGACTTCACACTATTGGAAAGGCAGACTCTCCTTATTGCCCAGATTGTCACCTTTTGGATACCGATGAACATCGTTTTACTTGCGCATCATCGTCCGGAGTTTGGCGACTAACACAGATGATACTGGCTTGTTACCTCCGGGTCACACCTGATATGATTGACCCGCAGACCCTACTCTGTCCCGATGAAACTTACTTTCCGGCTGCAAAATATCATGCGCTTACATGGTTCAAGGGACTTACCGTCGCCTACATCTTTAGCGACGGAGAGAAAGAGCAGCTTGATTGCTGGTGGTTCCTACAAAATGCTCACAATGCCCTCGAACGCACACCGAAATACCGTACGCTCTTCGCAAATTATTTACGCAGCGTTTTCGTTAACCCCCCACTCAGCTGGGGAGTGCCAGGCTGTGGTTAATGTGCTGTGCCGCATCACACTAACGGCTCAACGTTCTGCCTTGTCAGCCATGACCAAAGGAAGATACAAGCTGCTGCAAGGCTACTGTTTTCCCTGAGGCACTAGCGAAACAGAATGCCTCCGTTGCAGATGCCCTTCAAAGGCGCTATTGGAGACTTCAGATAACGATGGCAAGGCTCCAAGTGGAACCAGTTACATTATTGAAGAACCTTTCAGTTAGAATTACATCAGTGGTTTATATTTTTATTTTTTTGATTACTCTTTTATGCCACCTTTGTTTTTGTAACACTTACTTGTAACATTTAGTTACTAGATTTCTCATTTGTACACGCTCCCTAAATGCAATCATATAAAAAAATAAGAAAAAGTGGCAACGAATAGCCCTAACATTGATTCCCATACTTCCCCTGGTCTATAGGCAGCTCTCTGGGGTGGGTTTACTCAGGAGCCAACGCCTGAAGGGCATCAGATTTTTTTTGTTATAGGATGACGAGTGGCGGTGGCACTTAGTTTCTTTTTATTTTTATTTTTTATTTTTTATTATTTTATTTTTTATTTATTAAAAAAATAAAAAAAAGTGTCAAGCGTCGTGCGTTCTAAACTTCTAGTCGCCTGTTCACGTCCAACTATATTACTTTTTTTTATTTATTTTTTATTTTTTATTTTTATTTATTTATTTATTTTTTTTACCACAGTCGGTCTCAAGTTGTGAGTCTGACTGAACATCGAAGATAATTCGCTTAACATTCTACCCACCAGCAATACCCAATATTCCAGAAACAATTCCGCAGGACAGTTCATGGCTGCGCCGCGATCATAGCAGCTTACGCTCGAGCGTTTCGTCGCGCTGCAGCGGCTACCGACCACCGGCCAGACGCCACCCGCCGCCTAAAGTCCGGCGCCGCCCAGGTGAACGCGGCGCCACGCTGTCAGTGTATGTGTCAACTGTCATTTTCGAATTTGAAGTTCTAGTTATCATCTTGCTGTTAAGCATTGGATTTTGCATACTAGAAAATCATGAACTACAGTTAAGCATTGTAAAATTGAGTCGCAAGTGGAAATAGGTGTAACATCTGCAACACAACGTTTACTTTTGGTATAACAGAGGGGTGAATGCACAGGAGGCAGCTAGAAAGATTTGAATTGTGTGTGGAGCGAGTGCTTTTGGGAAAAATACGCCAGAAAAAGATATTCTTGTTTCAACAAAGATCGTTCTGGCATGAATGATTTTTCACATTATGGAAGTCTCGACTACTGATATATGTGATAGATTACCATTTTACCATCATGCGACATTTGCATTCAACAGGCAAAGTTCAGAAGTCTGGTGTAGGAGTACTGCATGCTCTAATTCGAAACAACAAAAATCAACGGAGTGACCATTATTGAACGTCATCGGGTCGCTCATTGAGCATTCGTATGCAGTACTGTTACTGGTGACGTGTTATGATGCCTTTATCGTTAACTTCCTAAGAAGAAATGAAAGGCTGAGCCCCTCAAAGAGACATAACCTCGAGCAAAGAGTAGTGTGAACATAATATTTTACATCTGATAGCTCCAAAAGTGTGTTTTGGGCTACGAATTCTGCCCCATGGGCTGTGTGCAACACAGCTGGAATTTGTTGCCAACAACTGAGACACATTTCGGTCTCAGCGTAAGAAAATCGACCAACACAACTACGAAAGCAGCTTGCACCTGGTAGCCAAACATGTTTCTTGGGAACAGCCTACTTCCTAAAGTGGGAAGACATTCTTTTGTGGTTGAATTGTTGGCAAATGTCAGACGTGTTCCGTTGGTCTAAGCGTTTCGGTGTGTTGAATCAGTACCAATGACTTTTCTACAGGTTTTTTCTGTCCCAAATAGAAAGTTGAAGTCTCCCATTAGTATTTTCACGTCATCTTGGTGAATTTTGCTCATAGTATTTTCGAGTGTGTTCCACAATTTTTCGACATTTTCGGTGTTTTCCTTATTTTCGATGTTGGTGGGTGCATGTGCATTTATGAGTGTATATTTTTTATAGGGGCTCTGAATGAGCATAGTCATAACTCGATTGTTGATGGGTGTGATTTCTTCGACAGAATTGTTGATAGATCTGTGTTCGAGAAATGCAATGCCGAAGATTGATGCGCCTTTCGCTACCTTTTGTTTTTTGCTCTTGAAGATGCCATGGTTTCCGTAATGCAAGTTTTAATTGTCAATTAATCGTGGTTCTTGAAGAGCAAGGATGAGAATTTTTTGGCGGACGATTTCTTTTGTGAGATTATTTAGGTTTCTTGTTTGGATCGATGTATCGATGTTTAGTTTTCAAATGAATGTTTTCTGCTTGTAGGGAAATTTACCAGAGTTCTTCGATATTCTCTGCCGTGCTAACCTGGACTCCCCAGAGTGCGAAAATCCAACTGCCGCCTATCGGTGGCCAGGTTGTGTACCACCTGGGGTAAAGTTACCTTTGCTTGCATAGTTCATGTTTTCTTGTGTTTCATTGGTTTGGACTGGGTGATACCGAGACCAGACAGGACCAGAGGGTGTTGAAGCCTTTGGAAGCAAATATTTTCAGCCAAGCTCATTGAGATAACAGACGGTGACCAGAGTAGCGGTGATTTTCACTCAGATATGTCTGGATTTTGGGTTCAACGGACTGAGTAGCCGTTCAGGATTGTGTTAGTATTTGGTTCACCCCAAGTATTTGATTTCCTCGGTACCACCCACATGGGGGAGGGTTTCCCCTATCGGCCACACGGGATTATTATTATTATTATTGTCATTATGTCATCAGCAAATCTGATATGGAGTATCTTCCCAACACTGAAATAAATGTGTATTGTTCCATTCAATATTTCCATCAGATAAATATGGGTTATAATTACGTTACATTGCTGCCAGTCGACATATTTCTCACTTTTTCTTAGACAGTTGCTAGCTGTTACTCCATCATAGGAATTTATGTGCGCAGCATTGTTGCAATACAGACGTTCAAATTATCCGATTTCTGTAATTCATTTCGATACATGATCGTCCTAATCGGATTCAGCCAGTCAGTCTTAATTTGGATATCCGACTACGACTCTGCGGGTGGTCTCGGTGGAGGATCGAGTCCTCCCTCGGGCATGGGTGTGTGTGTTTGTCCATAGGATAATTTAGTTTAAGTAGTGTGTAAGCTTAGGGACTAATGACCTTGGCAGTTAAGTCCCATAGGATTTCACACACATTTGAACATTTTCTTTGACGACGACTCTCATCATATGATAGACTGGGTGAATCACATCCTTAATCGGACTGTTGACTCCAGATCACTTTTCTGTGACAGGGAATGAAGTCTTAAACACTGTGGAAAATAATAATCCAATGTGCTTATTACAAATACGTTATTTAAATAAAAATATATGAACTAACGAGATAACAGATTATTTACAGGAGCAGAGGCCCATCGATCATAGCAGAGTAGTGCGAGATTGGTTTCAGGGCCAAGAGAGGATAAAGCTGTTGCCGTTTGTTCCACGATCACCGAACATCAACCAGATAGAGAATATGTGGGCAGAGGTAACAAGGTCATTGCCTTGTGTCCCTACAAATGCGAGCGACCTTTGGACGAATATAGAAAACGTATGGTGGGAAATAAACCTTCACGCTACACTGTCGACGACTTAATGAAATCAATTCCCCTACGCCCTCGAGAAATCTTACGTAATGATCGTGGGTCGGTTGGTTACTAAAAGTATACTCGTCCACAAAATCCATGTGGACAATTATCTGATAATCGGTCAAGCTTTGCTTTGTCGCAGCTCTTTAGCATACAGCAAGTCCATTTACTTTCAGTCTCCTGCTTACAATTGTTGCAATGCAAGGTAATTGAAAAATCTCATCCACTCGACGCTAACTGAGGAACTGACTGGTGCATGTGTTGTTCAACACACAGTAGTTGTCACCCTCACTCGGATCAATGACTGTGTGTGTGTGTGTGTGTGTATGTGTGTGTGTGTGTGTTTTCGTGTTCACGCACAATCTGAAGCAGTACTATTAACATTAGAGAGACAACCAACAATAAATATAGCATCAAATATGACTAAAGTATTTTAATGCGGTGGGAAGTTACAAACTGAATTTTTACCCATCCCACGTCCTGCGTATTACGTTAAGTAAGATGTATTAACTCCATAGTATCGTTAGCAGAGACAGTGTGCTCTTGTTGTAGAGGCTCGCGACAGGTACAGCGATTAGCAGTGCCCAATGCCGCCGCGATTTGTTTATGTTGGCTGAGCGTGGACACTGCAGCAGACGCTTCGCCCTAAACAGAAAGAAATCACCTTGGCTCTGACTGCAGTGAGCGGATATCACTGCCTGCGTGTTCTTATAGTAACCAACGTGAGACTCTACTCACAGGTGCCATGGAGCAATTGCAACGGGTATCATGTCATTAGTCATCAGAATATTAACCAGTGATGAAATGTCCCAGGAAAATAGGAACCTTCTCACAAAGGAATGTGATGTGATATCAAAATTTATCCAACATACAAAAATTAACTGCAAGGCTTTCATGTATGCAGTGATAGCACAGAAGGAAATATTATGTCTTGGAAGCGTATATTTCATTTCCTCTTCTCATATTAACGCCCTGGTTTTAATATGAAGTGAGAAAATAAACACGAAAAGCTAAAGTTCCTGTGAAGCATATAAGTCATTTCCTCTTCTCATATCACAACTTTTGTTTTAGTATGAAGTAAAAAAATAAACAGTTTAGAGTTCTGAAGCATAATACGACACCAGATTCTTATCGTAGGCGCTATAGGAAACGCCAAAAGCAGGGAGCTGTCCATTCTTTTGTCCAACAGTCTGTTTCCTTTCATGTATTACTGCCGCTAGGAGATTCTTATTTAAAGACTTGTGGGCATCAAGTTCTTCAGCAGAACAAGCCTTATGTTATTGTGCTAATTACGGTATGGAAAAAATGCAACAAAGACGAGTTCCGCTAGAGCAGTGACGATATTTGCACATGTGTGTATTCAGCAATGACTGCCAGCTGCCACAACACTTCACAGAATCCTTGCGGCAGGCAACACAACTGTGCGTGCACTTCAGACTTCATTCAGTGAGACGTCAGGAGATGGATGAAAACGTCAAATTAACGTCGCTTTCCGAGTCGTATTCGATCCAGAATGATGTGTTATTAAGGTAGTTGAGCGTTCTAGCAATTACACTTTTATGATTCCCATATGAGTATTTCGATAGCCAAAAGAACCCGTTAGTGTGAAACTATCGGGAACTGCATTATAACAAACTGCATGAACTTGAGGCAATACGTGGACTCTTCTCTTGACAGGGTGACCTATTACTGTTATTTAGCATTCTCTCCGTCCTAGTCGTAATGCAAATGGAACTTCAGAGGCGCTTTCCGCTATTCTTGACAAACATCAGCAACCTGTAATCACTGAGAGTCACAACTGCGTGGTGATAATGGTTGAGGTTGTCAGTAGTTGTGGTGGTGTTATGCTGTCAAACTGCTTACAGTAACGTTTATGCTGCCGCACGTAATTTAGCGTTGACTACCTACTTGAGTACAGATAGTGTTGTGGCGTCATCGCTTGTCTTTATTTGGCCTCAGCTTGAGTAATCCGATTCAACGAACATAGTACTCCAATCGTGGGCTCCTAATACTGTTTGACTGCAGAGATTATCGTGCGGGTATTACATTAATTCTGCAATGAAATGCTTAACAACTCTTACCCTCAGCTATGCAGGTGGATGACTCATTACGCTGGTACTCCATGTTGCACTTGGTTAAGTGATCAGTTCGCTGCAATCCTGCTTGTACTGTTCGTAAATACTCGTATACTTCAGAAATGGTTCAACTGGCTCTGAACACTATGGGACTTAACTTCTGAGGTTATCAGGCCGCTAGAACTTAGAACTACTTAAACCTAACTAACCTAAGGACGTCAGACACATCCATGCCCGAGACAGGATTCGAACCTGCAACCGTAGCGGTCGCGCGGTTCCAGACTGTAGCGCCTGGAACCGCTCGGCCACCCAGGCCTGCATACTTGTATACTGACTATTCGTTATTTGACTAAATGTGATCTACAATCTAATTCGCATGTATATGACATGGGTTAGCTCCGGCACAAAGATATGACTAAGGGTTGGATGCCGTTGAAGTCCTGTTACATTGATCTACATCTACATCTACATTTATACTCCGTAAGCCAGCCAACGGTGTGTGGCGGAGGGCACTTTACGTGCCACTGTTATTACCTCCCTTTCCTGTTCCAGTCGCGTATGGTTCGCGGGAAGAACGAGTGTCTGAAAGCCTCCGTGCGCGCTCTAATCTCTCTACTTTTACATTCGTGATCTCCTCGGGAGGTATAAGTAGGGGGAAGTAACATATTCGATACCTCATCCAGAAACGCACCCTCTCGAAACCTGGCGAGCAAGCTACACCGCGATGCAGAGCGCCTCTCTTGCAGAGTCTTCCACTTGAGTTTCTTAAACATCTCCGTAACACTATCACGGTTACCAAATAACCCTGTGACGAAACGCGCCGGTCTTCTTTGGATCTTCTCTATCTCCTCCGTCAACCCGATCTGGTACGGATCCCACACTGATGAGCAATACTCACTGCCTGCGTGTTCTTATAGTAACCAACGTGAGACTCTACTCACAGGTGCCATGGAGCAATTGCAAATGTTCGCAAATCACCTCTATTGCCTCAAAAAACAATTGCATCTTAAATATCGTAAGACCGACGTCCACACTGTCACAGCGCGTTGAAATACAGCAACGACGGCAGATGAAAATTTGTGACCGACTGGGCTTCGAACCCAGACCTCCTGCTTACTAGACAGACGTTCTGATCACTGGACTATTATTTTTTTTTAATGATTGATAAGACTTTCAGCACCAGGTAGGCTGAGGCAAAGAGGGCAGAGGTCGAAGATCCGGTCCTGTCATGGTCCTTCAACAAGGTTCGGATGACATTCCGCTCCCAGTTGTTAGTGGCCATTCGGTTGGGTTCGCCCTTAACCACAGTCGGAGTTGGAGACGCTTCAGTTACATCCAACCAGTGCGCATCTACTGCACTATTGTAAGAGCCGAGATGCAGTATTTTGGTATTAAAATTTTGTAAATTTGTGGTAGGAACTTATGAGACCAAGCTGCTTAGGTCATCGGTCCCTAAGCTTGCACATTACTTAATCTAACTTAAAGTAACTTACGCTATGGACAACACACACACCCATGCCGGAGGCAGGATTCGAACCTCCGATGGTGGACAGTATGATGACACAGCAGTCAACGTCTCTGCAGCACCTATCTACACACGCTCCTCGTCAGACGCGAATTCCCATTTTTGCCGCATACCACATGGGCGGTACCCCTTGGCCAATGTTCCACTAGCTTGCGTCCACACTGTATTCCCGCGAGGGTCGCACGATGTCGTGCGTCTAGCACTGAAAACTTTCGATGACACGTGGAGACCCAAATAATTATACAGAATGTTTCAGGAGGAATAGTAAATATTCTAGGAGATGGTAGTATGGACAAATTGTTGAAATAATGACATATAACATGCGTCCAAATTTTATTGAACATACAGATAGCTGGGTTCAATGAATTTTCGTTTCGTATGTTGGTCCTTACAGGACCCAGTTGTCTACACTTCCCTGAAAATGAGCTTCCAGCGTCATTGGCAGAGGTTTATTTGGCTACAAGAATGCGTATGTTCCTCCAGCATGACGGGGCTCCTGCACATTCTAGTCGTCAGGTGACACATTGTCGAAACCTAACATTTCCTGGAAGATGGATCATCATATATGGGCACTTTTCTTGGCCTTCAAGGTCCCCGGACCTTATCTCCTTCGATTTTCGCCTGCGGGGATGGTTAAAGGCGAAGTCTACAAAGAAAAAGTAAACCCAAGAGCCGATTTGATCGTTCGGATCATGAATAGTGGAGCCCTCATAAAAGAACGCAAAGACGACCTACACGTGGTGTTATCAAGAGAAGTCAAATGTGCATTGAAGTTGGTGGGGGAATTTTTGAAAATCAACTTTGAATGTCCTCGTTGCCTTTGCTTTGAGTTTGTTAGCGTTACGTACTAACAGCTGTATATCTGTATACAATAAAAAGTGGACGCATTTATATGGAATTTTTTTATGCAGTTCGTCTGTACTACCAACTGCCAAAATATCTAATATTCCTCCTGAAACGCTCTGTATATGGATACATGTGTGGTGTCTGTTCTTTCGGACATGTCCGAAAGAAAATGCTTCATGGCATTCTGCAACGACCTTCGATCTAGTTGCAAGGGCTGATACAGATTTCAGAGCTGCTTGGCTGTCTGAATAAAAGTAGATGCTACGATTTTCGTAGGGTCTATTCTAATTCTCCTCCGTGCACATGCTGGTAGAAGATACCGTGTAATACTGTGGCCATCTTCCCTAAGGAGATTCTAGGCAGTACACCAGACTCGGTACTTTCATCTGTTTTCGACCTGTCAGTAAACCACTGTATTATGTCTCCTGAACGGTGTAGTGGTTCGTTCATCCACTGCTCCCTGCTTCCAACTGTTACATGGCAAGGTTTATTGAAACAGCTAGATGTTATTGTATAGTTAGTCGGCATTTCCCCAGCCATCGCCATACTGATTTGGGATTCCGTATATTCTAACTATATCCAGTTATTTAAAATTTTTAGCCTTTATGTCCCTGCTGCGGCCTCCATTTTAAGCCACAGGTGTAAGACGGGCATGTCTAGCCTAATATCCATCCCAAGAGTGGATGTCCTGCTAATTCTGTCTGTTTGTGAAAGCAGGCCAGTCTCTGCACTTTGCCAGACTCCCTAGCAGCCACCTTCTATTCGACTTTGTTCATATTATATGACAAATTGTCATTGGTACTGGGTTTAGTCCCCAGTTTACCCTACAGCAGCTTCTAGTCCTTATAAGATTATCTTTCGCAGTGGAATATATTCTTTATGTGAGATGTTCATAATAGTTTTCCATCCAGGGCTACCTCTAGATACACTACAACCCCCTCTAAAGTTTCATCGAGAAACATAATTTTTCAGTATAAGTGCCCGCATCTCGTGGTCGTGCGGTAGCGTTCTCGCTTCCCACGCCCGGGTTCCCGGGTTCGATTCCCGGCGGGGTCAGGGATTTTCTCTGCCTCGTGATGGCTGGGTGTTGTGTGCTGTCCTTAGGTTAGTTAGGTTTAAGTAGTTCTAAGTTCTAGGGGACTGATGACCATAGATGTTAAGTCCCATAGTGCTCAGAGCCATTTTTTCCAGTATAAGTACTGGACATGCTTCCCCATAAATAATACTACACCAATTTCCGTGCGGCTTGTCTTTAAATACTTTTTCACAATGTTCAGTGCACATAGGTTTAACAATACTATCAAATTTTCTAAGTCTTACTGTGAATAAATCGTCTACTTATTCTTTTCAAGAGTAGTCTCTCGCATTCAGCTCATCTATGAGTTCATTCACCACTAGGTTCGTCATCTCTAACCATTACTCGAAGGTCGTATTACTAGAACCCCCTCGACATCCAGGAAGATACAGAGAGCATCCAGAAAGGGTGGTGCTTTTTCCACCTTCCCGACAAGTTGGTGAAGTGTTACATGATTTGCTTCGTAAGTATTATGAAAATGTGGCAGTTCATAGATAAAATTACGTATTCACAAAAACAAAAAAGTATGTTGGCAGAAAATAAAAGTGGCATTATGAATTTGGCAGTACCGTAAGGTTTTTGGCTTTGACACAAAGGGTTACTAAAAGTAGCAAGATGAATTTTGCTAGAGCGTAGTCTTACCATTCCCTCACTGAATTTGTATCTGCCTGCTTGTAGTTCTGCAACAAAAGAATTAAAAATCTTGCATTCAGCGAGTCTCGAAAGGCGAACAAGGGCAGCGTGCACCTGACAGTCAAGCACTTTACCTACGAGCTAGCGAACAGGTAGGAGTCTTTGACGTACTTACTGGCTCAGTAGTAGCTATGGCAAATAAATCGCAACATAAGAGACGAGAGTAGAAAGCATTAACTGATATCCTTATGTCACGTCTCAAGAGAAAATCACTTACAGTATTCAATTGAAATGACACGATAACATCAAGTGAATTTAGCAGGATAGTTCTGTGCCATCAAGGAAGTAACTCGTCGGTCACAGAGTTGCCAAACATATTCTGCGCTGTTGCCAAGTTTCAGTTATAGTGCCAGGAAGGATACCAGCTGATGTGTTCTGTGAGTGGCCTCGGAAGTGACTGTAGCTTCATCTCAAAGTTGCGGGTGGCAAGGGCCGCAAGATCCTCATTATATGTCAATGAGTCTTATTCGCATTTCTGTAACTAGGTTTATGGGCTAGAGTGCAATTACTTGTTATACATCGATGCACTGAAAGCAAACTAAATGTCATAAATTAATAACTGCGGCAATTATTTGTGTTTTACTGACTTAATCGGACAGAAACCTTGAAAGCGTATTCCCCAGACGCGATTCACAGATTTGGAACTTCTCCAGTGGTTGAGTTGGCAATGTATATTTGCTGTACAATATTGTTATTGAGATGACTGTCATTGGCACATCCACGAGAAGACAGGCATGGCCTAGCTTATTGTTGTCAGCTTTCCTGACAGATATTCTGCCTTTGTTCGAAACGTGAAGACTTAGGGTGAATTCGAACATTCCATATGCGAAAATTTGTTGTTTCTATTCTTCCAGCTCTAACATTCAAATAACAGTTACAATAAGCGGCATAAAAGCGCCAGTGAATCAACAGTTAATAATGCATTCATAATTAGTGGAATCTGATAAATTCCATCTGTCATCTGATAATTGTGAAAAACTACTTTTTTCATCTTCACAGCACCACAGTGTGAACTCAAGGGTTTCATAGGATACCTATACTTAATTTCGTTGTGATCGTTTTCAATGACAGTACGGGAGGAACAAAACCATCTGACTTGAAATATACTTTTCCAGCGGCATTTGAATCTTTGGCTACAGTTGCAGTAGCACGTCCAGTGAGGTATCAAGAATGTGAGCAATCACTCATTGCTACAGTATAGCCTATGGCAGAAAGAAGCAGGTTTCCGACAAAGTAAACGATTAGAGACACTGTCGCTGTCACTTATTAAACAGGAATTGTTCAGAAAATTCCAACAATATTTGGTGAAATGAGTAGGTTGATGCAGCTCCAGTCTGGTACTATCACTGAGTTGCCAAACGTTTTCCGAATAGCACTTATGATATAAATGTGTGTGTGTGTGTGTGTGTGTGTGTGTGTGTGTGTGTGTGTGTGTGTGTGTCTGTTCTTAGGACATTTCCGAAAGAACAGACACTACGAATCGAAATAGACAGACTTTTTAATCAATTAAAGATTGAAGGACAGATGTCCAGGCTGTCATGGGCATTAAAATAGAACAACAGCGTCAGATGAAAATTTGTACCTGACCAGATTCGAATTCGGATTTACAAAATTTTAATACCAAAATACTGCATCTCGGTTCTTACAATAGTGCAATAGGTGCGCACTGGTTAGATGTAACTGAAGAAAGACACCAACTCGGATTGTAGTTAAGGGCGAATCCCAAGCGCATGGCCACGAACAATTGGGAGCGGAAGCTTAATGTCATCAGAACCTTGTTGAAGGTGCATGACATGCGATCGTTAGACCGACTGCACAAAGTTCAGATAATAAATACATACATACTTAGAAAAATACATTACATCGGAGCAGTCTTACCGATACTGCAGGTCACTGCACATAAAAATATAAGCTGTAGCCTCTGATATGTGTGGAAACAAAATATCATCAAAGTATCCTTCGACACGTCGACTTTGTAGAGGCAAAACGGAGGACTTGGAATTAAAGACGTGCTTTTAAACTAATACACGCCACTAAGACAGGCATCACGAAACTTCCGTTCCTCTCGTTAGATCCTGGGGATAGGAACGCTCCTGTTAATTTAACTCGCCAGCCTAGATTACGTCCGAAAGTACTATGGCGATTGGAGCTGTATAAGACTTCCACGAGCACAAACCAACACTAGAACCGTTTATGATTATATTACCAGACATCGTCTTCACAAACCAACTCCGGTAACTTAACCTACAAAAAACTGGAGGAACGTCTGGAAAAATATCAAAAATAAAATTATACCAACTAGAGTAAGTGCCGTATGGTGCGACTTTGTAAACGAAGCCATACCCACAGCGGAACGATTATGGAAAATCAAATTGAGACCATCTCCATACGGCGACAAATGACGGCTTGTAGAAACTGTAGCGCACATATTCTCATGTCAAAATAGAATCAGAATTTGGAACTGGACTTGGAAGAAATTAGCACTGTCAATAGAACCGCAGAAAGTCAAATACCGATAACTGAAGCTTTGCAACCCGACTGGAAATGTTACCCGCCCGCAAAGAAAAACAGTTATTCGTGGCTTCTGGGACAGTTTGTGTTTACGCCATAAACAAAACTTAGAACTTAGAAGAGTACGTGTTCTATATTACAGTAGAACATTTTAAGCTGAAGAAGCATAACAAATATGAGGAATGGTTTAAAATTTTTTATCTATTGCTTTATGTGGGCTACAAAGAGGTGGGCAGCTTTATTCACTAGAAGAGGAATACTATTCTTTCGCTTTTTTTATTCCTGGAATATTCTTTTACGTTGGATCTAAAACCAGAACTGTTCTAATTTGGCAAAACCCCACCGGCTCCGAAATTTCTTTCATTTGTTGAGAAATGTATGGCTTCCTTACAGACCTCATGTGCATCCAGTGCATAATAAATTAAAATGTGAATATATTTCTGAATGAATGTTTGTTATGTATTTTTCCGTCACCCTTTCCATTGTTATAAGTTATGTTCTACAAGGAACGCACGCCATTGGAGGCGGCAATCTGTAATTTATTTTACCTAAATTACTACTTCAATTTTGTTCTAAAATTTAAAAGAATATACGGGTGCAAACATGGACTACATGGGAATAATGCAGCTGCTCAGTGCCAGGTATGGGAGAGGCATTGTGGCCAGGCCTCGGATCTTCGACCCCTGCCCTCTTTGCCTCCGCCTACCTGGTGCTGAAAGTCTTATCAAACATTTAAAAAAATGTAGTCCAGTGGTCAGAACGTCTGTCAAATAAGCAGGAGGTCTGGGTTCGAAGCCCAGTCGGTCACAAATTTTCATCTGCCGTCGTTGCTGTATTTCAACGCGCTGTGACAGTGTGGACGTCGGTCCTTCGATATTTAAGATGCAATTATTTTTTTTGAGGCAATAGAGGTGATTTGCGAACATTTGTCTTGCCATCAATGTAACAGGACTTCAACAGCATCCAACCCTTAGTCATACCTTTGTGCAGGCGCTAACCCATGTCATATACATGCGAATTAGATTGTAGTTCATATTTAGTCAAATAACGATTGGTCAATATACACGTATGCAGGCCGGGGTGGCCGAGCGGTTCCAGGCGCTACAGTCTGGAACCGCACGACCGCTACGGTCGCAGGTTCGAATCCTGCTCGGGCATGGATGTGTCTGATGTCCTTAGGTTATTTAGGTTTAAGTAGTTCTAAGTTCTAGCGGACTGATAACCTCAGAAGTTAAGTCCCATAGTGCTCAGAGCCATTTTAACCATTTCTGAAGTATACGAGTATTTACAAACAGTACAAGCAGGATTGCAGCGAACTGATCACTTAACCAAGTTCAACATGGAGTACCTGCGTAATGAGTCTTTCCAGCTGCATAGCTGAGGGTAAGATTTGTTAACCATTTCATTGCAGAATTAATGTAAGACCCGCACGATAATCTCTGCAGTCAAACAGTATTAGGAGCCTACGATTGGAGTACTATGTTCGTTGAATCGGATTACTCAATCTGAGGCCAAATAAAGACAAGCGATGACGCCACAACACTGTCTTTACTCAAGTAGGTAGTCAACGCTAAATTACGTGCGGCACCATTGACGTTACTGTAAGCAGTTTGACAGCATAACACCACCACAACTACTGACAACCTCAACCATTATCATCACGCAGTTGTGACTCTCAGTGATTACAGGTTGCTGATGTTTGTCAAGAATAGCGGAAAGCGCCTCTGAAGTTCCATTTGCATTACGACTAGGACGGAGAGAATGCTAAATAACAGTAATAGGTCACCCTGTGAAGAGAAGAGTCCACGTATTGCCTCAAGTTCTTGCAGTTTGTTATAATGCAGTTCCCGATAGTTTCACACTAACGGGTTCTATTGGCTATCGAAATACTCACATGGGAATCATAAAAGTGTAATTGCTAGAACGCTCAACTACCTTAATAACACATCATTCTGGATCGAATACGACTCGGAAAGCGACGTTAATTTGACGTTTTCATCCATTTCCTGACGTCTCACTGAATGAAGTCTGAAGTGCACGCACAGTTGTGTTGCCTGCCGCAAGGATTCTGTGAAGTGTTGTGGCAGCTGGCAGTCATTGCTGAATACACACATGTGCAAATATCCTCACTGCTCTAGCGGAACTCGTCTTTGTTGCATTTTTTCCATACCGTAATTAGCACAATAACATAAGGCTTGTTCTGCTGAAGAACTTGATGCCCACAAGTCTTTAAATAAGAATCTCCTAGCGGCAGTAATACATGAAAGGAAACAGACTGTTGGACATAAGAATGGACAGCTCCCTGCTTTTGGCGTTTCCGATAGCGCCTACGATAAGAATCTGGTGTCGTATTATGCTTCAGAACTCTAAACTGTTTATTTTTTTACTTCATACTAAAACAAAAGTTGTGATATGAGAAGAGGAAATGACTTATATGCTTCACAGGAACTTTAGCTTTTCGTGTTTATTTTCTCACTTCATATTAAAACCAGGGCGTTAATATGAGAAGAGGAAATGAAATATACGCTTCCAGGACATAATATTTCCTTCTGTGCTATCACTGCATACATGAAAGCCTTGCAGTTAATTTTTGTATGTTGGATAAATTTTGATATCACATCACATTCCTTTGTGAGAAGGTTCCTATTTTCTTGGGATTCAAATAGAGTTGACATTTCATCACTGGTTAATATTCTGATGACTAATGACATGATACCCGTTGCAATTGCTCCATGGCACCTGTGAGTAGAGTCTCACGTTGGTTACTATAAGAACACGCAGGCAGTGATATCCGCTCACTGCAGTCAGAGCCAAGGTGATTTCTTTCTGTTTAGGGCGAAGCGTCTGCTGCAGTGTCCACGCTCAGCCAACATAAACAAATCGCGGCGGCATTGGGCACTGCTAATCGCTGTACCTGTCGCGAGCCTCTACAACAAGAGCGCACTGTCTCTGCTAACGATACTATGGAGTTAATACATCTTACTTAACGTAATACGCAGGACGTGGGATGGGTAAAAATTCAGTTTGTAACTTCCCACCGCATTAAAATACTTTAGTCATATTTGATGCTATATTTATTGTTGGTTGTCTCTCTAATGTTAATAGTACTGCTTCAGATTGTGCGTGAACACGAAAACACACACACACACACACACACACACACACACACACACACAGTCATTGATCCGAGTGAGGGTGACAACTACTGTGTGTTGAACAACACATGCACCAGTCAGTTCCTCAGTTAGCGTCGAGTGGATGAGATTTTTCAATTACCTTGCATTGCAACAATTGTAAGCAGGAGACTGAAAGTAAATGGACTTGCTGTATGCTAAAGAGCTGCGACAAAGCAAAGCTTGACCGATTATCAGATAATTGTCCACATGGATTTTGTGGACGAGTATACTTTTAGTAACCAACCGACCCACGATCATTACGTAAGATTTCTCGAGGGCGTAGGGGAATTGATTTCATTAAGTCGTCGACAGTGTAGCGTGAAGGTTTATTTCCCACCATACGTTTTCTATATTCGTCCAAAGGTCGCTCGCATTTGTAGGGACACAAGGCAATGACCTTGTTACCTCTGCCCACATATTCTCTATCTGGTTGATGTTCGGTGATCGTGGAACAAACGGCAACAGCTTTATCCTCTCTTGGCCCTGAAACCAATCTCGCACTACTCTGCTATGATCGATGGGCCTCTGCTCCTGTAAATAATCTGTTATCTCGTTAGTTCATATATTTTTATTTAAATAACGTATTTGTAATAAGCACATTGGATTATTATTTTCCGCAGTGTTTAAGACTTCATTCCCTGTCATAGATAAGTGATCTGGATTCAACAGTCCGATTAAGGATGTGGTTCACGCAGTCTATCATATGATGAGAGTCGTCGTCAAAAAAAATGTTCAAATGTGTGTGAAATCCTATGGGACTTAACTGCCAAGGTCATTAGTCCCTAAGCTTACACACTACTTAAACTAAATTATCCTATGGACAAACACACACACCCATGCCCGAGGGAGGACTCGATCCTCCACCGAGACCACCCGCAGAGTCGTAGTCGGATATCCAAATTAAGACTGACTGGCTGAATCCGATTAGGACGATCATGTATCGAAATGAATTACAGAAATCGGATAATTTGAACTTCTGTATTGCAACAATGCTGCGCACATAAATTCCTATGATGGAGTAACAGCTAGCAACTGTCTAAGAAAAAGTGAGAAATATGTCGACTGGCAGCAATGTAACGTAATTATAACCCATATTTATCTGATGGAAATATTGAATGGAACAATACACATTTATTTCAGTGTTGGGAAGATACTCCATATCAGATTTGCTGATGACATAATGACAATAATAATAATAATCCCGAGTGGCTGATGGGGGAAAACCTCCCCCATATGGGTGGTACCGAGGAAATCAAATACTTGGGGTGAACCAAATACTAACACAATCCTGAACGGCTACTCAGTCCGTTGAACCCAAAATCCAGACATATCTGAGTGAAAATCACCGCTACTCTGGTCACCGTCTGTTATCTCAATGAGCTTGGCTGAAAATATTTGCTTCCAAAGGCTTCAACACCCTCTGGTCCTGTCTGGTCTCGGTATCACCCAGTCCAAACCAATGAAACACAAGAAAACATGAACTATGCAAGCAAAGGTAACTTTACCCCAGGTGGTACACAACCTGGCCACCGATAGGCGGCAGTTGGATTTTCGCACTCTGGGGAGTCCAGGTTAGCACGGCAGAGAATATCGAAGAACTCTGGTAAATTTCCCTACAAGCAGAAAACATTCATTTGAAAACTAAACATCGATACATCGATCCAAACAAGAAACCTAAATAATCTCACAAAAGAAATCGTCCGCCAAAAAATTCTCATCCTTGCTCTTCAAGAACCACGATTAATTGACAATTAAAACTTGCATTACGGAAACCATGGCATCTTCAAGAGCAAAAAACAAAAGGTAGCGAAAGGCGCATCAATCTTCGGCATTGCATTTCTCGAACACAGATCTATCAACAATTCTGTCGAAGAAATCACACCCATCAACAATCGAGTTATGACTATGCTCATTCAGAGCCCCTATAAAAAATATACACTCATAAATGCACATGCACCCACCAACATCGAAAATAAGGAAAACACCGAAAATGTCGAAAAATTGTGGAACACACTCGAAAATACTATGAGCAAAATTCACCAAGATGACGTGAAAATACTAATGGGAGACTTCAACTTTCTATTTGGGACAGAAAAAACCTGTAGAAAAGTCATTGGTACTGATTCAACACACCGAAACGCTTAGACCAACGGAACACGTCTGACATTTGCCAACAATTCAACCACAAAAGAATGTCTTCCCACTTTAGGAAGTAGGCTGTTCCCAAGAAACATGTTTGGCTACCAGGTGCAAGCTGCTTTCGTAGTTGTGTTGGTCGATTTTCTTACGCTGAGACCGAAATGTGTCTCAGTTGTTGGCAACAAATTCCAGCTGTGTTGCACACAGCCCATGGGGCAGAATTCGTAGCCCAAAACACACTTTTGGAGCTATCAGATGTAAAATATTATGTTCACACTACTCTTTGCTCGAGGTTATGTCTCTTTGAGGGGCTCAGCCTTTCATTTCTTCTTAGGAAGTTAACGATAAAGGCATCATAACACGTCACCAGTAACAGTACTGCATACGAATGCTCAATGAGCGACCCGATGACGTTCAATAATGGTCACTCCGTTGATTTTTGTTGTTTCGAATTAGAGCATGCAGTACTCCTACACCAGACTTCTGAACTTTGCCTGTTGAATGCAAATGTCGCATGATGGTAAAATGGTAATCTATCACATATATCAGTAGTCGAGACTTCCATAATGTGAAAAATCATTCATGCCAGAACGATCTTTGTTGAAACAAGAATATCTTTTTCTGGCGTATTTTTCCCAAAAGCACTCGCTCCACACACAATTCAAATCTTTCTAGCTGCCTCCTGTGCATTCACCCCTCTGTTATACCAAAAGTAAACGTTGTGTTGCAGATGTTACACCTATTTCCACTTGCGACTCAATTTTACAATGCTTAACTGTAGTTCATGATTTTCTAGTATGCAAAATCCAATGCTTAACAGCAAGATGATAACTAGAACTTCAAATTCGAAAATGACAGTTGACACATACACTGACAGCGTGGCGCCGCGTTCACCTGGGCGGCGCCGGACTTTAGGCGGCGGGTGGCGTCTGGCCGGTGGTCGGTAGCCGCTGCAGCGCGACGAAACGCTCGAGCGTAAGCTGCTATGATCGCGGCGCAGCCATGAACTGTCCTGCGGAATTGTTTCTGGAATATTGGGTATTGCTGGTGGGTAGAATGTTAAGCGAATTATCTTCGATGTTCAGTCAGACTCATAACTTGAGACCGACTGTGGTTAAAAAAAAAAAAAAAAAAAAAAAAAAGTAATATAGTTGGACGTGAACAGGCGACTATAAGTTCAGAACGCACGACGCTTGCCACTAGACCACGGGCTCACATACTCCGACAACGGCTCTGAAGTAGACAACACTTCCTCCTAACACTTCCGCATCTTACAGTGTTGCCAGATTGCGCATATGGCCGGACTAAGAGTTGTCAGGGGCGTTCAGTTTTATTGGCCACCTTAAGTGAATGACTGGGACTTTGTCTCTGTGGCGGCCGGCCGGTGGTCAGTTTCATTGTCTAAGACTGTACACGTCTCTGACTTTCTTCACCTTAGTGTGTATTCGGCTTGGATTGTGACTGCACAGCTAGAACGGGAAAATCTCTCATAAAACCACAGAAAAAGAAGACAAACTGGTTCTCCAACGAGGGTGAGAGAAATTGAAACAGCAACTTCGTCATGCACGTATAGGCATGGTTTGCTAAACAGAGTTGGCCACTCTGATTTTTAAGTTCTCAGTGATTTCCCAAAATCACTCCAGGCAAATGCCGGGCTTGCTCCTTTGAATGGTACGACCGAGTTCCTTCGCCGTCCTTGATAAATTCCGAATTTCTGCGCCCTCTCTAACGACCTACATGTGGACGTGATGTTGAACCCTAACATTTATAGTTTATGGCGTCCTCCAAAGACTATGGTTTTCTGAATTGCAATTTATTGGACTTTATACTAAAACAATGTAGGTCTAGTATTTATTAACCTAAACAAATTCAAATATTGGTGTATGTTACGATAACAAAATATATCATTAGTATCACATTAAAATGTTTGATTTATTATGCCCTTTTAATATAAATGTTTATCGATCTATGGTAAGTTAAAAGTAGATATGACAGTAAGACTTATTTCTAAGGAAAAGGAAACAAAATAGCAAACAGTGCGCGTCCCTCTCCCCCCATCCTGAAAGCGAATAAGGAAATATATCTTAAAAACACCAAAAGCTTTCACATTAATAATTTCCTATTACTTTATCAATATAAAAATAGGCAAATCGTTTACGTTAAGGGTTCAAGCAGAACACAGCAGTCAACGGTATGAAGCATCATAGATTTGTAACAATTTGTAAGTTCTGAGTTTTCACTGAACAACGCAGAAACAGCACTGTAGAATGGACACATTTAACTTGCTCCTTTTACTTTTACGAGCGGGTATACATAAGGTTGCACAGAAATTGAATAAGCTGGTAGAAGAGCCAAAATACAACGACTTTGGAATAGGAACTTTTGATCTTGGAAGTAATGCTGAGCCAGTGAAAACTTTGAAAAGTCGGGAACAATATGGACAGTTAGTGAACACACACCTTAAATTCAGCAAATATAATGTGCCACTGAACAAGCCTGATCAGGTGTGAATGCACCTGCACACTTTTCTGTTCACATACGTGATGCACTCAATGCCACGTATCGCAGTCGTAGGATCCGAAAGGGAAGGATGAACTGCATAGCCACTTCTATCCTCTGGTGACACCTCTTGATTTTTTTCATGATTTTCGAGACAACAGTTCTCGACGAATAAATACTCTTCGTCAGGATACGTGCGTAGTTTGGTTCGGTTCGTGAGAAGCCTGATGTACTTCTTAGAGTACGCCAGAATTTTCTAGGAGTACAGTATGTCTTTACTGAATGTGATGGTCGCCAATTTCAACACCATGCGTAATGTACAGAGTCTTTGAGTAAACGTTACCAAAATTAAGGTGCGTGTGCATTGATTGTCCTTGTTGTTCCTAGCACTACAAAGATTTCATTTGCTCAGGATTACTTCCAAGATCGTATTTCTTACTCTGAAGTTGTTGTATTTCGACTCTTATATCAGATCACAAAATTTTTGTGCAACCTTTCGAATCATCCCACACATTTCAGTTAGGAGAAGTCATATGAGCAAATTATATGCGGCCATTCTACAGAGCTGCTTTGTGCTATGCAAAGGAAATTCAGTACTTGTTCATCCAATTTCAGTAAACCGAGAGTAAAATATTGTATGATGGACATCTATATAATTCATCTACTTTTGATGGCATCGAACCCTTTTTCCGCGTTATGTTGATAATACAAGGTTTGTCCAGAAAGTAAATTCCGATCAGTCGTGAAATGCGCTCAGAAGATAAGAGCGAAGTGCTGCAACCGACAGGGATACTAGAGACACTACATCGAAAATCAGAATTTTTTTATTTGCGACAGTTGGCTCCACCGTACAGCTACTTCTCTACACAGTCGCCGCTCCAGCTGGGACATCTGTCGCACCGTTATACCTACTTCCCAATACCCCTGTCACAAAAGGCAGCCGCCTGTGCTTCCCGCCAATTCTCCACGCTCATCTATAGCTCGTTGTTGGTGCGAAAATGTTGTCTTCACAGCAGTAGTTAATGTGAACAGAGATGAAACACAGAGGGAGTCAATTACTGGCTGTGGTGCAGGTCATCAAAAACTTCCCATCGAAGACGCTGCAGGAGCATTTTCATTTCCCTGCAGATTGCGACCGAGAATTGTCACGAAGTAGGAACCGTATGACGGTTCTGTAATGTGGGGTGCATAACATCAGGCTAAATATCACACCAGGACCTCATACTTGGCGGGAGACACTATTTTCTACGCATCTTTATGTGCTCACCATGCGCTCAGAAGATAAGAGCGAAGTGCTGCAACCGACAGGGATACTAGAGACACTGTCGTACACATATGTGCAAAGTTTTATTAGTTTTTCACCGCGGTTTCCATTTCTTGACCGAACGGACTTTGCTTTCCGAATATCCCTCGCATTTTTAGAGCTGATGATGTTTTAAGTTTGAAATTAGTGGAAGTAATTACAGTTGTTGGTATAAAAGTCTTCGAGGTTTCTAATTTTGTAAGTGGCTACGAAACATTATATTTTATTGAACTAGTGTGGGTACAACAATTTCTTACCAACATCAACGTTTCTTTAGGAAAACCAGAATTTGTTTGTAAACATAGCAAAATTATGTAGAATGGTGTCGAGAACGATACACTTTATTCATGAAGGCAGATAAATTGTGTGATCTCAGTAAAGCAAATTCCTTCCTACTCGGCTTATTACAATTTTTCACCAGAGACAATATTTCCACGTAGCGTAAGCTAGATCCCTCCAATTCCGTTATTAGCTTAACAAACAGAGTAAAATGTAGTATGTGACATAATGTAAGCGCACTGGTCAATAGGGAACTGTTTCTGAGCCCGGTAATGGCTCACTTATGAACACATGAACTGAACTGATACAGGAGCACAATTTGGCTCTGTGCTTGTGTTTCGTCTGACTACACCTTCAGTTGTGTAGGGAGAGCCATTCAGTGTATTATCGTTTCTTGGCATTCACACTTGTTGATACTCTGTGCGGTATCCCACACCGTCAGAAAAATTCTTCTCGCCGACAAATATATTTAAGTTTACCACCATTTCGGAGCACTTTCACCCTAATCAGTCCACTATCTTTCGCTGGAATATGTAAAAGCCGACCCTCATTTCCAGTGCAGCTGTACATTAACTCCATAAATTCTTGAAAGTCTCTTCGGATTTGCTGCCGGACCCTAAAATCAACTTGACTCGATATTTCGGGGACCCAACTGCTCACCATCTTCAGGAGAAAGCCGCTTCGCCGCTGACGGCAGGCTGCAAATCGACATGCTATATAGGCCACCGTTCAGTACACGGCGCATGCGCCGCCCATCACGGATGCTGCCCTCCAAGACTGTGAGGTGGCGCCGCTCTTAGTAGAACACTGTCGGCAACGATAAATCGCACTCAGGGCCGCACCGAAGAAAGTTAAATTTTCATGCGGGATAGTACAGTATTCCACGTCCTGCTAAGAGGAAACCCATTGATTTTGTTAATTAAATTGTGAGCCAACCTATTTTCAATCGCCTCTTTACAGACAATGTTGCAAATCCCGGAAATGTTGGCAGCTACCACAATTTCGTCAAATTTCATACCGTGTCCCTCATTTAAGCAGTGTTCTGTTACTGCCGAGTTTTACGGCGATGTTCCACACACCTGTCATGAACTGTGCGATTCGAATGGCCAATGTAAGCCTTCTGACAAAGACACGGAATTTTGTATACACCGGGTTTTGTAAGCTCTAAATCATCTTTCACAGAGCCGAGTAGTGCCCTAATCTCAGAAGGTGGACAGAACACAATCTTAATGTTAAAATTCCTTGAAATTCGTCCAATATTAAACGATATCCCTCTAGCATAAGGAAGACAGACCACCGATCTATGTTCCTCTTCATGCACTTCCAGTGATGGTCCAAACTCCATAGCCCGACGAATCTGCTTCTCGGAGTATCCATTTTCCTTAAAAACAGCCATCAAATGCGCAAGTTCGTGGGTTAAGCTGTCCTTGTCTGAAATGGCATATGCTTTGCGTACCAAAGCCCTAAGGACGCCACTGCGTTGGTGTGGTGGATGACAACTCTTAGAATGCAGATACCGATTTGTGTGCGTCGGCTTTCTGTGAACACTGTGTCCCAAAGTACCATCTGGTTTTATATAAAACATAACTTCTAAAAATGAAAGCATCCCATCACTTCCAACCTTCATGGTATATTTAACGCGGAAATGAAGACATGTTGTGAAAGTCTCTTCGGGTTTGCTGACGGACCCTAAAATCAACTTGACACTGACGACTTCGGCCTTGCAACCAACGTGCTTCTGGAGATTGTGGATGGTACCATTTTCGTCTGGCTGCATGCACCTGCTGCTCTTAATAGATTTTTGGACCACTTCAACTGTCATCGCAAATCTATTGCACCTATCGTATCCTTAGTAAGTTAGCAGACTTTATTTGGACAACGTTTTGATAATGAGACGACAGTTATTCGAGCATTCGAGCTTCTTTGTTGCAGTGATAAGTGGAGTCCGTTAATGTGAACGATTCGAAACGCAGGGAACCTTGAAGAAAGTAACAGTATCAATTAGTTTTACAGGGTGATTTTTCTAAATGGGTAAAAACTGCAGGACACGATTACTAAGAGAATAAAACCAAAGATCACAAAGGCGTATTGCCGTAATTGCGTTTCAAGTGAGGTAGGCACATTTAATGTTGGAAATAAAAGACCCTTAACAGTGACCCGGTCATCAACACCAGACAAGTGGCTTATCAGCATGTAGAAGACCAGTGAAATTTTTGACGACCGTTGCCTTTACCCATATTTCTGGTCAATGCGTGCAAGCCTTATTACCTACCGACCTGCTTTGGTACCGACGGTATCGGCATTGATTCATCGCAAAGGCTACTGCACTTCTTGGGTTTGTTTCATCCATATTATTCACAGATTAGGTTACATACTCGAGGAGTGGTATTGTCAACCTTCACAATACCCATCTGTGGGCTATGGTGAATCCCCTTGCACTGATGGCAACGAACCATCAGCAAGGGTTTAGCCTCAGTGTATGGGCCGGGATTACTAGCGGCCCCATCGTGGTACGAGTCATCTTTCCACAACGCCTCACTGGAGAGGCATATCTGCTCTTCCTATAGGTGGTCCTGCCTCACCTGCTGGAAGAGGTGACTTTGGCTGTACAAAGGGAATGCGGCTACTGCATAGAGGAGTTCCAGTTCACTGTCTTCTTGAGACCGGAGCTGACATTAGTACAGGCAGGGCATTCTCATTTTCCTGGTTTGTCTTCACAAGCGCTTTCACTTGTTGCAATCCTCACTGTCGAAAATCATTTACCTCCACCTTTAAGTAAGTGTACCTCCCTTGGTACGCATTTTCGGCAATATGTGTGTATGTCTCATTTTGCTCCTAATCCTCTCAGGATAAGTTTCCTGCAACTTGTCCCTTTATAGCATAGCGGTTCGCATAGGGCATTGTTAAGGAAAAAGTTGTCTGACTAAAGATGGCCACACCTACATCTACATCTATAACCTACTTCTAGATCTACATGAACTCCGCAATTCACATTTATATGTTGGCAGAGGATTCTTAGGACTACTTTTGGACTATTTCTCTACCGCTTCATTCACTAATAGCACGTGGGAAAATGAACATCTAAACCTTTCCATGTGAGGCTGCTTTCTGTAATGGTATTACGATAGTCATTCCTGCGTATAGCGGGCCGGGGTGGCCCAGCGGTTCTAGGCGCTACAGTCTGCAACCACGCGACCGCTACGGTCGCAGGTTCGAATCCTGCCTCGGGCATGGATGTGTGTGATGTCCTTAGGTTAGTTAGGTTCATGTAGTTCTAAGTTCTATGACACCGATGACCTCAGAAGCTAAGTCCCATAGTGCTCAGAGCCATTTGAACCATTTTGAACCTGCGTATATCAGGGGAAGTCAACAAAATATCTTGGTTTTGTGAGAATTATTGCACTTTCGTGAAAAACTCGTCGTATCCACTATTTCATTGAACTTTTCGATGTCCTCCTCCAGTGCTATATGGTGATTATCGCAAACCGCGCAGCAAAATATCAGTCCGGACAAGCTGCCATTCTTTGAACTTTTTCAAAATCCACTGCATATCCTATATGGTAATTACGTCCTATATGGTAATTTTATCCCATACCGTACAACAATGTGCCAGAAGAGGACAGACAAATTGCCTTTCTGCGAACTTTATCGATGTTCTCTACCAATCCGTGCAGCAGAACGGACAAGTGCAGTGTAGGCTGCCTGCTTTGTAGATTAATTGAACTTTCCAAGTGTTTTGTCAATGAAGCGCAGTCCTTTGTTCATCTTCCCCATTAAAATATTTTTTGTGATGGCTCCAATTTTCGTATTTAATGAAAATCCGTCGGTATTTAGTTGAATCGACAATCATCAAGTTTGTGTTATTTGTCCTGTAACGGACATTTAACAATGTTATTTCTCTTGGGGCTAAAGTGGAGGACCGCACGCTTTTTATTATTAGTGATCAGTAGCCCATTTTCACTCTATGACGGTATTTTGTGTATTTCGTTCTGTTATTCGCTTCGTCTTCTGATGGCTTTACTAGAAGTTAGACAATAGCATCAACTGCAAAAACTTAATAAGAGTGTTGATCGCATTGCCTCGTAAATCTGTTATACAGACTAAGCACAGCAGTGGACCCGTAACATTTCCTTTGGTATCTCACAATAGTTTCGCGTTCATTGGATAACTTCACATCAATTTTCATGGAACTGCGTTTCAGGGTATCACGACTGCAATCGCTTAACGGAAACAATGCACCAAAGATTTGGACTTTGAGTAGAAGTCGCTTGTAAATGACGGTGTCAAAAGGCTGCTGGAAAAATAGAAACACGGGATCGATACGAGATACCCTGTCGGTAAACTGATTACTTCGCTTGAACAATGAGTCAGTTGTATCTCACAAGAAAAACATTTCCAGCATTTTTGCTGATTATGTGTCAGTAGATCTTCTTCGAGGTATTTCATAATGTTGTTCGAGGTATTTCGTAACGTTGGATCATAGTATGATTCAAATTCCTATTACAAATCGACTTCAATGGTATGCGTCTACAATTCAGCCGATTACTTCCATACCTCCAATCAAAAATAAAATTGAATTACAGAGAAAATTTCGGCTGATGTGTATGTGTCATCGTACATGTACCCACTATTGGCGGGTATGTAAATGATAAGAATGCCAAATCTCTGCGATAGGTGGAGCGGCCACCAAAGTGCATTACTGTTGTTTGTGATTAATTATGTATCTGGGAAGATGGGAACAACAAAGATTGGAGGCGCGAGTGGAAAACCAAGTTTAATCTCTTAAGTGTAGTTCACACAAGATCTACACTTGTGGCCATTAAAATTACTACACCAAGAAGAAATGCAGGTGATAAACGGGTATTCATTGGACAAATATATTATACTTCAACTGAAATGTGATAACATTTTGACACAATTCGGGTGTATAGATCCTGAGAAATCAGTACCCAGAACAACCGTATTAACGGCCTTGATAAGCCTAGGCATTGAGTCAAACAGTGCTTGGATGGCGTGTACAGGTACAGCCGCCCATGCAGCTTCAACACGATACCACAGTTCATCAAGAGTAGTGACTGGCGTATTGTGACGAGCCAGTTGCTTGGCCACCGTTGACCAGACGTTTTCAGTTGGTGAGAGATGTGGAGAATGTGCTGGCCAGGGCAACAGTCGAACATTTTCTGCTTCCAGAAAGGCCCGTACAGAAACTGCAAACCGCGGTCGTGCATTATCCTGCTGAAATATAGCGTTTCGAAGGCATCGAATGAAGGGTAGAGCCACGGGTCGTAACAGATCTGAAATGTAACGTCAACTGTTCAAAGTGCCGTCGATACGAACAAGAGGTGACCGAGACGTGTAACCAATGACGACCCCATACCATCACGCAGGGTGATACGCCAATATGGCGATGACGAATACACGCTTCCAATGTGCGTTCACCGCGATGTCGCCAAACACAGATGCGACCAACATGATGCTGTAAACAGAACCTGGATTCATCCGAAAAATGACGTTTTGCCTTTCGTGCACCCAGGTTCGTCGTAGAGTACACCATCGCAGGCGCTCCTGTCTGTGATGCAGCGTCAAGGGTAACCGCAGCCGTGGTCTCCGAGCTGATAGTCCATGCTGCTGCAAACGTCGTCTAACTGTTCGTGCAGATGGTTGTTGTCTTGCAAGCGTCCCCATCTGTTGACTCAGGGATCGAGACGTGGCTGCACGATCCGTTACAGCCATGCGGATAAGATTCCTGTCATCTCGACTGCTAGTGATACGAGACCGTTGGGATCCAGCACGGCGTTACGTATTACCCTCCTGAACCAACCGATTCCATATTCAGTCATTGGATCTCGACCAACGTGAGCAGCAATGTCGCGATACGATAAACCGCAATCACGACAGACTACAATCCGACCTTTATCATAGTCGGAAACGTGATGGTACGCATTTCTCCTCCTCACACGAGGCACCACAGCAACGTTTCACCAGGCAACGCTGGTCAACTGCTGTTTGTGTATGAGAAATCGGTTGGAAACTGTCCTCATGTCAGCACGTTGTAGGTGGCGCCACCGGCGCCAACCTTGTGTGAATGCTCTGAAAAGCTAATTATTATTTGCATATCACAGTATCTTCTTCCTGTCGATTAAATTTCGCGTCTGTAGCACGTCATCTTCATGGTGTAACAATTTTAATGGCCAGTAGTGTAAATACAAACACTGTCAGACGGAACTGGTACACTGAGTCATCATCACAATCACACAACACAGTCGCTTCAAGTCTGTATATGTTCGTAAGTTAGAAACGGTAAGTCCACACTTCGCGAGACTGGAAGCCTCATTTCACGCTGCCGTCCGTGGCCGTCTGTGCGCTTGTAACTAGTCCGGGCGAGCAGGAGCACCCGGTGGCGTGGCATGGAGTGATTGGCCCGTAGTCTGTAGGTTGCTACTTTCCGTACGTACACCGACTGGCGTTGCTGGGCTTAGGAGTGGTTGCGCCTGCGCTCTGAGGCGTTGAGCTGAATGCCGTCTGATTCCTGGTCGCGATACGGTGCGCGCCACGGTGCGGTCATTGATCACTGATGATGCTGCAATTCCATCTGAAACTGCATCAGTATTCCGCTAGATACCGTACTCCGTGTGGTGGAGGGTATTTCTAGTACTGATAACTGATCACCGCCTCCATTTCCCAGTAGCCGGCCGAGGTGGCCGAGCGGTTATAGGCGCTACAGTCTGGAACCGCGCGACCGCTACGGTCGCAGGTTCGGATCATGCCTCGGGCATGGATGTGTGTGATGTCCTTAGGTTAGTTAGGTTTAAGTAGTTCTACGTTCTAGGGGACTGATGACCACAGAAGTTAAGCCCATTAGTGCTCAGAGCCATTTGAATTTGAACTTGTGTTGAGCATTGCTGAATCGCTCTCACGCACCTAGTTTGTTCCTCGCTATCTTTTCTATTAATCCTACCTGAAAAGGGTCCTAGAGTGATGATCGACAGTGGAGATTCGGTTGAACAAGTGTTTTGTAAGCCACTTCTTTCGTGGAAAAGTCTCATCCATCCCACGAATTTTCGGTCTTTCCCTACGATTTGTTTCTTAAGCCATTCAGCTTAACATTGCTCTTGATGGTTACTTCTAGATATTTTAAGTTGGTATGGTTTTTATTAGTTGGTCATCAATGGTGGCTGTTTCTCCTGAGTGTGTGTGATATCTTACATTTATTTACGTTTAGGGGCAACTGCCAGCCCCTGCACCTTTCAGACGTATCCTCTGCATATCATTCTGAAAATCGATACAGTCTTCTGGCACTGTTACCTTCTTATAGACAGCCGCATCATCCGCGAATAGCCTGAGTTGGTTCCGACGTCTTCCACTGTATCATTTACACTGAAGCGCCAAAGAAACTGATACAATCATGCGTATTCAAATACAGAGATACGTAAACAGGCAGAAGACGGTGCTGTGGTCGCCAACGCCTGTATAAAAACAAGTATCTGACGCAGTTGCCAGATCGGTTACTGCTGCTACAATGGAAGCTTATCAAGATTCAACTGAGTTTGAACGTGGTGTTATAGTCGGCGCACGAGCAAAGCGACACAGCATTTCCGAGGTAGGGATGAAGTGGGGATTTTACCATACGACCATTTCACAAGTGTACCGTGAATGTCAGGAATCTGGTAAAACATCAAATCTCCGCATCGCTGAGACCGGAAAAAATCGTGCAAGAACGGGACCAACGACGATTGAACACAATCGTTCAACGTGACAGAATTGTAACCCTTTTGCAAGTTGCTGCCGATTTCAATGCTGGGCCATCTACAAGTGCTAGCGTGCGAACCATTCAACGAAACATCATCAATGATGTATTTCGGAGTCGAAGGCCCACTCGTATACCCTTGATAACTGCACGACACAGAGCTTTACCCCTCGCTGGCACCCGTCAATAGCGAGATTGAACTATCGATGCGTGCAAACACGTTACTTGGTCGGATGAGTCTCGTTTCAAATTTTATCGTGCGGATGGACGTGTACGACTATGGAGACAACTTCATGAATCCATAGACCCTGTATGTTATTAGGGAACTGTTCAAGCAGGTGGAGGCTCTGTGCTGGTGTGGAGCGTGTACAGATGGAATGATTTGGAACCCCTGATACGTCTGACAGGTGACACGTACGTAAGACTACTGTCTGATCACCTGCATCCATTCGTGTCTATTGTGCATTCCGACGGATCTGGGCAATTTCAACAGGTCAATGCGACACCCCACACATTCAGAATTTTACAGAGTGGCTCCAAGAACACTCTCGCTGGCCACCAAAGTCCCCAGACATGAACATTATGAAGCATATCTGGGCTGCCTTGCAACGTGTTATCTAAAAGAGATCTCCACTTCTTCGTACCCTTATGGATTTATGGGCAGCCCTGCAAGTTTCATGGTGTCAGTTGCCTCCAGCACTACTGAAGACATTGGTCGAGTCCATGCCACGTCGTGTTGCGGCACCATGATTCTATATAGCATAAAATCGGCCTCGCAGTAACTCACAGTCGAGTATGAATGATATATTGAGGGGATTTATTTCAGTTCAACATAGAACGTTAGTGAACACATGCATCTACAATAACGCAAAAGAATACAATGCTAAGCACGACCAATTACATTCGATATAGGTTATATACACGGCCAGCAACCGACACGTGCAAACAACATAGGTAGAGCTTATAAGAACATCGTATTACATTGTATCAGTGTTGCAAACAGTGTGAAAGCCAACAGTATTCACGGAAACACTATACAATTACCACTCTTACTATATGAGGCAGAAAACCGATATGCTGCAGGACCGACTTCAAAAAGCTGTGGTCGACATGGTCAAATGTCTGACTGGAGTCAAGTGACCACAATGCACCAAGTAGATGTCACGACCTCAAGTGGTCTCATGTCCCTGTAATGGCAAAGGGCCGTATGAATGTTGTTGTCACCATCCTGGGAAGTCTGATCAAGTGATGCTGCCTTCTTTAGTCCTGGTGCCAACAAATGGATGAAAAATTTCATGTCGCTGTTGAGTAGAGCGATGGGCCAGCAATCACAGATCCGCGATCGCCCATTCGGTTTGGGGACTGGGACAATGACCCCTTAAGGAAGATGGCTGGAATCGTCGTTGATGGGGACGTCAGTTTACGGCAGATGGACGTCCAAGTAAGTAAGAACAGACACCTAAAACACTTGTAAAATTCGAGGAGAAGGCCGTCAGGTCCAAGGGACTCCTATTGATTGCGTCTAGGACTTCATCCACGGCCACATATTCCTGAAGTCCTTGAGGCATGAACCCCCCCCCCCCCCCCCCCCCAGCATGGTGTTTGCACTAAATGCTGCTATATCCTCAATTAAGGTTGGGTGATTCATGACGGCAGCATACAGCTGCGTGAAATGGGAAGGAATGTCTGACCAATGGAGCATTGTGTAGTGGACTGGCCAGACAGCCAATTCACTATGACCGGTAGCCGAAAGGCACGCGTTTGTGCTCACGCAGACTGGCGTGTGGTCTGGAACAGGACAATGTCTTGAGAATTGCAAATAAAGTACGAAGATCTTGGAATACTTAACTTTAATCCATTATTGGAGTACATCGCTCTTGTTGATACGTTAATAACAATCTCAATATAAACTGGTAATGGCGCCTTGCTAGGTCGTAGCAAATGACGTAGCTGAAGGCTATGCTAACTATCGTCTCGGCAAATGAGAGCGTATTTGTCAGTGTAGCACCGCTAGCAAAGTCTGCTGTACAACTGGGGCGAGTGCTAGTAAGTCTCTCTAGACCTGCCGTGTGGCGGCGCTCGGTCTGCAATCACTGACAGTGGCGACACGCGGGTCCGACGTATACTAATGGACCGCGGCCGATTTAAAGGCTACCACCTAGCAAGTGTGGTGTCTGGCGGTGACACCACACATTGTGTACTATATTGTTGGCTTTCTGCATCGGTGAGGTTGTGTATGAGAGCTAGATAACGACGGTGGCGTCCTGTGGGGAGGTAGTAAAATCACGGCGGTTCGCTAGACATACGGTTATGGGTGCTCGACCTGACAAGGGTTCCTTCCAAGTGTCATCATATGCATGAAGTCATCCATGCTTTAGAATGGTACACTGTCACCTGACAGCCGATGGAGAATGCCATCGAACTGCAGTCTCGCAGGATTACTTTAAAGTCTCTGGTGGTCGCATGCCAGACCTTGACGTCTTTAGCATATCTCAACAATGCCCTGCGTAGAGCCAGTTTAGCGCAGTATAGCCACCAAGATGCGGTGGATGTGTGTGTGGGATGACATCGATGACGGAAGGTCCACACGTTCTCAACATTTGTAGGCAGTCAGGGGCGGTCAGGTGGGCAACGTTTAATTTTCGCAGTCTACGACTGTACCACAGCCATTGGCAGGAGACCGTGACATCGCAGATGTAGGCTTCATGACCAGAAAAAGCCAGAGGTCAAACTTTGGCATGTCGAGTGTTTCCAGCAAGGCAACGTACAGGTAGGTGTTGTCGAGACGACTCTAGGAGAGCGCCGTATAGCATGTGAAATCTGCGCACTTGGATGAACCTTCGCCCATACCTTGATAAGTTGAAGTCGGTCGATAACGACAGAGATGGCCGCTCAAGGGGAAGGTCCTGGGAGTTGACCAGTAGACCCTTATGTGGAGCTGGACTCCCCACCAAGGACGAGATCATCCAGGAGACCCACAAAAAGTGGCGTTACCTCGTCAGCAAAGAAGCTGTGTCGTCCACAACGTAGCATGGAGTCAGACAGTAAACACACATTTAGGATTTTGGCGCTGAACCGTGTGAGGGCCACAACTCCAGCACTACAAAGGTACATTGTATCTTCAATGGGCAGCATTGCACAAAGGAGGTTCGTCTCTCCGCTACCGTTTTCAGGGGTATGGGAGATGTGGGCCGTGTGGTGGGAGTGTAGAAACAGCAACGATCATTTCTTGGAGGAGGGCGATGTCGACATTGGCAGTGAAAATGGTGTCTTTGAACATTACAATTTTGTTTGGAGCCCAGACGGTGGCCAGATTCATTATCACGATGCAGTAGGATTGTGGAAGTGCTCCCGCTATTGGTCCTACAGAAATTGCAGGCTAGCATGAAACAACCAGCGCAGCCAATGTGGCTGCAATCACTGGGTGGAAGCTGATTCAGGCGCCACTGTGGGACACTCCCTGATGGATGGGCCAGCATCCTCATCTGCTCCATCATTGACAACATCAATCTAGGAGATTGAAACGAGGAACAGGCGACTGTCGCGCCCATCGTGCCCTTGGGATAGTGACGATGCCATGGAGGGAACTAGGGAACCTCCCTCCACGGGATCATTGTCGGGCGGGATCACCGACCGTGGAAAGGACACTCCCCAGATGGGACATCAGAAGCAGCCACTCCTGTCATCGAGTTGGTCAAAGGGAGAGCACTTTCTGAAAATCACATCACTCCATCTTTCGGCAAATGGTACAGCAAGTTCTTGAGATTTTCGAGAAAGAATAGGCATTCTGTTGCAAAATTGCTATTTATTTATTTTGTTTTTGACGCATTTCACACTTACAGGAGCATCATCAGACATTGGGTAAAAACACCCTAGAACTACTGGCAAGTGTACAGGAAGACCTCCAAAAATTGCACGTCATCCAATAAAATTTACATGACACATCCACCGGGTAAAAACACTCGAGGGCAACTGGCCAGAGTACAGAACGTCCCAGAATCGCCAAAACTGGCACACATCCAATAAATATACAGGACACATTGACCTGTGTTTACGCGTGTAAACATGTATTATTACTATACTCTGCTGTTGGGAACTTCTTAACAGTACTTTTTGCATACACCAGGTGTATTTCCACTAAAAAAGCAGTAACCTAACATCATGTTGGCACATTTTACATGCGGAAGAATTTGTGGCATTACTGTCTTTTATTCAGACACCCGAGTAGCGAGTGCCGTATATCAACAATGAAGGAACATAAGAGTAGTGAGAACAAATCCAAACACTTTTGTCCCAATGATTCGTTTCGAAAATTTGTTATCTTCAATACGTCAACATACATCTTTATCACAAGACGTTGTGCTCACTACTGAGCGACATGACTCCATGACCCAAGTGTCTACATCCCGGATGGCTAAAAGATTTTCTTAAGGACTGCTGAGGAGTTAGACCTGAGCTCTTCTTTTGATTTATGTATCTCCCCGCTGCTCTACCCCTCGGTCCCTTGCCATCGATCTTCCCATCCATGATTATTGTCGCTATATTTTTTTCAATTTCTTCTCACAATATGGCAAAACAGCTGAAAAATATCTTGGCTGATACGAGAAAAAAGGCTCCTGGAGATAGTGAGTTGATCAAAACTGTACTTACTTGTTGTTCTTTCGGTCAATCGTACGCGCAGCATCTTGCTTCAGAACCAAAGCACAAAAGCATTAACACGCTGCTTGTCTGGCTGTAAGCGCCAATATTTCGCAACCGTGAAAGGTGACGCAAAGCACGAGTGTTTCAATAAGCCAGATCATAGTGGTGTTCTTTATCTCCCTGTTCTGCCAGATCTTGATGAGCTTCTAAATAGCCTCTCCGCCTAGCGTGATCGCCGGCCTAAGTAGCCGAGCGGTTCTAGGCGCTACAGTCTGGAACCGCGCTACCACTACGGTCGCAGGTTCGAATCCTGGCTCGGGCATGGATGTGTGTGACGTCCTTAGGTTAGTTCGGTTTAAGTAGTTCTAAGTTCTAGGGTACTGATGACCACACCAGTTAAGTCCCATAGCGCTCAGAGCCATTTGAACCATTTGAACCCAGCGTGGTCAATCTCCTCTCATCTTCACAGCTTCCTGTATCGCAGATGATTGACCCAAATAAATGCCACAATGCACGACTTCAGTTCCTTTAGTCGACCTATGAGCTGCATTTGTGCCCTTCGAAGGATTATTACGAAACAATAATAGAAATATATTTATGGTTCAGCTTCAGACGTCACATATGAAAGAACCTGTCTCTTAAAAAAATAGTATCTAAAGTTCTTGTACAAGGCGTCCTAAGTTACGTGGAACCTTGCACGATTTGTGGTTTCCAACAAGACATGCTCCGCGACATTCTTCGTAAAAGAGACAGGAATTATGGAGAATTTTTACTAATTTGACGCAAACGCCGTAAGGCTGATGCAGTTACTACAACATAAGTTTTCTTTAGCGTACAACTGAAAAATATTGGTATAAAGTAATTGTAATTTTTCAGTTTACAGAGCTTGCATGGATACTGAACTACGCCGCCACTGATCAAAGTGACATCAATATCGTTATTACCCCTCTCACTGTAAATGACAAACACTTTCGCACAATATCTGGTTCTCGATGAGAATTTGGTTGAAAATTTATTACTAATCACTGAACTCATCAATTTATTTTTCACTTAAAATGTTGTTGTCAAGTACTATATCATCAACACTCATAGTTCATCGTTGACGAGACGAAGATATCCAAACGACTGAGGAGCCGATTTTGAACATCGCAGCTCTGAAAGTGTGTGATGTGGTATCTTCGATATTCGATCAAATAATCTGACAGAGTTAATAAATAAATATTTTCTGTAAAACAGGTTTGGTCTTATTGAAGAGAGAGTCATTATTTTCGGAACGTAAACTTAGATTGTGTAGAAGAGTATAGTGAGAATGGTGGCAGTAGATGGTTTTCCGTGACTGATATCGTATAACTTAAATATGTGGCCTGGTGAGTTTGAGATTTCTCATTTCTCTCATGAATTCTTAACATACGACCAAGATGTTCTTAGATGAGTCCAAACATCCGTACCAAATTTATATGAAACACGTCGAGTTGCATTACAACGGGACACGTACAATTGTCGAAACTACCCTAGTAAAGTTCCCGCTCAGCCAGTCTGTTAAGTATTCGTACTTAGTCTCGGACTAAAACTGGTCGTTTCAGATGCCTATTTCTTTTATCTCCGAAAACTAAATAATTAAGATCATCTTCCGACCAAGTATTAAGGCAGTGATTCCAGACGGATGTTGGACCAAACGCATAATATCCTAGATCCCTGAACAATGACTATATTACAACTGTAACAGTATTATAGTACGAAGGCTTTCACGACCGGACACATATCTTCTGGTAAACCTTGCGGGATGTAAGGTCGTGGTCCATGAAACTCTTCAGCTCCTAACGTTTCGTCCAGTGCTTCGCTGGACATCTTCAGAGGGGTGTTTCTCCTCCGGTGAGTCGGCAAGACTCACCGGAGGAGAAACACTCCTCTGAAGATGTCCAGCGAAGCACTGGACGAAACGTTAGGAGCTGAAGAGTTTCATGGACCACGACCTTACATCCCGCAAGGTTTACCAGAAGATATGTAACAGTATTCTCCTGAGAAACAACTGTTCGTTATAAAGTCACAATGTCAAAGATATACGAATGAGCATCCTAATATAAGTACATTGAATTAATGAATTAATATTCAGAAATTAATTTTCTTTTGAATAAAGTCCTAACACAATACACCAACAACTCAATACCATAGCAGCTATTTAAAGAGCCGATTAACAGTCAAACTGCGTCCATTGCAACGATATATAAACGAACCCCGCAGATTCTCAAAACCCATGTTATGTGTTGTTCAGTGAGGCAGACAGTTAGGATCCGACAAACAAGTTCCTCCTCTGTGTCTGTTAGGATTTCACACGTCACCACCTTCACGGAATTCCACAGGAAAAAATCTCCAGGAATGAAATTCAGCGACAGCGCTGACCACATTCCAACGATTATGGTGACTTTTGTTCAGGTTCTCACATATGTCAACACTGACCTGGGATAGTGCACCGACGTACAAGGAACTTATACGAGTTTCTTAGTTATTACTAACAAATATAGCAAAAATTTCAGTTCGTAACAGCCGCTCAAAGTAAAGGCTACCAGTCTCACTAGATGCCTTACAATATAATCCACTGACGGAACTGAAATGGCTCAAATGGCTCTAAGCACTATAGGACTTAACATCTGAGGTAATCAGTCCCCTAGACTTAGAATTACTTAAACCTAAGTAACCTAAGGACATCACACACATACATGCCCGAGGCGGGGATTCGAACCTGCGACCGTAGCAGAAGCGCGGTTCCGGACTGAAGCGTCCAGAACCGCTCGGCCACAGCGGCCGGCTACAGAACTGAACACTGAGTGTAAAATCATTTGATGCGATTGCTGAGACGCGTTATTCATGATAGGTTTACAGGAAAGCTACAACAAATGAGAGATATCATGTCCTCCTGGTTCACACGAGATATATTCTGTGGTTAAATGAGTTAAACTTACATTACAATTACAGATACAATTAGCATGATGGAACGCGTAGGTCGTCGATAGTTTACTGCAAATCTGAAACGTGATGAAAGTGTACAAAATTATCGACTGACGTAAAGCGATGTGGATAATATTGTTTTGCCTTCTCAATTTACATTCATCTCCCGATATGGACAGATCCGTTCAAAGCGGTCATTACTCATTGCAACTAACATGTTAATACTGAATTAGTGTTTATAAAAAGCGTACTTAAATGGCCAATTATTTAGATACAAAGCACAAACATAAAGCTTTCAGCGAGTTGTAATTTCGTACATATACTGACAATTACTACGCGACGACGCATTTCCCATTATGATTTAACGTGTTATTACTGCTACCGTTGAATCATTTTATTTCGGCGAACATCCAATCTGCTGCTAACTGTCTTCATGTCCCTTATCTGGATGTGACAAAATTTAACTGAGTATGCACAAGTAGAAATAACCTATCATTCGTCCATAATAGATGAACAACCTGCTCCGCTGTCTAAAACCGAAAGCAAGAAAATTTCTGTGGCAGAGGAAACATTACATTAACACGTTTTTATTAGGTCGCTTTCTTTTCTATTTGTCTGTTCGGTACAAATCCTGCAGTTAATTGCAAATTAGCTTCCTGAACTCGAAACTTTTACCGTAGCTCAGAAGTGGATGATAATGCAGTATTAGATTACTTCCGCGTCTGGTGTAAGACAGAGGGTAGTTTGTGTACCATTGCTATTTCCCCCTTTCCTATCCAAGTCGCGGATGTTTCGTTGTATGAACCATTACTTGTAACGCTCCCTGTGAGCTCGATTCTCACTGATTTTTACCTTTGCGCTGATTTCGCGAGATATACGTGGCAGAAAGTAATATATTGGTTAAGTCAGGTGAAAAGAAACTGAAATAAATCCGAATTTCCACAGGTTTCTCCTGCAATTTTTGTCAAAACTTTAGAAATGGATTGAAAAATTTCATACATACATTGCTAAAACGTAGAAAAAATTATCTAAATAAAACGAAAAAATGAAACATAATTTCTCATAATTCGTACTGATAGTTCTTAAGATCTGTGGTTTTCACATTTTAATTCTAAATGACAATACTAGTAAAATTTGAAACGAGAAACGTGTGGCGAATGCAATAGATAATAGTATGGAGTGTAGAGAATAGCTATCGTTGAGAAAAATCACACAACAGTTCATATTATTTGCAATGCAGTTAAGTTGTGAGTGACTTAGGTGATCTATTTATGCATCAATTATCTATTGCACGCGTCCCACGTTTTTCAGTTAAAATATTCAAATATTGTCATCGCTGTAAAAAATTTACAAGCACAAATTTTCGGGGCATCTGTGTGAGGTTAGGAATCTGTATGGGGCTATGGGACTTTATTTTGTACTTTTTAGCCTGTTTTAAAAACGTGTAATTGTCTCCCTTGAATAGACTGCTCTTGTTTCAAGGACTTGATTTTTTAACATCTATTTTACCGGAAGTACTTACATAGGCGCCTCGCATTTATTTCCATGAAGAAGTATTGAATGTGCAATAATATAGCCAAATATCATTTAGGTTTCTTTTTTGGTCTCAGTTTTTACGTGCTCTATTATCTCTCATATACAGGGTGTCTAAAATTAAAGTTCCTGTTTCAAAATGCTGTAGAAAGTGAACAACTGCTAAAGATGACATCAAATTTGAACAGTATATTATTAATGCAGGGAGAAACTTCATGGCACAAACTACACTCCTGGAAATGGAAAAAAGAACACATTGACACCGGTATGTCAGACCCACCATACTTGCTCCGGACACTGCGAGAGGGCTGTACAAGCAATGATCACACGCACGGCGCAGCGGACACACCAGGAACCGCGGTGTTGGCCGTCGAATGGCGCTAGCTGCGCAGCATTTGTGCACCGCCGCCGACAGTGTCAGCCAGTTTGCCGTGGCATACGGAGCTCCATCGCAGTCTTTAACACTGGTAGCATGCCGCGACAGCGTGGACGTGAACCGTATGTGCAGTTGACGGACTTTGAGCGAGGGCGTATAGTGGGCATGCGGGAGGCCGGGTGGACGTACCGCCGAATTGCTCAACACGTGGGGCGTGAGGTCTCCACAGTACATCGATGTTGTCGCCAGTGGTCGGCGGAAGGTGCACGTGCCCGTCGACCTGGGACCGGACCGCAGCGACGCACGGATGCACGCCAAGACCGTAGGATCCTACGCAGTGCCGTAGGGGACCGCACCGCCACTTCCCAGCAAATTAGGGACACTGTTGCTCCTGGGGTATCGGCGAGGACCATTCGCAACCGTCTCCATGAAGCTGGGCTACGGTCCCGCACACCGTTAGGCCGTCTTCCGCTCACGCCCCAACATCGTGCAGCCCGCCTCCAGTGGTGTCGCGACAGGCGTGAATGGAGGGACGAATGGAGACGTGTCGTCTTCAGCGATGAGAGTCGCTTCTGCCTTGGTGCCAATGATGGTCGTATGCGTGTTTGGCGCCGTGCAGGTGAGCGCCACAATCAGGACTGCATACGACCGAGGCACACAGGGCCAACACCCGGCATCATGGTGTGGGGAGCGATCTCCTACACTGGCCGTACACCACTGGTGATCGTCGAGGGGACACTGAATAGTGCACGGTACATCCAAACCGTCATCGAACCCATCGTTCTACCATTCCTAGACCGGCAAGGGAACTTGCTGTTCCAACAGGACAATGCACGTCCGCATGTATCACGTGCCACCTAACGTGCTCTAGAAGGTGTAAGTCAACTACCCTGGCCAGCAAGATCTCCGGATCTGTCCCCCATTGAGCATGTTTGGGACTGGATGAAGCGTCGTCTCACGCGGTCTGCACGTCCAGCACGAACGCTGGTCCAACTGAGGCGCCAGGTGGAAATGGCATGGCAAGCCGTTCCACAGGACTACATCCAGCATCTCTACGATCGTCTCCATGGGAGAATAGCAGCCTGCATTGCTGCGAAAGGTGGATATACACTGTACTAGTGCCGACATTGTGCATGCTCTGTTTCCTGTGTCTATGTGCCTGTGGTTCTGTCAGTGTGATCATGTGATGCATCTGACCCCAGGAATGTGTCAATAAAGTTTCCCCTTCCTGGGACAATGAATTCACGGTGTTCTTATTTCAATTTCCAGGAGTGTAGATTTAACGAACATTTTACCAATAGATGGCTCTGTGAGCGTCTTAACTGAAATGAGGTGGACAACAAATTACACATGAATCGCAATACGAAGGCTGTGGTTTGAGTTGCACATTATACCACCCGTACTGTTCAATGTACATGACTACACAAGTATGACACTCAGAAGCAGTGGCACGGTTGGTTAGGTAGGCCCCTTTACACGGCCAGGTCGTACCATATCAGATGGAAAAACCGTTTGTAATTGTCCTGAGGCAACAAAACCGCATAAAACGCTAAAATGACATCGATTTTTAGTTCCCTGAGATAAAATCGATTTTTAGTTGCCCTGAGATAAACTGTATAAAATGCAAAATGACATCAGTTTTTAATTGTTGTGAGACTGGTGCAAGACATGCTCATAATGCTGCCCACCGTTTTCTGCCGCAAGTTGAAATCAAGAAACAGCTTGCTCCATAACGAATCGGAATGCGTTGCGCAGTGCGTGGCTTCAGTTTAGCTACGTTCATTAGTAAAGCACTGAGAGATACATTTTTCGGATAGCATCAGACCCGTAAGTTACATATTAAGATGTTGATCGGGACGGCCAGGCTGTAGGTAAATGGCGGCAGATAATTCCAGCATTTCCAAAATGCTTCTTCTACGGCCACTTCCCTGGTTGTGCAATGTGCGAAGGAAGGCACTCTTAGATAAAATGATATTGCCCGCACATACAAGCTGTTGAAGCGTCGAAACTACGCTGGTGGCCAAAAGATCTTCATGGCGTTTACCAGTGACTGTACAGGTTACAGGACCCGTGGGACACATCTCCTCAAAAAAAATAAGGCCCTGCAACATACGAAGCCGCACCACATAGTCATATTTGCAGAATTACACTACTGGCCATTAAAACTGCTACACCAAGAAGAAATGCAGATGACAAACGGGTATTCATTGGACAAACATATTATAGTAGAACTGACATGTGATTACATTTTCACGTAATTTGGTTGCATAGATTCTGAGGAATCAGTACCCAGAACAACCACCTCTGGCCGTAATAACGAGCTTGAAACGCCTGGGCATTGAGTCAAACAGAGCTTGGATGGTGTGTACAGGTACAGCTGCCCATGCAGCTTCAACACGATACCATAGTTCATCAAGAGTAGTGACTGGCGTATTGTGACGAGCCAGTTGCTCGGCCACCATTGACCAGACGTTTCCAATTGGTGAGACATCTGGAGAATGTGCTGGCCAGGGCAGCAGTCGAACATTTTCTGTATCCAGAACGGACCGTACAGGACCTGCAACATGCGGTCGTGCATTATCCTGCTAAAATGTAGGGTTTCGCAGGGATCGAATGATGGGTAGACCAACGGGTCGTAACATATCTCAAATGTAACGTCCACTGTTCGAAGTGCCGTCAATGCGAACAAGAGGTGACCGAGACGTGTAACCAATGGCACCCCATACCATCACGCCGGGTGATACGCCAATATGGAGATGACGAATACACCCTTCTAATGTGTGTTCACCGCGATGTCGCCAAACACGGATGCAACCATCATGATGCTGTAAACAGAACCTGGATTCATCCGAAAAAATGACGTTTTGCCATTCGTGTACCCAGGTTCGTCGTTGAGTACACCATCGTAGGCGCTCCTGTCTGTGATGCAGAGTAACCGCAGCCATGGTCTCCGAGCTGATAGTCCATGCTACTGCAAACGTCGTAGAACTGTGCGTTCAGATGGTTGTTGTCTTGCGAACGTCCCCATCTGTTGACTCAGGGATCGAGACGTGGCTGCACGATCCGTTACAGCCATGCGGATAAGATTCCTGTCATCTCGACTGCTAGTGATGCGTATTACCCTCATGAACCCACCGATTCCATATTCTGCTAGCAGTCACTGGATCTCGCGATACGATAAGCCGCAATCGTGATAGGCTACAATCCGACCTTTATCAAAGTTGGAAATGTGATGGTACGCATTTCTCCTCCTTACACGAGACATCACAACAACGTTTCACCAGGCAACGCCGGTCAACTGCTGTTTGTGTATCAGAAATCGGTTGGAAATTTGCCTCATGTCAGCTCGCTGTAGGTGTCACCACCGTCGCCAAACTAGTGTGAATGCTCTGAAAAGCTAATCATTTGCATGCCACAGCATCTTCTTTCTGTCGGTTAAATTTCGCGTCATCAGCACGTCCACTTCGTGGTGTAGCAACTTTAATGGCCAGTAGTGTAAGTAGTACCCATCGACGTGCTTGAGGATTTTCCGTTGCCCATATTCTGCAGTTCCGAGTATTGTCATGTCGTAGAACATGGAAATGGGTTTCGTCTGTCCAAGACTGTTCCAAAGCCACTCACTGTCTATTTCCATGCGAACAAGAAATTCCAGAGCGAACGTTTCTCTTGATGGTAGGTCAGCAGGAAGCAATTTATAAGCCTCTGCGATTTTGTGTGGACAGCAGTGCAGGATGTTTCTTAGGATTTTAAGCACAGTGCTTGCCGGCATGTTCTGCGTAAGGGCACTTCACCGCGCACTCCACGTTCGCACGCCACCGACCGACCTTTCCTGCAGTGCTGCGGCCACATCTTCGACAGATGTCGGATCGACTGCTTTGCTTTCTCTGCGAAACTGCACTTCTAAAGAATCTGCCATTTCAAATTTTGTAATCATTTACTCCAGATCCTTACCAGACATCGGACCAATGCCTTTTCTCATAACCTTAAGCGAACTTCGAACACCTAGCGGAGCGCACAGTCACCGTTCTATTAAAAAAAGATGAGCAGCAGAGTACGATTCTTCATGTTGCACGTCATGGGCGCAAATGATAAACAGCCGTATATCACGCTTCTCTTTGTGTGCATATTCTTACAGTGCCGTCTGCTCGTCAAATTTTCGCAATTTTCGTCAATCTATTTTTTTAAGTTATTCTGAGCACTGGTTCTCTTTCTACAGCGTGTTGAAACTAGATCTTTAATTATTGATGCACTATATTTCCAAATACATCCAGTTTTACATCTTAATGTTTACTATTTCTAGGACATTTTGGCTGCCAAGGAAGCTGTAGGTAACGCTCTCTCAGCAAATCCACGAATGAGGTTTTATCTTATGCAGTATCACACGTTTTGGAACGTTCGTTCTCGAAATTGTAAGAGTAATTTGCTCCGTGATGCACGCCACCTGTGTAGTATCAATTGTCATATGAAATGGTTGTTCCACGACTCCCTCAGTTTGACGAAACCAACCCGTTAGGAAATTTTCCCTTTCTCCTGCCTGCTAAGAATCCCAGATCGATGTGCTATACTCTAGAAATCATTGAACGAGAGATTTTTAAAGTATCTCCTTCATGGAGGAATTAATTTATATGGACGTCCAAGTCTCTCGTTGATGGAGGAATTAAAGTCTATGAGCGTCGGCTGTGGATGTACACTATGTAATCAAAAGTATCCGGACGATGCAAAAACATTCGTTTTTCATATTAGGTACATTGTGGTGCCACCTACTGCCGGGTACTACATACCAGCGACTGTAGTAGTTATTAGACATCGTGAGAGAGCAGAATGGGGAGCTCCGCGGAACTCATGGACTTCGAACGTGGACAGTTGTGTCGTACGTCTGCACGAGAGATTTCCATCCTCATGAACATCCCCAGGGCCACTGTTTCCGATCTGATAGTGAAATGGAAGCATGAAAGGACACGTGCAGCACAAAAGCGTACAGGCCGACATCGTCTGTTGACTGACAGAGACCGCCGACAGTTGAAAAGGGTCATGATGTGTAGTAGGCCAGACCATCGCACAGAAATTCGAAACTGCACAGGATCCACTGCGGGTACCACGACAATTAGGTGGGAGGTGAGAAAACTTGGATTTCATGGACGAGCGGCTGCACATAAGCCACACATCACGCTGATAAATGCCAAACGTCGCCTCGCTTGGTGTAAGGTGCGTAAATATTGGACGATTGAACAATGGAAAAACGTTGTGTGGAGTGACGAATCACGGTACACAATGTGGCGATCCGATGGCAGGGTGTGGGTATGGCGAATGCCCGGTGAACGTCATCTGCCAGCGTGTGTACTGCTAACTGTAAAATTCGGAGGCGGTGTTTTTCATGGAGGCGGCTTTTACCCCTTATGATTTTGCGTGGCGGAGTGGTTACACGACAATAGCACTCTGTAATGGACTGGCCTGCACAGAGTTTTAATCTGAATCCTATGGAACACCTTTGGGACGTTTTGGTACGCCGACTTCGTACCAGGCCTCACCGACCGACGTCGATACCTCTCATCAGTGCAGCACTCCGTGAAGAATGCGGCTGCCATTCCCCAAGAAACCTTCCAGCACCTGAATGAACATAGGCCTGCGAGAGTGGAAGCTGTCATCAAGTCTAAGGGTGGGCCAACACCACACTGAATTCCAGCATTACCGATGGAGGGCGCCAAGACCTTGTAAGTCATTTTGAGCCACGTTTCGGGATACTTTTGATCACATAGTGTACAGCAGAGTTACACTTGATACCTTCTAGTGATTAATGGCCAGTATTTTTACTCAATACGCATTGAGCCAATAGGGGCTTGAAACAATAATTCGATCTTTCTTCCTATATACAGAGTCGGCCACATAAATGTATACACACCTTAAGAAACGAAAAGTATTACTTGTGTGTTTATTTTAAATTTAATAATTGATCACACATGTTGTACAACCTTCAGTTTAGCACATGGCTATTTTAAATGTTCAAAATGTTCAGCGTTGGCGGCTATACTCATAACAGAACGACGAGCAGCCACCGCAACTACATTAGTCATTGTTACAGCGGAGATAGCTGCGCTGTAATCTCCTGGCGAAATTCCTCCAGCGTGCGTGGATTACGTCGATAGACGTTATCTTTCACAGTTCCCCACAGGTAAAAGTCCATAGGTGTTAGATCTGGCGACCGTCAAGGGAACTCAATGGACGCTCTTCATCCTGTCCAATGTCCCAGAAAATTGTCATCCAGGAAAGGTCGTAGGGCTATGTGGTACTGTGGTGGCGTCCCATCCTGTTGGCTAGAACACCTCTTCATCAGATCCCTAAAGCGCACGTATACCTGGCAAAATTGATGTGCGTAACATTTCCAGGTACACTTCTCCAGTGTCAGTAGCATCAAAGAAACTTCGCCCTACTAAGCCCCACCCATGGACCCCTGGTAGACTGACCGCTTTATCCATATAAACATGCAGATTTTACGGTGCCCAGTACACACTGTTATGCCAGTTCACGGTTCCATTAAGTTTAAATTGTGCCTCGTCACTCCAGACTACCTTCGTCATTAGTTGTTCGTCATCAGTTACTATTTGCTGATATCATTCGCAAAGCTGCATTCTGCGATCAGGATCGTCATCATTAATGGCGTGCAGTAATCGTGGAATGTATACTTTCCACTTTGCAGCTTTCCAAATTCTTGGTACACTTGTACTGTAACCCCCACTTCACGTGCACATTTCGTAGCACACTTCTGCCTAGAATTAACAAACGTCTTGTAGTGGTACTTGAATTACGTAACCATTACGGCACCTCACCTCAACCTCTCGATACCAGCAATATTCTACTGTGTTTCTGTAAAATAGTTAACATATTTCTGTGACAACATTCAGATTTGATTTCATTAATGTAGAGGTATTTCGATACATCGATGTGTATATATTGCAATGATATTATTCTTACGTGTATTCTTTGTTTTGTCACTATGGTCTTTGACGTACTTGTAACTCTGGTCTTTGACGTACTTGTAACTCTGGTCTTTGACGTAATTGTAACTCTGATTTTTGGCCGCGTAAGCGGTTATTAGACAGTCAAGCTTTGGTCGTCATGTTAGAAAGACGCAGATTGTAGTCAGTTTATGAAATGAGAACCTTAACAGTGAGGAAGATATTTTGAAGTACGTTTTATATTGTGAAGTGATGTTTTGGAAAGAGTTACGTGATATTGCAACAAAAATAATAATAAAGAAGTGTAACTTAAATTCGGAGTACTGATTACTTTTCTACATCACCATTGTCATAACTTGCAAAAGTTTAATCTTCAAAAATGGTTTATGAAACACATCTATAAAACTTCTGAATATCGCAGAATAACACCTAGGCCTCTTTGCATCACTACCTAGATTTTCGACGATTGAGCCATGAGTTGACAACGAGACCAGCGTGGGAAACACGAAAAGATGAGTGCCTAGTTTATCCATTATTTGAAGAAATGACTTTATTAACTGTGCTCTAATGACACCTGCCTCATAATATAACTTTGTTGTTGCCCGAAAATGCAATATTAAGCAGCGTGAACAACACTACAATCATAATTAATTTTTGACCTTTGTTGTGGTAGGGTTGTTAGAGTCTCCAACACGAGAGCCGACGAAGCAAGACTTGTAGCTGTACGCTGTCTTGCTGATCTTCCTTTGTGAATATCACAAAGCGTTCCATGCGGTTCAAACTTGTCAATGATGCGTTTAATTGTTAGGCGGGTTGGCGGTTCTGTTTCAAACTCCCGCCTCCACTGACGTTGCACTAAACGGCATTCTCATACTTGAAAAACAACTCCACAATACATTTTCGTTGCTTGAATGTCAAGCTTGCTCCAGCCATCTAGTTTTCTCAATACCGAGATGAAAGTACTAACAATTGTTGAGCCGAAGACCATACTACGACACACTCGTAACTCATATCGAACGACAATATCGATATCTCTGACAAAGTGTGCATACATTTTTCTGGCGGACTCTGCAGATGTCGTACGCCACTTTTTGCTATTCTACATGTCAGTAGGCTGGACCAGGTACTTACCCAGGTGTGGTTTGAAATAGCTTTACGGACGATCATTAGCATGACTCAGGCGGAGAGCTGTCCGCTAATCATAAGCTCACAAGTGCCCTGTGCAATTGTGGACTCATAACTCAACGTGGTCGCCGATGTGAACGAACCCAATTTCACACCGGCTGAACTCCCACCTGCCCAGACGAGCGCTCCGGAAGGCCCTTTATTGGATGCTGGGAGGACCGCTGGGTCGGGCCGGTCGTTACTCTTTATTGCCGGCAAAGGCCGCCCGCAGCCCTGCGACCTGGCAGCACAGGGCGCCGGGGCACGACGTCTCCCTGCGGCCGAGGAGGGGGCTGGTGCGTGCGATACTGAGGGCAAACCACCGGGCATTAAGGCATTCTGGTGGCGTTGAGCAGAAATCAAGTGTGGCGATAGCGTAACTATGTTTCATTCTTCTCTACTAGCTAACATCACTCATAAAGCCAAATTTAAATTAGATACGAATATAAAAAGTAATTTGTGATTGTAGTGTAATATTGAAAAAACTTCATTTCCACCTATTCGTGAAAACACGTTTGAAATGATGAAAGTTTCTGTGCTCTGTGCGCAGCTGTTTCGCGCGTCTACAACGTTATTTTCTTCAAGTCTCTATGGCAACACCTTTTGTAGCTGTATAGAGAGCTATTGCTTTATCCTACAACTGCTTCCGCTTCGCATTTGAAAGCTGTCAGCAGTGCTGTCAGATGTCAGGGATTTCCTGAAGCTGAATGTCTCAGTAGTAAAGAATAAATGTGTTAAAACTTCAAGCATGATTTAACATTCATTTACACATCTCAATCATCATGACGTCGTACCACGTGAACTGTATGTCGTAAAATGATAATGTGTGTAGCGACATTCAACGACATATATGGATACTATCTGCGAAATACGCTGCTAATAGAATTAATAGCAAAGAAGTAATAAATTCATCACGTAGCATTTTTTCACGCATGTCAGTGTTTATGACATCATATATCCTGGCCTATAATATGTAAGTGGTCATTCCCACACGGAATGTTGCAACTGCAAAGGGTAAGTGTACCACGTTTTGTTGAAATCGGTCCAGTAGTTACGAGGAGATGTGGGAAACACACACACACAAACGCACTCACACATTCATACATTTTTATAATATGTTTGGATTTCTTAGTTTTGATTGCTTAGAGAGCGTGTTTGTACTTGGGAATTAGCTTACTGGTTTCTGCATTCTTATCCTCCGAAAAGCTTCTCACTTGTTAACGATGTTTTGTTTGTTCTGTTCTTCTTACGATGTTTTGCAAGGCTTAATCTTAAGTTTCTCCACGAATGTTTGACTCGTTCCTAGTGTTTCAGCTGATTCTGACCCTGTTTGATGTAATTTAATTAATACTGAGGTGTCCCCCATACGGATCCCCGGACGGGGACTAATGGGACGACGTCGTAATCAGGAGAAACTTTGCTGGCGTCCTACCGATCGGAGCATGCAGTGTTATATCCCTCAATCCGACAGCTAGATAAGAAAATTTAAATAGGGAAATGCATAGGTTGAAGTTAGATGTAGTGGGAATTGGTGAAGGTCGGTGGCATGAGGACCAAGACTTCTGACCAGGTGAGTACACCGTAATACATAAAAAATATTAAGTAAAGGTACTGGAGGAATGGGTTTAATAATGATTAAGGAAATAGAAATGCGGGTAAGTTACTATGAACGGCATAGTGAATGTATTATTGTAGCCAAGATAGACACGAAGCCCACACCTACCATCATAGTACAATTTCACATGCCAGCTACCTCCGCTGATGATGAAGAGATTGAAGAAATGTATGATCAAACGAAAGAAATAATTCAGATAGATACAAGAGACGAAAATTTCATTAGGGTGCGGATCTGGACTTCTATAAAAGGAAAAGGAAAAAAGGTTGGTTCAAATGACTCTAAGCACTATGGGACTTAACATCTGAGGTCATCAGTCCCCTAGACTTAGAACTACGTAAACCTAACCAACCTAAGGACACCACACACATCCATGCCCGAGACAGGATTCGAACCGGCGACAGTAGCAGCAGCGCGGTTCCGGACTGAAACACCTAGAACCGCTTGGCCGCAGCGGCCGGCGGGAGAGAAGGAAGAATAGTAGTTGAATAAGTACTCGGGGAATATAATGAGGGAGGAAGCCGCCTGATAGAATTTTGAAGACAGAATAGTTTCAACATCGCTAACACTTGTTTGAAGAATCATAAAACAAGGTTGTATTCGTGTAAGAGAACAGGAGACCCATTCGCTTCTTACTGTATTTTTCCCCCGTTCTAGTCCACCGTTGCATAATCTGCCTCGGAAAGTCTCATAAACCTCTTGTTCCTTCAACTAATCCAGGTCCCATTCAGTTTTAGTTTGAAGTAACTAACCAATAGATTTTCAGAGTTCACATCTACTCCTGAAAAGGTCTCACAAGGTCCCGGAGTAGACGATTTTCCGTCGGAACTACTGATAGCCTTGGGAGAGCCAGCCATGAAAAAACTCTTCCATCTGGTGTGAAAGATGTATGAGACGGGCGGAATACCCTCAGATTTCAAGAAGAATGTAGTAAGTCCAAAAAAAAAAATACCGACTGCTGACAAGTATGAAAGTTAACGAACTATCAGTTTAAAAAGTCAAAGTTGGAACTGGCTAACACGAATTATTTAAAAGTGAACAAATAACTTGTATAAGCCGACCTCAGGAATGATCAGTTTGGAGTCTGGAGAAATTTAGGAACACGTGAGGCAATACTGAGCCTACGACTTATCTTAGAAGATAGGTTAAGGAAAGACAAACTTACGTTTATATTATTTGTAGACCTAGAGCAAGCTTTTGATAATGTTGACTGGAATACTATCTTTCGAATTCTGAAGGTGGCAAGGGTAAAATGCAGGGAACGAAAGGCTATATACAATTTTTATAGAAACCAGATGCCTGTTACAAGAATTGAGAGGCACGAAAGGGAAGCAGTGGTTGAGAAGGGAATGAGACAGGATTGTAGCCCGCACATTCGACAAGCAATAAAGGAAACCAAAGAAAAGTTTGGAGAAGGATTTAACATTGAGGGAGAAGAGGTAAACACCTCGAGATTTTCCGATGAGATTGTAATGCTGTCACAAACAGCAAAGGACTCGGAAGAGCAGCAGGATGCCGCCAAGGTAGCGGCCCAGAAGTCATTGCTACAAACACCAAAGTACTCTCGCGAGTTTTGCAGTCAACTGTGAACATAAATCACACGCGAGGCAGCACTCTGAAACTGTAAAAGAATATTCAGTCACAAACTGGTAACCTTAGATAAAACAAACAGTCAAATGGTTCAAATGGCTCTAAGCACTATGGCACTTAACATCTGAGGTCATCAGTCGCCTAGACTTAGAACTACTTAAACCTAACCAACCTAACGACATCACACACATCCATGCCCGAGGCAGGATTCGAAGCTGCGACCGTAGTAGCATCGCGGTTCCGGACTGAAGCGCCTAGAACCGCTCGGCCACAGTGGCCGGCTAAAACAAACAGTCAAAACCAAACTTAAATAAATAAACTTTTATATACATATAAGCCTTCACAAGGCTTTTAATCAGATCAGGGGAAACTCGCCCAGACTGAAAGAAATAATTAGAATGGATTTGGTCGTACGCAATAAATACATACGCCTCCGTCTAGGTAAGATGATAAGCGATTGCATTTAACGGACAATGTGCTGGTACAGACAGAGCACTTGATGTTAAACCATTAAACAAACCTGAAAGTTTCACTCAGTGGTAGCCCTACGTAGTTAATTATGACTAAAATATATCAACGTAGGTTAGAATGAATACACTTCACTAAATCACAATTAGATTTCAAATGCATACCCAGTACCTCCTACAGTACCATGACACTGCCACCGGGCACAGTGCCACTCACCACAGTTGCCACTTTAATTCATAAAATCGCACCCCAAGCGGGTGCACACAAGCGGTTTACCAACTAACAGTCACGTGGCTTCAAAGAGGACGCACTAACAGCCATTGGCCACTCTCAAGCAAAGGCACACCGCAGCACAAACAAATACATATTATTCACTGAACACGACTGAATAATATTGCGCCAACTCTCCTTTAAACAAAAAAAGCACAAGGTCAGAGTGTCCATAGGCAGTATGTTACGGTGTAGTGTCCCCACCGTGAATAACCATTTTAACTTCTCTTCAAATAACTGAAGTAGGGCCCCGTACCAGAATTCCAGAGCATGACCGTCACCTTCTTTAGTCGTTTCCCAACATTCGACAAGTCGTTCGGCGATCCAGCTGGATACATGCGTTGTCCATCCCAAATCTGCCGAACCAAACCCTGCTGCCAGTCACTGCTGCTCCAGCCCTCCTCCCCTGCCGCACAAATTGAAGGACACATTCATCACACGTACATAAAGAAATTCTGTTCTGAATATAGGTGAGAAAACGCTTTGTTTCTATGTTACAACTCACTTTCACCAACAAGTTTCGAGATAAGGTTGTAAATTCCGACAACCAACTGTATGGGCAGACGTCAGTCCTCACGCAACTGTTGAAACAAATCATCAACAAAGATTTTCTGTCAATGTTCGGATCGGCATTGTTGGTGACTGATCGGCAGGGCCTGACTTTCTTCCACCCACGCTGAACGACCGAAGTTAACATTGTTTCGTAGAGAATATTCTAACTGATATGCCAGCAGATGTACCTTTAGCTGTGCGACAAAACATGTGTTTCATGTACGACGGAGCATCTCCTCATTTTAGTGTTAACGTCTGTCGAATTCTAAAGAACAGATTCGGAGACAGATGGATAAGTAGAAATGGACCAATGGCCTGGCCCTACGGAGAAAACCCTCTGGATTTTTATCTGTGGGGGCAGTTGAAAGGCCGGCCGAAGTGGCCGTGCGGTTAAAGGCGCGGCAGTCTGGAACCGCAAGACCGCTACGGTCGCAGGTTCGAATCCTGCCTCGGGCATGGATGTTTGTTATGTCCTTAGGTTAGTTAGGTTTAACTAGTTCTAAGTTCTAGGGGACTAATGACCACAGCAGTTGAGTCCCATAGTGCTCAGAGCCATTTGAACCATTTGAGCAGTTGAAATCTCTGGTGGTACGGAACCCCAGTATAAGATGTTCAGAGTCGCCGTGCCCGTATTACGGAAGGCTGCAAAACCTTACGCAATACTCCAGGGATACATCAACGCATCCGAGGATCACTACGACTGCGGGTCGGGTTGATGTTTGTATCAATGCCCAGGGAGGGCGTATTGAGTACCTACAGCGAGAAAAAGTAACGTGTGACATGTTGGTGCGTTCTGTTCGTGTGTTTCCCATGATTAATGAGTTGGAGGAAATGAGTTGTAGCATGGAAACAAAGCGTTTCCAGACCCATGTTCGTACAACATAATTTCTTCGTCTGCGTGAGAGAAATGTGTCCTTCAGTTAGTGCCGCACATTTTTGTTTCACCCTGTACATACCTGTTTAATGTGGAGGAGAAGGGAGAAAAAGTGCGTGAAGTCATGTCGGGGTTAGTAAGGTAGTACGGTGGGACAGGTTCACAACATGGCGTTCGGAGAATGAAGGGAGATGATTGAATTTTGATTGAACGGAAATGCTGGTATCATCGTCGAAGAAAACATAGGATGGATCAATAACTATGGATGAGAGTGGAGGGATACATTCTCCATATACTCTTTTCTGTTCGGTTTATGGTCATTAAAATAAATTTCTTTGTAGCTGCATTTTTTATTTTACCTTGACCTTAACTGGTGTATGAACAACCAGTTAATCAATAACAAGGCAATATTGTTTCGTATCAGGTACCCGCTAGCTGTACTTAATTAATGTAATGCCGTTAGTACTGTATCTGTCCTTCCACCAAGGCAGGAGCCAGTAATCCGCTCCGTTGGTTTCTCGCACATACAAAGACAGTTACTGTACGTGGACAAAGAACAAACTAAAATAGATTAAAAATACAGGTACAGGGAAATTGATATATACTGAAAAACTAGTGGTACAGAGTTCTATTGATATTTGGCTCATAATCGTCTACACGAAAATAAATTTATTTTGAATGCTTACGAAGTGGGGCTATCATGATGATATACAGTGAAATCATAATTTGACATATTCTAGTTTCTAGTTAAGTGGATAAGAATACTACAGATGGTGAGATAGAAGTCAAGGGAGAAGAAGTTGCAGGCGATTGGTCGTCTAGTTACTTCTTGGCTCTTGGAAGAACCACTAGTGACACCAAATTACGTACGCTACTTGAGATGGAGCTGGAGCTGGAAAGATCACTGCAATTTATGGTGGGTGAGTTGAAGCAGCGTCATCTGCACTCTGTGTTGGAGGGATACAGTAGCTGTGTATGTCAGATCCATGAGGCTCTGCTGCATTAATTCTTGAAAATACGTATCTAAGTTTTGTTAATAGAAGGAAAAGCTGTGTATACAAAGGTATGCAAACCACTGAAAAGTGCGCTATAGCCAAGGCACACTAAAATGACAATAGTCACTGGACAGGGACATGCACATAAAGGGTGTTACAAAAAGGTACGGCCAAACTTTCGGGAAACATTCCTCACACACAAAGAAAGAAAATATGTTATGTGGACGTGTGTCCGGAAACGCTTACTTTCCATGTTAGAGCTCATTTTATTACTTCTCTTCAAATCACATTAATCATGGCCTGGAAACACACAGCAACAGAACGTACCAGCGTGACTTCAAAAACTTTGTTACAGGAAACGTTCAAAATGTCCTCCGTTAGCGAGGATACATGCATCCACCCTCCGTCGCATGGAATCCCTGATGCGCTGATGCAGCTCTGGAGAGTGGCGTATTGTATCACAGCCGTCCACAATACGAGCACGAAGAGTCTCTACTTTTGGTACCGGGGTTGCGGAGACAAGAGCTTTCAAATGCCCTCATAAATGAAAGTCAAGAGGGTTGAGGTCAGGAGAGTGTGGAGGCCATGGAATTGGTCCGCCTCTACCAATCCATCGGTCACCGAATCTGTTGTTGAGAAGCGTACGAACACTTCGACTGAAATGTGCAGGAGCTCCATCGTGCATGAACCACATGTTGTGTCGTACTTGTAAAGGCACATGTTCTAGCAGCACTGGTAGAGTATCCCGTATTAAATCATGATAACGTGCTCCATTGAGCGTAGATGGAAGAACATGGGGCCCAATCAATACATCACCAACTATGCCTGCCCAAACGTTCACGAAAAATCTGTGTTGATGACGTGATCGCACAATTGCGTGCGGATTCTCGTCACCATTCGCAGAAGTGTACCCGTGGAGGCCAATCAGCTGCTGATAGTGCCTGCACACGCTGTACATGGTACGGAAACAACTGGTTCTCCCGTAGCACTCTCCATACAGTGACGTGGTCAACGTTACCTTGTACAGCAGCAACTTCTCTGACGCTGATATTAGGGTTATCGTCAACTGCATGAAGAATTGCCTCGTCCATTGCAGGTGTCATCGTCGTTCTAGGTCTTCCCCAGTCGCGAGTCATAGGCTGGAATGTTCCGTGCTCCCTCAGACGCCGATCAATTGCTTCGAATGTCTTCCTGTCGGGACACCTTCGTTCTGGAAATCTGTCTCGATACAAACGTACCGCGCCACGGCTATTGCCCCGTGCTAATCCATACATCAAATGGGCATCTGCCAACTCCGCATTTGTAAACATTGCAATGACTGCAAAACCACGTTCGTGATGAACACTAACCTGTTGATGCTGCGTCCTGATGTGCTTGATGCTAGTACTGTAGAGCGATGGGTCGCATGTCAACACAAGCACCGAAGTCAACATTACTTTCCTTCAACTGGGCCAACTGGCGGTGAATCGAGGAAGTACAGTACATACACATGTCCACCTAACATCTTTTCTTTATTTGTGTGTGAGGAATGTTTCCTGAAAGTTTGGCCGTACCTTTTTGCAACACCCTGTATACAGATAGCGGTAGTATTGCGTACGCAAGATATAAAAGGGCAGGACAATGATTGAGCTGTCGTTTGTTCTCAGGTGATTTATGTGAAAAGATTTCCAACGTGATTAAGGCCTCACGTTGGGACTTGACAGACTCTTAACATGGAACTATTGTTAGAGCTAGACGCATGAGACATTCCATTTCGGAATGCGTTAGGGAATTCAATATTCCGAGATCCACAGTGTCAAGAGTGTGCCTAAAATACCAAATTTCAGGCATTACGTGACAAAGCAGTGGCCGACGGCCTTCAGTTATCGACCGAGAGCAGATGTGTTTGCGTAGAGATGCTAGTGTTAACAGACAAGCGACACTGAGCGAAATAACATCAGAAGTTAATGTAAGACGTATGACGAACCTGTCCGTTAGAACAATGCGGCGACATATGGTGTTAATGCGCCATGTCAGCAGATAACCGACGTGACCTTTGCTAAAAACACGAAATCGCCCGCAGCACCTCTCCCTGGTTCGTGACCACATCGGTTTTACACTAGACAACTGGAAAAACGTGGCGAGATCAGATTAGTCTAGATTTTAGTTGCTAAGAGCAGATGTTGGTATTCGAGTATGGCGCAGACCCACGTTGTCAACAAGGCACTGTGGAAGTTTATAGCAGCTAGATAATGTTGTGGGTTGTGTTTGCATGGTGTTCATTGGGCCCTCTGGTCCAAGTGAACAGGTCATTGACAGGAAATGGTTATGTTAGGACCATTTACAGCCGTTCATGGACTTCAGATTCACATAACAATACCCCTGGCATCGCAACCCAGTTAGTTGGTAGAACCTTTTAGACAACTCGAGTTAATGGTTTGGCCACCCAGATCACCCGAGCTGAATTTCATCGAACATTTATGGGACGTAATGGAGAGGTGAGTTCGTGCACAAAATCCTGCACCGTCAACACTTTCGCAATTATTAATGGCTATAGAGGTAAAATGGCTCAGTATTTCTGCAGGGTACTTACAATGGCTTCTTTAGTCCGACACGATATTAAGAGCTATCGCACGACTTTAGTCACTTCACCGTAATTTACGGTGAAATATTCTAGTTGCTAGTTAATATGAAGACTGCAGATATAAGGTAGGAATCACGGCCGAGGAAACTGCGGGAGTTTTGTTGATAGAGTTATTGTCTGGCTATTGGTAGGAACCATTAGTGACATATGCGTTTGTTGAGATGGAGAAGGAGTTGGAAAGATTAGTGTATTATGGATGCATTAATGAGGAAATCATCGTTGTCGACTCTGTTCTGTGTGGTAGGTCATTTATCAAATACGCTTAGCTAGTTTCGAGTGTTGCTCATCATCAGATACGTAGAAGTTCTAGTTACAACATTCTCGTAAAATGTATAAATCTGCTAACCCTTGCGTTGAAGAGTTAGGGACAACATTTTCGTCAATGTACAGTGCTCTAAATGTGTATCCAAGGAACCGTATACTCAAAAATGGCTCTGAGCACTATGGGACTTAACATCTGAGGTCATCAATCCCCTAGAACTTAGAACTACTTATACCTAACTAACCTAAGTACATCACACACATCCATGCCCGAGGCGAATTCGAACCTGCGACCGTAGCGATCTGGCGGTTCCAAACTGAAGCGCCTAGAACCGCCTGGCCAAACCGTATACTCACATATTTGCAGTTCCGCGAAATGCGTATAAGTGTGAGTGGGAAATATTTACGAGGTCGTGTAGATTGACGTCCGTCCTACAGAATATTGTGCAAGGTAGGTGATTTGCATTTTTTTCTCTTTAGTATGGCGACATTTCCACTTCAGTAATACATCTGAGAATAAGTAACGGTCGAAACATGCTAGTAGTGCTTGCGCATGGGAAACGATTTCCTTCTTTCAGTTTATTGTGACTTTGATGCTTATGCGGAACAATTTTGTTTCACACTGTTATTTACAAGAAGTGCCCGTTATGGCACAAATGGAGAAACACTCAACAAGCCGTAAATCAAGGGAAATTTATGAAGGAACTATCATACTGGATCGAACACTTGCAGAGTTCCAGAATAAACATTCCGATGTGATTTATTGCCTGGGTTCAAATGGCACTGAGCACTATGGGACTTAACTTCTGAGCTCATCAATCCCCTAGAACTTAGAACTACTTAAACCTAATTAACCTAAGGACATCACTCACATCCATGCCCGAGGCAGGACTCGAACCTGCAACCGTAACGGTCTCGCGCTCCAAACTGAAGCCCCTAGAACCGCCTGGCCAAACCGTATACTTACATATTTGCAGTTCCGCGAAATGCGTACAAGTGTGGGTGGGAAATTTTGCCGAGGTCGTGTAGTTTGACGTCCGTCCTACAGGATATTGTGCAAGGTAGGTGATTTGCATTTTTTTCTCTTTAGTATGGCGACATTTCCACTTCTGTAATACATCTGAGAATGAGTAACGGTCGAAACATGTTATTAGTGCTTGCGCGTGGGAAATGATTTCCTTCTTTCAGTTTATTGTGACTTTGATGCTTAAGAGGGACAAATTTTTTTCACACTGTTATTTACGAGAAGTGCCCGTTATGGCACAGACGGAGAATTGGAGAAACACCCAACAAGCCGCAAATCGACGGAAGTTTATGAAGCAACTATCATACTGGATCGAACACTTGCAGAGATCCGGAATAAATATTCCGATGTGATTTATTCTCTAACTTTCCCCTTTTTCGTAATCTGTCATGTACTTCGTGTCTTATCCGTCGGTTGTCACACTGACGATCTGTTTTCGCTCATGTCACTCTAAACTTCTGGCCCCCTCCCCAACCACCCTCCCACCCTCTCCCTTCGCTTTACCAAGAGATACTGTAGTTGACGTCGAGTGCGCGATAAAACTCGAGTAAGTTAGACTGCCATTCCGGATTACGACCTGTGTCGTAAAAGGCACTCGCCCTCGCACTCACTCACGCACCGGCGCGAGTTGTTACCGGCAACGTTCCGTGCGGGACACGAGGACGCCCTTAAGAAAGCGCTGCCTTCGTTAGGCGTCCGATTCAGCGGGCGTGTGGCGTGGCGCGATCCCCGTGATTACTCGCCCGATAAGGCGATCTGTCGAGCTCGGCAAACGACCGACAATTTGGATTGCAGAGTAAGGCGCCTCCTGGGAGCCGTCCGCCGCCCGCCGGCCGTGAACTTTCCCCGGCTGGAAAGGCGCTGCGCACGCATTCTGCTGGCGCCGTCTGGAAGTCGCCGCCGCGGGTGGCCGCTGCTCCAGAGGCGGAACAATGCGGGGCAGAGCGTCCACCGAGACCGAGTTTAGGAGGCGCTGCCAAATAACAGGGCGATCTTCTCAAATGCCAACCGGTGCTTCCTGGAGATCAGGCCGCAACAAGATCCGGCCACTCCGGCTGTCGTTGGCTGGATACACTATCCGATTAAAAATATGCGGACACACCTATGTAAAGCGGAAATGAACGCTGAACGCCAAGAGAGGCGGGCTCTCCAGTGTAGAAGGAGGAGAGGAGCGTTTTGTTGTCAGTCAATCAATCGCCTATACTTCTGAACGGAAGATCAGAGAAGCATCATACGGGCGCTCTCTCTCACGACTCAACAGTCCAATGCGGGAGACGAATGGCACCCACAGGAGGGGAAAATGTATACCACACCAAAGGAGCGGCTCGTCGGAGGCGCTTGTCTGCATGTTCGTTTTGCAGCTAAGTTGTTGATCCAGGCGTGGTGCCATCCTTGATGAAATTCCTCCAACGGCTGTGCTCTTCGGCGAGCTCCTCCCATTTCTCACAGTTAATAACAAATGTTTTCCTATCGCCCTTGATTTAATCTTTAAATCGTAAATCTCAATTTCCACGTGGTCTATTGGGATGTGCTATGTAACTGAGCTATGTACCGGGTGATCAGAAAGTCAGTATAAGTTTTAAAAGTGAGTAAACCACGGAATAATGTAGATAGAGAGGTACAAATTGACACACGTGCTTGGAATCACATAGAACCAAAAAATACAAAAGTTCAAAAAATGTCTGACAGACGGCGCTTCATCTGATTAGAATAGAACAGATGACAAAATGGTAGATATCGAAATAGACGACAGAGGGATTGAGAAAAAATTAAAATCGCTCAAAAGAGGAAAGGCCGCTGTACCTGATGGGATACCATTCGGTTTTACATAGAGCACGCGAAGGAACTTGCCCTTCTTCTTGCAGCGGTGTACCGTAGGAAGAGCGTAGCGTTCCAAAGGATTGAAAAAGGGCACAGGTCATCCACGTTCTCAAGAAGGAACGTCGAACAGATGTGCAGAACTATAGACCTATATCTCTGACGTCGATCAGTTGTAGAATTTTGGAACACGTATTATGTCCGAGTATAATGACTTTTCTGGAGAATAGAAATCTACTCTGTAGTAATCAGCATGGGTTTCGAAAAAGACGATCGTGTGAAACCCAGCTCGCGCTATTCGTCCACGAGACTCAGAGGGCCATAGACACGGGTTACGAGGTAGATGCCGTGTTTCTTGACCTCCGCAAGGCGTTCGATACAGTTTCCCACAGTCATTTAATGAACAAAGTAAGAACATATGGACTATCAGACCAATTGTATGATTGGATTGAAGAGTTCCTAGATAACAGAACGCAGCACGTCATTCTCAATGGAGAGAAGTCTTCCGAAGTAAGAGTGATTTCAGGTGTGCCGCAGGGGAGTGTCATAGGACAGTTACTATTCACAACATACATAAATGACCTTGTGGATGACATCGGAAGTTCACTGAGGCTTTTTGCAGATGATGCTGTGGTGTATCGTGAGATTGTAACAAAGAAAAACTGTACTGAAATGCAGGACGATCTGCAGAGAATTGACGCATGGTCAGGGAATGGCAATTGAATCTCAATGTAGACAAGTGTAATGTGGTCCAAATACATAGAAAGATAGATCCCTCATCATTTAGCTACAAAATAGCAGGTCAGCAACTGGAAGCAGTTAATTCCGTAAATTCCCTGGGAGTACGCATTAGGAGTGATTTAAAATGGAATGATCATATAAAGTTAATCGTCGGTAAAGCAGATGCCAGACAGAGATTCGTTGGATGAATCCTAAGGAAATGCAATCCGAAAACAAAGGAAGTAAGTTACAGTACGCTTGTTCGCCCACTGCTTGAATTGATGTATTGGCAGAAGAGCCAACACCGTGTTGCTAGAGGAGGCCGAAATGCACGCGTTTAAGCTCACGCAACCTGGCGTGAGGTCTGGAACAGGACAATGTAATTACTATAGCCAATAAGGTACGTTGCTGCTGGAATACTTAACTTTAATTCATAATTGGTGTACATCGCTCTTGACGGTAGATGTTTTACAATCTCAATATTAACTGGTAATGGCGCCTTGCTAGGTCGTAGCAAATGACGTAGCTGAAGGCAATGCTAACTATCGTCTCGGCAAATGAGAGCGTATTTGTCAGTGTAGCATCGCTAGCAAAGTCGACTGTACAACTGGGGCGAGTGCTAGGACGTCTCTCTAGACCTGCCGTGTGGCGGCGCTCGGTCTGCAATCACTGACAGTGGCGACACGCGGGTCCGACGTATACTAACGGACCGCGGCCGATTTAAAGGTTACCACCTAGCAAGTGTGGTGTCTGGCGGTGACACCACATTCCTCCCCCGCAAATCGGCGTACGGTTGTGTTATAAGGCTTGCGCCCGCCGTGGGGAGGACCCCATGTTGACGTATGAGTCGAGGTGGGGAGCCTAACAACAGGCGAGGCTGTGCCACCCGCACCCTGCCATTCGGTCCGAGGGGAGCTAGGAAACGCCTGCAAACCTAGCCCAGGGTGCACGCGGTGTATGCGCCCGTAAAGGGACAGGAGGGGCCGTAGGGTCGACCTCCATCGCGTCGGGGCACCTTACGGGCGAAGACGATATCTGGTCCGGAGCGGGCAAGAGTTCCATGTCGGAGGACAGCTGGTCACGGGAAGCGATCGGCGGCGCGTGACACAGGGAGGCGCTTGGCAGCTGCAGCGAAGCGTCCACATCGGGCGTCGCCGGCGGAAGAACAGGCGGCGTCGGCGGCGCGTTGCCATGGGGCAAAATGGAAGGCAGCGTCGGTAACACCTGGGGTTGAGGCGAGCCAGTAGATGGGTCCCCAGGGCGCTGACCGGACGGCACCGTCGCTGAAAGCAGACGGGGAGCGGCAGAACCCGTGTGACGACAGAGGCGCAGCTGATTGAGATGCCGACGCACCTCACCAGAGGCCCCCAAAACCAGATACATAGCGCGGCCGAGGCAGCGAAGAATGCGCCCTGCGAGCCAACGCCGTGAACCGCGATAGTATACAACGTCGCCTGGGGCAAAAGCAGGTGTCTGCCGCTGAACAGGACCCAGATGCGGCGGATGCAGCAAAGACATCAAGGTTCGATGAGGACCACCGTGGAGCAACTCATACGGCGAACGACCATCTCGGGGCTGAGAGCGATACGAGGACAAGAAGAGCAATAACGCGTCCTCCCGAGAATGCGACTCTTTCAACTTCAACATCTGTGACTTGAAAGTCCGGACCAATCGTTCAGCGGCACCGTTTGACTGAGGCGAAAACGGCGCGGATGTCAGATGTTGAATACCATTGGCCTTGCAGAATGACTGAAATTCTGCGGACATGAATTGTGGGCCATTGTCGGAAACAATAGTCTGTGGAAGACCTTCAATGCAAAAGATAGCAGATAACGCTTGGATGGTGGCAGATGACATCGTGGAAGACATCCGGACAACAAAAGGAAAATTCCTGAAGGAATCGACAACAACCAACCATCGAGCATTCCAGAAGGGACCAGCAAAATCTATGTGTAAGCGTTGCAAAGGGGAAGCGGCTTTCGGCCATGCAAAGAATTTCCGCGGAGGTGCGGATTGTTGTTCGGCACACGCCATGCAAGAAGAGCACATATTCGTAATCGCAGCATCGATTCCGAACCAAGTACAGTGCTGACGAGCAAGTTGTTTCGTGCGCACTATACCCCAATGTCCTTGGTGGAGAAGCCTTAAGACAGAGGACTGTAACGAACGTGGGACCACGACTCTGGACTGATCATTATCAGAACGCAACAGCAAAACACCACGTCGAACAAAAAGTCTCTCCTTGTGAGCAAAAAATAGGCGAACCAACGGATCCTCGATCCGCGACTTTGACAAGGGCCATTGCGTAGCAACAAAACGCAAAACTGTAGCAAGGACAGGGTCAGCAGCTATGGCTGCTGCTACACGACGAAAATCAATCGGAAACGATTCGACCACGTCATCGGTTTCCGCATCAATGAACATGCAAGCAAGTTCGGAAAAAATCGAATGCTCTATCTTCAGCAACAGGCAAACGGAACAACGCATCGGCGTTTCCGTGCTTAGCAGTGGACCGATACAAGATATCGTAGCGGTACTGCGAGAGGAAAATAGACCAGCGAATGAATCTCTGCGCTGTACGTGGAGGTACAGGCTTGTTCGGATGAAAAAGCGATGTCAAAGGTTTGTGGTCTGTGATGATGGTAAAGTGACGACCATACAAGAAATCATGAAACTTAGTAACACCAAAGACGAGAGCCAAAGCTTCTTTCCCTATCTGTGAATAATTTCTTTGCGCAGACGAGATCAATTTGGACGCAAAGGCAATAGGGCGATCATGCGATCCATCTTTGTGCGCAAGCACAGCACCGATCCCGAAATCCGATGCATCTACCATCAACAAAAGGGGTTTCTGGGGATCGAATGGCGTAAGGCAAGTAGTGGAAAGCAACGCCGATTTCAACTGGCGAAAGGCGCGTTCGCATTCCGTCGTCCAGACGAACGGAACACCTTTACGGCGTAAGCGATGAAAATGGCTCTGAGCACTATGGGACTCAACTGCTGAGGTCATTAGTCCTCTAGGACTTAGAACTAGTTAAACCTAACTAACCTAAGGACATCACAAACATCCATGCCCGAGGCAGGATTCGAACCTGCGACCGTGGCGGTCTTGCGAAAAATGGTTCAAATGGCTCTAAGCACTATGGGACTTAACTGCTGTGGTCATCAGTCCCCTAGAACTTAGAACTACTTAAACCTAACTTACCTAAGGACATCACACACATCCATGCCCGAGGCAGGATTCGAACCTGCGACCGTAGCAGTCGTGCAGTTCCGGACTGAGCGCCTGAACCGCGAGACCACCGCGGCCGGCGTAAGCGATGAAGCGGAGCTGAAATGGAAGAGGCGTGGCGCACATATCTGTTATAGTAATTGATTTTTTCCAGCACACTCTGTAGCTGCTTCAAATTCTGCGGCGAAAGCAAGTCTTGTATGGCACGGAGGTGCTCTGGACTCGGACGTATGCCTTGGGCATTGAGTACATGGCCCAGGTAGGGTAAGTCCCGAGCAATAAACACACATTTGTCCTTCCGCAAGCGAAGACCATTTTGTCGCAAGACCTGAAATAATGTTCCGAGATTGGCTAAATGTTCTTCTTCCGTCTTTCCAGAGATCACAATATCGTCCAGATAGTTTGCTGCAGTAGGGACCGACGCACAAACAGTTTGCAGATATTGCTGAAACAATGCAGGGGCAGATGCACACCCGAATGGCAGTCGTTTGAATCGGTACAAACCAAGATGCGTGTTAACCACCAAAACGCGCGGGGATTCTTCGTCCACCGGTATTTGCAAGTACGCATCTGCTAGGTCCAACTTCGAAAAATATTTACCCGGGCACAGTTTGGCAAAAAGATCTTCCGGGCGGGGTAAAGGATAAGTTGCAATCACTAGTTGTGGATTCACCGTTGCCTTGAAGTCCACCCAAACTCTCAATTTTCCCGAAGGTTTTTGCAAAATTACTAAGGGTGATGCCCAGAAAGAAGCCTGCACACGTTCAATCACACCTTGTGATTCCAAATCGTGTAATGTTTTTGCGACCTCATCACGCAATGCGTGGGGAACATTGCGCACTCTGAAAAATTTCGGTTGCGTGTTTACTTTCAGTTCCAAATGTGCTTTATTGTTCTTACCACAACCGAGGCCCGGTGCAAAAATGTCTGCAAATTCTTCACACAGACGAGAAACACTGTCTGAAGGCACAGTCTGGTTCACTGAGAGGACCTGATTTACTATAGGCAAGTTAAACAACTGAAATAAATCTAAACCAAACAAGTTCACTGCGGAAGAAGAATGAAGGACGTAAAATGACACAAGTTTTCTTTGTCCCTTGTATGTTGCAAGAAGGCTGAACTGTCCTAACACAGGGATATCCTGACCAGAATAGCTAGTTAACTTAACATTTGCGGCACGCGACGGATGTGTGCCCAGTTGTCTGTACGTGTCGTGATGGATCAGAGAAACTGCAGCTCCGGTATCGAGCTGGAATGGTATCACGTTGCCATGAATGTCCAAATCTACAAAAAGTTTATCGTCCTGCTGACGACAAGAGCGACTGTCTCGTGCAACGTGAACAGACACTGGTACAGAAGCACTTGCGACTTGACGGGATTTCCGTCGACGTCGACACACACTATTTGTGGGACGAACACAGTCACTGTTAGAAAGAGTGGCACTGGGCGGAGTGGAATTAACTACATGAATGTCCATGAGCGAAGGTTCACGAGCCTTAGTATTCTTGGTTCGATTCCGATTCCGGCGCGAAGCAAAGGGCCTGGAATGGTTGTGAGTGTCGGATCTAAGCTTTTTCTGGCAAACACTCTGAACATGTCCTTTTTTATTACAGAAAAAGCAAATAGCTTGGCGTGACGGGCATTTCTCACGCGAATGTCTACTAGCACATCGCAGGCATGATTTTAGCACTGCATTTGCTTGCTTGCTCAGCACACGTAGCGGAGAGCTTGGCGGCAGCTGCACGGACGGACGCGAGGGCTGTTTACTGTTCCGTGCAGCGCGCCTGGCGGGCCGGTTAATGTAACACATGGCTGGCGAAGTTGCAAATGATTCCTGAGCAAAGTCAAGTGTGTCCTGCCGATCCAATATGTCGATCACTTGTTGAAGGGAGGGATTGACTAGTTTCAAAATCTGTTCTCATATACGAACATCAGAAACGTTCTGTGCAATTGCATCACGTACCATAGTATCTGAATAAGGGAGTCCACATTGACACTCAAAAGCACAATCCCTAGTAAGGCCTTGCAAAGTTGCAACCCACTCCCTATTAGTCTGACCAGCCGTACGTTTTGTATGAAAGAACGTATACCATTTTGCAACTACATTGACTGATTTTTTGAAATGTGCATCTAATGCCGACAAAATTTCGGCGTAGGACAGAGCTGCTACGTCGCGTCGGGGAAACAATTTCACTATCACACGGTAGGTGGACACACCTACACAAGAAAGCAAAAAAGGCTGCCGCTCAATACCTTGAATTCTGTAGGCGGCGAGATGGAATCCAAATTGGCGTGACCACTCCGTCCAGCTTTCCAGTGCCGCATCAAAAGGACGAAAAGGTGGTGCAACTGCGTGTTGTGGCTGCGGTAGCGGTGGAGCGACGACTGCCGCATCGTTTTGCATTGCACGTTGACCCTGGAGGAGCTGTCCAAGGGCATCCAATAAGGCCTGCGTCTGCTGATTCTGTAAGCGATAAAATTCGGACAGTACATCTGGAGATTGTGGCGAAGCCATGACACAAGTAAGTTATGCAAGTATAGTTAGGAACGAAAAATCCTCGTCGCCATGTGATGTTTTGGCAGAAGAGCTAACACCGTGTTGCTAGAGGATGCCGAAATGCACGCGTTTAAGCTCACGCAAACTGGCGTGCGTTCTGGAACAGGACAATGTAATTACTATAGCCAATAAGGTACGTTGCTGCTGGAATACTTAACTTTAATCCATAATTGGTGTACATCGCTCTTGACGGTACATGTTTTACAATCTCAATATTAACTGGTAATGGCGCCTTGCTAGGTCGTAGCAAATGACGTAGCTGAAGGCAATGCTAACTATCGTCTCGGCAAATGAGAGCGTATTTGTCAGTGTAGCATCGCTAGCAAAGTCGGCTGTACAACTGGGGCGAGTGCTAGGACGTCTCTCTAGACCTGCCGTGTGGCGGCGCTCGGTCTGCAATAACTGACAGTGGCGACACGCGGGTCCGACGTATACTAACGGACCGCGGCCGATTTAAAGGCTACCACGTAGCAAGTGTTGTGTCTGGCGGTGACACCACATGAATACTGCTCACCAGTGTGGGATCCGTATCAGATAGGGTTAATGGAATAGATAGAGAAGATCCAACGGAGAGCAGCGCGCTTCGTTACGGGGTCATTTAGTAATCGCGAAAGCGTTATGGAGGTGATGGATATACTCCAGTGGAAGACTCTGCAGGAGAGAAGCTCAGCAGCTCGGTACGGGCTTTTGTTGAAGTTTCAAGAACATACCTTTAGCGAGGAGTCAAGCAGTATATTGCTCCCTCCTGCGTATATCTCGCGAAGAGAACATGAGGATATAATCAGGGAGATTAGAGCCCACATGGAGGCATACAGACAATCCTTCTTTCCACGAAGGAGACTTGAATAGAAGGGAGAACCGATAGAGGTACTCAAGGTACCCTCCACCACACACCGTCAGGTGGCTTGCGGAAGAAGATGTTCTTTACAGGAAATGCTCAGTATGTCCACCATCAGTCCTGAACAATAGCTGTAGTCGAGGAATAATGTTGTGAACAACACTGCAAAGCATGTCCGGAGTTACGGTGAAGCATTGGCGTCGGATGTTGCCTTTCAGCATCCCTAGAGACGTCGGTCGATCACGATACACTTGCGACTTCAGGTAACCCCAAAGCCAATAATCGCACGGACTGAGGTCTGCGGGCCGGAGAGGCCAAGCATGAAGGAAGTGGTGGCTGAGCACACGATCATCACCAAACGACGTGCGCAACGGATCTTTCACGCGTCTGGCAATATGGGGAGGAGCGCCATCCTGCATAAACATCGTACGTTCCAGCAGGTGTTTGTCGGCCAGGCTGGGGATGATGCGATTCTGTAGCATATCGGCGTACCTCTCACCCGTCACGGTAGCAGTTACAAAACCAAAATGAAGCATTTCCTCGAAGAAAAAAGGCCAGATAACGGTAGATGTGGTAAATCCAACCCATACCGTGACTTTCTCGTCGTGCAATTGAGTTCCCATGACAGTTCTAGGATTTTTGGTAGCCCAAATTCTGCAGTTGTGGGCGTTGAGAGACCGTTCGTCGGTCCACAACACGTTACTCAACCAATCGTCTTCATCCGCCGTCTTTCGAAATGCCCACACCGCAAATTCCCTCCGCTTCACTAAATCACCAGGTAACAGTTCATGATGAGCATGGATTTTGTACGGATAGCATCGGAGGGTACACCTCAGTGCCAACCAAACAGTAGTATATGGAATGCCGGTGCGACATGCGACTGCACGAGCGCTGACTTCCTCGTGCGTAGACGAACCCGCTACAGTCTCAATTTCTTCCTGAACTGTCTCAGCAGCATTACGGCTTGTGCTCGGTCGGCCACTACGGGGTCTATCGTCTAAACAACCGATGGCTTCGAACTTTGAAATCATTCTCACCACAGCTGCATTTGTAAATGGACCTTTACCCGTTCGAATCCCCTTCCTATGGCGATAGGATCGTAACGCTGACGTAGCACATTCCCCATTCTGATAATACAACTTAACTAAAAGCACCTTTTCAGGTAACGTCAACATACTGGGACTGCTTGTGCATCTGATTCTCTCTCTCATTACAGCTCCTTTTATACACGACTGTCATGCGCAGTCACTGACGTTTTTCTGTCCAGCGTCATCTGTCGGACATTTTTTGAACATTTGTATTTTTGTGGTTCTAATAAAACCCCATGTCATTCCAAGCATGTGTGTCAATTTTTACCTCTCTATCTACATTATTCCGTGGTTTATTAAGTTTTTTGATCACCCGGTACATAGGGGGAGAGGGGAGTGGTCTATACGAAGCAAGTGTTCTAGCTACTGCAGGTTACTTTCATTGAGAGTTATCAAACATATTCGCAGTGGTCAACAGGAAAATCCATCAGCTCCATATGGAACGACGATAACGAAAATTTGTGCCTGATCGGAACTCGAACCCGGATTCCCACTTATCGTGGGCTGCCCTCTTACCATTAAGCTATCCAAGCACGACTCACGGCCACATGATAACTTCCATATATCGTCAACCATGTGCCTTCAACCTGCACTCGTACATTAGTTAAGTAAATTCCTGTACAGAGGAGATATTTTAATTGAAAGTCACTTGCCTGGTGTCGCCGGACGAATTCGATATTGCAATGTCTGCGTTGTTTAGAAGCACATGCTTACTTATCCGAGGGATCATTGCATCGTACTTCCGAACAACAAAGCCACTGCAATACGTATTTATCCGCCGAACATACATAGCAGATGTACGAGTGCAGGTTGTAGACACATGGTTGACCTCATATGGAAGTTTGGGTTTGGCCGTGAAGGGATGGTTGTCCATACTCGCAACTGCGAATGCGAATACATGTCATGTATTTGTGTAGTCGCTACTGTGCCTGTTTCTTAGGACATACATGCATTATGTCCGAAAGAACATTGCAGCGTACTTATGAAGAACACAGATAATGCAATATCGTACATATCGTATTCCTTGGGCGTGGCAGTGATACTCGGTAGTTTCGCTGCATTCAGGACCATCTCATCTGCCACATGGTCACTCCCTGTTATGTCTAAAATGCTTCGTGAGCATCGCCGGTGAAAGATTTTGAGCTTACCTTCCTATTGGGAGTACGACTTCCAGGTCTCAGGACTTATTGACATAGATGATCTCAAAACGCAAACTTCGGAACGTAACCTTTTTGTCAAGAGGGACCCTATCAGAGAAACTCTTTTGGAATAGTTACCAAACATAACGACACATGTTGTGGGAAGCGGTGAACAAGCGCCACTGTTATAATTCAACATAAAGACTAATAAGTGGGAACGTACAATATATTCCATTGGCGCCAGATCTATTTAATACGATATGCTTACATTGTATCTAGGTCACACAGTGAGCACCATACGTCAAGCATAAGTGTATTATGGTAATAAGTGAAAGTTCTTGCCGTCCTACAAGTTATAAAAACGCATATTTTTGTTCTGTGATAAATAGACTCTTAAAATTTCCGTTAGATGCAGATGGTATTGAAAATTACTTAATAACCCTAATACCTATTGCCACAAAAGATGATTATAAAGTTCAATTAGTAGATAACATATAATCGTTAACAAAAAAAGAGCACAAGTAAAACAATATGATAATTACATCCATGACATACTGAGGCTGAATATCAATTATCACTGAGGGACACTTCCAAAAATCAATATGTCGTTTACATTTAATACCTCTCTCAAATTATGATTCAAACTTCGGCATAGAATAGAACACCATGATAATAAATACAACAGCACAGACGTTAATAAATTTGAATGTGGTATTGGTCAGACAGGCCATCCGTTATTTACAATTTTAGGGAGGATACTGACAATTATAATTCCACCACATTTGGTCATCACTTAAGAGAATGTGAACAAAGTATAGATAATGTACAGCATAACATGAAAGTTTTACACTATGAACCTAAGGGGAAAAAAATTGCCATTTTTTAAAAATGGGAAATATATGGCCATAAAAAGGAGAAAACCAAATAATTTTAACGAGCTGCTGGAGTTCGTGGATAAATATTTCTTTAACCTGTTTGATGATGTAGTCCAATTCTTACACTTAGCACTGGCAGGTTCAGCCTTTCCAATACCAGACATGAGTATTTTATTTTCATGTGTGTTCAAAATTATCGCTTTGATTAGTCATCAAATCCTAATATTTGGGTTGAGTTTAGAAACACACATCAAAAACGTTTTGCATCACACGGTTCCGAGAGTTCCGGAACCTGTACAGATAAATTGAAATGGAGATCAACATAAAAATCATTTCCGTCCTTGTTATTGTCCATGAAAACCACACATTGCAAGTTGTACCATCATACACTGAGACCTTCAGAGGTGGTGGTCCAGATTGCTGTACACGGCGGTACCTCTAATACCCAACAGCACGTCCTCTTGCATTGATGAATACCTGTATTCGTCGTGGCATACAATCCTCCTCTTCATGAAGGCACTGTTGGTCCAGATTGTCCCGCATCCCAACGGCGATTCGGCGTACATTCGTCAGAGTGGTTGGTGGGTTACGTCGTCCATAAACAGACCTTTTCAGTCCATCCCAGGCATGTCTGACAGGGTTCATGTCTGCAGAACATGCTGGCCACTCTAGACTAGCAATATCGTGATCCTGAAGAAAGTCAATCACAAGATGTGCACGATGAGGGCGCGACTTGCCGTCCATGAAGACCAATACCTCGCCAGTATGCTGCCGATGTGGTTGCACTATCGGTTGTAGGATGGCATTCACGTATCGTGCAGCGGTCACGGTGTCTTCCATGAACACCAGCGGCGTACGTCGGCCCCACATAATTGCCACTCCAAAATATCAGGGATCCCCCACCTTGCTGCACTCTCTGGACAGTGTGCCTAAGGCGTTCAGCCGGACCGGGTTACCTCGAAACACATCCCCGACGATTGTCTGGTTGAAACTATATACGACACTCATCGGTGAAGAGAACGTGATGTCAATCCTTAACGGCCGATCTGTACCTCGCTGCATGGTGTCGTCATTTCAAAGGTGGACCTCGCCATGGACTTCGGGAGTAAAGTTGTGGATCATGCAGCCTGTTGCGCACAGTTTGCCTCGTAACAAGACGTCCTGTGGCTGCACGAAAAGCATTATTAAACATGGGGGCGTTGCTGCCTGCGTTCCTCCGAGCCATAATCCGCAGGTAGCGGTCATCCACTGCAGTAGCAGCGGTTGGGCGGCCTGAGCGAGGCATGTCATCGACTGTTCCTGTCTCTCTGTATATACTTCATGTCCGAACAACATAGCTTTGGTTTACTCCGAGACGCCTGGACACTTCCCTCGTTGAGAGCCCTTCCTGGCACAAAGTAACAATAGGCAAGCGAACGAATCGCGGTATTGACCGTCTAGGCATGGTTGAACTACAGACAACACGAGCCGTGTACCTCCTTCCTGGTGCAATGACTGGAACCGATCGGCTGTCGGAACCCCTCCGTCCAATAGGGCCTGCTCATGCGTGGTTGTTTACATCTTTGGGCGCGTTTAGTGGCATCTCTGAACAGTGATACAACCTACATCCACATCTACATGGATTCTCTGCAAATCACATTGTTCTAATCTCGTACAGCGTGCGGAAAGAACGAACACCTATATCTTTCCGTACGAGCTCTGGTTTCCCTTATTTTATCATAGTAGTTGTTTCTCCTACGTAGGTCGCTGTCAACAAACATATTTTCGCATTCGGAGGAGAAAGTTCGTGATTCGACTTTCGTGAGAAGATTCCATCACAACGGAAAACGCCTTTCTTTTAATGATGTCCAGTCCAAATTCTGTATCATTTCCATGACACTCTCTCCCATATTTCGCAATTATAGCTGAGACGATATGCCATAAGCACACAATTTCGCTACAAGCCGCTTGTGTGGTACAGTGTCAAAATCCTTCCGGAAATCCAGAAATACGGAATCGATTTGAAATCCCTTGTCAACAGTACTCAACACTTCATGTGAACAAAGAGCTAGTTGTGTTTCAGAAGAACGATGTTTTCTAAAAACGTGTTGACAATGTGTCAATATACCGTTTTCATCGAGGTAATTCATAATGTTCGAACACAATATATGTTCAAAAATCCTGCTGTATATCGACGTAAACGATATGGGCCTGTAATTAAGTGGTTTATTCCTACTACCTTTCTTGAATATTGGTGTGACCTACGCAACTTTCTAGTCTTTGGGTACGGATCTTTTGTCGAGTGAACGGTTGTATATGATTGTTAAGTATGGAGCTAATGCATCAGCGTATTCTGAAAGGAACCTAACTGGTATACAGTCTGGACCAGAAGACTTGCTTTTATTAAGTGATTTAAGTTGCTTCATTACTCCGAGGATATCTACTTCTACGTTACTCATGTTCACAGCTGTTCTTGATTCGAATTCTGGATTATTTACTTCGTCTTCTTTTGTAAAGGCATTTCGGAAGGCTGTGATTAGTAACTTTGCTTTAGCAACACTGTCTTTGATAGTATCACCATTGCTATCGCGCAGGGAAGGCACTGATTGTTTCGTGCCGCTAACATACTTTACATACGACCAGAATCCCTGTGGATTTTCTGCCAGGTTTCGAGACAAAGTTTCGTTGTGGTAACTGTTGTAAGCATCTCGCACTGAAGTCCGCGCTAAATTTCGAGTTCCTGTAAAATATCGCCAATCTTGTGGATTTGGCGTTCGCTTAAATTTGGCATGTTTGTTTCGTTGTTTCTGCGACAGTGTTCTGAGCCGTTTTGTTTACCAAGGAGGATCAGATCCGTCGTTTGTTAATTTATTTGGTATAAACCTGTCAACTGCTAGCGATACTATTTCTCTGAATCCAAGCCACATCTGGTCTACACTTATTTGGAAGGCGTCAAGCGAATTTTTATCACCTCTTTTGAGTAGGTATACTTATCGTTTATTTTTGGAGGATTTGGGGGTTACAAAATTCAGTGTCGTTACGACAACCCTGTATCCACTAATCCCTGTATCCGTTTTTATGCTCATCTATGTTTAGGGGTTCTGGGAACCGGGATGATGCAAAACGTTTCTTGATGTGTATATACAGCAAGTTCTGTATGTAACAGAAGGGACTTTACCTTAAATAATAATGTTCCCCTGAACCTTTCAAATTGAATTACTACTATCTTATGCCATAAAGTGCCTTGTCTTATGTTTCATTCATGTCACGTGGTAGACACAAACGGGCTATGACATTAGCGTAGGCTTTATAAATGTTGCACACTACTCGAACTAGATATAAAAAATGAATATTATTTTAAATACTTCTGGCGGCTATAAAATATGTTGCTAATTCCCACTTCTTTGTCTTGACCTTGTATAATAAATCTTGGTTTTCTTCCACCATCCAGTACAACAAGTGTTTTTATGTTCAGTAATTGCTTAACAACCCTTGTCTGATATAGTCCCATTTTACAAAAGCTAACCTTTTGAAGTTATCTACGCAACTAAGTCAAATTGCTGTAAAATCTTATCACTGCGTGAACCAGCAAGAAGCAAGACGTATCTAAATAATTTTACCCTCTGTACTAGTTTCATCTAAGTATTTATCAACATTTTTCTCTTTTGTTTCACAAATGTACTACAAAAGTCTCTAAAACAAAGGCTAACTTTACTTAACTATAGTATGTTCGTTCATGTAAGACAATATGTAACAAGTACCTTTTTAACAGAATATGGCATACCAAGTGTTTTCTTTATTAAATGTGTACTGGAAGGGACACACAGACAATGTCGTGGAAAAGGCAAACCAAAGACTGAGTTTTATTTACAGGACACTTAGAAAATGTAACAGATCTGCTAAAGAGAGTAGCTACACTAAACTTGTCTGTCCTCTTTTGGTATACTGCTGCACGGTCTGGGATCCTTACCAAATTGGATTGACGGAGTTCATCTAGAAAGTTGGAAAAATGGTAGAACTTTCGTATTATTACGGAATAGGGGACAGAATGTCAGGATTTACTGTGGGCGTCATTGAAACAAAGGTCAGTTTCGTTGCGGCGGAGTCTTCTCACGAAATTTCAGTCACCAACTTTCTCCGAATGCGAAAATATTTTGCTGACGCCAACCTGCACAGGGAGAAACGATCATCATAATAATGTAAGGGAAATCAGAACTCGCACGGAAATAAATAGGTGTTCGTTTTCTCTGGAATAAAAGAAAATTATTGTGAAGGGGGTTTTATGAAGTGTCGACAGGCACTTAAAAGTGGCCTACAGAGTATCCACTTATATTTAAATGTAGAAAGCCCTTTCTTGGGTTCATGCCATAAAAAGGTTGGGGAAACAGAATATGACATGCATATTCTTCGGGTAGTTTTTGCTTATCTATGAATATTTATTTCATAGTTTTATATACAGTTCTACACATTGATCTTGGCAAAAGCCGAGAAGCGATTCTTCTTAATGTTGTAGCTCTCTGGGGCACTCTGGGATGCTCTCTGGGGCACTCTGGGATGCTCCCTGGTGGACTCTGGGATCCTCTGTTGTGCACTCTTGGATTCACTATGGCTTATCTTTTATGGTCTTAGTCTGTTTATTTAATTTACTTTTCAGTTTAAAGTTGCGAAGCATCCTTATCTATCTCATATGATCAGCATGATGTGATCATTGTAAATTTTTGCTATGCCGTTCTGTGTTGTCCACCCCTTTTATTATGTTAAGATGTCACAAATGCCTCAACAAGTGACTTGTTGGTGTAAGTGCGTTGGTTTATGTAGCTCAACTAGGTTATTTTGATTCACTTTATGCAGTGTCAGTTCCATTCCCTTCTACATTACCAAACAGTTTACACTTGTGTTCATATGCTTTATTTCACGATAATCTACATATGTGATTTCTAGATGAGCATGAAGTCAGTCCTCCACTCGTGCTTCAGTATAATAAATAGGTAAAATAGATTTCTGTCTTATTGTATATTTCTACCGTTGCTGTCATACTACTATGCCTTCGTAACTGTACCTTGCCATGTTAAGAAAATTGGTTCAGAAGAGCTATGTAGTCACCCCCTTGTCATAAGCATTATTGCACTCGTGTTCATCAAAAACAGAAAACCTTGATTGACTACAGATAGGACTTTCGTATTCAAAGGTCACGTACTGAAGATATGATAATCATTTTAGCAATTCTTGTCCGCGGGTTCACGTTCAACATCGATATCGTGGCGCAACACCGCCTACCGGTAAAATGTGCCTGCGGCTCCCATTGTCGCTCTAAAATGATGGTAGCGAATCAGTGTGACTTGAGCAGAGGTGCAGGATGCCTCGCAGATTTATGGGCAAGCCCTACTGTCAAATCAGTGAGTTTGAAAAAGGCACGTTATTGGTGTGAGAGAATGTGACGTTCCTATCCGGGAAATTGGTGCTCCTTTGGGACGAACTGTTTCGGCAATGCAACGGATATGTACAGAATGTGGTTCACGGAAGGCCGTAGCACACGACGAGATGGTTCAGGCCGCACCATCCAAACCACCTACCGAGAAGATCGACCAATCTGAATGGCACTGCAGGGCATATCTGCGCCCTCTTCGGCTGTGGCACAACAGCGGAACAGCTTAACGCATCGTATGCTATCAGGCCTGACAGTCCGTCGCCGTCTGCTACGGCATGGGTTACATGCGCATTGTCCTACCTATGACAATCGTGCAGAAACATGCTAGGCGACAATGATATATGGATGGACGTCACTGAGGACCGGATTGGTGTGTTTTCGGATGAATGAAGATCCCATTTTTTTTTAAATTATGGTCACATTTTGGTTCGTCGCAGACAAGAGTAGTGGCATCACAGCGACTGCACTCGCACAAGACATACGACACCAACTCAAGGCCTTGCGGAGCTATTGAGGACAACCACAAATAACAGCTGATGCGTGTCCAGGGCATTGTGATCAATGTGACCTACGTGAGTGACATCCTGCGACCTGTAGCCATGCCCTTCCTGCACAACACCTCAGACGTCATTTTCCAGAAAGACAATGCACGGCCGATATGCTGCACATGATGCTGCACATACACGAGCCTTCTTGGTGCCACAGGACATCAGTCTCTTTCTCTGGCCCACCAGGTCACCAGACTTGTCGTCAATCGATAATTTGTGAGAAAAAGTGGAACTGAAACGTCCCCTTAGAAAAATTATAAATGACTGTGCTTAAACTGACACACAATATTTTTAGCGCAACGCAATCTGACTTTCAAAAATCCCTACAAAAGAACGGCCCTGACTAACAATAACCTATACCTTTCATGAATCACTTACCTCACAAAAATCTTCGTTACTCGAACTACTGCAATACAGCGAGCGCCACTACTGCCAGCTAAATAAAAGATTCTAACTACTGATGGCACTAATTACTGTTAGGCATAGTTAGCAAATGAAAGATTTTGATAGAGAACAAACTATGTATTTACCTTAATAGTGTTCAAAAGTCATTATATATATATATATATATATATATATATATATATATATATATATATACACACACACACACACACACACACACACACACACACATATATATATATATATATATATATATATATCCAGTATTACAAATTTACTCTGTCTAATGGACACACGTCCAGATCATCCGCTCTCAAAACTCCGCTATCTCTCTCCCCACTTCCACCACTGCTGGCGGCTCGCCTCCAACTGCGCAACGCTACACGCTGTTAACAGCCAACTGCCCAACACTACAATAGCAAATATTGCAACAATACCACCCAGCCACAGACTGCACATAGCACAGCCAGTGATTTTCATACAGAGCGCTACATGGCGTTACCAATATAAAAACGTAAATAGCCTACTTACATAGCCCCCATGCTCCCCACAAAAAAAAAATTACAAATTGTTTTGGGCAGTGGCCAATACAGACTTGAAAACAGTTTTCATAATTACAATAACAAACAAAATCAAATGCACACACTTATTGATACAATGTAGGTCCAAAGTGAAAATTTTCTCACAGTCCATAATGACAGTCCTGATCATTCATCACAGTAAAATTGCAGCGTTTTCTTTATCTCAAAGTCTCAGCATTAAAATAAAATGCACACGGAAGTAGTGGATTTCCATGGAGTCTTGAAGAAGTAGTGTTGTCCTTCCAACGGAAAGACAGTGCTGTCTCTTGTCATGCAGACGGGTAATGGGGCACAACAGAGCAAACCCACAGCAGAGTCAGTCGAAGTTTTGAAGAATATTGGTAGGTAGGTCATCACAGAGCAGACCCACTGTAGTCCTGGTAGAGATTATGGTATTGGTGGGCCACCAGAGGTGCAGACCCACTGCAGTCCTTGTAGAAATAATGGTATTGGTGGGTTATCAAAGGTGTAGACCGACTGTAGTCCTTGTAGAGACGGCCAGCAGCCATTTGTTGCGACTGTGTAGGTGCACAATCACCATCTAAGAGTCTTGTGGACAATATAACAAGTTCATGAACCACCACTTGTGCCCTCAGAAAACTTTTTGGAATGTCCTTAGAACCAGCAATGCTGTTAACCAGTCCTTTGCTGAATTATCAACACACGTGCAAGCACTAACAGTCCTTTTTTTCACATATTGTGCATATACTATGACCAACAGAAATGTGTGCAGTGAAATGAAACTTAATTTGAAGAATTGGTATCTATACAATTATAAATTTACAACATGAGAATACAGTTACAAAGGTACAAAATACATCATTAAAGAACATAACAATACAGATGTGGTGTCACCGCCAGCCACCACACTTGCTAGGTGGTAGCTTTAAATCGGCCGCGGTCCATTAGTACATGTCGGACCCGCGTGTCGCCACTGTTAGTGATCGCAGACCAAGCGCCACCACACGGCAGGTCTCGAGAGATGGACTAGCACTCGCCCCAGTTGTACTTTGCTAGCGACTACACTGACGAAGCCTCGCTCGTTTGCCGAGCAGAAAGTTAGAATAGCTTTCAGCTAAGTCCATGGTTACGACCTAGCAAGGCGCCATTAGCCTTACATAGCAATTGATACTTATCGTATAAAGCATGTCTCATCAAGATCGCTGTATATAAAGGATGGATTAAAGTTAAGTATTCCAGCAGCTACGTACTTTTCTTTATAGCATTCATGACGTATCCTGTTTCAGACCTCACGCCATCCTTCGTGAGCTTATAGCATGCGTTGCGGTCCCCTCAAACCACACTGTGTCGGCACTTCTGTCGACACATCAACAGATAACATTTGTGGTAATACAGGCTTTACAAAAGAATCGAAATAACATATGCATCAGTGTTACAGGAATTATGACAGAAGTAAATACATAAAATGTCAGAATAACTTTCGAAACATCAACTTCACACGTGAGCAAAAACAAAACAGAATAGATAATATCTAAATATCTTTACAAAGTAAATAACATATTATAAATGCAAATTATATTTGAGGATAACACTATTCCTCATCATAGTGAATGAAGCTGGGTATTAGAAAAATTCTACAACATATGTCTTGTCAGATAAACACATAAAGACAGAAAGAACACAAATACACAAGGTACACAGACACATAGGGGAATAATGTTACTTTTAATCCGTCTTGACTGCAATTCTTTTTTTATTCATATGACCGGTTTCGGTTCATTCAGAACTATCTTCAGATCTGATATATCAGTTACAGGAATAACCCGTCCAAATCCAGCAAGTTTCACATGCTGCGTCACATATGAATAAAAAATTTTGCAATCAAGATGGATTATAAGTAACATTATACAATCACTCATTGCTGCTATCCCATCAGACATTATGTCTGTTTTTGCAACATAGTGGAATGACACAAAAGGACAGGTCAGGGTTTGTTTTAAGTGTGACATTTTGTTCTGCAGTCCAACCCAAAACTTCAAAAATGGCTTTGAGCACTATGGGACTTAACATCTATGGTCATCAGTCCCCTACAACTTGGAACTACCTAAACCTAACTCACTTAAGGACATCACACAACACCCAGTCATCACGAGGCACAGAAAATCCCTGACCCCACCGGGAATCGAACCCGGGAACCCGGGTGTGGGAAGCGAGAACGCTACCACACGACCACGAGCTGCGGACCCCAAAACTTCATTTCATAGATGTTTCCTCTTATATCACTTTTTTTTATACCTTGTCAATGCATTTCTTCCAATTCATGACAACTCATTCTCTTATATAGCCTACCCCCTCTTAATCTAAGTTAAATATACTGAGCTCAGATGCTAAACTAAGGGACGAGGCAATGCAGCAGTACAAAACAATTAACACAAACAGTAATGACAAAAAAATGCAAATTGGCAAAGCAAGCAGCAGTATACCTAAATCAGCAACGCAAATGCATTATTACAACTAATATAAGGCACTGTGCAGCAAACAAGGAAAATAAATCAATAGTAAAACTTGCTTAACGGAGTAACACAAAGTGAAATTCAGTAGCACTATACCTGAAAAACACCAGCAGCAAATGCTATATCCTTTATCTAAACATGACAAAGCTCAAGTAGAAAAAATAGTACACTAAAGACAACAATGCAGATAAGGGAAATGTCTATTCACATCTTAATGTCTATGTAATTAAAGTGGTGCACTACAACTTATTCTACAGAACAAAATAAATTACCAAGTACTTGAAAAGAAAATTATGTCTGCAGTTACTGTTATTAGTCCCTTCTTATTGTTCTTTCCTCTCCAAGTGCTCCTTTTTCGATGAATGCGGATCATAAAATTATTATTTAACAGATCTGTTGACAGAAAGTTTTCACATTAGCAAATGCATTTAATTTAATTTTATAAAACTAATGCTGCAACACATCTGGAAACCAGATATCAAATGAAATAAGCAACTATGTAAAGCAAAGCATTAAAATATCATTCAATAGACATGTGGCATTTCATAAGTTAGTAGAAATTCTCTCAACTCTCATAGAAAGACACTTGTCATAATCAGGTGTGCTGATGTAAGAATATTTCCCATCAGTTTATAAGCATTTCAGTAAGTAGCACAAAGTACACGCTCCACAATATAATCATGTTTCCAAGTAATGAGCCTGTCGTATTTGCGATGCTTTCTGTACTGTAGGAAGGAATGTCAGGCCGGCCGGAGTGGCCGAGCGGTTCTAGGCGCTACAGTCTGGAACCGCGCGACCGCTACGGTCGCAGGTTCGAATCCTGCCTCGGGCATGGATGTGTGTGACGTCCTTAGGTTAGTTGGGTTTAAGTAGTTGTAAGTTCTAGGGGACTGATGACCTTAGATGTTAAGTCCCATAGTCCTCAGAGCCATTAAAACCATTTTTTTTAAGGAATGTCAATAGTGAGGATAATGGCCTCTTTTTTTTCTACCTAATGGCTTTTTCTCCAGGCGACTGGCACAGCTGTGTGTCACAATGCATTATGTCAAAGTCACTTAGCTTTCTTACCAAAATATTTACGACAGCAGTTTGCACTATAGTGACAGTCTCATATAAAAAATGTCACAGATCGAAAAATTACAGTAGAAATGCGTAGAAACGAAATCTTATGAATAGCAGTGTTGTGATACATTCACTCATGGACACACAAGTCATAACGCTTAAAGTACGATTCTTGGTTTCCAACATCCTTTTTCACAAACCAGAGTCCCTAACTTCTATCCATTATTCATATACATATAAACACATAATGACATTCCTCATATATGGTAGCATCAGCTTATTGATCATAAACATACGTCAACAGCATAATACACATCGTCGTCGTAATAATAACATCATAACACATTAGTCAAATCTCAAAAACGTCGTAGCTTTCTGCAATAATTTCAAAACCTAAAAAAATCTCTGCTCATTTCAATAGTATCATCTACGTCAAACGTACTTTAAAAATCATGATACCATACCAAATACATCATTCAAAGCTCTCATAGTAGCACAATTGATCCGAAAAATGTATGAACTGTTCACAAAGTACAGACAAAATACAATTTAATAAGTGTGAAGTTATCCAACTGTGTATTTACGAAAACATCTGTCACTGATGTGGTAAGAAAATGTTTGTTTCTCTGCTAAATAATCAGATAGCTGTGTAATTCTGTGTTAGAGAAATATGGTACCGATATGTGAAGTTGTATAAGCAAATACCATATTAGCTAGGGCGCCTTGTGCTTCCCAAACACATGGTGCAAAAAGTAAGCGTGTACCCCCCTGATGATTAATGTAATTACACCCTCAGGTGTTACAGATTATAGCAATGGAATGAAATGTATCACGGAAAACCTTTGTATCATTGTATTTCAAAAATATTTAAAAATAAATGTTTTAAGTACAAAATTAATAACTCAAATACGAGTACTGCCGCGCTAAATTGTGCGTATTGTTGTAACATAATCTCTGTCATTACTTAACGGTAAAAAATGTGCCAGGTGTCGTAATTATCGTCTTCTGTAAGCAAACTTCTGTGGAAGTCAATTTACTTACATCGTAATAAACAAAAGTGAAATTCTATGCGTATAGATATCGTAGTTACATTCCTGGAAATGGAAAAAAGAACACATTGACACCGGTGTGTCAGACCCACCATACTTGCTCCGGACACAGCGAGAGGGCTGTACAAGCAATGATGACACGCACCGCACAGCGGACACACCAGGAACCGCGGTGTTGGCCGTCGAATGGCGCTAGCTGCGCAGCATTTGTGCACCGCCGCCGTCAGTGTCAGCCAGTTTGCCGTGGCATACGGAGCTCCATCGCAGTCTTTAACACTGGTAGCATGCCGCGACAGCGTGGACGTGAACCGTATGTGCAGTTGACGGACTTTGAGCGAGGGCGTATAGTGGGCATGCTGGAGGCCGGGTGGACGTACCGCCGAATTGCTCAACACGTGGGGCGTGAGGTCTCCACAGTACATCGATGTTGTCGCCAGTGGTCGGCGGAAGGTGCACGTGCCCGTCGACCTGGGACCGGACCGCAGCGACGCACGGATGCACGCCAAGACCGTAGGATCCTACGCAGTGCCGTAGGGGACCGCACCGCCACTTCCCAGCAAATTAGGGACACTGTTGCTCCTGGGGTATCGGCGAGGACCATTCGCAACCGTCTCCATGAAGCTGGGCTACGGTCCCGCACACCGTTAGGCTGTCTTCCGCTCACGCCCCAACATCGTGCAGCCCGCCTCCAGTGGTGTCGCGACAGGCGTGAATGGAGGGACGAATGGAGACGTGTCGTCTTCAGCGATGAGAGTCACTTCTGCCTTGGTGCCAATGATGGTCGTATGCGTGTTTGGCGCCGTGCAGGTGAGCGCCACAATCAGGACTGCATACGACCGAGGCACACAGGGCCAACACCCGGCATCATGGTGTGGGGAGCGATCTCCTACACTGGCCGTACACCACTGGTGATCGTCGAGGGGACACTGAATAGTGCACGGTACATCCAAACCGTCATCGAACCCATCGTTCTACCATTCCTAGACCGACATGGGAACCTGCTGTTCCAACAGGACAATGCACGTCCGCATGTATCCCGTGCCACCCAACGTGCTCTAGAAGGTGTAAGTCAACTACCCTGGCCAGCAAGATCTCCGGATCTGTCCCCCATTGAGCATGTTTGGGACTGGATGAAGCGTCGTCTCACGCGGTCTGCACGTCCAGCACGAACGCTGGTCCAACTGAGGCGCCAGGTGGAAATGGCATGGCAAGCCGTTCCACAGGACTACATCCAGCATCTCTACGATCGTCTCCATGGGAGAATAGCAGCCTGCATTGCTGCGAAAGGTGGATATACACTGTACTAGTGCCGGCATTGTGGATGCTCTGTTGCCTGTGTCTATGTGCCTGTGGTTCTGTCAGTGTGATCATGTGATGTATCTGACCCCAGGAATGTGTCAATAAAGTTTCCCCTTCCTGGGACAATGAATTCATGGTGTTCTTATTTCAATTTCCAGGAGTGTATTACGTACAGTAGCGTGATCAAGAAAGTGCCATACTGTAATGTATTGTTGTGCTACGAAAAAGGCTGTCTCATTGTAACTATACCACAAAGTTGCTACTAAAACATATTTTCCTTTCCAGAAGAATTCATAAAAACAGTGCAGATATAAAACAGATACACTGCAAAAGCAACAATGTAAATTGTGCCACATATTAGTAGCGTCGTGATATAATCGTGTAGCTGTCAAAGAAACCAAATGCTAAGTCATCTTTTAACTCACAGAATGTACTTCAAATAAAGAATATCTTTTCATGTAAACCAAAATATTGCATTAAAATCTCATTAGCAGTATATGTTCTAAGTATGTAAGCCGTATAGTTGTTATGTAATCGTGCAACTAACAAGCAAGAATTTACACACACAGTAACACTGTATCCTCTGTTTACTATCACAAAGCAGTGGTGATTACTGTCTAAATAAGTTCCCTAAGTTCTAGACTGGATAGTTAACTTCAAAACATTGTTGAATGATAAGAGTTTCTAGGTGTGACAAAGCATACTAATAGCGTGAAGTGAAAAATTTTATAGCAAAGACTAAGTTAAAAAGAAAAACAGATTATCTCGCAATAAACGGTTGTACATGTGAAATGTGGTGCAATCTTTTACTCTTTCTAGTGCACAGAGTTTCAACTTCAAAGCAGTTATCATGTTGTGTATGTCGGTAAGGAATGCTAAAATTTTCCTCAAGGTTAGCGTGTATGTTATTTTTCTCTGAGCCACCCGGCGCACGTGGCTGCCTGCGGTGCGAGTCATTGTCTGTTCTTTTGTTGACGCGCGTCATTATCAGGATTTGGAGATATAACTTGTACAAGTTCACCTTGTATAGAGGGCCCCGCCCTGTTTGAATCCCGCCAGCTCTAATGAAATTCAGGTCTGTTGTTTTGTTGGTAGATTACATAGTTTCTTTTTTGCCAGTCATGTGGTGGAGAATTTCTCCCAGAAACGTAACTGCATGGTGGACCGTTGGGTCTGAAGTTATTCTGTCTCCCTGGATAATAATTATTTTGGTTCCCATATTGTCTGTTGCTCTGACTGTCTCTGTCATAGTCATTGATGTGGAGAGGTGATCTTTGCCTGAAATTATTACTACTCTGCCAACAGTTGTCATATGGGTGGTGTCTGTTTTGGTCACGATTTACGTTGTAAGAATGGCCTTGTCGTGTCCAGTTATTATTTCTGTCATCGCGGAATAGTGACGGATGTGACCTGTAATTGTTGTGTTCCTGTTTCTTTTGCAACATGTCTTCAAAATATTTCATAAGACTGGAAAATTCAGATTGTTCGAAATGTTTCATCATTATGATGCTATGCTTTACTCGGTCTTGCGTAGCTTGAGACCAATATGCTGAGAGGAAGGCATGATAAAATTCTCCTTCACCGTGACAATCGTGAATGACCGATCGCATTCTTACAGCTGGTTCATTTTCTAAATACTCACACATAAATTCTAATCTGTGCTCTGATGACCAGTTGGGAGGAAAACAATGAGAGAATTGATGAAGCCACGATTGTGGATGAATGTCGTTGCCAGAATTCTTAAATGTTTTGAATTTACGTGTAGTAATAAACAGCTTAAAGCCAAAATCATCACGTCGGCGAGTCACATGTCGGTCATTGTTACGTCGTTTCGGCGGATCCATCTCAAAATTCGGTGTACCTTGCCAATTTCTTTCATAACTTCCGAAGTGTCCTGTGTTATTATTTTTTGGCTGTTCTGTATTTCTATGTCCCTCTTCCTGTATTGGAGTGCGAGTGTCATCTGAAATATGTAATGCATGTATTACTTGTGCTAACTGATCTTATACTTCCCGGATTTCTCTTTTGTACTGTGTATTGATTTTATTCTGATTTTGTTTGAATTTTCTAATTTGTTCATACTCTTCTGTGTCATTAAGGACTACCGGTCTTGTGTCATTCAGGTCTACCTTCGTAGATAAATTATTTAGCTGATCCGAAAGTTCGACTACTTTCTCTGATAATGAACTAATTTCCTCCATGTGTCTTTCTCAACCAATTTTCAGAGTATCTACTGTGTCCTTTAAGTTTTCCTGAGTTTTTGCAAGTTGCGTAACCGAATCGGTAGATGCAACTGGGTCAATTTTAGCCCGCAAGGTCTCGTGGTTTTCATGAAGAATAGTTTGCAGTTATTTTATGGCTACTTCGTGATTCTGTAATGCATTTTCATGCTGCGAAAAAATAGGTTGAAAATGCTCACAAATTTGTGTTTTTACGTCATTACAGACTTTTTGACATTTCAATTCGATGTTATGAAACTCAGTAGTTAAATCTTCACGTGATTATTGAAGTGTTTCTTTAATTTGTTTCTGATTTTGTTCCATTTGTTGCTGTAACTGTTTTTGATTTTGTTCCATTTGTTTCTGATTTTGTTCAAGCGTTGTGTCTAGCTTTTGCAGCCTTTGTCCCATTTGTTGCATTAACTGTAATAACAACGCACTGGTGCCTGAAACATATTCCTCAGTGCTATTCGGCAGTGCATTTGAACCGGTAATATTCGCATTTTGAAAAGCAGAAAATGTGTCTTGACTTATTTGAGAAAACTGTGAGGACGCAAAACCTGAACCTACAGTATTTGCAATATTGTGTCCTATCATTTCGGATTCCTGAGGTGAGCTGTTGCCGACCGATCGATCGATAATGCTTCCCTGTTCACCAACTGTTTCACTGTTTTCACCATTATTTGTTGCCTGGTCCATTTCCCTATGCACAGTTACCAAATTACTATTCTGAATATTTGTTAATTGATTACACAGTGGCGCTAACACACTACTCTCGTCTTCACTGTCATTTTTAATTTACTTTGGAGCCTAGTGTTGCGTTTTTCACACGCCATAATTATCACGTATTTCACACGATAACAAGAAAAGCACAATTTGCGGAGCTAAAACAAGAAAACACATTAGCATAGCACTGAAAATAATATCTTATTAATTGCAAGCGTAGCTGCGAAATACTTGGTGCCAATCTACACGCAACTGTTTTACTGTACAACAATGAAAAACTACAACTATAAGGGAAATTCTCTCTACAATTACGCACTAGCAATAAACAATAGCTACACTAATTACACAAACTACAAAATTATAAACGACTGTGCTTAAACTGACACACAATATTTTTAGTGCAACGCAATCTGACTTTCAAAAATCCCTACAAAAGAATGGCCCTGACTAACAATAATCTATACCTTTCATGAATCACTTACCTCACAAAAATCTTCGTTACTCGAACTACTGCAATACAGCGAGCGCCACTACTGCCAGCTAAATAAAAGATTCTAACTACTGATGGCACTAACTACTGTTAGGCATAGTTAGCAAATGAAGGATTTTGATAGAGAACAAACTATGTATTTACCTTAATAGTGTTCAAAATGGTTCAAATGGCTCTGAGCACTATGGGACTTAACATCTAAGGTCATCAGTCCCCTAGAACTTAGAACTACTTAAACCTAACTAACCTGAGGACATCACAAAACACCCAGCCATCACAAGGCAGAGAAAATCCCTGACCCCGCCGGGAATCGAACCCGGGAACCCCTTAGTAGTGTTCAAAAGTCCTAATATATATATCATATCATGATATCCAGTATTACAAATTTTCTCTCTCTGTGGACACACGTCCAGATCATCCGCTCTCAAAACTCCCCCATCTCTCTCCCCACATCCACCACTGCTGGCGGTTCACCTCCAACTGCGCAACGCTACGCGCTGTTAACAGCCAACTGCCCAACACTATAACAGCAAATATTGCAACAATGCCACCCAGCCACAGACTGCACACAGCACAGCCAGTGATTTTCATACAGAGCGCTACGTAGCTTTACCAACATAAAAACCTAAACAGCCTACTTACAGCACGTAAGTGCAGCGCTGTGATCCAATGTCAACCACCACAAATGAATTTTGGAGTGCAGCATGGGTGGCTAAACCACAGGACGCCATTCGTGCCTTATACGCGTCGATACCATCACGCATGGAGCAAGTTACTAAGGCACTTGGCAGTTCCTGTGCCTACTAGGCAACAGGACACGTGATGAACCGGGGTGACTGAAATGCTAATAATTTCTGAAGAACATACTAATGTAAAAGTCTTGCGAATATGAATGTCCTATCTCTAGTAGGTCAAGGTGTTCTGCTTTTTCTGAACGCGAGTGTATATTACTAGTATCCCTCACTGTACCCAGTGTAAACTTCTGCTGAGACTTACCTGAAATGATTGAACTATTATGTGTACAACTGCTAAGATTTTTTGCTCATTAATGATGACACTTCTATGTCGTTACCTTCAGTTGCATCCCTACAGCTATCTACTGCAAATTTAGTTATCTTTAGTTTTATTCCTACAGTTATGCGAGAGAAGGTGAAAGTCGTAGGTTGGGAAAGTGGCCCAGATGGGAAAATTGGTCACTTCTTATTTTTGTTGTCTGTGCAGTGCTGCTCTCTACCGAGAACTGGCCAGACCAGGTAAAATCGACACCGTTAGTGTTGCCAGTGACGTTGGCAAACAACGCTTGATGTGTTATCCTTCTATGAAAATGGTTAGCTTTTTCGATCGTTTGAGGTAAGGTAAGTCACTCATATTACTTTAACTACTGCACTTTTATGTAGAGCAATCAGTTTTTTCCAAATCGCGATTCACCCTATGCCTTTTGGCTTACAAATTAACTCATTGTCGTTTTCTTCGGCTGCATTCTTTCGCGTGTAATGTACTGATACAGACAAGGTGTTCCATCGAGAAAATTGCCACAGTACACATCGGGAAAGACGAACAACGTGGCCACATTTCCCGACGGATGGCGTCTATTCCCGACGGTTCTTTTTCCGTCTGTTTATCCCAATGAGAATTAGCTAATTCCATATTTTATGCGTAGTACAAATACTGAAATTAAAACATTACAAATCGCATTAAACACAAGACTTATATCCGTTACTTTGCTCTTCGGCAAGAGTTTGCATGAGCGTCAAGATGCCAAGAAACTCCATTCGGTTGTGAGTGGAGATTACAATAGTGTTCCACTCATCATTGCAATTTTCGGTTAATGTAATCGCTGTTCCATAGACCTCCATGAGAGAGGCACTTTTCTCAAGGGTGGGCGCAATGGCGCGTCTGATGACCGAACACAGAAGAGAAGCATTGACAACAGGAGGGGTCTGTCAGGACATCTCAGTGACTTCGGTCGCTGACTGTTCATTGGTTGTCACCTGACTAAAACATTCATCTGGGAGTCGGCAAAATTCGACCGTTAATGATGTTACTGTGAAGTGGGAACGTGAAGACAAACATCGTTAAATCAAGACCAGGCGTACCTCATGTGCCGACGGACAAGAACCGTCAAGAATTGCGGAGAGTTGGTGTAAACGAGCGTATGAAGTCAGCGGAAGGAATCATTCGTGAAATCCATCCTACTGCTAACAGTCCAGGAAATACACGGAACTACCAAAGAAACTGGTGTAGGAAAGCGTACTCAAACACAGCGTTACGTAAACAGGCAGAATATGGTGCTGCGGTCGGCAAGGTCTATATAAGACAACGAGTGTCTGCCGTAGCTGTTAGATTAGTTATTGCTGCTACATTGGCAGGTTATTTAGATGTAAGTGGGTTTGGACGTGGTGTTATAATCGGCGCACGAGCGATGGGTCACAGTATCTCGGAGATGCCGATGAAGTGGGAATTTTAACGTACGACCATTTCACGAGTGTACCGTGATTATCTGGAAACCGGCAAAACATAAAATCTCCGACGGAAAAAATTATGTAAAAACGGGACCAACGAGGACTGAAGAGAATCGTTCAACTTTACAGAAGAGCAGCCCTTACGCAAATTGATGCAGATTTCAACGCTGGGCCATTAACAAGTGTCAGCGTGCTAACCAATCAACACAACATCATTGATATTGGGTTTCGGAGCCGAAGGCTCACTCGTCAACCCTTGATTACTGCACGACACAATGATTTACTACTCGCCTGGCCCTGTTGATGACTGGAAGCATGTTGCCTGGTGGGACGAGTCTCGTTTCAAATTGTAAAGAGCAGGTGGACATGTACGGGTATGAAGACAACCTGATGAATCTATGGACTCTGCATGTCAGCAGGGGACTGTTCTAGCTGGTGGAGGGTCTGTAATGGTGAAGGGCATGTACAATTGGAGTCATATCGAATCCCTGATACTTCTAGATACGCCTGGGACACTACGTAAGCAGCCTGTCTGATCATCTCCATCTATTGATATCCATTGTGCATTCGACGGACTTGGGGAATTCCAACATGATAATGCGATGCCCCACACGTACAGAGTTGGTACAGTGTGGCTCCAGGAACACTCTTCTGTGTTTAAACACTTCCGCTGGCCACCAAACTCCACAGACATGAACTTTATTGAACATATCTGGGATGCTTTGCAAAATGCTGTTCAGAAGAGATCTCCGCCCTCTTGTTCTACTACGGATTTATGGACGTCCCTGCAGGATTCATGGTGTCACTTCCACCAGCACTACCGAGCGAGGTGGCGCAGTGGTTAGCACACTGGACTCGCATTCGGGAGGACGACGGTTCAATCCTGCGTCCGGCCATCCTAATTTAGGTTTTCCGTGATTTCCCTAAATCACTTTAGGCAAATGCCCGGAAGTGTTCCTCTTAAAGGGCACGGCCGACTTCCTTTCCCGTCCTTCCCTAATCCGATGAGACCGATGACCTCGCTGCTTTGTCTCTTCCCCCAAACAACCCAACCCAACCAACCAGCACTACTTTAGAAATTAGTCGAGTCCATGGTACGTCGTGTTGCGACACTTCTGCATATTCGCAGGAACCCTACACAACATTAGGCACGTGTACCAGTTTCTTCGGCTCTCCAGTGTAAAAGTAGACAGATAGAGCAGCTCATCCTAAGCTACACTTATCTATAGCCAATGCTATCTCGCTAAATTCCGTAACAGTCCGACGGGTTTGATTTGGCAAATGCCTGAAGAACGTTACCTGCCTTCATAAGCAGTGCCAACAGTGAAGTACAGAGGAACTGGTAAGTTGCGTTATGTGGGAGTTATCGTAGAAAGAGTGTGACCTCCTTATTGTGGTTAATAGACCTTAATTGCAAACGGATGTGGACACATTTCACATCTAAGTGTGCTTATATAAAAGACACGAACAATTCGGTGGTGATTACTTTTCATATCGCACGCCAATGCATACTATTTTAAAGCATCATCTCTGACGTAATGGTTTGTGGACAATAACATTCCTTAAATGAACCTGCTTGCCAAGAGTCCCAACCTGAACCCAAAGGAACACCTTTGGCATCAATTAGAACTTCGCCCTGAACCCCAGCGTCCAACATTACCCTTTTCTTTGGTTTGAGCTCTGAAGAACATTGGGCTCCCATTCCTCCACAGACATTCAAACACATATGAAAGTCCACTACTACCTGTCTGTATACTTTTGGTAGTTTATTGAAAGAAAATCGTAATTTGGCACATTAGCTATGTGTAACATCTTTACTTCCACACAAATTATAGACCAATAGGTGGTAATGTTTGTCTTCTGTTATGTATATTAATAGTAACCTTACATTTTTCGCAGATCATGCACACACCTATAACGAGGTACTGTCTGGGAAAAGCTGCATATATATTCAGTCAGATCTTGACTAGATTTCATTGTGGTGCAAAGTTTGGCACCTATGCTTTAAGTTTACAGAAATATAAAATTTTGCTCCTCGCAAATCTAAAAATCGTAGTATCTTATGACTACAGTATGAACGAGTCACAGATGGAATCGGTCAGACAATTGGTAGGCATATGAAATGGAACTATCACGCGGGCTCAGTCGTAGGTGGAGGAAGCGGGAGATTTCTTTCATTGGTAGAATTATAGAAAAAGTAATCGGTCTAGAAAGGACATTGCATATGAAATACTGGTGTGACCCTTTCTAGAATTTTTCTCATGTGTGTAAGACCAGTACCAAATAGGACTAGCAGGGCTTACTGCACGTGTACAAAGGACAGCACGATTGGCCACACGTTTGTTCGACCCATTGGAGAGTGTCACATATATGCTGAAAGAACTGCACTGGCAGGCTGCTGAAGACAGACGCTAACTATTCCGCGAAAGCCTACTTAGAAAGTTTCTGAAACCAGTATTAAATGATGAATCTAGGGATACATTACCGTCTTCTAATTATCACTCCGATAGGGATCGTGAAGACAAGTTTAGACTATTTTTGCCTTTGTTTCTTCATTCATAGTTCACAGATTGGCAATTGTTCTGGCTGTTCTGGAGAGTCAGCCGTTGCTAAGGGTTTCCACACACTGGCGACCTGGCGACGGAACGTGACAGTTGGTCGGTAGGCAGCTAAATCTGTGTTTAGGTCCCACGGGCGCAAGCAGCTCGCAGTTCATAGCTATGGCTCGCTAATTGTTTGCCGACATTAACAACAGGACGTTCGTTAACATTACCAGTTCTGTCTACGCACCATTACACATTAGCTGCATCAAAATCGTAAAATGCGAGAAAGCGCAGGATGAACATTTAAGGGCAATACGTATTGCCTCACGAATCAGCTACGGTGAGCGCCAGCACCCAGCGAAAGTGCCAGTGTATCGTCGGGTCAACGTACAGCAAATAACAAACAGTCAACAGTAAGAGGTATACCATAGGGAACCACTTACTTGTTGCCGAATACTGAAGCCATTACCTATTCAACCTCCTCTGACATCAGTAAGTCACAGCGACACTGATAGTTTGGGAAAAGAGGTTGCTTTGAGTTACGAATCACTGTACACATTAGATACGCTGATGACTGTGTACGACTGAATCAAAAACTACGTTAGGCAGTCAGATAGTTAACTGATGAATTGTTCAGATGAAAAATTCAAGTTTATTGTGTTCTCTTTCAGGTGAACGATAGCGGAATTTAATGTCACACCATATGCATGTTGTTTCCCCATAGACGGCCTGCAACTTCATAAAGAGAATGCTTCTCTTTTTTGTTCTTTAACTAATTAGACAATGTTTGGCAGACTGTTCCGAGGACGGGCGGTAGTGCCTTCTAGGTAAACTGTTAACAGAAACTCACTATGCAGTTGGCAGCAGTGATTGCTCTCCCCCCCTTTCCTTTACTTTCTTCATGTCTTCATGCTCAATTTACGTATAAGATTTACTTCTGGCAGTGCCTCATCTCAGAGTCTTAAACTGTCAGTAAGTTTCATTTCAACATACACTCCGGTAAAAAGTAAAAATTTATTGTGGAAGTGTATGATATTGTTTAGTGCGATTCTTCGGTCTTTAGATACGTACCTCAGTATTCGGTTTTTGTTGACGGTGAATGGCTTTTCGTGTTTTTTGTATGTACCTAGGTTACAGCACGAAGTAAGGTGATAACGGTTCACTGAAGGCCGAGCACATTTTCATTCCAAACGCCGTGCACAAAGTCGTTCTATTTCATACGTAGACCAATCTCTTCTTTGGAGTCTTGCCTACAGTATATCATAATATCATATTCTCTCTGAGTTTCGCTGCCTTCTCCTCCCCCTCCCTCCTCCCCCTTCCACACAACACTGTTCTCTCTCTCTGTTTCTCTCTCTTTACTGCAATCAGCCAAGCTGTGTGTCATAGAATAATGCCAAAAACAGTTATTGCAATCAAACTGCAGGATATTCAACTTTCTGTCAGATCTCCTGTTTTCAAAGAGTCCATTATGGATCCTGAAGCTGTGGTCTCGCACCTACGGCAGGAAACGAGTGCCGGAGTTCTTAGCCTTTGCTGAGTTTTGAGGCGAATTGATCTACCATTTAATGTTTGTAGGGGGTTATCTCAGTTCTTTGAGCAGAACAGTCCAAAAAATTAACGTGTTTGACACCGTTATTCTTGCTTGATGCTGATATCAGATGTTATTCTTGCTTGATAGTGATATGAGCAGTTAGTCTTGCTTGATGCCGATATATGAATGGCCGGTTCTAAATTGTTACAGTGTAGGAACCATGCTGCGTTCCGTCGAGCATGATTATTGCTAGGAATGGGAAAAACTACTCCAGAAACACTAAGATCTGTAACGTTCGACATACACTGAAGAGCCAAAGAAACCGGTACATCCCAGCGTGAGCGCAAAAGTGCCTCAACACGACGTGGCACAGACTCAACTAATGTCTGAAGAAGAGCTGGTGGGAAATGGCATCATGAATCATACAGGTCTGTCCATAAATCCGTAAGAGTGCAAGGGGCTGCAGATCTCTTCTGAACAGCACGTTGCAAAGCATCCCAGATATGCTCAGTAATGTTTGTGTGTGGCGAGTTTGGTGCTTAGTGCCAGTGTTTAAACTCAGCAGAGTGGGATGTCGCTTTGTCTCGCTGGGATTGCCCAAGTCCGTCGGAATGCACAAGGGACATGAATGGATGCAGGTGATCAGACAGGATCCTTTCATACGAGCCACCTGTTAGAGCCGTATCTAAACGTATCAGGGGTCACATATTACTCCAACTCCATTCGCCCCACACAGAGGCTCCACCAGGTTGAACAGTCCCCTGCTGACATGCAGGGTCCATGGATTAATGAGGCCGCTCGATGCAATTAGGTACGAGACTCGTCCGACCAGGCAAGATATTTCCAGTCACCAATAGTCAAACGTTGGTGCTGACGGGCCCAGGTGAGGTTTATGTGCCGCGCGTGATTACCCGAACGGTCTAGGGCACTGCAGTCATGGACCGTGCGGCTGATCTCGACGGAGGTTCGAGTCCTCCCTCGGGCATGAGTGTGTGTGTCTGTCCTTAGGATAATTTAGCTTAAGTAGTGTGTAAGCTTAGGGACTGATGACCTTAGCAGTTAAGTCCCATAAGATTTCACACATATTCTTTTGAGGCTTGTACGAGTGGGCCTTCGGCTCCGAAAGCCCTTATCGAAGATGCTTCGCTGTATCGTTAGCAAGCTGACACTTGTTGATGTCCCGGCATTCAAATCTGATGCAATTTTCCGAAAGGTTGCACCTCTGTCACGTTGAATGATTCTCTACCGTGGTCGTTGGCACCTTTCTTGCAGCATCTTTTTCCGGCTGCAGCTATGTTGGAGATTTGATGTTTTACCGGATTCCTGATATTTACGGTACACTCGTGAAATGGTTGTATTAAAAAAATCCCCACTTCATCGCTGCCTCGGAGATGTTGTGTCCCATCGCTCGTGCACCGACTGTAACACCACGTTCAATTCTTGGTAAGTTTCCATTGTAGCAGCAGTAACCGATCCAACAACTGTGCCAGACACTTTTTGACTTGCCGACCGAACGCCTATTCCGCCTGTTTACATATCGCTGTACTTGAATAAGCGTGAATATACCAGTTTCTTTGGCGCTTCATTGTAGATTCGTCAGGCTCACATTTGCCTTTCAGCATCCTTCATGCGCTGCTATGACAATCAGGAAGTAACAAGGCCACGAAAACGAGCATTTGTTTACGGAACGAATTTGCACCCTTGACGGAGCGCGCAATGATTAGAAATTTTAGAAAGGTACTGGTGAATGAATGTAAAGTTGAGGAGCTATACTTACTTAGCTCATTCGGTAGAGTACTTGCCCGCGACAGGGAAAGATCTCAGCTTTGAGACTTGTTCCGGCACGCAATTATAAACTGCCACGACGTTCCAGTGTTCTTGTATTCCTCCCTTGACGACATTAAAACTAAGGGCTAGCGTATCACTGATAATAAAATAACTGGAAGAAGCCACACTTCTAAATCTGCTTCTTAAATTGGATTGTGCCCTCTTTTACATCTACATAAACACTTCCTTCGACATTTTTATGCCGCGTTCAGCTTATATCCCATTCATTGTGAAAACATTTCCATTTCCGTGTTCCTATATCCTCATTCCTGTACTAGTTTCTGTCCACGTACATGCAAATTTTCTCCTTCAGTCAGAATTCAATATGCATGTTAGTTCTCTTATATATTCCACAAAAATTCTATTTTCTTCCTCACTTCATCTCTGTGTTGTTAAGACTGTTACAAGCGAAAATGAATACCTCCAATTCAGATATGGGAAATATTTCTCGTATGATATCTGCATACCTAATTCCATCATAAAATGACGATGATATTTAAAAACTAAGTTCCGAAACTTCAAATTTTGCATGTTGTGACATCGAAAACAATAATTTTTTATTATTGCGAAGTATGTAAGTGATGTGTATAAAACCTTTTAGTGATGACGAAGAGAAACTGTTAAGTAACTCAGATGTTCAAATTCTATCCGAATACAGTATCCATCGCGTAAAACCCTGCAGCATAAGTCATTAAGAAACAGAACCAAATTATAGCCTCCATCCTCTAAATCACTGGCGGCAAATTTCTCGACGCTGTAACTACGCAGGGGTCCGTACCGCTGGAAACAGTCATTACTCTTATAAGTACCAATTCGTAATGATATCTTCTGGTCGACACAGTAGTTGACAGCAATTATCCACTTCGAGTACGAAATAATATCCATGAAACAGCTTTTAATGTACATGCATATTACGAAGAAATTCACTGGTACTTGTGATACGCTTGACAGCGATAGGAGTTCAGTATAAACGAACGTGTTTTGAGTGTCTTCTGTCCACTGCTTTTGCACTTATATTCGTCTGTCACTCTCAACACACTGCCTTAAGAATATAGAGATGCCTTTTAGGTAAATTTATTACTACTGTAGATACTGCTTCAGAGTGAGCCTTTGGATCGTGTGTCCTCCTATTTTACATACTGTGTGGAGACACTGTGAGGTGATTTTATCGGCAAAAAGTAGTTTCTTGCATCCAACTAGACCAGGGAGACATTGCTGGCCATCCTGCAGAGTTTCAGGTAGAATGGTGGGTCACACTCCCTCACTTTTAAGTTTGTCGTTCTGTATTGGCGCCAATTCAGTTCTCCAATGCGAAAAAATTTTCTCGACTTCAAGCGTAGTGGTGGAGCCAGACTAAATGCAATTAATATTGACTTCCTGTCCAACAAACATTGAACTAATTCCCAGGTATCTAAAAATTTTGCAGACCATTACATACTACGGTCCTTATCCTAGACAACATGTCGGTCGTTTCGGAATCTCAGGGAAAATTACTTTTGTATGGAAAGTGTAATAACATGTTTACCAGCTAATAAATCATTTATCCAGTCAAACCATGCTTGCGGTCATTTGGTTCGAAATCTCTCTTACAGGTAGAATCTGTACTCGTAATCTGTATTGATCAATTATTTCCTTACTCTTAGTGGGGTATGAACGCTAGAAAAGTCTTCTGTTCACAACATTATGCAGTTATGAAGAAATACTGGTTATCAAAAACAGCTACGAACTGGGTAACCTAGAGATTCCGTATGAAGCAACGTTCGCTAATTTTGATTAAGTATAAAATTAATATAATTAACGAAAATATATGGAAAGTTGTAAAGCTGAATACTGTTAAACTAGAGGAATTTATAGCACTAGTTGAAACTGTGCTCGACATCAACTGATATTCTTTCAAAAATAAGACATTTGTCGCAAACATGGATTAGCTAAGGCTAATTCTCTCATTGGGACAGTAGCAGTTCTTTCGTCAAATATATTGATTGTAAATTTTTCGAAGAAATCTCTGAAGTTAAAACTAACACAGTTCATAGAAAACATCCATTGATGATAGTACCGATGTGTACAGCGGTAGGGGAATGTGTTATACCTTGGAACTTGTTTCATACTTTATAATTTTAATATATATATTTTTTACTCCATTTTCAAATGACGGTGTCCACCTTAAGTTTGCTGCAGTCTTTTTGTGAAACTTAAAACCTCCCACTCCTTTTTGTCGCTATCTGTCTGTCTTTGGATTTCAGTACAACAACTAAAAGTATCTCACGTGTGTGTTCTTTTGTAGCACACATGTCTTCCAGGAATTACGGGTAATATCTAGTGAAGACTTTCAAATATAGTACATGATCTAAGCTCTTGTACTGCACGAATGGATAACGACTTTACATAGGATTAACATTATGTAGCCATGGAGAGTAGGCTCCTAGTGAAGAGAACGGTGTTGAGCAGTATAATATTGATCAGTTCTGGAGAGGAAAGTCTTTCTTAATATGAGAGCTCAGAATAACTGCAATTCCTTATTAGGCCTCAATACATTCGGAGGGAAGGTACGAACGGGCTTATGGACTGGGGATATGTAGAGCATTCAGAATGATTATATGCAGTTTAACATTCTTAGAATCTTCTCACATTACACGTATCTACTACAAGCTTCCTTATGGCGTTATTAATTCAAACAATATCGGATGAACATTGATTTAACTTTAGTAGATATAAATTGCACGGACGCTGTCCGATTAGACGGGAAGTTGTGTGATTCAGGAGAATTGGTTGCCAGATTTATATATATATATATATATATATATATATATATATATATATATATATATATATATATATAAGGGAGCATGCAAATAAAATCGATGGTGGGGAGTGGGGAGTGTACAGATTATCGTTAGGAGGGATCAAATATGCACGACGAAGAAGAGAAACCGAAAGCACGGTACTCTACGTGTGCTGGAAATTATTACCTGTAATACCTCGAAGTCTGTAAGCAACCGATGGTGAGCAAACGAACACTCATGTGGGGTCTTCATTTCTAACAAATATAATAGGTTCTTCAAGTACACCGTTGCACAGATATCAAATAAAAATCGCCATAAATAGCTATCTAAGTGTCGTACGGTGAGTGCTTCTCATTCTGCCACTTTGCGTTAGTGGGATGAGCTAAGACTTATTCTACATTCGTAATGGCGAAAGGCCAAGCAAGATACAAGTCTGGGCAGCAGTTTAGTGGTATCCCGTTAATTTGCACATGCAATGGGTTCGTCTCTCCCTTGCTGCTTTATCTTTACTTTAGGACTCATCCTTACAGACAGACAGAGAGAGAGAGAGAGAGAGAGCTAGACATACTTATTCCATGCACGTGGTATCGAGTGGCCACGCAAGTTATGAGAATGTGATCTGAATAGCAGACTCAATGGAATTTTATGTGACTCAACACATGACTATTTGGGACCGATGACCTTTGCAGTTTGGTCCCTTTAATCTTTAAACCAACCAACCAACCACATGACTAGTTCACCTCAGTGTGCTGCGTGTTTAGTCCTTGTCACGATTTTGAGATCATGGGCATAGAAACGAACATTGTGCTCAAATGAAAAACGTCTGCAGTCGAGAAAATGTTGTCAATACTATATGTAGCAGTCTCTCAGTTACATTATTAAGGTAGTACACACAAATAATCAGTAAGTGAACTCAAATTAATAAGCAGTATTATCAAAAAGGCGTTACAAACTGAAAATTTTTTTAAAATAGAAGCTATGGGCAACTAAATCAAATTACAATTTCAAGCCAGGAGCAGTTGTTAAGGCGTTAAAGAAACTTAATCCGTTTTCAAAATATGTCACGTCATCCATGACAGAGACATTTCTTCTGTTTCAAGGTAAAAGATGCTGCACGACTGACGAGGTATAGCTTAACCGTCCACTAATCTTAAAAATCTCTTAATTTTACTCAGATAATACTCAGAAACTGAAGAATCAACATCATCCAAATGGCTTTAATATATCATGTAGCAGATAGGTGCGTACAGCAGTTAATAATCACAAACGCTGCACAATCCATAACCTCATGTCTGACAACTCTCCAGAGCGCGTTTCTTCAAGTGTATCTAAAATCAGACATTATACTGAAACACTGGCCAGGAAACATCATGTGTTCCGCCAAGGTATCTCCACGTACGACTCTCCCCTACCGAAAATGAAATCTATAGCACTGTATAAATCTTAAACAGTTTGCACCGTAAGATGGAATCCACAGTCGAACACGAGGAAGACAATCAATTTATTTCCCTAACTTCAAAACAATCAATTATAAAGATAGACCAGTTCGGTATGTTACAATAAACTGCTACTACAAATACAGTCATTAATGCAAAGTCACATCATCACTATAAATATAAAAAGGAATTCTTTACGTCTGCATTTCATATGACTTTAAAGCTTCCTTTGGACCCGAAAGTAATTGGAAAGGAAATCCTAATTGTGAAACAAATTGTGAGAGGCAACGACCACAATACTGGAGGTACTGGAGAAGTGAACGACATACTCAGTAGTACAAAATGGAGACCAGTAGTTATGTCAACCATAGAAAGACACTTTTCGTTGGTCTGACGTATATGGGCAATACTTTTGACAAGACAAGGCGATTGTTTCCAAACACAAACATCAATTTATCTTATGTCACCAGGAGCTCTTTACAGATGAAATTGGAACTTACTACAGGTAATAACTGGAGTGGGTTTTACCAGTCGAGTATCTACGCTACTAAACTAACAATTGCAATAAACAAAACATAAACACCGGCCACAGTTTCAGTATCTCATTCAAAGAACATACTACATGAATAGATGATGTTGTTGTGGTCTTCAGTCCTGAGACTGGTTTGATGCAACTCTCCATGCTACTCTATACCGTGCAAGCTTCTTCATCTCCCAGTACCTACTGCAACCTACATCCTTCTTAATCTACTTAGTGTATTCATCTCTTGGTCTCCCTCTACGATTTTTACCCTCCACGCTGCCCTCCAATACTAAATTGGTGATCCCTTGATGCCTCAGAACATGTCCTACTAACCGATCCCTTCTTCTGGTCAAGTTGGGTCACAAACTTCTCTTTTCCCCAATCCTATTCCATACTTCCTCATTAGTTATGTGATCTACCGCCGACCGCGGTGGTCTAGCGGTTCAGGCGCTCAGTCCGGAACCGCGCGACTACTACGGTCGCAGGTTCAAATCCTGCCTCGGGCATGGATGTGTGTGATGTCCTTAGGTTAGTTAGGTTTAAGTAGTTCTAAGTTCTAGGGGACTGATGACCACAGATGTTAAGTCCCATAGTGCTCAGAGCCATTTGAACCATTTGTGATCTACCCATCTAATCTTCAGTATTCTTCTGTAGCACCACATTTCGAAAGCTTCTACGTATTCTCTTCCTGTCCAAACTATTTATCGTCCATGTTTCACTTCCATACATGGCTACACTCCATACAAATACTTTCAGAAATGACTTCCTGAGACATAAATCTATACTCGATGTTATCAAATTTCTCTTCTTCAGAAACGCTTTCCGTGCCATTGCCAGTCTACATTTTATATCCTCTCTACTTCGACCATCATCAGTTATATTGCTCTCCAAATAGCAAAACTCCTTTACTACTTTAAGTGTCTCATTTCCTAATCTAATTCCCTCAGCATCACCCGTCTTAATTCGATTACATTCCATTATCCTCGTTTTGCTTTTGTTGATGTTCATATTATATCCTCCTTCCAAGACCCTATCCATTCCGTTCAACTGCTTTTCCAAGTCCTTTGCTGTCTCCGACAGATTTACAATGTCATCGGCGAACCTCGAAGTTTTTATTTCTTCTCCATGGATTTTAATACCTAATCCGAATTTTTCTTTTGTTTCCTTCACTGCTTGCTCAATATACAGAATGAATAACAATGGGAAGAGACTACAGCCCTGTCTCACTCCCTTCCCAACCACTGCTTCAGTTTCATGTCCCTCGACTCTTATAACTGACATCTGGTTTCTATACAAATTGTAAATAGCCTTTCGCTCCCTGTATTTTATCCCTGCCACCTTCAGAATTTGAAAGAGAGTATTCCAGTCAACATTGTCAAAAGCATTCCCTGAGTCTACAAATGCTAGAAACGTAGGTTTGCCCTTCCTTAATCTAGCTTCTACGATAAGTCGTAGGGTCAGTATTGCCTCACGTGTTCCAACATTTCTACGGAATCCAAACTGATCTTCCACGAGGTCGGCTTCTATTAGTTTTTCCATTCGTCTGTAAGGAATTCGCGTTAGTATTTTGCAGCTGTGAATTATTAAACTGATAGTTCGATAATGTTCATATCTGTCAAAATCTGCTTTCTTTGGGATTGGAATTATTATATTCTTCTTGAAGTCTGAGGGTATTTCGCCTGTTTCATACATCTTGCTCACCAGATGGTCAGGACTGTCTCTCTCAAGGCCGTCTGTAGTTCCAATGGAATGTTGTCTACTCCGGGGGCCTTGTTTCGACTCAGATCTTTCAGTGCTCTGTCAAACTCTTCACGCAGTATCGTATCTCCCATTTCATCTTCATCTACATCCTCTTCCATTTCCATAATATTGTCCTCAAGTACATCGCTCTTGTATAGACCCTCTATATACTCCTTCCACCTTTCTGCTTTCCCTTCTTTGCTTAGAACTGGGTTTCCATCTGAGCTCTTGATGTTCATACATGTGGTTCCCTTATCTGCAAAGGTCTCTTTAATTTTCCTGTAGGCAGTATATATCTTACCCCTAGTGAGATAGGCCTCTACATCCTTACATTTGTCCTCTAGCCATCCCTGCTTAGCCATTTTGCACTTCCTGTCGATCTCAATTTTGAGGCGTTTGCATTCCTTTTTGCCTGCTTCATTTACTGCTTTTTAATATTTTCTCCTTTCATGAATTAAATTCAATATTTCTTCTGTTACCCAAGGATTTCTACTAGCCCTCGTCTTTTTACCCACTTGATCCTCTGCTGCCTTCACTATTTCTTCCTTTAAAGCTACCCATTCTTCTTCTGCTGTATTTCTTTCCCCAATTCCTGTCAATTGTTCCCTTATGCTCTCCCTGAAACTCTGTACAACCTCTGGTTCTTTCAGTTTATGCAGGTCCCATCTCCTTAAATTCACACCTTTTTGCAGTTTCTTCAGTTTTAATCTACAGGTCATAACCAATAGATTGTGGTAAGGATCCACATCTGCCCCTGGAAATGTCTTACAATTTAAAACCTGGTTACTAAATCTCTGTCTTACCATTATATAATCTATCTGAAACCTGTCGGTATCTCCAGGCTTCTTCCATGTATACAGTCTTCTTTTATGATTCTTGAACCAAGTGTTAGCTATGATTAAGTTGTGCTCTGTGCAAAAATCTGCCAGGCGGCTTCCTCTTTCATTTCTTAGCCCCAATCCACATTCACCTACTACGTTTCCTTCTCTCCGTTTTCCTACTACCGAATTCCGGTCTCCCATGACTATTAAATTATCGTCACCCTTCACGATCCGAATAATTTCTTTTATTTCATCATACATCTGCAGAGTTAGTTGTATTACCGTAGTAGGTGTGGGCTTCGTATCTATCTTGGCCACAATCAAGCGTTCACTATGCTGTTTGTAGTAGCTTACCCACATTCCTATTTTCCTATTAATTATTAAACCTACTCCCGCGTTACCCCTATTTGATTTTGTGTTTATAACCCTGTAGTCACCTGAACAGAAGTCTTGTTCCTCCTGCCACCGAACTTCACTAATTCCCACTGTATCTAACTTTAACTTATCCATTTCCCTTTTTAAATTTTCTAACCTACCTGCCCGATTAAGGGATCTGACATTCCACGCTCCGATCCGTAGAACGCCAGTTTTCTTTCTCCTGATAACGACATCTTCTTGAGTAGTACCCGCCCGGAGATCCGAATGGGGGACTATTTTAACTCCGGAATATTTTACCCAAGAGGACGCCATCATCATTTAATCATACAGTAAAGCTGCATGCCCTCGGGAAAAATTACGGCCGTAGTTTCCCCTTGCCTTCAGCCGTTCGCAGTACCAGCACAGCCAGGCCGTCTATGAAATCAAATAGGAAAGTTGTGATTAGACGTTCCAGTGTCACAACGTCCCCGAACACCGAGCGCGAAGTCCCGCACTGGTCCTGCAGTGGGAGAATTTGTACCCATGGCGACAACATTAACTAATATATAGCTCTGTGGCGATCGTTTGTGTCTTACTTCATGCATTCCATGCTGTACGGAAAGGACTCTTCAAGCCAGTTACCATGACAACGTAAACACAGACGCTAGTATTGCGTTGTAGCCCTTATTGTGTTACTCTGTAATGGGTTTTGCATCACTTTTGGTAATTTCAATACTAGACTGTCTCTGTATGGGAGAGGCTGGGACTAAACACTGCGTGACGCCAAGTAGTGGGTGCAGCACATCGCTAGATTTGTTGACCAGTGGGGGGCGGTAGGCCTAAGACGGCAGTACGAGCTGCCTTTCGCTCTCCATGGCGACTGTTGGCGTCCTGTGCCAAATGATATTTGCTTAGCATAAAGGCTCTTCTCTGCTAGTCACCATGACAACGTACACACAGCCTAATAACTCGGTGAAGTACAAAACACAGGGCAGTTTTCAATAGGTTTTTTAAATCTTGTAGAAATGTGTTAATAGATGGTAAATACTACCTTATTACGCTTTCACGTACAACACGAGGATTTCCGTCTCATATGTTCACTATTTGTAGACTTTGATCTTGTTTTTGGGTGTGGATCACGTAAGGAACGTCGAGTAGAGCTTCCTTTTTATAAGTCGTACCCTGTGTCATTTCGTGACAAATATCGATCTGTACGTCTCAGTGGCTCCGTTCACTGACTTCTCACGCCATCTGCGTAATGTATCATATTATATTGTGACTATTATTGCTTTAACTTTAGTTTATAGTTAGCTTATTGCATATCACACAAGATAAATAGTAAATATGATGTATTACAGCGCCTTGTTCTGAGCACAGCCTAAAGGGCAGAATACGGTAGCCAGAATTACAAATAAAACAGAAACAAAAATAAATTATGTAGATGCCCGCCTATTCCTTAATAAAAAAATTTACGATGGCACTGTCCCGTATTAATGTTAAAAATTATTATATGTGCTTTGATTATTTAGTTCTGTAAATAGTTTTTAATGAAATCTGCATAAAACCTCCACAGATGCGTAAAATGTAATGAATAAAACAAAACAAAAATACATCCTAGCCAAAAACAAGAGGACGCTGATTTTTCAAACTTACCGTAGGTACATTATTTAGAACTTTTCGTAACTTCTACCGTCACTGTAAAACTGGTTTCAGGCATAGTTTTTCGAAGCTCTTAACAACTTGTTAATATTGCGTCGTTATTTTAATAAGTCACATACTATTTTTAACAGCATCGGAATAAGTTGTATATACGCGCATTTAGCTTCAGATATAGATTATTTAAATTTAGACTTTGGATTCAATAGTGTGCGACATCGCAGGAAGTAATCAAGGTAGGGCGTGCATGGTTCTTGAGCTTTGGGCGTTAGCTGCTTAGTGGCATTGGTGAGACAGTGAAGTAACTGTACTTTCGACACAGTTCCTCACAAGCGTCTTCTAACCAAACTTCGTGCCTACGGAGTATCGCCCCAGTTGTGCGACTGGTTTCGTGATTTCCTGTCAGAAAGGTCACAGTCATCGAGTAAAACAGAAATAATATCCGGCATTCCCCAAGGAAGTGTTATAGGCCTTCTATTGTTCCTGATATATATTAACGACATAGGAGACAAAATAAGTAGCCGTCTTAGATTGTTTGCAGATTATGCTGTAATTTACCGTCTTTTAAAGTCATCGGATGATCAAAGGACTTGTAAAATAATTTAGATAATATATTTCTATGGTGCGAAAAGTGTCAATTGACCCAGAATAAAGAAAAGTGTGAAGTTTTTCTCATGAGTACTAAAAGAAATCAGTTAAATTTCGATTACGCGATAAGTCTCATAAATCTGAGGACTGTAAATTCAAGTAAATACTTAGGGATTACAATTAGAAATAACCTAAATTGGAACGATCACATAGATAATATTGTGGGTAGACCAAACCGAAGACTGCGATTCATTGGCAGAAGTCTTAGAAGGTGCAACAGGTGTACCAAAGAGACTGCTTACACTACGCTTGTCCGCCCTATTCTGGAGTATTGCTGTGCGGTATGGGATCCGTATCAGGTGGGACTGACGGATGACAGAAAAAGTACAAAGAAGGGCAGCTCGTTTTGTATGATTACGAAATAGGGGAGATAGTGTCACATACACGATACGTGAATTGGTGGGGTAGTCATTAAAACAAAAGTGTTTTTCGTTGCGACTGGATTTTCTCATGAAATTTCAATCACCAATTTCCTCCCCAGTTGCGAAAACATTCTGTTGGCACCCACCTACATAGAGAGAAATGATCATCACGATAAAATAAGAGAAATCAGAAAAATTTAAGTGCTCGTTTTTCCCGCGTGCGTTCGTGAATGGAATGGTAGAGAGACAACATGAAGGTGGTTCATTGAACCCTCTGTCAGGCACTTTATTGTGAATAGCAGAGTAACCACGTAGATGTAGATGTAGATCTCTGACTATTTGCTTTTGAGTTTTGTTAATGAATGCGCAGTTAAATGAATTTTGTTAGCGACAGTTTCTTTATCCGATGCTACTATGTGCGCTCTACATACATTAATTACTGGTCAACTGCTTTTTATTCGAACCGGAAATTCATGTAAGGCCACCTTTCACACATTTATGAATACAAACATATTCTTACTTTCAAATATAGGCCTAATTACTTTAAAGGTTTAACAATCAGTTTTTTAACATGTGGTTTTAAAAATGATGGAGCGTGATCGAGCCCTATCATATTACAATGACTTCAACCAATCAGTTAGATATCTGATTGTCAACACGCATAACGGCGAATAAAACCGTCGGTTGCGCTCGAAGTGTATCGATTCTAATAGATTTTCTGTTGGGGGGTTTGAGATTGTTTTATTTCGTTCTTGAAACTTCTTTCACTGCTAAATGTAAAATAATTGTAACTGAGGACTGACTTCAATTTATATCTTTCAGCAGACATTTTTTTATTCGGATGTTCATGTATTGTTGACAGACGTCAGCATTTTAAGATACCTGACTTCGCACAACTTGTGTGTTATTGTTGTAAAGTTGCCCTTCAGTCTGTTACAGTTACCGCTATTATCTTCAAGTTTTAACTTTCGCTTCGGCACATTTATTAAAACAACTTCGAAAATTCCGGTCGCTTCCTGTTTTCAGAACTTTTTACCGTCGTTTAAAAAACTCCATCAAGAGCACACTTCGATAAAATTTAAATGGCCTTAATGTTTCTTTTGAAGCGATCTCTTTATCGTTCTTCTGCATGCCTCCCTGAAGTACGGCCAGTCGATTTCATTTTACTTTGCTGCAGGGTGATGCACGCCGTTGGCCCTGATTGGAAGTCAATGTGGCGCTGATTACGCCTCTGGCAAACTGCCGGAATCGAAAGCTGCACGCCCAATTACGGGTCGGCATTTGCGGTCTGTGCGGAAGCAATTTTCGGGTTCTTGCATCAGCGAAAACCTCAGATATGACAAAAAGACCACAGCAAATAGGGAACAACGTGCCTAATTCTTTTATGGAAATTAGGCTGTGGAAGCGATAAACGTTTTTATTGAACACCAGTGGCAGTCCCATGCAGTAATAAATGTCGTCCTACTCCGCAAAGTTCTAGAAGCTGTCAACCTTTATTTTGTTAGATGAGATTAAGACAAAACTGGTCCTCCGCATGAACTGGAAGACATGAAGGAGACCTGATTACATTTACTAAGGAAGCCCATTTCGCTAACTCGTAAACAATGATATGGGTGTAATTAGTCAACGAAAAGCGAACTGCCAAAAGACAATTCTTGAAGTAGATTAGGTAGATAGGTCCATTCTATTTCATTTATGAATACAAACATATTCTTACTTTCAAATATAAGCCTAATTACTTTAAAGGTTTAACAATCAAATGGCTCTGAGCACTATGGGACTTAACAGCTGTGGTCATCAGTCCCCTAGAACTTAGAACTACTTAAACCTAGCTAACCTAAGGACATCACACACATCCATGCCCGAGGCAGGATTCGAACCTGCGACCGTTCTCTCTCTCTCTCTTTTTTTTTTTAACAACAGTCATTCACGGGCTTGTCCACGAAGTCAGTTGGGGGTTTCTCTTCTTCAGTTGCATGTTAGCCATTTACAAAGTAGGCTACAAGCAACAACAAGCTGATAGTAAAAGAAAATGTACATGCAATGTAATATTATTGCCTTCTTCTGCCTTCTCTTTTTGTTCATTAGTGCTCAAAATTAGCTCCATTAGCTGGATGTAACCAACTGTCTAAAGAATTATGAACACTAGCAGGTGGAGGTAGAAGGATGAATGGTACACTCGACAGCAAAAAAAGTGGGTCACCCCTGAATTCCAACGTGTAGGCTGCACCTGAATGTATGCAACCAACATAGCATATTTGTGTGTCACATAGTCGCAACCCTCCACAGTACAGTTGTTGTAAGATACACAATGGGTACTGATAGAGACTACTAGCGAACTCCAGTCTTTATGACAGTCCATCCAGATGTAAAGTAACACCACGACAGTACAGAAGAGATCAGACAGTCCTTAACGTCTGTAAACTAAACTTAATTACAATAAGTGATATTTCAAATGTTATGGGACAACTAGTTTTGTCACATAAATCGATCAGTAATCCTTAGGCACAATAAAATATTTGAGACAGTATATGGATTTATAAAGTTGTATGGCAATTGGAAACAAGTTCTTTGCTGTCTAAAAGATTTACCCAACACATGCTGAATGTCGTTCAACGTTCAATGGGGAGTGGTTTCCCATCAACTTTATGTAATACTAAGCACTTAAAAGAAAACCTGATTAACGGCGGCAACCACTCTACGGAAATCCCAACATTAACAGCGAATCACAAGTAATATCACTGTTCACATTAATCATCAACAGTTACTTGTACACGAAGTTGCACTTTAAATGGCATGACCAACGTCTTCGTTCTGGATCCGGATGCAAACCCAGAACGTAAAGACATTGTTAACCAAGCAAAGCTTTGTGCCCTATCGACACTCGATCACTAGGCAGAAAGAGACGTCAAATATTGACGTTTGCACCCTTATCAGTTATCAATTCTCAACTTGAACGTAAATGACGATAATGTTTGTACGAAAGCAGGAACCCTAACATGACAATTACCTTCTTGGTAATTAACCTCGAAAGACGTTGTATAGTGTTGCATTGTCAAGGAATAAAGGATGCACATGTTTAAAATTGAAATGCCATCACGTAATGCTGGGGACAAGGATGCGAGCCCAGCACCTAATCGGATTGTTGAGTAAGTACGTAAAATCAGAATGTAGATATCACAGTTTGTCACCAGTAGTGGGTTGGAACCTTAAATGACGACAGAAGTTGTATTGCCTGACCGGGATTCGAACCCGGCGCCTACCGCCGTCGTTGTCTAACCAGGAACGGACGAGAAATGTCCAATGTTGGTCCACCATCAGCGAGATGTGCACACGGTTAACTAGAAATAAGGTGACGGAAACGTCTGTGCTGACTGAGAGTCGAACGCCGCACACATGGTTGTGAAGACACGTTAATAATCAACTTCATATTCAGTAGTAGCTAGGAGTAGCATGTTTAGTTGCAAACCTTAAGGCCTTACTCATCCCTAGTAACGTGTTGCCTAATATCTGCGATATCATGATGTTAATTTACAAGTGGATTGACAGCTGAAAATAGCAATGTTCTCTGGTAGTCTGTATCATTGAGATGTAAATGAAGTGCCTCAGCAGAAAGTAATTTCCATCGTGCAGCACGTATTGTTTCAGAGACACTGAGTACATGTTATAAGTGCACAAATCGTGTATTATATACTAAGTAAATACTATTATTTGGAGAACCTGCTGCCAAACCTGTTTACTTTTACATTCCGCTTAGTTGTCGTGGTTAAATACAAGTTTTCTTAAGTCTACATCTAATGCACAGAGCTTACAAGAAAGTATAGTTTCCTGCATCATGCTATTACTAGCTAGGTGAAATATTTTGTGGTAGCTATGTTTAAAATGAATGTATTTTTGAAAGTATTGCTCGTCAAATATTTGAATAAATCGTCAACTGTAGATGTGCCTGCACATGTTATACCATAATAGATGTAGCTGCGTTAGTTCGTACTACAGACTTGGGTAGGTTAGGTGTAACTTTTCATCCTTCAAGGGGTGATCGTGGCCATGCGGCCCGGGTCTGTACTAGCCACGGCTCGCGAGCTACGGGCCAGCCAGGCGGGCCGAGGCGAGACGCAAGTGAGCGAGGTGGCGGTGGCGTTGGTGGGCCAACAGCCCGGGACGAGCCAGCACGGATGCGCCGCATGCCTCTGCCTCTGCCGCTCCGTTTGAAATAAATATGTTTACCTCCTCTCCTGGAATCAGTATAAGAGCGGCAAGCAGAAATACACATCAGGCTGTCTGCCGTAATGGCTCACTGGGAGAGGTCTATTCGAGGTAGCGTCAAAAATTGGTTCAAATGGCTCTGAGCACTATGGGACTTAACATCTGAGGTCATCAGTCCCATAGAACTTAGAACTACTTAAACCTAACTAACCTAAGGACATCACACACGTCCATGCCCGAGGCAGGATTCGAACCTGCGACCGTATCGGTCGCGCGGTTCCAGACTGAAGCGCCTAGAACCACTCGGCCACTCCGGCCGGCCGAGGTAGAGTCGTCGCTCTCATTGAGGAAGGAGGATGTTCTATCAGAGAAGCTGGCAGACGGTGTGGCGTACCACATACCACTGCAACGAGATGGTGGAGGATCTGCCTTGAAAGAGGCACCACCAACAGGGCTCCTGGCTCAGGCAGGAAGAAAGTGATCTCACAGCAGGAAGACAGGGACCTAGTGTCTAGGAGCTGAGAAAATCCCTTTCTCAACGCGAAGCAGTTGCGGCGGGAGACCAACTTCCCAGGCTCCAGTGACACGATTCGCCGAAGGCTGAGGGACGCTGGACTGCATGCACGACGATCCGCCGTGAAACAAGAGCTCAGCGAAGACAACGTTTTATACCGGCTAGCATTTGTGGAGCTCCATCTGAAGGCGTCGTGGGACAATGTCATTTTCACTGATGAGAAGGTGTTTTCCACCAATAACGACGGTCCACGAATCGTTAACAGGCCGCAGGGGACTCGCCATCGACGCGAATATGTAAGCACGACGAGAAGAAGTGGCCGGCTATCTGTTACCTGGTGGGGTTGGAATTCTGCGAGAGGGGCGGGAATTCTTCACAGGATAGAAGGAATTCTGGACAGCGCGCAGTATGCCCACATACTGGAAAATGTGATGCTTCCGTCAGTGCGAATGCTGTACGCAGAAGGGGACGTCACATTGGAAGAGGACCATTCTCCCATTCACAAGTCTACATTTGTTCAGCAGCGGCTCTCCACGATTAGCGTCAACGTCATGGACTGGCCGCCACGGGCGGCTGGTATGAACTCCATGGAAAACATGTGGGCTGCGGTCGTCTGAACATTAACAGAGAACTGGCCGCGAAGCCAACCAACTACTGCGGACGCTCTTTGGGACTGCGTCCTGGAAGCCTGGGAGGAAGTTGCTTCTTCAGGCTGTTACGTCCGACGGCTTATACATTCTATGCAAAGACGCGTGATAGAAGTACAAAATAATGAAGGATTCTGAATAAAATATTAGAGTCCTTAAAATGTTTTGTTATGTCTTCTTTTTCGTCATTTTTCGTCATTAGGAGCAAGTGGAAGATCGCGTGGCAACAGAAAAGATACAATATGGGTTAGTTTTCCTTTGAGTTGCCTTTTTAATTCAAGTGGCTTTCTTTTGAATACACAGTTTGTTAAATATTCTATTTTGATTTCATTTATACCCTGTCTAGATACTTACAAACTAATCAGCGTAGATGGACTCTGTCACAGTAGTTTTTGTTATTTCAAATACGTCTCTCTCTTCCCCTCCATCCATGAATACGCCCTACATCCTCCTCACAATACGCCAACGATTTCATATTATGTTTACTCGCCGCGCGGGATTAGCCGAGCGGTCTAGGGCGCTGCAGTCATGGACTGTGAGGCTGGTCCCGGCGGAGGCTCGAGACCTCCTTCGGGCATGGGTGTGTATGTTTGTCCTTAGGATAATTTAGGTTAAGTAGTGTGTAAGATTAGGGACTGGTGACCTTAGCAGTTAAGTCCCATAAGATTTCACAAACATTTGAACAATTATGTTTACTCGTTGTTAATATCTCTTCTATTCTCTCTCTCTCTCTCTGACACTATCGCCGCAAGTGCCCTTCTATTACACTCCTCCAAAATTTTGTAAACGAATCTAGCGGTTTCCAATGACGCTACATTTTCTCTTTTAATTGCTGCTGTCTTTACTCTCTATCATTCCTCTCACCACCTATGAAATCGTATTCTTTGATCTCCCCTTCCCTATAACCCATTTTTCGTTCTGAGAACAGTCCTTCCTTATCTCTCCTACCTAAGATAAAACGAACTGTGGCACACATCTAAGCAAGCAATACTTTGCAAGAATTTCACGCTTATATTTTGCACTTCTGCACTTCTATCCATTCCCAGATCCCGCCCTCCTTCCTGTTACCCGTCCCTTGACACCTGCACCTACATGTAAATGAATACACTGCAATTCATAATTATGTGCTTGGCAGGGGGTTCTGTGGTCTGGTGCATTAATCTTGTATTGATGTGTAAAACGTGTAGGTTCACATCTCACGTCAGGCGTAGATTTTTAACACACACAAGTAGCTCTCCTTTACCCCTAGTACCGCCAAGTACAGAACGCCAGTAACCTCCGTAGTTCAATATCTGCAGTAAAGATAACATCCCTTCGCTGCCGACTGGGCATTCGTTTGAGCTGTGACAGATGGAGAAACCCCGTAAGGCAGAGACTCTGTCACCAGCAAGCCATCGTAAACTAGAAAACGTATTTCATTTAATGAACCAATGGCCGTGTAAGTTCACAAGGCTCTTACTTTATTTGAAACTAAGACGTTGAAAATTGTGGTGCTGGACTGGCATTAGAATTCTATTTCACTGTGATCCCTAAGATTGCAGACTCTTCTAGGCGTCCTCGAAAGGCACCTATCTGGTTTCGAATCCTGATCAGCCCAAATTATTCATTATTTCATTTCAAGCCTTAGCATGTGCACTCCGAACTACTGGTGAAAAATAGTTGCATTTTCAACGTCTCTTCGTGCGTTATCAGCTGTAACGCGTTCGTTTCAACTCACAGCCACATGATGAGCTTTTTACCACAACATTACAAGATCAAACGTTTCCTTACATCTTTTCAAGTTCAGGCATTCCTCTCCATCCTACTGGTGAAAACGGATTTGGGTTTGACGTTGAGTTCGTTGTGATCACCAATGACGACATGTTGTGGATTCAACTTCTAGCCAGCAGAGTATTTTCCATCACATCATTGAAAGTACAAACATGCCACTCCTAGCTATTATTGGAAAAGAATTTGATAATTAAAGTTTCTTCATGACCACGTGTGCGGGGTTTCAATTCCATTCACCACAGAACTTTTCGTCGCATTATGTCTAACTAAACATGCGCACATCTCGCTGCTGGTGAACCAACAATAGCTATTTATCGTCTGTTCCTGCCTAGAAAACGACGGTGCTAGTTGCTGGGTTCGAATCCCTGTCAGGCAAAAACAATTCTATTGTCAATTAAGGGTCCAGCATTTCGCTATTGGTGAAAACATTTGATATTTAACTTCTGACTTTTATGTACAGTCGTGCTCAAAAGTATCCGAACGACCTGAATTGCATTTCACCTGATTCCCGTGCGACCTACATAACGCAGCTGTCTAGCAGGTCCTCTAATCGCTCCTTGGTACAGTCGTTTGACTATTGAAAATGGTTCCAACAAATCACCACTAGAAGACACTGCTCTGTATCGCAATAACTCAAGATGTAAAGTAATATCACGATACTACAAATATCAGGGAACACCTCATCACAGATAAGACTGTCCTTAAGGCTTGTAAGCTCATATTTATGGCAATAAATGACGTACCTGAAATGTTAGCACTCTTGTTATTACGTCAGATAGGTAATGCACGTAGTAAGTTCGTCGTATTCATGATTTCCTCTTCAAAGTAACATACCATACTTGTTATTTAACACAAAATGTCATTAAAAATTTGCGTTATTCACGAGCAGCTAGTTGAGAATATGTATGGACTTCCAATGGCACGACGAACCGCCTCGTTCTGCATATGGATTCAAACCCAGGTCATGCAGGCTAGACCGCGGTGGCCGTGCGGTTCTAGGCACTTCAGTCCGGAACCGCGTGACAGCTACGGTCGCAGTTCGAATCCTGCCTTGGGCATGGATGTGTGTGATGTCCTTAGGTTAGTTAGGTTTAAGTAGTTTTAGATTCTAGGGGACTGATGACCTCAGATGTTGAGTCCCATAGTGCTCAGAGCCACTTGAACCAATCATGCAGGCTAAGATTTCGTGGCTGACGGAAATTAACAGTCATTCCTGAGTAGGCATAAAGAGAGTGATATACCTCGATTTTAGGACAGTATCAGTTAGCAAATATCAACTTTAAATTACATAACGTAACATTTTTAACGGTCGCGAGTTCCTACGCAGCATCTATTGTCCCTGTTAATGAACTACGAGAGATGTTAAATATTGCTACTTCACAAGTAATTTACTTGAAATGCAGTGAGGTAAAGCTTTGTGTTGGACAGGGATTCGAACCCAGAACCTAATCTGAATGTTATCGAAGCACAATCAACTTTGACATATCGGATTTTCTCGGCAGTAGCTGGATGTATTAAATGAAATGACAAGACGAAACATTAATTTTTCCTTCCCAGGACTTCAACCCGGCACGTATCGCTGTTATATTATAGAGAAAAGGAACGTTAAGTATGGGTTTGTTACACCAGCAGCGACATGTGAGCATGTTTGAACTAGAATTAATATGACGAAGTGTTCAGTGCTGACTGAGAATCGAACCCTAAACATATCGTTGTTGACTACACGCAAAGACACGACACTTACCGAATTTTTCCCCACCAGCGGCTCGGAATAGCATCCTTAAACTTACAGTGATCTCGTAAATAGTTCTGTGTCTCATTGGGAGTCAAAAACGTCAGATATCCTTAGTGTTAACAAGGAATGAAAATGCATTAAAATTAAAAATTATTGTGCACCAGCAGATGGGTGTTCTCATGCTAGAGCTTGATAATACGTAGTGAAAAGGTTAGTGCGGGGCCAGGATTCCAACCCATTCATGCATAATATGTGGAGATGTTAAGGAATCTGCAGTTTTGAACAAACAAGAAGTTGTAGTCGAGCTGTAGTGTCAGGAAGGAATCAATTTCCGCGTTAAGGGCGGTCTGAGTTGCATTCTCAGTTAAGAACCAATTTTATCGACATACAGGAGCTCAAATAAAAGACGTAATAAGTGTCCTGTGACCATACACAGGGTTTGTTTCGTCACTAGAAATAAATAACTAGTATAAGAAAGGTTACTGGTGATGAATAGCATTTCTTTAACCAAAAAATTGAAATTTCTGTCTCAGTGTCTTAGTTTACGTGAGGATTATGTACCACGAGTCATTCAAATGGAAAGGGAATATCAAGTGAATTTAGCGAGTCAGTTCAGTACCATACGCAGAAGTGATTGCACTGTCACAGTGTTGCCAAATGTTTGTGACGATGTTGCCAATTCTCAGCTGTGCTAGGAACAGCTCTCAGCGTTATAGGAGGAGAATCATGTGCTCGTGTCAAAAGAGGATACAGAGAGGAGGCGCGGGGTTTGGTTAATGTGCAGCGTTTTCTCCTACCAGCTGTGTCAAACATTCAGGTGTGTACTCTTCCATCACGATTGCAGTTTCCCACAAACTATATACGAATAAAACACTTATCTTGTTACTTTATTACAGAAGATTATTTCAGTACAATAAAAAGTCTTTGGAAATCAACTTTGCCAACCTGTCACGAAAAGTAAGATAACAAACACTTCGCACCTCGAAATCGATTGCATCTATGTGCAGTCTTGTGATCATACAAGAAGAATTTCATGATTTGCACGAGAATGTAGAAAAATGTTGGTGCGCATGGAAGCTGTAAGAAACACAGTTACCTAATTATTCTGTACCACGTAATAATCAATTCATTTGATAATTCAGAAGAGAAGAAACTAAAATTATGCCCATTAAGACAGAAACTAAAGTGCAGATGCGGACACTGTGCAGATCTGCGTTTTTTTCATCTTCAGATCTATACAAATAATGTATACTAACCAGCGTATTCATTCCTTTCTTAATGTTTCCTTCTTGTTTAGTCTTCTTATGATGAACTGGATCCTCACCCATCAGTCTGAGTTTTACTTTTCATCCTTCCATCTACTATCTTTGTGTGATATTGTTCGGTGTTCAAAAAGCAAAATATTATGCCTGCTCCCACGAGGTATTAAAATGAGGCCGCAAAAAGGCTAACGAATTATAATCAAAATACAGTGAGACGCCAATTTGTCTGTCGTCATGGTGTTAAGTGGACAGAAATAGTTGGGTGTTATTGTCATCTTTTCTTATTGAGATTTTCATATTACCTTGACACAAGACGCCGAGATAAATGTGTATATTCTCCGTGACGAAACATCCCACATTCCCTTCATCCTGATCCATTCGTTACGTGCATCGTCGGCAATGAGTGATAGGAAAGCTGTTGTGGGGTGACGAATAACAATAACAATGGTAGTAATTACAAATCAATAATCAAGGATGTTTACTGCATTACAGACGATTAACAAAATAACCAAGAATGGCTGAGTGTTTAATTGTCGCACTGAGTAGGTGTTCTTACCACTTTGTTACTGAATTCTGTTCTAGTTGTTTGTAGAGAGAAAACAAAGAACCCTGTAGCCATACATATCGCTAGTACAACGAGATATTACCTATCAACTATTCTTGCTTTACATCACGAGACGAACATGGCGTCACTGAGCTGATATTTGAAATACATTTCTGTTTTCTCTCTCTGTCTCTCCCCCTCTTTTTATTTTTATTTTAATTTTTTGAGGAAAGCATCGAGAAGCGCGATAATAAGCAAGTAGGCATATAACCTGTTTACAGTTATTTTCATCGGGATAAATAATGCAAAAATACAACTTTTAAGTGTGTTATTGCGTAATCCAGTTATTGACAGTCTATTCGTGAGCTTACTCGCATTCAGTGAGGTGAAACCTATCACAGAAGCAAGCAAAACACAAATATATCTTGCACCATGCGCAACACATAAATGAAATCTCGCTATACTGACGTGTTGTCCGATATATTGCACGAAAAACATATCTGATTCATGTTGCTAAATACAGCTCTATCAGATATCAATTTGGAAGCGTACCATGTGTATAAAAGCATATCTTGAAATACGCAGATAGGCCCATAGAGGTATTCGACTGAAACATAGCCATGACCAATATTGTAACTGGGGTCGACAGCATCGTCGTCTACCACCTTCACAACTCGAACGGTGACAGTGCTCGGCCGGTTACTTACGTTTACAGGTATCAAAGCTACAGCATGAAAACACAAAAATGTTAATAACTCGAAGATCATTAGTTTTGGAACCCATAGACAGTAAAGCAGTCATCAGTCGCAAGAGTGGTTTGAACACCACAGTGCTTTAATAGGGACAGACTTGTTGGAGGTGGTATGCTGTTGCTTCATCTGACCTTTGAGTTGACTTACCTAGCCAGTTAATAGGGGAACCTACAGTTTTACGTGGCTCTCGGACCACAGTGCAACTCGGCATTTTTCACATAAACAAACACTGCCCCATGGGAAATATGTGTAAAATGGCACATAAAAATCGTGGTACTGGTGAGGGATCGAACCTGAGACATTCGTATCTATAGTCTTGCTCTTTATCACCTTGCCACCATGCTTGCCATTAAAATTATGGATCTCTCGTTTGTGCCTGCGTTGGCACTTGCGTGTCCCTTAGGAGATCTTTGGATTACCCTCGTATACGTGTGTAAACGCCTTACAATGCCCACTCAAGGAAGACAAGGATACCTAGTCTAGCTTCAATATTACAAATACGAAAAACATTCCTTCAGCTACGCCAATGTTTAAAGAAATCGTGTTAACGGCACTAAATTGTGGTTTGTAAATCGCTTACCAGCCGTACTCTGCCGCATTTCGCTGGTTCGAAGGCAAAAAGCTTACTGACAAATTTCACAGAAGGAAAAGGGGGACGAAATGTCTCCCACTCGAAGATCATGTTGTTTTACTTAAATAGTTACAAAATCGGGTAAAACGAACAATGAGGTTGTCAGTATAAGCACATCACTGTTGTCAATATGATGTTGCACCGCCCAGGGACTGCAATGATAAAGGGCCTGTTTAGGTCAGGCATATTGTACACAGAAGTGGAAGAGAGAGCACCACTAAATTCTACAATCCGTATGCATTGCATACACACAGAAATTACTGTTATAGTGTACTTATGGAGCCCAATGAGTGAATTGCATATTTTCCGGTGAGAAAGAGCACTGGCAAACAGTCTTCGCTACATTAGGTTACTTAAACTGGCGTCACTTTGAGCTAGAATTTATGACCAGCGACTAAGTGTAAGGACAGTGAGTCGGATGTGGGTTTTGCAACTGTGAAATACTTTCCTTACATTATGGAAGCGAATATTAAATTTCAACTAATATAGCCAAAATTTTGAACTTGGATAGCTTAGAATGAAAATCTTTCTGTTTATTGCAAAGGAAAACAATTGATTTTCTAAAACATTCTGTGTCATACACAACTTGAAACAGGTCACGTCGACCAAATCATATGGAAGAACCGACAGCGACGTATATTGGAAGGCAGTAAGATCCCTTGGCTTTCGGTTTGGCAATATTCGACAGCCACTTCTAGACGCAAGTAAATGAAGAAACGCAGCGCGTTTTCGTTATCAAGTAACGTCCTCATCAATTAATTTAGTTTTAATGTGATCTACGAGTAATTGCTGAATATGAAAGGGATTCCGTAGACAGGGAAAGAAATTGTTCTTGGGAAACTACTTCTATAATGACCAAAAGGACTTAAATGATCTTCAAGCACATGTGTTCCAGCAGCGGATTGAAGAAAATGACAGTAATAATGACGGTGATAATCGAATTATCCGGTAACTTCACACTTCGCAGTGGATTTTCTGGAACTAAGAAGTTTCCTGAATTAGTGAAAATTTCAAAATGGCTTCAATTCGAGGTTCTGACGCCTAGGAGAGTCTTTACATCCTGCTGACATGAGAATAGCATAATCTCCACGTCAGAAGCTTGCTTCTACTTAACCATTTAATAGACTCGCGTTGTTTTTTTCCACCGTGACTATTTTAGTAAGCTAAGCACATCATCCATTATAGCACCCTCCTGGGGCTGGGAAATGTGTCCACAATGGTCTGGTGGAACGAACTATCACAAGTGCAATGCGTGGGTACAGGCATTTACTTTTAAGAGGCACAAACAGATTTAGTTTACCTCTGGTAACTTCAAGAGAATGCTGTTATAATCCAGAATCCCCATTAAACATCACGTTCCTTCATTCCAAACTGGACAGAGCCGGTTTGCTTTGGAAAATGACATACGTGGAGGTCAGGGTAAACAGAAATACTGTCACTAGTAAACTTACTTACATTAGAAAATTTTATTTTATTTTATGAACTGATAGCCATCTAAAGGAACAGGGCTCTTATTTTACTTGTGCTTGATTGAACTAGAGACGTTGAAAAATTTGGTGTTGGACTATAATTCGAATTCGTTTCTCGTCTTTCGAGGATCTGAATCTCTCGGAACAGTATAGTTCAATCATTTCATTCCTTTTCCCAAGACTGCAGACTTCTCTAGGTCTCCTCCAAAGTTAAATATGTGAGTCCGAATCCTGATCCAGTACAAAAATATTCATAATTTCATTTCAAGCCCTATCACGTGGTCGCCGGCCTGCTAGTGAAAATTAACGTGCATTTTTAAGGTCTGTTCATGTTGCCAACAATTTCTGGACAAACACGCACACATCTTACTGTTGGTCAGCAAGCAATTGATACTTAAGCAATATTCGTGGACAATAAAGAAGAACGATAGGAGTGCGGTTCGATTGTCGCTCAGGCAAAAAAATTTGTGTCCTTATTTTAGATCAAACACCAAGCAGCTGGCAAGAAAAACAGATACGTAAAATTTGATTTTACTTAGTTAACAATCCGATTACGTCTTGGGTTCGTATCTCCGTCGCAGAACTTCACATCATGCGCTTCATCTTTAAATTCATACACACTTCGATACTTCTGAATTAAGGCGTATCAGACATGTTTCATGGTTAGTTAACAGGGATGAAAGGGTCTTGATAGCAGTCCCGGTTTATTACAAAAACTGTCGTCTTTTATTTTCAAGTTTAGCTTGTGTTACTGATATAGGCGAAAATTTCGGTACTTCATGACTCTTCATGGAGAGTCAGCGATATGATATGATTAGATTAGATTAGATTAATACTTGTTCCATAGATCATGAATGCGATATTTCGTAATCATGTGGAACGAGTCATTTTAATGAATGAGGTTCTTAGTTTTGAGTACAGTTACGAAAGAAATATAAAAACAACTATGAGAGTTACTGATTTATGATGTCTAGTAGCAGTCAGTTCAGAGTATTATTAGCAACTAAGATCCAGTCCCTAAACCTAGTTACAGAAATGCGAATCAGACGCATTTCGTATTCCAGGCCGTAGCAGCCGCGTCTTTGAGGCGCCAGCAATGTTCACTTCCCAGCCCGCTGTAGGATCAAATCGGTTCGTCTTCTTCCTGCTGGCAATGTAACTGAGATTTGGCAACAACGCAAGGTATGTTTGGCAATTCTGTGATCGACGAGTTACTTCCTGGTGTGCACGGAATGAAGCCTCAAAGTTCACTTGATTTCTCGTGTCATTTCCATTGAATAACCTGAGTTGTTATCAAATGGTTCAAATGGCTCTGAGCACTATGGGACTTAACTTCTAAGGTCATCAGTCCCCTAGAACTTAGAACTACGTAAACCTAACTAACCTAAGGACATCACACACATCCATGCCCGAGGCAGGATTCGAACCTGCGACCGTAGCGGTCGTGCGGTTTCAGACTGCAGCGCCTTTAACCGCTCGGCCACCCCGGCCGGCTGAGTTGTTATCGCTTGAGGTGTAACAGAAGAGTGTAAATTTACGGTTTTCAGCCCAGCAAAGTCATTGAACGTGGCAATCGGAACTAATCTCATCCTGTAAATAGCGGTTTACGAGTTTTCGCTACTATTGGCCTCGTAAGAGGAAGGCGCAAACCATATCTATCCGCTATCTCTGTGTTGCCGTGCTGACCTCTGGAAACGCGACTGTTATGGTTCGCTGTTCCAGCCGCGCTGAATGTAACGGTTTTATCCATTCTGTGTAAGAGCTGCAAGCAGTCAGATCGAACATCGATAAGCAAATCGTAAGAAAATACTTTCAGCTCATAGTGCAATGGTGAAAAACTTACAATGCTGCACAACAGGTAACGCCTCTTTCCGCTGCTGACAAGCAAATTTTGAGTTTCTAGGAATACGTAACTTTATTTACGAAATGCCACGTTTGCATACCTGTTTAGTATGACACAGCATGTCATTTAAACACAGACCCAATCGAAATCTATGTGAATAGTGTTTTACTAATTCGTGCAGATAGAGGCACGCTTGTGTACAGATACTCAGTTTTGTTAAAACAGACTTACTTTCGTCGTACGGTTATCGTGGATAGTTTTATATCATTTCTTACAATACAGTGCACAGTTTTCGTAAGGTTTCTTTTAGTGTTGTTAAAACAATACTAAACAAGAGAGAGAAATTAATCATCGACGATATATGCGAATTCTCTGATGTTGTCTATAACAGTCTGACAATGCACGTGCAGTTTATTGATTACATGCATGTAGAAAACTTGTTCTGAGCTAAAGCTGTCAAACAAGGTATGAAGAAGAATAAAATGCCACTACCAGACGACAGCTAATGAAAAAAATACTTTTCTGACTATTTCGGGACGATGCGCTCTCCCCATACATAATACAAAAGCTTCGAGCGCATCTGCTGCCTGGCCGTCTATTAAACCTGAAAAGAACAAAATGACGCAGAAGTTAGCCTTTTTTCCACATGCAACTATTTTGGATTGAGAAGTGAAGAGAATTATGTTCAAAGTTCGATTAAATTGATAACTTCAGCAGAAAGCAGAATTGCGTTTTAAAAAATGTAGTAGCGAATGTAATAGAACACGCGACGTCTTATCAACAGTGCGCGACGATTACCGTTAAGCTACTAGCTGTGACGTAGCTACAACACCTCTGGAAGTGAATATCAGTTCCTTCAGAACTTCGGTATTCCACAGTGCTGTGAGATAATGCATATGGCCGGATCTAGACTTCTGAGAGACAGACAGTTACAGCATTTCTTTTGCACTGCACTATGGTTTCAACAAACAGACAGCGCAATAGAGTAGTTCAAATGCTAAGTAACACTTCCTATTCAAATTTCTGCATCCTACGCTGTTGGCAGTTCTGTGTAGGTGGCAGTTACGTTATTTTATTTCGGTGAGTACAAAATAGAGTCGAATGTATGCACTGGGTAGCCAAGGCAGCTAGTTCATGGCGATTCGGTCAACCAAGTATATGAATGTACTGAACATCCTGCAAACCACTACAGAGAGCCTGTGTGTCAGAATTCTCATCTTGTGAGCCACAACGGTGTTATGATAGAGAAATGCGTCGTAGAGAAGAGGTTTTGGTGGTCTGTTGGACTGATGATAGTTTCATATGATGTTGGTCTCGGTTCGATTCCAACTTCTGCGATGTTTTTTGATAGGGTGAGGCAGATTCTATTCTCTTCTGGCTACGCCAAGTGAAGAAGGTATAACGGCATTGTGGTCTGAAAATCTCATTAAACATGATATTCCTTCTCTCCCAAGAAGACGTTAGGTGGAACGACAATAAAGTAAAGAGTGGCGACATGTAGAAACTATATCACCAGTAACCTTTCTTATACTAGTTATTTATTTCTAGTGACGAAACAAACCCCGTGTATGGTAACAGGACACTTATTATTTCTTTTATTTGAGCTTCTGTATGTCGATAGAATTGGTTCTGAACTGAGAATGCAACTCAGACCGCCCTTAACGTGGAATTTGATCCCTTCGTGACAATACAGCTACACTACAACTTGTTGTTTGTTCAAAACTGCAGATTCCTCAACCTCTCCACATATTACGCATGAATGGGTTTGAATCCTGGCCCAGCACTAACGTTTTCACTATGTATTATCAAGCTATAGCATGAGAACACGTAGCTGCTGGTGGATAATAATTTTTATTTTTAATGCGTTTTCAATCCTTGTCAACACTAACGATACCTGACGTTTTTGACTCCCAGTGAGACACAGAACTATTTGCGAGTTCACTGTAAGTTCAAGGATGTTATTCCGAGCTACTGGTGGAGAAAATTTCGTTAACTGACGTCTCTTTGTGTGTAGTCAACAATGATATGTGTGTGGTTCGATTCCTAGTCAGCACTGAACTCTTTGTCATATTATTTCTAGTTCAAACATGCTCACATGTCGCTGCTGGTGTAACAAACCCATACTTAATGTTCCTTTTCTCTAGAATATAACAGCCATATGTGCCGGGTTGGAGTCCTGGGAAGGATAAAATTAATGTTTCGTCTCACCATTTCAGTTAATACATCTAGCTACTGCCGAGAAAATCCGATATGTCAAAGTTGATTGTGCTACGATAACATTCCGATTAGATTCTGGGTTCGAATCCCTGTCCAACACAAAGCTTTACCTCACTGCATTTCAAGTAAGTTAATTGTGAAGAAGCAGTATTTAACGTCTCTCGTAGTTCGTAAACAGGGACAATAGATGCTGGGTAGGAATTCGCGACCGTTAAAAATGTTTACGTTATGTAATTTAAAGTTGATATTTGTTGACTGATACTGTCTAAAATCAAGGTATATTACTCTCTTTATGCCTAGTCAGGAATGACTGTTAATTTCCGTCAGTCACGAAATCTTAGTTTTCATGACCTGGGTTCAAATTCATATGCAGAACTAGGCGGTTCGTCATGTCATTTGAAGTTCATACATATTCTCAACTAGCTGCTCGTGAATAACGCAAATTTTTAATGACATTTTGTGCTAAATAACAAGTATGGTATGTTACTTTGAAGAGGAAATCATGAATGCGACGAACTGAATACGTGCATTACCTATCTGACGTAATAATGAGAGTGCTAACATTTCAGGTATGTCAGTTATTGCAATAAATGCGAGCTTATAAGCCTTAAGGACAGCCTTATCTGTGATGAGGTGTTCCCTGATATTTTTAGTATCGTGGTATTACTTTACATCCTGAGTTATTGCGATACAGGGCAGTGTTTTCTAGTGATGACTTGTTGGAACCATTTTCAACAGCCAAACGACTGTATCAAGGAGCGATTAGAGGACCTACTAGACAGCTGCGTTACGTAGGTTGCATGGGAATCAGGCAAAATGCAATCCAGGACGTTCGGGTACTTTTGAGCATGACTGTACATCGTTAATAATCCGATTAGGTGCTGGGTTCGCATCCCTGTCACAAGCTTTATATGATGGCATTTCAATTTTAAACATGGGCATACCTTGTTCCTTGTGAATGACACCATATTAAACGTCGTTGGGGGTAGTTCCCAGGACGGTAACTGTTATGACAGGAGTCCCAGTTCAGTACAAACATTTTCGTCATTTATTTTCAGGATCTGAATTGGTAACTGATACTGGTGCAAACACCTATACTTCACGTCTCTTTATGCCTAGTGATCCGGTCTCAATAAGGTACAAACAAAGCTTAGCTTAGTTAGCAATGGCTGTAGGTGCTGGGTTTCAATAAAGGTCCAGAACGACGATGTTGGTCATTTCATTTGAAGTTAAAATTTGTGTACACGTAGCTGTTGTCGTGTTACGAGAACATTGATATGACTGGTGATTCGCTGTTAATGTTGAGATTTCCTTAGAGTGCTTGTTGCCGTTAATCGCGTTTTTCTACTGGTTCGTCCTACATCCTGTTTCCAGAGCCACTCGCCGTTGAGCAACCTTCAGCACATGGATGGAAAATCTTGCAGAGAGCGAAAAACTTTTTTCCAATTGCCGTACAGGTTTGTAACTCCATATATTGTCTCAAGTATTTAATTTTGACTAGGGATTACTGTACGATATATGGAAAATAATCCGTTTTCTCAGAACCATTGGAATGTCACTTGTTGTCATTAAGGTTAGATTATGAGTGTTATCGGGTGTCTCATCGCTAAGAAAGTGTTTTCTAATATGTTTTGTATGACGATATTAGTTGATGCTTAGACTGACTGCTGTAAAGACCTTTAAGTCTCTTAGTAGTCTCTTGAGGTACCCATTGTTTGTAGTCAAACGACTGTACCGCACGGGGTTTTGGTGTTTAGAGGACCTGCAACACAGCTACGTTATGTGTGTTGCATTCGGCAGTGACCCACTTTTTTTGCTGTCAAGTGCACATGTACGGGATATTCTTCCCGCTCAATTGCCTCTCGCTTAATTGTGACACAAATTATGGTTGTCGCATTCTTTCAGTGTGAGAGATAGTGATATATAGATGTCAACTTCCACTGAATAAGAATACATTTAAATTTTACTAACCATTTATAGTGTCAGGAAGCCAGCAGGTAAGGTTCTGGCCTCAATGTTATAAAAGTAAACTAATTTACAATGAAATTTGCTGAGTTTAGAAAGTGTAACAACAGCTTCAGGACACACATAGCTGATCATCTGATATCTTCAGACAGAATATTGTCTATCTCATTGGTAAATATCCTTTAGATTCCATCATCAGACAGTTTCTGGGCTTTAAAACTTGTGTTTTAATGCACATTGTGTTATTCGGCTACTAATGCGCAATCTGGAGTTGAGCTACAACGACCTGCTTGATAACTTTTCTCAGGACTCCTTAATGGTGCAAGAGTGAGGGTTATTTAGTCCACATATATGGTATTTGGCAACAGGATTAAATGATTCAGTAAATATGACGATTGTATATTATATTGTGCTTAATTTAAGCTTTAATGAAGTTCTCACTCACTGTAGAAAGACGATATACACGTCGTGGAAACGAATTAAACATACTCTTAGTTTGAATGAGTCTCAGTAACTTACATCCACAACCAAACTTCAGCTTCGCTAGAACTCTAAGGAGTGAATCAAAAGTTTCCAACAGCCATAATCCTGGATATGTTTATAAAACTATATTTCAGGGAACAGACAATACCTTCAGACAAGTGGAAACAGCTTGGGCATTTTAATGTAATACGACCGCAGCAATACATGTTTTGAAGGACACCAAGTTGAAAATGTTCCTGAGGCAGCCATTTTACATCAGTAGATCCCACAGTTCACAGTGTTACTGTTCTTCCTTGGTACATCATGATCCTACGTGTTATGTCTCCAAGCTTGTCGTCAAATATTTGGTGTCTAGGAAACCTGCCTACTCGGTACGCTAGACAACCGTGCAAACAAATTGTATTAATGAGTTTTATTACAAAAAGGAAGTGACAATATTTAACTTCCACAATTACATAGGTCGCAAGCAAAGGGTGACACACTAAATAATTTTCTTCAGTATAAACAATTACAAGCCTGTGCCACATGTAGAGCATAAGCGAACTGTCTAGTGTTGAAGCTACTATTCAAGTGGGTTGGTTCAAATGGCTCTGAGCTCTATGCGACTTAACTTCTGGGGTCATCAGTCACCTAGCACTTAGAACTAATTAAACCTACCTAACCTAAGGACATCACACGCATCCATGCCCGAGGCAGGTCGCTCAGTTCCAGACTGTAGCGCTTAGAATCGCACCGCCACTCCGGCCGGCCTATTCAAGTGGGCGTCGCCAGTCGGTTGTGGCGCTTATGACCTCTTCACACGGGGGCCACTGCTGTCGCGTTGTCGTCCTGGAGAGGGGTCAGTCAGTGCGCAATTGGCTGACATCTTCTCACAGCCATCTCTTCTCTAGCATTCCCTACTGGCATGCCGGCGCTTGACTTTATGCCGTAACACTACGTATCATCGTGCCAAATTTTCTTCAGATATGACTGAAGAATGTGTTCCTGTTAAGGAACCATCTACATGCAATCCCACTCACAAATTTCAAATTCTGATATAAACTTCCCCGAAGCGAATCAGGAAATTGTTTGCTGTGAGAAGTCACGCCACTATATCGGCAAGTTCTATAGAGGCAGAGGTATTTTATTCGGTCAGTAGAAAAAGCCTGCATGAAGATATTTTTGCCAGTCAAGGATGGTCAAATACCTATAAACTAGGGGACCTGACAGTGAACCGACTGTAAAATAACGCCAACATTACACTTTTACAAGTTTCTGGAGCTACATCTAAGTCTGTGCGAATCAATAAGAGCTTGATGAGGAGGGGAAGTATTCATCTTGAGAGGTGGCAGAAGCCCCCTCTCATATTTGTATTTTACTCCGAGTAATTCGATTTTCCTCTCTAATTGCATGTGGTGAAAAGTTGCTATTCCTTCACACGCGGACTTCCCACGCAGCATCTCTTGTCACCCGGGTGGTCCAGTGACAGGCGAGTTTCATTGAGCTTAAAAGGGTTAAACCGATGGGTGTGAGGGAGTCGAGTGGACGCTTACCAGAAGCCGACATTTTCATAAGAGTGGGAGCAACACGCCCAGATGCGCCTGAAGGGGTGGCTGGGCTAGAGATTCCGTTACTTGGCAGAAACTTAGTGAAAACCGTTTCTGGCGGGCTACCAGCGAGGCGTGGGAATGACTTGTGTTCCCAGGCAGTCTTGGCGGGCAAATTCCCGCGTTTTCTGCAAAATCGTAACTGTGATTGGATTGCTCAGGGCATAGCTCCGTGACGTAGCAGAATTGGCCCAGAAATTGGTGCCAAGAATCTCCATTGGTGGAATGGTAGTGCTTCGGCAATAGAGTGGAATTTTCCACCGGTTTTTGAGTTGCTGATTGGAACGTTTAACCACGAACACTGTCGTGGGGGTGGGAGTGTTCTGTGCTCAGCTTGTACGGGTGCTCTTGAGAGAGTCGGCTCTCGCCTTTCGGTCGGTACAGGTTACAAGACTGAGCTCTCGCTGCTCTGGACAGCCTGCCTTCCGTTGGCTGTCTAATATACTTTTATTTGATTGTAACTGTTTGACCAAGTTGCTGAAGTTTCGACTTCAACGTAACTTTCCGAGCACAGTTGGCAATTGAGCGCTCTGCGTACAAGCGGCCTATGTTGTCTGTCTTGAGCAGTTTTGGCTAAAGTTGACTGTATCGGAGTTACTGTGTGACTTCCCTTGTTAAAATCAATCACTGTACCGTCAGTGATTGTGGGACGAGCCTTCTCCGTCTCCCTCAGTGGCGCATTTGTATTGATAGGAAGTCTTCAGTCTGGAACAACCAGACCAGGATAATTTGTTTCGGGCTATACTTGCGACATCATCATCACCACGACGGGACGTCGAAGCAACCAGCCATCTCTTCCGGTACGCCAGATCGTGTCCTTGTAGTTAAGAAGGCAGCTTGGTAATGTATGTCTGCAGCATCGGCAGATTAGGGAATTTGTTCTGTGATAACCAGAGCTCAGCAGAGCGCGCCTGTTCCCGTCTTTTCTTACGTGGTTCTGTCTTGGATGTTCACTGTCCGAGTTCTCACTACTGTAGCAGCAATTAATGTTGGGTTGGCTGGGTGTTTCTCTTAAGATTTGAGTTGCAAAGGATTTGCCCCACATACCATTTCGTCATAAATGTCACAGTCTAGTTTATGGACAACTTCACTTTCACAGTGTTTATTTGAGTATCCAATTTGATCCAATTTGATGTATGGTAAATGTTTCATGTGTTTTGTTTATGATTTTGAGTTTAGTCATAATAAATCAAATTGTTGTTTTGGATAGAACTTTCATTCTGTTAATCGGTAGAGCAACCCTTTCATTTCTCACTACGTTACTGAAACTTTCCTTTATTTAAATAATGTCTATCAAATTAAATTATTGCAGGTGCCAAACTCTTTTCTACTCCAATTGCAGGGTCGATTACAGTCAGTTCGCGTTTCTTCTTAATCCATGTGCAACAGCAAAAGTAGGAATTAGAAAAGGGGGGCTTAGAGCATCATTTCCATATGAAGATTCGAGATGAGTTTAGTGTTAAAAACACTGCTAGCCCCGGCACCTCGCAATCTGTGATACAGGATGTGCCAGAAATGTTACGATGAACTTTGAGGGGTTATAGATGTTGTCTTGGAGAACAAATCGAGGATAGGAAACTGAGACTGGAAACATCATCCAACGATGCTACAGAGATTCGAAGTTATGTGATGTCGACAGCCACGAGGCCACACCTTCGGCAGCAAATGTGACTTTGTACGATGACGGACCATACACGGAACTGTCATTTGTTATTCAGTGATCGCGACTGATGTAACGATTGCCAGTGGAGAAAATAGAGCTAGTTGCTGCGTGGAAAGATCTTTTCTACTACCAGTGGGATACTGTTGCCACGCTGGATGACGGTTTCAGACAAGAGTTTCCATATGCAGTTTAATTTTCTCCTGGAACCTTCCGAAGTCTCCATTGCTTTTCGGTATACAGGAGAAAAATAAACTGCAAATGGAAACCCATGTCCGAAACCATAACCACGGAGTCAGCAGAGCATGAAATTCGTAAGAAACAAAGTTGTCTACGCAGCAACCAGCTCAATCTTCTCCACATTACACACGGCTATTACAGTCAACTGCACCTGTTAGATAAACTTAAACACACAAGTCTCACACTTTCGAAGGAAAGGTACCACTGTGGGCGAAGGATAGAAAAATCTTCCTAATTAGGTGGATAAATCTGCCCTTTAGAGTGCAGCAGCCAAAAACGCTACTAGTCTTTACTTCCTCCGGCTGTATATATGCCCAATCTTGGAAAGCAGGTCCCTTCGTTGGCTGGGGCGCTCAGGTAAGAGTGAATCGAGAGTGCCTATATTCAGACTGTCAGAGGAAGTCGCACACTGTCTCAGAAACACATCTGTTGTGCGTGAACTGGTGAATAAGTGGCTATGTACGTTATAATGTACGATGCTCACCTTTAGGCATCTCGTACGGTAATAGTCAGAGAAGTTTCCAGGTAGCTTATCTTGTAGATAAGATCAACCATTAATTGCCTTTACAAGTAAATTTTCAGTACACTAATAGAAGGCTATAATTAACCCAGCAACAGTATTTTCTTTCAAATTTGAAGCTACGTCGTTCCGCTGAACATCTTACATTAGATATACAAACATGGAAACTTTCATCTAACGGTAATACATAAAACGTATAGTGTAAGTACTGTCAAGACACTGGACCAACGGTATTTTCAGGTAAAAATACAGCTCCTGCACTATATCAGGAACACACTGAGAACATGGAAAATAAAGTAAACAGGTTTGACATGGTACTGAAAAAAGTTATTAAATATATAAAAGGAAGGAACAGGGCTGATATTTTATATGACGGTCACTCTCACATTATTACTATAGGGACTTAAGTTTGGTGTATTCAAATAGAAAAAATTGAGAACATTTATCCCAACAACTACAGCCTGGCGAAAATTAGTTCCAGGTTAATTAGCTGCATAGCAGTTAATAATGGTCTTACACAAGGTGACTCTTTGAGCCCGCTTCTTTTTAATATGGTCATGGACGAGGTGGTAAAGAAGGCATGTACACGTAGTGGTTGTAGAATTGGATACGATGAAATAAAAACAATTTGTTATGCTGACGATGCAGTTCTTCTAGCACACAGTGAAGTTAACCTGCAGAGACTTTAATATATTTAATGTGAGAGCCTAAAGCTTATACGTTCCTAACCATCAAAAAACTAAATTTGTGACCATACCTGAAGAGCCTGTTAAATTTAAACTAAAAACTGAACTAAGAAGTTATTAAATACCTTGGTACTGAATTGTTCAACAGTGGAAATGTCGAGAAGGGGCTATATAACAGGTAGCAAACACAAACGAAGTGGCAGAGTGTTTAAATGATACAATTTGGACAAAGAAAGATGCAGGAAAAGATACAAACGTGAGAATATACAAAACGATAGTGACGCCACTTATGGCATACACAGCTGAGCCAAGACCAGATACATCAAAAATTAGAACAGTTTTTGAGTCCGTGGAAATGAAAATTCTGCAGAGGTTCCGGGATAAGACACAGAGAAACAGAGAGAGAGAGACAGAGAGAGAGAGAGAGAGAGAGAGAGAGAGAAAGAGCTCGTAAAGAAGAATACGGTACGTTCCACTGTTGGGTATTAAACATTAGAGAGCTTTTTGCAAAAAGGGACCTACATTTGACCACTAGAAATTGCGAAAACGAATTTATTGCCAATGTTTTAAAATGAGTCCAAAATACGAGTATATAGCGAATTACTGCTTGCTTTGGGTGAGATATGAATCTTCTATTTCTCGGCTGAAACAAAATGTGATATTTTCTACCGAAAACATCACGGCTGTTGTTTTCTGGAAACTGTGCTACGTTTGACCAATTTGGAACGACTTTCCTAAAGAACCGATACACATATTCGTTAGATGAGGAATGTAATAAAGAAGTAACGTCATATTTCACCGGTACAATGCACCTGCCTATTAACGAGCTGCTGTATTGCGTAAACTGAGATCTATGAGTCACAAATTGGTTGAACTCGTTCATCTAATTTGCTACCCTCCGAAGATCACTCGTTCCAAACACTTAAGAACTTGATGGTTGGAAAACTATTTGAGTCCACTGAAGTGTTAATTTCAGGTTGTATGGGAAATTTTCAAGATATTTGGAATCACTCTTTAAAATGGAATCCACTCTCTGGAAAATATTAAGCAGATGCGTTATAGCTTTCTTATTATCAGAACACATCTTAGGAAGAGAATATTCTCATTGGAAAACTATGGTCAATCGGTAATACGGCTGCTTTGGATTGCTCTTCGGAAAAAAGAATCATATCACTGACACTAATAAACTACGTTTTCGTGAAACGGAAATCAGAAAAACAAACATATTTCTCATGCAGTCGGAGGTACATTCAGCCTTCCTTTGCAGAGTGCCGCTAGAATGTCACCTACGAATCTCATGCGCCCGCTTATCCAGTATCGCCAAGGCGCTGGGCTCTCCACGGCACCGCAGGGCACGGTCACGTTTCGGGCTTCACGGGCCCGTCCTCGTCCAGCCTCTTCCATCCTTTCCCCCTCCTCCAGAGCATCCGACGCCCCCGGATGGATTCTGGATTCTCCACGCCTCGGTCGAGCGGTGTCCTGCGATTTATGTGCCCCGCGCCACACCCCCCGGAAATTCGTTTCCCACGTTATTATCAAACGAGCCGGGGGTAGGCAGGGTCACGCTACCCCATCGCTGACACCTCAGCATCCCGTCCACCGGCGGTAACGAATGTCTTGTTTACGAGTGTGTAACGTGGGTTCGGAAGCTTGTTAGGGCAGGGGGCCTGATCGAGAGCCGGCGTTAGAGTGACAGATTGTGCCGAATAGGTGCTACGGTTGGTTCAGCAACTGTGACCTTAGTACTGCGAGTTCCCGCCATGAATGTGCAGCCATATTCCGAGGAAGCAGCAACATTTTTAACTGAGCTACTGCGCTACAAAGTCGAAACTACTGTCACGTTTGAAAGCCCTGAACAAGGTGTATTTTTCGTCGGTCATGGTACCAACACACTACTTAAAAAAAGTTAGTTTTCCTTGTGACAGTTGTTAGGTTTTTCCAAGCAACGATGAAAAATTTCTTTTCCCGTTGGCAAATCAAACCAAGCATGTAACCTTGGAATCACATGATTAACTAAATTTTTAGGAGGAAACGTCGTACATCTAGATGGAATCCTACGTAACGAATATCTCATTTTGACTTTAAAGGTAGCTAGCTGCCTTCCAAGCAATATTCACTGTTGAGCCTAAACACTATAACCACTGCCCACCGCTAGTCTGAATCCACCTGAAGACGTTGCTTGCACCTGACACGGTAAGGAAAGAATACAGGATACTAAAGAAAACTAGCCCATATTTAAGAGAGGTAGTAATATCGACCAAAATATGAAAGAAGTCCGTAAATATGACCTCTAAAAGGCATGCCTAAAGAGATAGGAGCACTTGTTCATCCACGCTGCTGCGAAACACATATCTCTTATTGCAAGCTCTTTGCTATTAAGAACGACCTGCCGAATGCAGTAAACAAATGAGAACAAATTATCCCGCTACGGTGAAACACCAGAGCATTTAATGCAATCCGCTTGCAAATGCGTACGATCTGCAGTTGTGAACCATCGCTACAGATGTTCAATATGGTGTCCATCCATAGTAAGGCTATCTTCTGTCCGATATCTCAGGGAATTATGTTCTCCCTGAAAAACTCCAGGCTGGTAGTGGATTAGGTACTAAAACACTGCTAACTTATATCTGCAGTGCTTGTATATCACTAACGGGCTTACATACTGTAACATCACGTCCGTTTCGTTTGCTGAATAATTGGTTTTCATTGTGCTGGTAAGCGCAAAGATAAAACGACTATGCACAAGCTTTATAAAAACTGCAGTAGCTTCCATTAGAGCTAACAATGTGCTATTACAGTAACAACGCAAGCAGGTATTTACTGAACGCTGTATTCATGGATAACAACAGGTGAATGTGTCCTCATTACAGCAAGGTTTTAAATATAGTCGCTCGTGCGAAACTCAAAGTGTTCTTTTCTCAAATGATGTATTCCGAACTATGTATCAAGGGCAACAAGTAGATTCCACGTTTCTAGATTTCCGGAAATCATTGGACACGGTGCCCCACTGCAGACTTTTAATGGAAAAACGAGCGTATGGAATAGGTTCCCTGATGTATGAGTGGCTCGAAGACTTCTGAAGTAACAGAACCGAGTACGCTGTCCTCGACGGCGTGTGTTCGTTAGAGACAAGGGCATCATCAGGATCGCTATTATTTTCTATGTACACAAATGATCTTGGGAACAGGGTGGTAACGAATCTGCGCTTGCTGCTGATGATGCTATTGAGTATTAGAAGGTGTCGGAGTGGAGTGAGACTAGGAGGGTTCAGATTGACTTACAGATAATTTTTAGTTGGTATGATGAACTGCAGCTTGCTATAGATTTAGAAAGATGTAAGTTAATGAGGGTGAGTAGCAAAAGCAAATCCGTAACGTTCGTATACACCGTCAGTAGTTTACTGTTTAACATAGTAACATCGTTTGAATATCTGAGCTTTACGTTAAAAAGTTATATGAAATGGTAAGAGTATGTGAGAACTGTTATGGGAAAGGAGAATGGTCGACTTCGGTTTATTGGCGGAATTTCGGGAAAGCGTGATTCATCTATAAAGGGGATTAAGAGGCTAGTACTAGCACTACGAGAGTGTCTGGGTTGCGCACCTAGTCGGATTAAGAGAATACTTTTTACAGGTATTCTCTAACAACACTCTAATATTACGGTGATGTTTAGGGAATTCAAATGGGAATATCTGGAGGGAAGGCGACATTCTTTTCGAAGTACACTATTGAGAAAATTTAGAAAACTGGCATTTGCAGCTGACTGCGGAATAATTCTACATGCGAATCCAGTGTACTACGCACTGTTCTATCTCACTTGGTAACTTCAAGTAGAATTGTGTTTCAAAAAGTGTACGGATGTCTCAAAGCGTGCATTTGAAGGACCACGTTTACCGGTTATTTTTGTCTTGTTTTGATCCACATTACCACATGTCAAAATATGGAATACTTTTTTTAACCTGCTATATAAGCGGAGCACAGATGAATGAGGTACACTCTTCATTCTCGATGTCTACCACAAAGGGCGATGGTATCTTCCGGTTGCTATGAGAATAAAATCTTGCCGCATGTGAAGACCCCCTCCCCCACCCGACTTACAGGCCAACGAAGATACATTTAAAAAGATCTGAAACTGTATTCATTTCGATGCTGTACATGTAAACGCATCACATCCACTGATTTACGTCCCATTCAGATAATTCCTTTTTGAATATCTTATTTTCTCTTTGAATGTAAGTCTATTTTCTTTCATACAAATGACTTAAATTGAGAAGAATCAAAGCAACTAACATTAATTATAAATGCTGTATGTGTACAAGCATCTAGTAAAGGTGACGTTCATTGTAAGTTTAGTCTGAACACCCTTAACTAAGCATTTTACTCATGGAGGTGGACGCCCTTTCTCATAGTTTTTAAATAAATTTCCCAGACAGTTTTAGAAGCACGTAACAGTTTATCGAGGCCTGGGAACCACCGTGCTACTTTCCGTTTCTCGCATTATCACAGGTGAACGAAGTGACAAATGGTAGCCAAACTCATCGGCAAACGACAGTCAGAGCCATGGAATTTTCGATTTCTAGTCTGTCGGTAACTGACCCGTCGAGCCATGCACGATATGCTGGCGAGATGTACATGTACACCCAAGAACAATTGAGAGAAGCGCGGGAAAACACAACACACATCTGGAATGTTATTGCGATGTCCATATTTATTCTGGTCCGTAGACACGGAGCACCGCTCCCTGGCGTTAGTAAAAGGCAGTCGGCTCACTCCTCAGTCCGATCATCTTAAGTGTGGTGTGCATTTATTCTGGTTTTACTGATATATGGGACGTTTACGGAGCGTTAGTCTAACTCCACTTCAGTTGGAATACAGACAGTAGCTAGTTATTCATGAAATATTCGGGGATATAACGAAGGAACAATGAGTTTGAAGCTCGTGTCAGCCTTAGACATGAAGTAATTACCTAGTAAAGATAGTTTACTCTGCTGACTTGGAACTGCCTGTTCACCTGCAGCAAACACTGAACATCAGAACTGAGAGAACTGTACCTACCTCCACGCGATCACAAAATAAAAATCGGTTTCGCGGTAGCAATAACTTGTCTAGGGATACAAGAGTTGCAAAAAGTAACAGCAGCATTTGCTTTTTCTAAGCATTTTATTTATCCATGTCTCTGACTTATATTCCGTAAGGTGGTATTCACTGACTCAAGAGCTTTTTCCAGTCTCCGAAACACTTCTGGAACTCGATCTTTGGAATAACTATTAGCTCTTAGCGATGACCCGTTAAAGTTTTCTTGATTTTCCGGAACGAAATAAGTCAAACGGAGCCACTGTGGGCGAATACGGAGGCTGGAGCATCATTACACTGTTGTTTCCTCGAAATACTTCCTAATTCCCAAGAAAATGAAGTGCATTATCATAATGAAATGGCCATAAATTTTTTCGCCCCAAAACCTGGCGTTTCATTCGTCTTGCTACACAGCTAACAGCGTTAATCTTGTACGTAGTACTCCTTGTAGATCGACCATATGGCTAACCGTTATGGTGAATTACGCCGTTAAAATCAAGTTTAACCTTCGTATCTGAGCGCACCCGAGGAGCTTTTTACAATACTTGAGATCCAACTTGAATGACTGGTCATCAGTCTCGACGTCTTTGTGGCACTTTTCAGTACATCTTCGTTGCGGACTTCATCTAGTGACTGCTAAGCGATTTCCATTCGGCACAGTTTTTTATTCCAAAGTCAATCCATTTGGAACAAAATTTGCTGTCATACGTTTCGTGCCCAACGATTTTCATGGCGTGAGCTGTTTTCCATGCCAGCATCATCAGAAACTTCTTGGACTGTTAATCTGCCATCGTTCATGACCATTTGATTCTCTTTTTCCACTATTACGTCGGTTGGTGATGTACTGATGCGTCCAGGGGGCTCGCCATCTTCAACATCTTCACGACGTGTTCAAAGATTTGGTGGTCAGTACGCCCTTGCATCGTTATGCCTACCCTCACCATGATACGAGGAGCACTAGAGCGATCATTTTCGACAGTGTTTCTGGATGTCTTATGAGTTCCCACCTCTCGCCAAATGGGCGTACGTCCAGACACTTAAGAATCTATACGGACCAGTTTCTTGATACATACCACTCATTGTTTTATTAGTCTCGGCACATATAGCCCATTAATACTTTGTTTCTTTGCAGGAAGATACACAGTTACCACCAAAAACATTCAACACTCCTCACACCCGATTCATAGCCGCCTGGTGGCTTTCTCCGGCACTTGACGCAGTAAGGAATGTATAGAATCGTAACACAGACGAATGGGGGAATGATTCCAGCCACTACGAGAGCTGCGTATCGGGAAATCCAGTGATATAAACGACACTGACAACGTGCAGATTCATACGCCCCGGCGCCCAGGAACCATCATCATGCATATGGCAAAGCTGGTCGACTCTACCGCACTAGTGTTGTGAGCACTTATGTGCTGCGACTGAGGGCATTCAACCGATGAAAAAACGACGAGGTATTGGACTTTCACGCCTCAATACAGATTGTATTGTGAAGCACGACAGGCTGCGATCGCAGCTCAGCATTCCTCACATTCACACAGACGAAAAAAGAAAGAACGTAATCCCAGAAAGTAATTGATGTAGAGTAATAAATTTCGCAAATGATTTTGTTTAGGTAATGTATTTAAGTGACTGCAAAGTCACAGGTTAAAGTAAACGCAAGATAAGCCACAGCAAATGTACAATTTTATTACATTAATAACCGGTGCAGCCACCAGAATGATGAGTGCAAGCATCCAAACGTGCATTGTGTTGTAAAAAATGGTTCAAATGGTTCTGAGCACTATGGAACTTAACATCTGAGGTCATCAGTCCCCTAGAACTTGGAACTACTTAAACCTAACTAACCTAAGGACATCACACACATCCATGCCCGAGGCAGGATTCGAACCTGCGACCGTAGCAGCAGCGCGGTTCCAGACTGAAGCGCCTAAAACCGCTCGGTCTCAGCGGCCGGCCATTGTGTTGTACAGGTGCCGTGTGTGAGTAATGGAATGGAGTTCCATGCCTGTTGCACTTGGTCGGTCAATACAGGGACGGTTAATGCTGCTTGTGGATGGGGCTGGAGGGTCGTCCGATGATGTTCCATGTGTGCTCGACTGGAGACAGATTTTTTAATCGAGCAGGCCATGCTCTGTAGAGTATGTTGCACTACAACAGCGGTACGCGGGCAAGCGCTATCATGTTGGACAATACCCCCTGGAACGCTGTTAATGAATGACAGCTCAACAGGTGTAATCACCAGATTCAGGTCCAAACTTATGTCAGGGTGCATGGGATAGCAACGAGAGCGCTCCTGCTATCATATGAAATCGAACCCCAATCCATAACTGTAGGTGTAGTTTCAGCGTGTTCAGCACGCAGACAGTTTGGTTTCAGTACCTCAAATGGCCTCCTCCTAACCAACGCACGGCCGTCACTGGCGCCGAAACAGAACCAGCTTTCATCTGAAAACATGACACACCTACCCCCTGCCCTCCAAATAGCTCTCGCTAGACATCACGGAAGTTGCCAATGACGATGGTTAGGGGTCAGTGGAACGCACGCTACAGGGCTTCTTCTTACGTTGTGACACTCCGGTGCCATCTACTGCTCAAATGGCTGCTGCAGTTGCAGTACGATGCGCCAAGGCCATACGCCCAGCTTGATGTTCTTCCCTCTCGGTAGTGCCACGTCGCCGTCCGGAGCCCGATCTTCTTGTGACTGTGCGTTCTCCAGACAACCGCTGCCACAAATCACGTACCGTGGCTACATTGCTGCCACATCTTTCTGCAGTATCGCAGATGTAACACCCACCTTCTCGTAGTTCTATTGCACGACTTCGTTCAGACTTAATGGTTGTTTGATAATTGCGTCTTTGTTGCCCTAAAGGCATTTTTGACGGAAATCAACTCTCCACGTCGAATCTTAATGGTAAATAACGCTCACGACCGTGTATTTAAAGGAAACCTGATTTGTGTCCCCATACTGGCGGCAATCATCTTTCAGATGTAGAAACACGCCTACCGACTTACATTTATGTCACACAACTCCTTCTTGGTGTTGCAATTTTTTACCATCAGTGCAGTTTTAACATGGTACTTCGTAGCAGACGAACACTACGGATCCTCATGTTGATCCAGCCACATTGACTGTAACGACAACAGTGGACTCTGGATCATCGAAAGTAGATCAATAGGAACGCCGTCTGGTGGAATGAAGGGCGTTTCTTCCTGTATTATGTCGATGGACGTGCCACGGTGACCAACATCCAGCAACAGCTGCTCAAACTGTGCACTGCGCCACGAACGCCGGTCTATGAGGGCACTTTTATACTAAGTGGGATACTTACTTGCGCATTCATAACATATGTGGCCCAAGCATTGTTCAACAACAAAGACAGGAAAATTTTATTTTGAAGGATTTGTTACGAGAATAGGATACCCGCTTACTTGTTTTTCAACGTAATCCTCCTGAAGTTCTGCGCACTTATGCCAGCGCTGGACACACTTTTCAATTCCACCTGCAAAGATTTCTTGAGGCTGTGTGGTTAACAAGTTATACGTTGCTGCGTGGACTTCCTCGTCATCAGCGAACCTTTAGCCACTGAGAGCTTCTTTCACTGGGGTGAAAATACACCCAACTTTCTTGTACCATTAGAACACGCTGAGGTCTTTCCAACAGCCTCATACTGTCGCAAAAGCTCGGTGGGCACATCTATGCACCTTTCTTAGATTTCTGATGTCAAATGTTTTGGAACACATCTCGCACACACATTCTTGATCAGCAATACGCCATGAACAGTACTGCAGGCTGATCATACATTAATTTAAAACGCTGCTGCAGTATCACTTATCATAATAAGTCTGTTTTACGCATCAGATAATCGCAATGTTTTTCTCTGTGACTGCGCAGATAGAGTGTCCGGGCCGTGAAGAATCTTCAACACTTGTTATACCCAGTTTGAAATTACCTGCCCATTCGTAAGCCGGACGAGGTGGCCGAGCGGTTCCATGCGCTTCAGTCTGGAACCGCGCGACCGATACGGTCGCAGGTTCGAATCCTGCTTCGGGCATGGATGTGTCTGATGTCCTTAGGTTAGTTAGGATTAACTAGTTCTAAGTTCTAGGGGACTGATACCTCAGAAGTTAAGTCCCATAGTGCTCAGAGCCATTTGAACTCATTCGTAAATACGTGTACGACTCAAATAATTTTCACCATATTTCACTGCCTTCCGATGGTGAATTTCAGATGGTTTCAAAACTTCACCTAACAGTCACCTATGGCACACCGCTTTTCCACGGTGGTGCAAATTTGCAATAGTGCTGCCATCTTGTTTCATAGGTTCTCAGCATCCTGTTAGTGAAGCTGGCGTACCGGGCACATCTGATAAAAATTCTAGGACAGAGGCGTAGAAAACAAAGAAGTTCACACTTCATCCAAATCTGGAGGGCAGTCTTGCTCCGTCGCTACATATACAAGAACATGCATGTTTTTCTCACAAGACACTTTTCGCTTTGTTGAGGTAAAGCATTATTAGTGGTCTGTAATTAAAGATATTTACAATTTGATATTTTTAAGATTGATAAAACGGCTGAAAGCAAGGGGAAACTACAGCCGTAATCTTTCCCGAGGACATGAAGCTTTACTGTATGATTAAATGATGATGGCGTCCTCTTGGGTAAAATATTCCGGAGGTAAAATAGTCCCTCATTCGGATCTCCGGGCGGGGACTACTCAACAGGACGTCGTTATCAGGAGAAAGAAACTGGCGTTCTACGGATCGGAGCGTGGAATGTCAGATCCCTTAATCGGGCAGGTAGGTTAGAAAATTTAAAAAGGGAAATGGATAGGTTAAAGTTAGATATACTGGGAATTAGTGAAGTTCGGTGGCAGGAGGAACAAGACTTTTGGTCAGGTGATTACAGGGTTATAAATACAAAATCAAATAGGGGTAATGCAGGAGTAGTTTAAATAATGAATAAAAAATAAGAGTGCGGGTTAGCTACTACAAACAGCATAGTCAACGCATTATTGTGGCCAAGATAGACACAAATCCCATGCCTACTACAGTAGTACAAGTTTATATGCCAACTAGCTCTGAAGATGATGAAGAAATAGATGAAATGTATGACGAGATAAAAGAAATTATTCAGGTAGTGAAGGGAGACGAAAATTTAATAGTCATGGGTGACTGGAATTCGTCAGTAGGAAAAGGGAGAGAAGGAAACATAGTAGGTGAATATGGATTGGGGGGAAGAAATGAAAGAGGAAGCCGCCTTGTAGAATTTTGCACAGAGCATAACTTAATCATAGCTAACACTTGGTTCAAGAATCATAAAAGAAGGTTGTATACCTGGGAGAATCCTGGAGATACTAAAAGGTATCAGATAGATTATATAATGGTAAAACAGAGATTTAGGAACCAGGTTTTAAATTGTAAGACATTTCCAGGGGCAGCTGTGGATTCTGACCACAATCTATTGGTTATGAACTGCAGATTGAAACTGAAGAAACTGCAAAAAGGTGGGAATCTGGGATAAACTGAAAGAACCAGAGGGTGTACAGAGTTCTAGGGAGAGCATAAGGGAACAATTGAGAGGAATGGGGGAAAGAAATACAGTGGAAGAAGAATGGGTAGCTCTGAGAGATGAAGTAGTGAAGGCAGCAGACGATCAAATATGTAAAAAGGCGAGGGCTAATAGAAATCCTTGGGTAACAGAAGAAATATTGAATTTAATTGATGAAAGGAGAAAATATAAAAATGCAGTAAATGAAGCAGGCAAAAAGGAATACAAACGTCTCAAAAATGAGATCGACAGGAAGTGCAAAATGGCTAAGCAGGGATGGCTAGAGGACAAATGTAAGGATGTAGAGGCTTGTCTCACTAGGGGTAGGATAGATACTGCCTACAGGAAAATTAAAGAGGCCTTTGGAGAGAAGAGAACCACTTGTATGAATATCAAGAGCTCAGATGGCAACCCAGTTCTAAGCAAAGAAGGGAAAGCAGAAAGGTGGAAGGAGTATATAGAGGGTTTATACAAGGGCGATGTACTTGAGGACAATATTATGGAAATGGAATAGGATGTAGATGAAGACGAAATGGGAGATAAGATACTGCGTGAAGAGTTTGACAGAGCACTGAAAGACCTGAGTCGAAACAAGGCCCCGGGAGTAGACAACATTCCATTAGAACTACTGATGGCCTTGGGAGAGCCAGTCCTGACAAAACTCTACCATCTGGTGAGCAAGATGTATGAAACAGGCGAAATACCCTCAGACTTCAAGAAGAATATAATAATTCCAATCCCAAAGAAAGCAGGTGTTGACAGATGTGAAAATTATCGAACTATCAGTTTAATAAGTCACAGCTGCAAAATACTAACGCGAATTCTTTACAGACGAATGGAAAAAGTGGTAGAAGCGGACCTCGGGGAAGATCAGTTTAGATTCCGTAGAAATGTTGGAACACGTGAGGCAATACTAACCTTATGACTTATCTTAGAAGAAAGATTAAGAAAAGGCAAACCTACGTCTCTAGCATTTGTAGACTTAGAGAAAGCTTTTGACAATGTTAACTGGAATAGTCTCTTGCAAATTCTGAAGGTAGCAGGTATAAAATACAGGGAGCGAAAGGCTATTTACAATTTGTACAGAAATCAGATGGCAGTAATAAGAGTCGAGGGGCATGAAAGGGAAGCAGTGGTTGGGAAAGGAGTGAGACAGGGTTGTAGCCTCTCCCCGATGTTATTCAATCTGTATATTGAGCAAGCAGTAAAGGAAACAAAAGAAAAATTCGGAGTAGGTATTAAAATTCATGGAGAAGAAGTAAAAACTTTGAGGTTCGCCGATGACATTGTAATTCTGTCAAAGACTGCATAGGACTTGGAAGAGCAGTTGAACGGAATGGACAGTGTCTTGAAAGATGAACATCAAGAAAAGCAAAACAAGGATAATGGAATGTTGTCAAATTAAATCGGGTGATGCTGAGGGAATTAGATTAGGAAATGAGACACTTAAAGTAGTAAAGGAGATTTGCTATTTAGGGAGTAAAATAACTGATGATGGTCGAAGTAGAGAGGTTATAAAATGTAGACTGGCAATGGCAAGGAAATCGTTTCTGAAGAAGAGACATTTGTTAACATCGAGTATAGATTTAAGTGTCAGGAAGTCGTTTCTGAAAGTATTTGTATGGAGTGTAGCCATGTATGGAAGTGAAACATGGACGATAACTAGTTTGGACAAGAAGAGAATAGAAGCTTTCGAAATGTGGTGCTACAGAATAATGCTGAAGATAAGGTGGGTAGATCACGTAACTAATGAGGAGGTATTGAATAGGATTGGGGAGTAGAGAAGTTTGTGGCACAACTTGACTAGAAGAAGGGATCGGTTGGTAGGACATGTTTTGAGGCATCAAGGGATCACAAATTTAGCATTGGAGGGCAGCATGGACGGTAAAAATCGTAGAGGGAGACCAAGAGATGAATACACTAAGCAGATTCAGAAGGATGTAGGTTGCAGTAGGTACTGGGAGATGAAGAAGCTTGCACAGGATAGAGTAGCATGGAGAGCTGCATCAAACCAGTCTCAGGACTGAAGACCACAACAACAACTACAAGATTGATAAACCGCTAGTTAACAATCAGTTCGTTTTTACTTAACGATAATTTCTGCTTTCTCACCTACATTATGAAATATCGTCTGATAGTACGTCTTTGGTTTCTTATTCATTACAGTCTAATACCTGTAGTCTTAAATTTTCACTACTTTGCAGACCAATGCATTTTTTAGGTTTTACACAGCACACTTGGTCATACACCACCGTTTGCTGTTTATTTGTATATTTCTCAGTGCATAATGTGTTTTGTTGTGTTGTCAACTTGCCGCTGGTTTTTCTTTGATTTGCACTTTTTTTGTAATTAATTTTACGTTTGTTAATCTATTTAATTATGTGGCTGTGTATTTATGTATGTGTAATAAAAATTAAGGAATAATGGTGGCATGTGTTTTTTTGTGTGTGTGTGGTGAACCGGTGGTGGAGGGTGAAGCACAGAGAGTGAACGTGAATGAATGGTAGTGTGACGGAGAGTGAGGAGGGGGGAGGGGGTGGAGTTGGGTGGATGTAAAGAACACATCAAAACATTGAAATATGGTACAAACCATTCAACATTTGCATTTCATCTAAAACAGGAATACCACAGACCTTGCATGCTGAGAAATAAGTGTGAGCCGTACGTGGCTCTTGTTTCCGCCGTCATCTATTTTACACCCTGTTTTTAACGTACATTAACCTCACTACGTTAATTTAAATTACTGCTGTCACTGGGTTGCTGCTTTGTCTGACTGTGACAGGCACTTGCAGTGTGTGTCTAGTATCCCCTCTCTTAGTAGCTTTGCTCGACTGCTGTTACTTCCTGGTCGTTGTCTGTCGTAAGCCAATGCGGATAGCGAGTTCGGGTCTGCCAGTCAGTTGGAACGCTTCTGGAGCGCAGTCCGGACCTGCCAGTCGGGGAGTTGCAATGCGGCACTAGTGCAGTCGGGTTGAAGCAGTGAGGTCTGCGTCGACATGGCTCACCTGACCATTGCCGCCAAGCATCACTTGAGCCGGGCCACGGTCTTAGTGGATCGTCGGTCGGTCGTTCTACCGGCCGACGCGTTTTGGCTTGACGATCGTTCATGAGTCGGCTGTGTGTGTCTGTGCATCGACTCCCGATTTGTTTTCGTGCGTGCTTAGTTACTGTTGGGTATTGTTCTGGTCTTCGTGCAAGTGTTAGTCAGTTTGTGTGTGTAGTTGGCGTTATTTCCACTGAAGACTATTTTAGATATTGTCGGCATTCTGAGAAGAGTCGGTCGGTTGCTGCGGACTAGGGAAGTTATCTGCGCGCGGTGCAGTCGGCTGGGTCCGCTGGCGGTCCCTGCGCAATGTCAGAGCGTGTGTGGAGCTGTCCGATCGCTACGAGCTTCGTGGTTCACTGACCTACGACGTCAAAAATGAGTAGGGGTTTCAATAATTCAAGCCACGTCCGTTCATGTTGTGTGGCTCGTTTCAGTGGTTCGCTGTTAGGGGAGGTTTCCCCATGAGCAACATCCGGTGTTTCTATTGCTGAAATTTAGCAGCTATGCGGTGCAATTAACTGTATTGGTTGACTACAATTCGAGTGCACCAGCGGAATTTTCTGTCTTGTGGCCGTTAGTGTTCTGGTTACCTACCCTGGCCACTAACGTAATTTCAGGCAGTGCACTTTCTTCACCTGTTGTCGCTGTCCAACACGGTGTGTAATTTTGACATCTAATACATACATCATTGTGGATTATGACGTTCGTAATCTGTTGTGTTTGAGTTCTCATGTACTGATTGGTGGCAAGCAAGTCGTTGTGTCGGTGGGTCCGTGGCTGTCCCCTGGTTGGGTTCCGATGGATCTAGTGTAGTTGGGCTCATCACCTGTCTCACCTAAGTGAACGAGGGCAGACCGAACTCCCTGAGGGCTTCTGAGTACTGTTTTCTTTATTGTCCTTCTGAACGGTGTTTAATTGCCTGTTTATAATCTATCATAGACAATGATTAAAAAAATTCTTGTTTTTACTGGACTTTATGTATTTTGAATTTTGGAAAATCAATTGTGGGCCTTAAGCTGCTTAAAACCATATTCTTGTAATTACCCTTTAAGCAAAAACATTGCTGCCTTCTGCCTTAAAATATTATGGTAATATATTTTAAAATTTTCAAATTTAATTGTAGCCCTCAGCAGCTTCTATTGCACATTGCGTATGCTTGTTCTATCTAATTTTGCCTTGAGAATTTGCAGCCTAACTTTGATACCATACATATTTAAATTATTTTATTTGCTATTTTAACTGCATTGTTATTTTGTTGACTTTTAAGATTCCCGGTTTGGAGGCTCAGCCGTGAAATAACTGCCTGTTTGAAACTCGTAGTTCTAAAGGTTCGGCTATGTGCCGTTTTGGTTTAAAGGTGTTATTAAATAACAATAAATTACAATTTTGAGTGAACCTGACGGACACCTTTTTCTCCACAACCCTAATCACCTGTTCTTCCTTGCGGGTTTACCGAGCGTTTCAATATGAACGTCATAAGAATCAGTTATGGCGTACACCGCCACCCTTTACAAGAAAATTTCCATATACAGAAAGCATTAACGGAAAATAAACAGTTGCTCAATGATCACTTAGAGGAAACAACCATTCAGTTACATTCCAGACTTATACTCATCCACGAAAGAAGTGGCTTAAAAACCCTACTCCGACCGAATTTTCAGTACTGTTCATCAGACTGGGACCCTTACCAAGCAGGATTAGTGAGACAGAGAGAGAGAGAACCAAGAGCACGCGTTTCGTCCCAACATTGCTTACATGGCGCGAAAGCATTACCGAGACGCTCAACAAATTCCAGTGGCAGACGCTATATTAGAGGCACTGTGCGTCAAATTTGAAATTCCAAGAGAGTATGCTCCGAGATGAGCTGAGCACACACAGCTTCCTCCCATGTTTATGCCACGAAATGATCATGGACAAGAAATTCACAGAAACTAGAGCGCGTATAAATATTTACCGTCGATAATTCATGATCGGACATGCAAGGTAGTGGTATCAGAAGCACTATCCGCCAAAAATACGGTAATTTGACTTGTGCAGTACTAATGAGGATGTAGAAAGGCGATTCTCATTGAAAAATGACTAGTAGTGAAGGTAATATGTGATATTATTAGTAATCATGTTGCAGGCATCATTTTAAGAAGTTAGGCGTTCCATCCATGCCTTAACAGTGAGCCTATGCTCGCCGGTGAAACGAGAAACAACTGATATAGAACAACTTAGAAAACAGTGGATAGTCATCAAACCATAACAAAGGACAAATATCTTCATCATGTATTACCCAACAAGTCTGTGAGTCAAAATGGTGTCATAAGTATCTAACGATTTACACATAATGTAGATAGCAATTACTGACAACAAAGAAATAGTAAATGTACACCAATGTTTTAAAGGATAATTACATCCATTTTACTCACAAGTAAGTAATTAATAAACACTGTCATGTATAGCGTCGCAGTCAACAAAGTTTTCTTTTTACGTGCCAGCATGTTACACTAGTTGAGTGTGTATCATTAAAACAACTATATATATTCTTGTTTGTTCTATAAAGTTTCACAAATAACATAGTTGTCGCCGTAAGCAAATTGTTCACGACCTCATTAGGCTTGTAAACTCTCCATTACCAGCATACTGATATACACAAGAAGAACATCCACAAGTAACACACTTTGATTCATAGCTATAGAAATGTGAGAAAGCTCTATGTAATTAGGACTTAACCATATATACGAGGGCCACGTAAATTATCTCGGAATGATACACAGAATATAATGAAATCAATGAAACTTACTTTCCTACTGCGCTAGTAACTGTTGCATAATACCGTTCGTCAAGCGGCGACACAATGCGCGATATAGTTCTGTTATTCCAGTTTTTTTATGCAGTCAACCTGCGGATTTGTTTGAGTTATATAATATGGAATAGCGACCCGTAGTAAATTTCTATTGGATCGTGAAAGTGTCGAATGTTCGTATCGTTATATAGGTAGGCTGCTCCTGTACTTTCGTCAGTCAAGAAAGCTAAAGGAGAAAGCAAACAAGAGTGTTGTGTCGAAGTTTACCCACATGAAAGACATCTAAAACTCCAGTCACAAACGAAAAAGTCAACTAAGGGGTTAATACGGTATTGAATGATCGGTGACTAAAAATAAGCAAGTTGCTGAATTGATAGGTGTATCAGAAGGATGTATACGCAACAGATTTTATTTTAGCTATAGGGAACGATAGCGCTAGAGGGTAATCGCATTCACTGAATGCTCTAAAAATAGGAAATTGAACTTCTGAGTAATGTCATATACTACTTGATAAGCATTCAAATAAAGCTACATTGCGAACACTACAGAACCGTCGTAGGCTAAAGGTTGATAAAATATAAGAAAAGAAGATTACACTATAAAAGGAAACGAAAAAGGAGTTCATATTTTAGGGTACAGCTCCTGTAAATGTGTTTCGTAAAGAAAAACTAATATTCTCAAATTGTCATGAATGTGCACCATCTCCAATGCCACAGAACAGATGTAAGATGTCGCACTCTTTACAGCAGTTCTGGCACGAAAGAGATTGAAGTTTACCCTTATTTCTGTTAACTGCCTAAGCTCCATTCCAGAATGGTTCCTTCGAAAGGGCACAGCTGTCTTCCTTGCGCAAGCTACAAAAATCTGAGCTTTTTGTCGGTGGATTCCTTTACTTCTTGGTTCTTGTTCATTTAGTGTATTACTTGTGTTACCTTATCGTTTACAGCTATACACTGAGGCGACAAAAGTCATGGGATACTTTCTTATAGGGTGAAGGACTCCTTTTGCTCGGCGTAGCGCAGCACTAGACGTGGCACGTATCCAAAAAGTCGTTGGAAGTCCCAAGCAGAAATACTAAGTATTACTGTTGATGCAGGATTTTGTGCATGAAGTCACCTCTCGATTAAATCCCATAAATGTTCTATGGAATTCACGTCAGGTGACCAGGGTGGCCAAATCATCGGTTCGAAGTGGCTAGGAAGTTCTTCAGACCAATCGCAAAGAATTGTGGACTAGTGACATGGCGCACTGTCATTCATATTTGGAACGTGACGTCTATGAGGGGCTCGAAATGGTCTGCAAGTAGCCGAAGATAAGCATTTTTTGCCAATGACCGATTCATTTGGACGAAAGAACCCAGTGCATTACAGGTAAACGTACTGCACACCATTAGGAGCCATCACGATCTTCCACTTTGCCTTGTCGAAAACCTAGGTTTCATGAGGTCTGCGCCACACTCGAACACTACAGTCAGTTCTTACCATCTGGAATCGGGACTCATCTGACCAGGCCACGGTTTGCCAGTCGTCTAGGGTACAACCGATATGGCCACGAGGCCACGAGAGGCATTGTAGACGACGTCGTGTTGTTAACAAAGGCACTCGCATCGGTAGCCTTTAACCATAGCCCGTTAACCAAATTTCGCCCCATTGTCCTAATTGATATGTTTGTCGTACGTCCCGCATTGATTACTGCGGTTATTTTACGAAGTGCTGTACGTCCGTCAGCACCGACACTCTACGCAAAGGCCGCTGCTGTCAGTCGTTAAGTGAAGGCGTTATCCGTGGTATTCTCGGTACACTCTTGACAGTGTGGATTTCGGAATAACGATTTTCGAGCTAGAATGTCTCATGCGTCTACCTTCACCTATCATTCAGGGTTAAAAGCCTGTTAATGTCCGCCTTGTGGCCATAATAACGTCGGAAACCTTTTCGCATGAATCACCTGAGTACAGATGAGAGCTCCGCCAATGCACTGCAGTTTTATGCCTTGCGCACGCCATATTACAGCCATCTAAATATGTGCTTATCACTATATAATGACGTCTGTCAGCTCAGTGTATTTCTGAGAATGTCCAGCATCTTTCACGATGTAAATGCGCAACGCTTTTTCTAGTTCGTTAAAGTTGATTAAAACGTCTTGTTTACTCGTATGCCCTGCTTCCATTATCAGCTGCAAAATCAGAGGTGCTGTTCATCATGAGTTACTTTTTTTTATGATCTGAAGATGGGTTATGACGGTCGAAACACATAATTTCTTTCGAAATTGTGGGTGATTCTGGTAATGACTAAACTACTTTAAAAACCCTGGACTGACCTCGGCACAGTTATGGCCGACAACAAATCTGGAGCGATCGACTTAAGGACGTGCTGCAGAGTGGGGACGTGATAGCAGCCCCTGGCGAGTCTCACGCCTTGCCGACGGCGCCGGACACCCACGGGGAGGGTCAATGAGGGCCGCGTCCACCCCCGCCGCTCAATAGGCAATTAGCGGCGGGAGGGGCGGCCGGCGCATTCTTGAGCGGCGTGCCCCGCCACTGACCTGCCGCACCCCGCACTATCGGCACCTCTGTGAGCCGCCGGCACCTTTCGTTCCGGCGAGCGCTCCAGCCGACGCCCCGGCGTCGACACGTCTCTTCCTACACCTCCACACGACGAGCTGCTCAGCGGGGAGGCTCCGGTCCGAGACCTCGTGTTGCTACAGGTCGCTCACACTTCTACCCAGCCGGAGGCCGTCCTCCATGACACCAAGGGCGGCGCTGGAAGTACATGCAAGCAGCAGCACTCTTTCAGCCATAAATTTTGAACTCGTTATCATGAGCAGAACTGAAACTTATCCCAAATACCACAATATTCAGCAAAAAGGTGAAGATCCACATGGCCGCTTCGTGTCCATTTTTCTCTGGCGAAGCTGCGGAGATTTCATTAAACTGTCGATCTAATCCCATTGAATAGAAGCAGTCGATACACACTCGTTGTTCTCGATACAAAAATATCGGCTTCCGCATATCGATGCCAGTCTTATTCGCAAATGTGTCTGAAACACGGATTCAACAGACTGACATCCCAAAATGTCTACGTTTTCTGCATCCCCTTCAGTCAGTTTAATTTGTCAGCTCTTATCCAAGAATTTCGACTGATCCTCGATTTTTCTACTTCTTCTGCGTTCATGCTCATGCTCATGCTCCGTCCTACAGGTCTCGAAAGGCTCAAGGTTACCGACCGACCGCCGTGTCATTCTCTGCCGACAGACGTCACTGGATGTGGGTATGGAGGGGCATATTGTCAGCACACGCTCTCCCGGACGTTTTTGTGACCAGAGCCGCTACTTCTCAGTCAAGTAGCTCTGCAATTGGCCTCACAAGGGCTGAGTGCATTTCGTTTTCAAAAGCGCTCTGCGGACGCAAGTGGCCACCACCCAAATGCTAGCCAAGCCCTGCAGGACAAATCTTCGGTGATCTGGTGGGAACTAGTGTTACTACTGCAGTAAGGCCGTCGGCACTTTTCTCATGCCTCCCATAATTCATCTATCAAAGCTGCCTATTCATCAACAGTTCTATTTTCTTTGACCTATTTCGGCCAGTCGCCTCCTTCCGCTCTTTCTGAAATTCTCAACGTCTAATTTTTCAACTCAGCTTTACAGAATCTTCTTAAATTCTTAATTTTTTTTAAACTTCTGGCCTACGTAGCCAAACGGTTAGCGTCGCTGTTTTCGGTGCGGACCGGATCGAGTTCATTTCCTGGCACCTAATCAGAATTTTTTCTGATGTAGTGAGGTTTTGAAAAGAGATCAATCAGAGTCATAAGGTCAAATGAGTAACTGCTTGAGTAAAGAAGCAGCAGCAAGATCACTATTCACATATTGGCAATAACGGCTGGACGGACTGATGACATGCTGATCATATGCCCCTCGACCATAAATCACTCCACGCAGCGTCATATCTCCCTGTTCGAAGGGGTAATTCGTGAGTAGTAGTGATGGTGGTGGTGTTTCGTTAAATTTCTTCAGTTTTCATTTGCATATCACAACTACGAAATTATAGACATGAGCCACATCTGTTCCTGAATATATTTTACAGTTCCTTGCTTCCACTTCACTGTCTTGTGATTACGTAAAGTGAAAGTTTCCCCTGTTTCAGGTATCTTCGCATCTTCATAGTACACAGTCTTCTTTCGTGGTTCTAAAGCCAAGTGTTTACAAATGTTGAACTGTGCTCTACGCACAATTAAACCAGGCTGTTTTACTCTTCGTTCCTCTACTACTAACCACTTTCTCCAATATTTTCTTCCTTTTCCTACCTTCGAATCCCAGTTTCCATCACAAACTTCCGCCTGTTTTATCGTCTGAATAATTTATCACACATTTCTGTTACTCCATCATATGGAAACGGAAAAGAAGTCTCATGCTTCTTGACAGAGCGTAGGGGAACGATGCGGGAGATCCACACCGTCATAGTAGGCAAGGTCCTAATGGAGGTGGTTTGCCGTTGCCTTCCTCCGATCGTAATGGGGATGAATGATGATAATTAAGGCGACACAAGACCACCCAGTCATCTTAGAGTAGGTGAAAATCCCTGACCCTGCCGGGAATAAAACCCGGGACCCCGTGCTCGGGAAGCGAGAACGCTACAGCGAGACCACGAGCGGACATTCATCAGCAGAAAAATTAGGCAAAACATTAACACCAAATGGAATCGTAATTGACGCTGGATCAAAATACAACACAGAGTGCTCGTCTGCTGCATCTTCTACAACCTACGCAGAAAGTTGTGCTCCAAAGGTACTGTGCGTGTCACCATAGCACTCTACCAGATCTGCAACAGATCACGGCTTATCCTACTTTACAAAGCAAACCTCCGACCACCACGTTGTGAGATGAGGCGTGAGCGACAAAACCTTCCCGCCTACTCGTGGATCCACCGTCTTTTCATCCTTTCTGCACGTGCTACGTCAGAAGCATGCAAACAGCTGACCAACCTTGCTGTTTCCGAGATGCCATTTGTGAAAGACGATGACGTTGGGTTCATACCAGCAGAATATTTCCGGAAAGTCAGCATCACGGTAAATGGAAGCACTGCTATGGGGCACGGGGCAGACAAAGCAGACCTCACGGTGCCGAACGTCTACTAAATTTCGCCTCCTGCCAGCCACATCGCCTACAGTGAGACGTAAGTTGCGCGGCGGCAGCCGTATTGCAAATGGGGCACGATGATGTGCGAAGAAAGACCAGTTAGCGGCAGTAGGTTGACCGGTTCGTTGATTTGTGGAAGGGGGCCAAACAGCAAGGCCATCGGTCCCATCGGATTAGGTAAGGATTTGGAGAGAAGTCGGCCGTGCTCTTGCAAACGAACCATCCCAGCCCTTGCCTGAAGCGATATAGGGAAATCACCTAGATTAGGATGGCCCGAATTCGTGTACAGTGTCCTAACCACTGCACCACATTGCTCGATACGACAGTCAAATGGTTCAAATGGCTCTGAGCACTATGGGACTTAACATCTATGGTCATCAGTCCCCTAGAACTTAGAACTACTTAAACCTAACTAACCTAAGGACAGCACACAACACCCAGCCATCACGAGGCAGAGAAAATCCCTGACCCCGCCGGGAATCGAACCCGGGAACCCGGGCGTGGGAAGCGAGAACGCTACCGCACGACTACGAGATGCGGGCATACGACAGTCAGTGATGAGAACGGAATGTCCAGCTGACAGACAGCAGGCAGTGTTTATTGCTTTCTCTGTTGTGCGCCTGTGTCTGCAATGCGTCTTCCACAATTTGTCCTCTAGACACATAAATTCTAATAATCGAGTTCGAGAAGAGGTCTTGTATTTGGGATGTCAGGACCAAGGAATACTAGGATACAAACACGAAAGATGAGGCTTGATATGACATCGTATGTGAATTATATCCTGATGTCACAGAGCATTCAAGTAGAAAGGAAAATTCTGTTGGTAGGTTTATTTCACTCCAGTATTTCAATAATGTCATGGGTTAAAGGTTTTGTCCGAATTGAAACAGATAAAGCGACTTAATTTCCCAGAATTCCTTATGAAATTTTGTTCAGAAATTTGTCAACATTGATATATTTTGAGAGAGTCCTACATTTCTCTTATTGCTGGCATCTTACATCTTTCTTCCTCTGGCTAATAAAGTATCTATTTCAGTTACAGTTCACATCAAATACAAAAATGAGTGGTTTGTTTAAAAAAATGTGCAACTATGGACAAAGTAGATCAAAAAATTCGGGAAAATCGCTGGGTTTCTGCGTTTACACCAGGCGCGAGGCACTGTAGTGTCGAAGTATACTTTAAAACTTATACTTCAAAACATGTAATATGACGATCAGTTTGGCTTTAGGAAAGCTAAAGGCACCAGAGACCCAATTCTGACGTTGCGGTTAATAATGGAAGTAATACTAAAGGAAAATCAAGACACGTTCATAGAATCTGTCTATCGGGAAAAAGCGTTCGACCGTGTGAAAAGGTGCAAGATGTTCGAATTTCTACAACACGTACAAAAGCCAAGAGGGAATAATTAGAGTGGTCGACCAAGAATGAAGTGCTCGGATTAAAAATGGTGTGAGACGGGGACATAGTCTATCATCCCTACTATGTTAATCGAAAAAGCAATGATGGAACTAAAAGAAATGTTTAGAAGCGTAACCTAAATTAGAGGTGAAGATATCAATGATACGATTCGCTGATAACATGGCTATCCTGAGTGAAAGTGAAGAAGAATTACATAATCTGCTGAATGGGATCAACAATTTAATAAGAACAGAATACGGACTGAGAGTAAATCGAAGAAAGACGAAAGTAATGAGAAGTAGCTGGAATGTTGGTCACGAAGTACGTGAAGTTAAGGCATTGTCGAAAAACCCGAACAGAAGAGAATCGAAGCATTTGACATGTGGTGCTACAGAGGAATGTTGAAAATTAAGTGGACTGATAAGGTAAGGAATGAGGAGGTTCTGCGTAGAATCTGAGACGAACGGATATGTGGAAAACACTGACAATGGGAAGGGACAGGATGATACGATACCTGTTGAGAAATCAGCGAATGACTTCCATGGTACTAAAGGGAGCCGTAGAGGGCAAAAACTGTAGACACTGGAATACATCCCGCAAATAACTGAGGACGTAGGTTGCAAGTGCTACTCTGAGATGAAGAGGTTGGCACGGGAGAGGAATTAGTGACAGGTCGCATCAAAACAGTCAGAAGGGTGACAGAAAGGAGTGGAAGCTGAGCAACGTCGTGACATTTACGGGCTTACATCGGAAGACCGTACTGGACAGCGGCATTTCTTTTGTCAGTAATGAGATGAGCAACTTATGTGCCACACTGCTTTCTTAATCACATTGATTCCATAGGTGTGTGTGTGTGTGTGTGTATTCATGATCGCGTACACGTTCCTTGACTAGAACCTGAGACGGAAAAAATAGGGTCAGTGATAAGACATTGGATTCCTATCGGGGAGGACATCAATTCATATTCCCGTTCGACCATTCTGGTTTCGGTTTCCCCTGAATTTTCGTAGGCATATGCCGCCATGCTTACACTTGAACAGTATGGCAAATTTTCTTCGACATCCTTCGACAATCCGGGCTTATGTTGAAACTTAAATGATCTCGTCGTCACCTTGAGGTCGAACCCTTATCCAGCAAACGTTACTCTAGTTAGAGTATACTGGTAGTACAGGTTTTCTGAATCATACTTTAGAGCCTTGCAGAGTCCTGCTGCAAATAATTAATTTACTGCAGCTTTCTTTTAGAAAGTTTTTTAAAAATTAGATCTTCCAGCCTTGCACGAAAGCGTTGCTAAGGTTGGCGACTTATTTATGACGGTATTTCGGTGCAGACTTCTGTAATTTAGTGTTTGACGCTTCTAAATCTACACACACAGGGCGTAAAGAAACTACGTTACACAAACATGAATAGTGTTTAGAGGAGATAAGAAGACACACTGTGGCACGTGACTAAAATGTGACAAATGCACCGTTTGCCTGTTAGAGGGCCATCAAGGTTCTGACCTCAGTGATGTTCACAGACGGTATTCAAACTGCCGTGTGCAGAATATGGCATCAAAGTTGTTGCTGGCATTGTGATGGATATGATATTAGAGATGCTGCTGGCTATGTAGTCCGTTTACATAAATGGACAACTGGCAGCTGTATGCTAATGGATATCTATCGAACTGAAAGCCACCAGATTTTCGCTAATAATGTTCGTAGCCTCATGTAAAAGGGCGACCAACTCTTCTGTAGTGTCTGTCATCTATAGTTTTCGTACACAAAATGCTTCCACCTCCCTCCCAAAACGAAAACCATAGTAGATCAGCAAATCTCTCAAACAATATTCATCTCTCACCAGTTGGGGCACCGTCTCTGAACATCACTAGCGAAAAAAACTTCAGTGACACACACCGGGGAAACTGTGCTCCTCTGACATTTTACCTCTCTTATACACTCGAAAAATCAGTATATGCAGTGTTATTACACTCTGTACATAAATACAATACAAGCAGCTCTGCAGTGCTTAGTTGAAGATTTTCGTAAAATAGTAGCCGACGGTCTCTATACAGTTGCCGGAGCACTGATTTTCTATTATATCCTCATGACATCTACACCAAATGCGCGCTGGTGACAGCAGAGTAGTCCCACTGTCTACTTCGAATACATTTCCTTCAAGTATACCCATGTTTTGCTAGAAAAAATTTCCCCTTTCTTCCGAAGATTTTTTTATAATTGTGACGATGGTAGAACTATCATATCGTATGCAGCAGCTTTCTTTAAAGATGCGCTGCACTTTCCTAGAAAAATAGCAACAAATCGAGGTCTAGCAATTGCAACTAGCCCCTAACTTTGGATATTTGCGAAGTTTTTCGTTGCTTCAAAGTATTGATTTAAAGTATTTAAATGAGGTGATAAGCGTCAGATGATTACCACTAACTTTGTAATCGTACAGAATCTACATCTACATCTACATCTACATTAATACTCCGCAAGCCACCCAACGGTGTGTGGCGGAGGGCACTTTAAGTGCCACTGTCATTACCTCCCTTTCCGGTTCCAGTCGCGTATGGTTCGGGGGAAGAACGACTGCCGGAAAGCCTCCGTGCGCGCTCGAATCTCTCTAATTTTACATTCGTGATCTCCTCTGGAGGTATAAGTAGGGGGAAGCAATATATTCGATACCTCATCCAGAAACGCACCCTCTCGAAACCTGGACAGCGAGCTACACCGCGATGCAGAGCACCTCTCTTGCAGAGTCTGCCACTGGAGTTTGCTAAACATCTCCGTAATGCTAACACGCTTACCAAATAACTCTGTGACGAAACGCGCCGCTCAACATCGCGATGCAGAGCACCTCTCTTGCAGAGTCTGCCACTGGAGTTTGCTAAACATCTCCGTAACGCTAACACGCTTACCAAATAACTCTGTGACGAAACGCGCCGCTCTTCTTTGGATCTACTCTATCCCCACTGTCAACCCGACCTGGTACGGATCCCACACTGATGAACAAGTATAGGTCGAACGAGTGTTTTGTAAGCCACCTCCTTTGTTGATGGACTACATTTTCTAAGGACTCTCCCAATGAATCTCAACCTGGTACCCGCCTTACCAACAATTAATTTTATATGATCAATCCACTTCAAATCGTTCCGCACGCATACTCCCAGATATTTTCCAGAAGTAACTGCTACCAGTGTTTGTTCCGCTATCATATAATCATACAATAAAGGATCCTTCTTTCTATGTATTTGCAATTCATTACATTTGTCTATGTTAAGGTTCAGTTACCACTCCCTGCACCAAGTGCCTATCCGCTGCAGATCTTCCTGCATTTCGCTGCAATTTTCTAATGCTGCAACTTCTCTGTATACTACAGAATCATCCGCGAAAAGCCGCATGGAACTTCCGACACTATCCACTAGGTCATTTATATATATTGTGAAAATAATGGTCCCATAGCACCCGCCTGTGGCACGCCAGAGGTTACTTTAAGGTCTGTAGACGTCTCTGCATTGAGAACAACATATTGTTTTCTCTTTGCTAAAAACTCTTCAATCCAGCCATACAGCGGGTCTGATATTCCGTAGGCTCTTACTTTGTTTATCAGGCGACAATGCGGAACTGTATCGAACGCCTTCCGGAAGTCAAGGAAAATAGCATCTACCTGGGAGCCTGTATCTAATATTTTCTGGGTCGCATGAACAAATAAAGCGAGTTGGGTCTCACACGATCTCTGGTTCCGGAATCCACGTTGATTCCTACAGAGCAGATTCTGAGTTTCCAAAAACGACATAATACGCGAGCATAAAACATGTTCTAAAATTCTACAACAGATCGACGTCAGAGATATAGGTCTATAATTTTGCGCATCTGCTCGACGACCCTTCTTGAAAACTGGGACTACCTGTGCTCTTTTCCAATCATTTGGAACCTTCCGTTCCTCTAGAGACCTGCGGTACACGGCTGTTAGAAGGGGGACAAGTTGTTTCGCGTACTCTGTGTAGAATCGAATTGGTATCCCATCAGGTCCAGTGGTCTTTCCTCTGTTGTGTGATTCCAGTTGCTTTTCTATTCCTTGGACACTATTTCGATGTAAGCCATTTTTTCGTTTGCGCGAGGATTTAGAGAAGGAACTGCGGTGCGGTCTTCCTCTGGGAAACAGCTTTGGAAAAAGGTGTTCAGTATTTCAGCTTTACGCGTGTCATCCTCTATTTCAATGCCATCATCATCCTGGAGTGTCTGATGCTCTTTCGAGCCACTTACTGATTTAACGTAAGACCAGAACTTCCTAGGATTTTCTGTCAAGTCGGTACATTGAATTTTATTTTCGAATTCACTGAACGCTTCACGCGTAGCCCTCCTTATGCTAAATTTGACATCGTTTAGCTTCTGTTTGTCTGAGAGGTTTTGGCTGCGTTTAAACTTGCAGTGAAGTTCTCATTGCTTTCGCAGTAGTTTCCTAACTTTGTTCTTGAACCACGGTGGTTCTTTCCGTCCTTCACAGCTTTACTCGGCACGTACCTGTCTAAAACGCATTTTACGATTGCCTTGAACTTTTCCCATAAACACTCAACATTGTCAGTGTCGGAACAGAAATTTTCGTTTTGATCTGTTAGGTAGTCTGAAATCTGCCTTCTATTACTCTTGCTAAACAGATAAACCTTCCTCCTTTTTTTATATTCCTATTTACTCTCATATTCAGAGATGCTGCAACGGCCTTATGATCACTGATTCCCTATTCTGCGCTTGCAGAGTCGAAAAGTTCGGGTTTGTTTGTTATCAGTAAGTCCAAGATGTTATCTCCACGAGTCGGTTCTCTGTTTAATTGCTCGAGGTAATTTTCGGATGGTGCCCTCAGTATAATGTCACTCGATGCTCTGTCCCTACCACCCGTCCTAAACATCTGAGTGTCCCAGTCTATATCTGGTAAATTGAAATCTCCACCTAAGGCTGTAACATGCCGAGAAAATTTATGTGAAATGTATTCCAGATTTTCTCTCAGTTGTTCTGCCACTAATGCTGCTGAGTCGGGAGGTCGGTAAAAGGAGCCTATTATTAACCTAGCTCGGTTGTTGAGTGTAACCGCCACCCATTATAATTCACAGGAACTATCCACTTCTACTTCACTACGGGATAAACTACTACTAACAGCGACAAACACGCCACCACCGGTTGCATGCAAGCTATCCTTTCCAAACACCGTCTGTGCCTTTGTAAAAATATCGGCAGAATATATCTCTGGCTTCAGCCAGCTTTCCGTACCTATAACGATTTCATCTTCGGTGCCTTCTATTAGCGCTTGAAGTTCCGGTACTTTACCAATGCAGCTTCGACAGTTTACAATTACAATACCGATTGCTGCTTGGTCCCCACATGTCCTGACTTTGCTCGCACCCTTTGAGGCTGTTGCCCTTTCTGTACTTGTCCGAGGGCATCTAATCTAAAAAACCGCTCAGTCCACGCCACACAACCCCTGCTACCCATGTAGGTGCCTGCTACGTGTAGTGGACTCCTGACCTATCCAGCGGAACCCGAAATCCCACCACCCTATGGCACAAGGCAAGGAATCTGCAGCCCACACGGTCGCAGAACCGTCTCAGCCTCTGATTCAAACCCTCCACTCGGCTCTGTACCGAAGGTTAGCAGTCAGTCCTGTCGACGATGCTGCAGATGGTGATCTCTGCTTTCATCCCGTTAGCGAGACTGGCACTCTTCACCAAATCAGATGGCCGCCGGAAGCCAGAGAGGATTTCCTCCGATCCACAGCGACACACATCATTGGTGCCGATATGAGCGACCACCTGCAGATGCGGGCACCCTGTACCCTTCATGGCATCCGGAAGGACCCTTTCCACATCTGGAATGACTCCCTCCGGTATGCACTTGGAGTGCACATTGGTTTTCTTCCCCTCTCTTGCTGCCATATCCCTAAGGGGCCCTATTACGCGCCTGACGTTGGATCTCGTAACTACCAGTAAGCCCACCCTCTGCGACTGCCTGGATCTTGCAGACTGAGGGGCAAATTCTGGAACAGGACAAGCAGCCATGTCCGGCCGAAGATCAGTGTCAGCTGGAGACAGAGCCTGAAACCGTTTCGTCAGACAAACTGGAGAGGCCTTCCGTTCAGCCCTCCGGAATGTCTTTCGCCCCCTGCCACACCTCGAGACGATCTCCCACTCCACCACGGGTGAGGGGCAGCCCTCCGGAATGTCTTTCGCCCCCTGCCACACCTCGAGACGATCTCCCACTCCACCATGGGTGAGGGGCCAGCCTCCATGTGGGCAATACCCCGGGCAGCCACAGCCGTAGTCCGATCGGGGGATGCGTGGGACGAGCTAGCCGTCTCCGACAAACCCCCATCCGGATCCCCACAGTGATGCCCATTGGCAACAGCCTCAAGCTGTGTGACCGAAGCCCACACTGCCTGAAGCTGGGAGCTAAAGGATGCCAACTCAGCCCGCATCCGAACACAGCAGTTGCAGTCCCTATCCATTCTAAAATCTTTTGTGCAAAGAACGTCTGTACTAATCTACAGAGAGCACAAACAATTCGACACAAAATTTAAACAGTTATTAAAATACAAGATATCCTAGTAAATGCAGTACTGCTGCTACTTGCGCACTGCTGACACACTGCTCGGCGGCGGAAACAGACTTCGCGATTTTACACTATTCAGGTACTAAAACGCGATGCTACAACTCTCAAATACTATAATACGCCCGAATTTTATGAACTAAACAATGCCAGTACCCAAAAGCACGCAAAGAAATTAAGAATTAAACTATGTAACAAGTAAGTGAGCTAAGAGTATACGACTGCTGCTGGCAGGTGCTTATCCAACGGCGGCAGGGAGCACACTGGCTGTGACCAACCGACACTTGCCGTTCAAAACAAAAACAGAAGACAGACGACTACGCGAATTTACACTATTCAGGTACTAAAGCGCGATGATTCAACTCTCAAATACTATAATACGCCAGAAATGTATGAATTATACAATGCAAGTAACGAAAAACACGCAAAGAAATTAAGAATTAAACTATGTAACAAATAAGTGAGCTAAGAGTATACGACTTGCTGCTGGCAGCTGCTTATCCAACGGCGGCAGGGAGCACACTGAGGAACTCTCTCTTGGTTGTGGGTATTAACTTACATTATTCTCGTTTAAACAGAACTGGCGTTAAATAGTCCTATTGAAACTTTAGTACAAACCATTCTCTATTTCTCACGTCTCATGGCGAAATGTTTTTACAACAACAGCAGTGTGCTGTGCGATAACTCGTTTACGTATATTTACTATATTAACTGTTCCATTACTCATCTTTACAGCACACTCTATACACATTCGTCTGCATAGAAACTTCACCGTTTAGTACAGCATACTGGGTACAAATAATCCGAATTTCTGCGAGCCAATCATGTACCAAGCCTTGTAGTTAATTGGTCGTAATATACTCGCACAATGTGATATGCGTGGTACTTTATTTTCTTTATCTATTTCGACAAACCGGAAAGCATCACCAAAAGCCCAAATGCTACCGAATAAAAATAAAATTATTAGGCGAGTGTTTAGTTAAAATTTGTTACTCAGCAAAACATGTTTAGTAAGTATGACTTTAGTTAGAAGAGAAAATGGAGGGCCTCGTAGTAGCCTTTCTGCGCCGTGGTGCACGACGCCGCAATATTCGTTCCGCTCCGAGTCTTAGAGTTTCTCGTATATTTCGCCGCAAGACAACATAAATCAACATTATGAAGGTAGGTTTTTCTCCAAAATTCATATTGGTCAAAATAACCTCAGTTCATCAGATTACATTAAAAAAATATATCACAGTAAAACATGAACAATGGTGAATAAGTCGTAAACTTAATACCACATTTATATTTTAAGTCTGTAGTTTAGGATAATTTGTGCCTGGTTCAGCAGTTATAAAAATGATAATATTTTGAGAATCGTCTCCGAATGTAGCCTGTTTCAATGCAAGTAAATGAATTGCAATTAGAAAACATACTATACGTTATTATCACGTAGTAAGACTACACTGAAAAAGTAAAGTGGTGGCCAAACTACAGCAATGTCGATCGTATGTGGATACAAGGAAGAACGGCAGTGTTATTGCACACAACATATTTTCAGAGGAAATGGATAAAGAATTACTGCGCACAGTACAAATATTATCTATTTAATTTCGTATCTTATTTGCCTGTTGGGCGAGTGAAAAATGACTACCATTTTGCCTTTGTAACCACCCTAATCTCTCCTGTGTTATTCTCCTGGTCACTACACACGACACTGTTACCCTGGCTGTCTTTATTTGTAACCGTTTTACTTTTGGATTATCTGCAGGTTCATGAAGCAATTTGCTTGTGCTGACATTGTTATCTCTGTGCTGTTCTATGGCCATTGTTAAGAGAATTTTTTGCTGAAATTGTGGTGTAAAGATTCTGTTAAATTATTCTCAATGGTTTGACTTTAAATTACTTTTGATGATTTTGGGAATTAATGAGTTTAGAAATGCAACGGATAAAGCTAGTCGCACCTTCACCAACGCATTCAGCATAGAGGTAGGTAACCGCTTACTTGAAACATGCCCCTTATCAAACTGACCCAAAACTGAAGTATCGGAATTTTGTTAATTATTTGATTTAATTTCGTTTAACTTTATTCCTGTTCTTTTCTTTTATTGAAGTTACATTTGATTTGCATCATCCAATGAATAAATAGAGGGGGATAGGAATTGTCATCGGTAACATGTAATTAGCATGAACGAACTATTTTTACCGTATCGATCAACATTCTCTCTGAATTTAAACTACATGGATTTTAACTGACATTATTTCTGAACTGGAATATCGTAGCTTTAGTTACCTGCAATTATTAATAAAAAAACTTCTTTTAATCGGTCTGTTTCCTATGACTTGTAAGGAGTATGCTTCGCTGGCGATGGGCGAAGCATGACAGAATCTCTGACCAGAGAGTAGTTTATTGTTAGTTGTTGCTTGTCGCGAGTCTGCGCTAGTCTGCGCGAGTCGACAGTAGTAGTCAGTCGGATACAGTAGAAGCGAGTCGACAGTAGTAGTCGGTCGGATTCAGTAGCGAGTGGACGGTAGTAGTCTGCGGGAGTCGGCATGCGTCGGCTGTGTGCTCTGCTCGCGACTCTGGTCAGGACTCTGGACGATGAGTATTGTTGTAGAAGGTAAAGAAGCAGCATTGCGCATATCTAATAATGTATGTTAATTGTAATTAATTTGTTCAAAAAATGCCGCAATAATAATTTTTTTTTATAAAGCAACTCTTTTAAAGAAAAACATTCATATACGCCAGCATTGCACGAGGCTGTGTCGAAGAATGTATAATTAAGAGCAGATATAGATGCAGTTTTTATTGAGCTAAGAATTATTGATTGTTTATTCAGAATACAGGGCCGAAGGTCAGCGCTGTTGCCCTTATAAAATTAACCAGATATTATTATTTCTGTTGAGAGGTTACATTTGGTTCATGGTTCATTATTTAATTAATATTATTGTGGGTTCATGGTCAATTTTCATTCATTAATTTTTGTGTGAGGAGATTACACTTGGCTCAATTTTTCATTGTTATTTAACATTTTTTGTGTGAGGAGGTTACACTTGGCTCCATTTCCATTAATCATTTTCTGCTGGGAGGTTACACTTGGCGACATCCGGACCAGGATCGTATTTCTTTGTGAATCTTCTGATAAGTAGTCATGTATCTGCTCTTATTTACTTAAATGTAATTAGCATTTGACGCAACGCATTTTCTAATTTGTCACTCGTTCTTCCACAGATCATCGGCAATTTGTTGCTCATTGTTGTAATAGTGTTTGTTGGATTTTACATTGTCTTTGTTTCATTTGTGAACAATTTTGATTTGTGTAAAAATGGCGCGAAAAACTGTTAACAGTACATCGGGATGTATAATGAGTGAAATAGCCGACTTAAATAACTTGACCGATAGTTCTTGCGACACGCAGTGTAATGATGACAATCCTTCAATTACAGACAATCAGTGTGTACCGACCACTAATGTTGACTTTGACCCTAGTGATGAACAGACGAATTCAATTGTGTCCTCTGTTAATTTAACGACAACTGATGACGCGGGACGTTCTGTTGCAATGAGCGATGCCCAGCTTGACACACCAGGTTTGCAGGATTTACGTGACAAACAGATAAATTTTTATAATGAAAATAAACAGTGTAATCAGAGTACGACAGATTTATTTGATTCCGAAGTAGTGACTAACAGTGCACATCCGATTGGGAAACCTTTTCGAGAACCACAGAATGACCAAATGGTTACACAAAACGTGACAATTGCAGGTACGCTATCAAACAGCACAGAGAATAGAGTAGGTAATATTGGGTTGGATCAAATTATGGCACTATTGCTACAACATAGTGCAAATTTCAAACAACTTAATGAAAACGCCAAACAACAGAATGAAAGACAAGAGAACAATCACAAACAACTTAATGAAAAATTAGACAACAATTCGAAACAACTTAGTGAAAAGATCAAACAACTTAATTAAAAACATGACAACCTTAATGAAAAATTAGGCAACAATTGCAGACAGCTTAGTGAACAGATTACAGCCGTTGCCGCGCAGTGTCATGATACTAAAGAACAATTACGTGAGGAAATTGAGGCTTGTGCTAGGAAAAGTAGTGAAGAAATTAGATCTGTTGCTCGAGAATTAAGGGATATGTAAACAGCTACGACAGAATCACTTAGAGGCGAAATTAGTGTAGTCGGTAAACAATGCTCTGAAAAGGCAACACAGTTACGCGACGAGTTTAAATTAATGACAGTAGAACTTTCGCGCACACTGGATGCAAAAATAGACGCGAAATTCGACCAACAGAACAGTCAAATCAACGAACGTTTTAATCACCACCTGCAAAACAGTGAACCGCGTTTCCGTAAATTTATACAGGAACAAAATAAAGTAAAACGACAAGTCATGGAAACAATTACCGTACAGAGACAGGAAAATAAACGTAAATTGTTTGCGAAAGCAAAAACTTACGTAGACAACAATATTGCTACAGTATCAGACGAAATTAACACTATCAAACAGTTGAACACCGAATTGCGTGATGAAATATCCGATCTAAAATCAAAAACAGATACACACACAGTAGACCTTCAGACAGTGACCGACAGACTCGAACAATTAGAACTAACACAGGATTCCGATGTCATTAAAGCTGACGTTAAAAAATTGAACGAAACCACACATAAAATACAAAAACAAAGTAATGTTTCTGACACTAAAAACGATGATCAGGTAAAAATACTGACTGAAAAAGATGATGAATTGTCCAGTCGTATTGACGTTATTGAAAGTAATAATGACAGCAAATCAGACGATACTTCACCGATTTCGTTTAATCAAACACCTGAATTCCAAAATCTACAGCAGACAATCAGTGAGACAGATTCATCTAATAATTCATTACGTAGAAAATTGTCAACTTTACAGCAAGAAGTGACAGAGATAAAAAAATATTTCACTTAATAACACGTCACAGCATATGGCACATTCCGAACATTTCTCACACTCGTAAAGCCAGTATAATTTAAGTAATTTACAGAAACTACGTGACTTAAAATCCGAAAAGACACAGACAAACAGATTCTTATGCAATTCTGAACCTGCTCACACATTCAGTGACGATAACGTTGATTACGAGCAATTTTTATCCGTAAGAAAATCTAAGGTATTTAAAAATGACAAAGCACAGGTACACGCATTGAACTGGATACGACAATTTACTTTTGTATTTTCAATAGCGTTGCCTGTAATGCAGAAACTACAATTAGCATGGATACAGCAATTTGCATTTGAATTTTTTAACGGTATTGCCTGTAACGCAGAAACTGAAATTTACTTGCAGCGCATAATAGACCTCAGGGGATTCATTACGCTTTAATGAATATTTGCCGTAGCGTGCACAGGGCCCCGAGCCGTAGTAGTGCCGTTTCATCTTTAGTTTTCTGCACTGCTGCCTTCTCTTCTACTATCCTTTATATCTATCAAGACGGCTCTTCAACTATTGCTCTATCTAGGATTAAGAAATGAGTAAAGAAAACCCGATAAGACAAGTTTTACCGAAAGCGACAATTTTTCATTAGACGCTTAAGAAATGACAACCACGAGAACTTTAATATCAGAGAAAATTTTAATCATCAGTATGTGTAAAATTATCAGCAACAGCAAACACATTTTGGTAACAATAGAGGTTTTTCTCCGCAACAGCATCAAAACCAGCCGGTTAGCATACCTAACCAACAATGTAATGTACAAGGTAAACCAAGCTTTAATGTTTCGCCACGTGCACGTATAGTCTCAGCTCCAACAAATAGTAATGCACAGCAACAAGGAAATCAGTACATACAGAAAACACACTATTTCAATTCCTGTCGCAATGCGCCGTATAGAAATGACTATCATGACTGACGTAAAATTAATGAGCAAAATTTTCAGCCTACGTTTAATAACAGTCGATCTCATCAGCAGCGAGAACACGAGCAACAACATATAATCATGAATGAACCAGACAGTAAATATCATCCCGAACGTAATACGTCAGGAAGAAATAACAGAACAGTTCAAATAGTCGAAATGCCACAGAATCCTCCCGAAAATAATAACACGTCAGATAGAATTTGACCAGATACAGTATAGGTTGCATCTTCCAGTAACGCAAGCAATACTTTTGACACACAGAATCTTCTTCGTGAGAATGTTATTTGAAACATGCTTTGTGAATGCACCACTTTTATCGCACCCAGATCTTACTAGAAATTTTTCTATTGCCACCGACAGTTCTAACACCGCGTTAGACGTACACATTTTTCAGGAAATTGAAGAAGATGGTTGTACAGAAATTAAAAATATCGCTTTTGCAAGTCGCATTCTGTCACCTGCTGAACGAAATTATTCTGTTACAGAACTTGAAACATTATGTGTTGTATGGGCTTTTACCAGATTTTGGTATTTTCTTTATGGAAGACATACCACCGTTTACACAGATCATAGAGCAATTCAATTTTTACTTTCGGCTAAATTTACACACGACAGATTAAGTAGATGGAAACTTTATTTACAGGAATTTAATTTTACAATTGTTCACATTCCCGGTACACAAAATATTGTAGCGGACGCACTATCCCGTTCTTTCAGCAACAATCAGCAAGACATCGCTACCAACTTCTTTAAAGCAAATTTCTGCGTCATGTACATTCAACAAGTTGCATTTGAAAATTTCATTTCGTCATCATTACAAGACATAGCACAAGAGCAGAATAAAGACAACGTGTGGAAAGAAATTAAACACCTTTGGCAAGATAGGAATAATGTTACCATTAGAAACCATTACACTGTACGCAATGACATTCTGTTTCGCAGCTCTCATCCTGACAGCAACAATTGGTTATTATGCATTCCTGACGAACTTGTTAACAAATTAATCTGGTATACTCATTTAAGTTACGCACATTACGGAGCCAGAAAATGTTTTCATATACTGAGACAGAACTGTTATTTTACCAACATGGAGAAACGTATTCGACGATTTTTAGCGTCATGTAAAATCTGCCAGAAAGCTAAATCAGATACGACTTCACATATTCCTCCATTACATCCCATTGTACCTGTTAAATTAAGACACATGGGCACTGTAGACATTTTTGGTCCAATTCCCAGAACTAATAGAGGTTTTTGCTTCATCTTTGTCGCTGTTGAACTCACTTAAAAATTTGTTACCTTCACTCCGTTACGCAAAGCTACTGCTAAAACTGTTTCGAAAGCATTTGTAAAACATTTTCTATTTCATGTAGGGCATGTGTTGAACGTAATTTAGGACAATGGATCACAGTTTCGATCTGTTATATGGACACGTATGTTACGAGCTAGAAACATTTCTCTGATCTACATATCCAGGTACCATGCTTCTTCGAACCCTTGTGAACGATTAATGAAAGAAATTGGTAAACTGTGTAGAATTTACTGCCATAAAAAACATATTGATTGGGACACGCACGTACTCTCATTCCAAGATGTAATTAATTCCATACCAAATGAAACTGCTATGCTATCTCCGTCTGTTATACTGAAACATGTTGAACCACCAAACAAAATTAAAGAATTAGTAACATTTCCTACATCTCGTCGACTACGACACCATGAAATAATTGACATTGCGCTGAACAACATCAAACGTGCCGCAGAGCGCTGGAAAAGAGAGCAAAAACAGGTTTGTACACGCCGTGACTTTCACATTGGACAGAAGATATTAGTACGTACACACTATTTATCCAGCAAAGGAAAGAGTAGATGCAGTAAATTTGAGCTTCTATGCGCAGGTCCATATCGGATTCGCAGCATTCCTCACCCCAATATAGTACACGTCGAAACTTTGAGAACCAGAAAAACCAAAGAGAACCACCACGTGTCGAACGTCAAACCTTTTATTGAATGAAGATTACTATAATTAGATTAATTACGTATAAATGCTATGTCAATAATTAACTCATTTTGAATAATGACTTCTAAAGAATACAAAAAAATAATGCTTTGTAACTGGCCAATGAATGCCATTGATTATTGTAATAAGATGACCCATGACGCCAATGATTACTATAATTAGATTAATTATGTATAAATGGTATGCCAACAATAAACTCATTTTGAATAATGACTTCTAAAGAATACAAAAAAAAATTTTTTTGTAACTGGCCAATGAATGCCACTGATTATTGTAATAAGATGACCCATGATGCCAATGATTACTATAATTAGATTAATTATGTATAAATGGTATGCCAATAATTAACTCATTTTGAATAATGACTTCTAAAGAATACAAAAAAATGCTTTGTAACTGGCCAATGAATGCCATTGATTATTGTAATAACATAACCTATGATGCCAATGATTACTATAATTAGATTAATTATGCATAAATGGTTTGCCAATAATTAACTCATTTTGAATAATGACTTCTGAAAAATACAAAAAAAATGCTTTGTAGCTGGCCAATAAATGCCACTGATTACTGTAATAAGATGACCTATTATGCCAATGATTACTATAATTAATGAATTATGTTAATACTATGCCATTCATTAGCTTCTGTTTTGAATGATGACTTCTGATGGTTTGTAACTGGGCAATGAGTGCCAATAATTACTATATTCAGGTAATTTATGAACATTATTCTGTAATACTACATACATGGTACAGAAATGTTCAGTAACTGGGCGATGAGTGCCACCAATTACTCAAATCAGTTGTTAGACCAGTGTAATTCTCAATGAAGACTACTATGTGACTTAATGTCCTTCACCTTCTGACCTAATTACCAGAAATTACTGCAATATCCATTTGTTCTGTCTATCCTCATGATCATGGAGCACTATATTTGGTTTTTGCACCAATTCTACGTTGGTCCACCACCTTGAGCGATGGAGATGTTATAATGGTCCCACTGTTTGGTGTACCTAGTGTACTACCAAAATGATAGCATGGAATATTATTACGACATTTCAGTGTCTTGGCTACACTGATTAATACTTCAAGGAAAAGAGCTTCAGATTGTCTTACTTGGTGTTGTGCTTCTGTAGAAAGATATGGACTTTCAGTGCAGTTGCGTGCAACCTAAAGTGCTAAAACCATGACGCAATCCTTCCCATTCCTTTCCTAATTCTTGTAAAATCATAAAGACATATACAGTGCGTGTGCACTCTATGCCATTTGTTAATATGATTTTTACTCATTATGTATACATTTTTTTTTTTTGTGATTCCCAGATATTTCTGTATTACAGTGCGTGTGCACTTTCGTCATTTTGCTAACATGATTTGTATTCATTGCATATACATTTATGTGATTTGCTGATATGTTCTGAACTTCAATGCGTGTGCACTTTTGTCATTTGACAATATGATTTGTACTCATTATGTTTATTTGTTGCAAAAAAATGCTAAAGGTTTTTACAGTGCATGTGCACTTTTTCCATTTGTTAATATGTTTTGTACTCATTGTGTATACATTTTGTCTTTACTTGATATATTCTGAACTTCAGTGCGTGTGCACTTTTGTCATTTGTCAATATGATTTGTACTCATTATGTTTATTTGTTGTAAAAATATTAGAGAGTTTTACAGTGCGTGTGCACTTTATGCCATTTGTACTCATTATGTATACATTTTTTTTGTGATTCCCAGATATGTTCTGTATTACAGTGCGTGTGCACTTTCGTCATTTTGTTAATATGATTTTTATTCATTGCATTTTGTGATTTGCTGATATGTTCTGAACTACAGTGCGTGTGCACTTTTGCCATTTGTTAATATGTTTTGTACTAATTGTGTATCCATTTTGTCGTTCCTTGATATGTCTGTACTCAGTGCATGTGCACTATATTTTATTTTATGTTCTGCACCTATATATATGTATATACTCTGTGTTTGTAAAGTTAATTAATTATGAAAAATTTGTTGCTCATGGCAAGTCCAATTGACTCACCATCGCTGCCAAATTTTCACCCCCCCCCCCCCCCCCCAGTGGAGGGTTATGTAAGGAGTATGGAGTATGCATCGCCGGCGACGGGCGAAGCATGACAGAATCTCTGACCAGAGAGTAGTTTATTGTTAGTTGTTGCTTGTCGCGAGTCTGCGCTAGTCTGCGCGAGTCGACAGTAGTAGTCAGTCGGATACAGTAGAAGCGAGTCGACAGTAGTAGTCGGTCGGATTCAGTAGCGAGTGGACGGTAGTAGTCTGCGGGAGTCGGCATGCGTCGGCTGTGTGCTCTGCTCGCGACTCTGGTCAGGGCTTCTGGACGATGAGTATTGTTGTAGAAGGTAAAGAAGCAGCATTGCGCATATCTAATAATGTATGTTAATTGTAATTAATTTGTTCAAAAAATGCCCCAATAATATTTTTTTATAAAGTAACTCTTTTAAAGAAAAATATTCATTTCAATTTAAAGAATATTTCCTATGCATTCCCTCCAAGAATCAAATATATATATATATATATATATATATATATATATATATATATATATATATATATATATATATATACCCCAGCATTGCACCAAGCTGTGTCGAAGAATGTATAATTAAGGGCAGATATAGATGCAGTTTTTATTGAGCTAAGAATTTTTGATTGTTTATTCAGAATACAGGGCCGAAGGTCAGCGCTGCTGCCCTTATAAAATTTACCAGATATTATTATTTCTGTTGAGAGGTTACATTTGGTTCATGGTTCATTATTTAATTAATATTATTGTGGGTTCATGGTCAATTTTCATTCATTAATTTTTGTGTGAGGAGGTTACACTTGGCTCCATTTCCATTAATCAATTTCTGCTGAGAGGTTATAGACTTACTCCTTAGTCGCACTATCAGGAACTTAAAGGGGGGAAACGCTCTCAGAACAAATCAATATTTTCATGGTATGACACTCACGGATAGGCACATCTAAATCAGCCACGTGCTACTGATAAAACTATTTGCGATAGCGTACTTCATACGGAAGCTGTGCATGAAAGATGCCTCAGGATGCTTTCTTTACATAAGCTCCTTAAACGAGTGGGACAGATTGAATCAATGAGCAAACACATGTTCCAAAGAGAGGCTTTGATTACGATTAACAGAACAGAAAATGTTCTATTACTTCACCTAATCACGTGAACAGGCAGTGGTGCGTTAACTGCTTTAAAGGGATCACTCAGAACTGCTACCACTCATGTGAAAGACGCATGGATGTTGCCATATAAGTGGCTGAAAGCGTTATAATTATGATATTGAAATCAAAAGAGTGGGGACAGTAAATGAAGAACTATGATCACAGACTTCTGTGCACCTTTGATATGCACGCGGCTATCTCTTCGTTACAAATAAACAAGTTAAAAAAATATACATAATGTTCCCTAGACTATCATCAAAATGTTTCATATTACTTTAAATACGCGCTAGGACATTATGTTATCAGCTGGTTGCCTACTTCAAGACACTTCCTGCCACTTGCATACACGTGGGCGGTAAATACATTTACTACGAGCGATTGTCAACCCAGCACTCAATGTTAATCGATAAAAACATCTATCCCGCTATTCATGCTGCCTGTAATAATCCTTGACCACCGTTAAAATCCCACCAATATGATATTCTGACCGTTACTGCTTTCTTCGAAGTCGCGCGCACACGAGGCGCGGACACACGCTACAAAATGGGCCGAAAAATCGTCTAAAAACTGTTTAAAAGCATTCTGCCGCATTACATTGAGAACTACTTCAAAATTTATCTCCATAGCACAAAATTATGTTCGCAAAGAAATATCTTGACCCGCGTTTGTAAATACAACCATTTATCTCTCCGAAGCTCGTCCTGCAAGGTGCAAGACAGGCGGAAGCAACTATCGCTCTCTCATTACCTTACACTGCAAAGGCAACACTAATTACGTCGACATGTGACAATTCACTAACCAAACGAATCCTAACTAACACATCGTGAGTCCTATCCACAATGGTGTAACTCATATATGAACTTCTTATCACACACCAATCTGTGCTCAACTGGAGCACATATTTTTAGCTCGACCCCGATACTAGTAATGCCACGACGTGGCTGCTTTCCGGAGACAACGGTTCATCGTTCAAAATTATATCCTCGTATCATTCGCTCATACACAATGGAAGAGGTATAGATAGGACGAGGAAGTGTGCCACATAGGTGTACTTACCGATGTTAAACACAGCGGCACACATTTCCATGTCGATTAGCAAAAGTTCGTGATTTCCAGAAGAAAACACTCTTTTCATGCCATAAATAATTGTAAACATTACCTGGTTTGCCTTCTGATATCATCTGCATATCGACAATTGTCGGTAAACGTACTAAAGGTATCGCTTCACAACATACTGATTCATGATAGTATACGATCAGTGTAGTGCTTGTAGCTTGATTTGTAACACGGAAACATCACTTATCCGTGTGGTTAGTGCACGTATGAAACGTGCTGCAGGCAGGACGTTTCTAAACGTCAGTATTTCAGTAACAATAGGCTATGGTAAAAAAGAGGAATTTACCTATTCAGAGGAACGTGTTTTGAAGCAGTACTGTTGTACGATGCGACCTGAATATAGACACGACGGGTTTGATTGTTTTAAGATATTAACATTTGGGAGTAAGCTAACAATTGTACACGATACTGCTCAAGGACGAAAAACTATGGCAATCCAATTTAAAAAATAAAATAAAGGGAATGAAAAAATTAAATATTACAAAAAATCGGCAATGAGCAAACGGCATGTGGATGAAGAAGGCAATGGAAACCACTGCAATAAAGACACTTCTTGTGGTTCTACAAGACACGTGACATGTAACTTATAAATGTTTTATGATGAACTCTCCTTTGGCTAAAGATTTCGCCTTAGTTTCCGATTGTGATATCCGCGAGCGGACTGCCATGGGATAGGTAACCACGAGAAAAATATTATCCAGCGAAAATGTAACATTCTTACATGCTAGGGAACCTAGACAACCGGAAAAATGAAAATCAGTGGCTCGATCAAGATATAGTGAATTCAGTTAAATAAAATGAAAAGAAGTAAGGATTTCTGGTCAGACACATACGGGTTAATTACAACCACAACAGTAAATGGTATAACGGGAATTATGGACAGGAAGGTAATGGACAAAATCAATTTTTATAGGGTTGCTCTTAATAGAATTGATAGCACATCAACGTCAACAACAATATTTCAGGTACAAATGCCGAAGTCATAAGCAGAAGAAGAGATTTAGAAGGTTCAGTACGTAAGTGGAGATGATAATCTAGTATTCATCGTTGATAGCAGGAAAAGGACGTAAAGAAAGAGTTAAGATGGAATTTTTTGTTGGGGGCAGGAATGGAAGAGGAGAAAGACTGATAGAGTTTGGCAGTGAATGTCAAGTGGGAAAAGCGAATGCGCTATTCAAAAATCACATGAGGAGCAAACAGCCTGAAGAGGCATAAGAATAAGGGAAGATTCCATCAGGAAATTGTGAAATCAGATAATGGATAGCAAGGAATATCCAGCAGCAGTTAATGGATCGGATGGCAATTTTGAAGAACTGTCTGTAATTTGAGGAACTCGTCGCGGGGGAATCAACGTGGACAGAAATGGAGTACTAAGGTACTGAAGCAAGATGAGACGCTTTCTTTTGTAGTTCTCTGAGGCCCTCAACAGTCCGACAACGAATACCCACAGGAGGCAGTTCAGCTGAAGAGGATTGTACTTCTCTAAATAGAACAATTACCAAAGCTGAACATACAAATTAAAGTACAAGAAACGAAACTGAAGAAGCGTGAGGTAACACAAGAAATACTTCAATTGATCGACGGAACGAGGATATCCAAATATAATGAATGAAATTAAGGAATACAGATCTTAAGTACGTTAGAAATGAAATAGTTGATAAGCGCCGGGAGCAAAGAACGAAATGACTGCAGAGAACATGTGAAGAAACAGAGACAGAAATACACATCAAAAGGAGAGATTCAGCATGTAGAAAATTGGAAACAAAAATACTTCCTCTCCATTTTGGATGTATGGCGCACCCGGATTAAAATTATTTCAGAAAAAAAAACCGTCTTGGTTGGTAAAGTTATTTTACGTTCAAAGATGGCTCTGAGCACTATTGGACTTAACTTCTGAGGTCATAAGTCCGCTGTTATTTTACGTCAATGGCGCGATTCGCCTTTTTGGGACATCATCAGATTATGTATAAAAAAAGCTTCATATTTAATCCATCCATCATCAATCCATGTAAATAGTCAAATGGATGCTAAAGTAACTGGATATGTAACCCATTCGTCATATAAGTATAAAATGAGAAGTGGACCTCAAACACACCAGCAGACTGTGTCCAGCAGCACGGTAAAGGGTCGCGTTTACTAAACAAACAGGGTATGTGCCGACACATCAAAGCGTGCGCTTTTAGCAAGCACACAAATATCGGTGAGTCACACCAGGATGTAAAAATCACGTATAGTGCGGGAAAACCTGCCTCGGTGACGCGAAGGTCTGGCTAAACGCACATTTACGGAATACGAAAACTGCGTAAAACAAGTAGATTAAGACACATATTCGCTAGCCACTGCAATCACATGAGACCGAAAACAGAGTAAGGTACCCCCATAAAATCAGGAAAAATAGGTAAAATGATGACATGGCAAATAGTGATGCAGAAAATGTCATCAAAGCTAAATTTTAAAGTGCGTGCATTCAAGGTTAACAAACCCAAACATCAAGGCATAAGGAACAGGGTACTCTAAATACCGAAAACTAGAAACAAAATGTGGGTTTGTAAGCTATAATACAGAAATAAGTAAAGTCTGCTACGACAAAGTAAAGCCGTTAAAAAGACCTCCTTGAGATACAGTTCCCATATCATCCCTCATAACGAAACAAGAACTTAAAAAATAATGCTCTCCTCATAAAATAAAAGATATCATTATAGCAACGGTTAAAGACTGGGAGCGCTGTATTATGGCCAAAGGCCTTACCAAATTGGTAACACCGCGTTGCCCTCAGATCACCGAAGCTAAACGCTGTCGGCCACTTGGACGGTGACCGTCCGTGACTCCCAAGCGCTGTTGGTAAGCTGAGTGCACTCGACCCTAATGAGACCAGTTGAGGAGCTACTCGACTGAAAAGTAGCGGCTCGAGTCACGAAAACTGGCAACGGGCGGGGGTGCGGTGTGCTGACCACATGCCCCTCCCTCACACCAACCAGTGACGCTATAGGCTACGATCGTTCGGTACTGTTGGGCCTTGCGAGGTCTGATCGGAAAGAGTTCTTTAGCATTGTATTATGATATACTTGTTTTCTGCTGATTAGTTGATCGTTCAACAACCAGTATCTGAAGATTCAGAACGTAGCTTTCAAAAGCAAATTCAGAAGCAAACGCTTATCGTACAAATAAATGCGTCAAACTTTGTGTTGGACTGTTATGTCCCGGGGTTCAATAGATAGAGATAAAACAGTAATCAAGTAGATGGGTAATTATAAATTTATTCTGAATAAAATTACAATGAAAGATATTCTACAAGCACTGCACAGCTCTGCTGTGAGCTACAGAATGATAATGCCATCAAGGAACTCTGTTAGAGGGTGCATTTTGGAACCCAGGCACTGCAAGGCGCAGCATTAAGGCTACGTCTGTAAGTCGGTGTGCGCTGAGATCAGGGTCTTTCCAGAATCTGCGATGGTTTGCGCTGGTCGAGGCTGTACTATGAATGAGAGACCGCGAAACGATCGGCGCAATTTTCCGGAGTAGCCGTGCACTGGTTTAAGTTCAGCTGCATCAGATGTACACAACGTGGACTATTTTCTTACACGAGAGTTGTGGAAATAAATAGTCCCACACAGGCTGCGCCTCCTTTCGTTAACTGGAAAGCCACAAATAGGTGGAAGTTGTGGCCGCAATGATGGCGTTCTGAGGCTCTGGCGATAACATGGCATGTCGCTCTTGTTTCTTCACTTGCTAAAAGGAACTGTTCTGGTGACAAATGGCTGACAGTGGCTTATCAAGATAGGAAGTTGTGGCTGCAATGATGGCGTTCTGAGGCTCTGGCGATAACATGCCATGTCGCTCTTGTTTCTTCACTTGCTAAAAGGAACTGTTCTGGTGATAAATGGCTGACAGTGGCTTATCAAGATAGTTGATGGTGACATCTTGGCCACACACAGAACTTGAGTGGGTTTCTAGTTGTAGTCCTGTCAGATTCTAGGTGCACATAGCGCATTCCATCTTCGTTGAGTAGATGATGGCGTAGCCATCTCGCTTGTAGTCGAAGATCTTTTATCCCCTTCCTTTCTCAGGAAAGTGATGGTGAAGCCATTGAAATGCAGCTGTACAGCTAGTATTCTCTCTCTCGTGGAGAGAGAAAGAGAGAGAATGAGATGTCGGTGCTCAACCAATGTTGGGAGGAGCGGCACCGATGGGAGTTCACAATGGGAACGGTGTAGATAAAGTTAATGTTGATAACGCCAGCGAAGCCAACATCGGCTGGAGCACAAACCTCGGAACACGTACCCACTATAGACATACGTTGTAGGGTAGATGTCAGGAAAAACATGGGCGTGATGGCGGACAGTGGAGTGGGCGAGAATGGGAGTGACTTAAAATAAGAGACACAGCGCTGCGGAAGGAACTGTGACGCAAGCGGCTATGGTGGAACGCCGAAACGAGATTGGCAAAGCATCGGAAGAATCCATTGTGTTGAAGGCCGCTGGACGATCTGACATGGTGAAAGCGTATCAGGAAAAGAATGAAGTGCCAGAAATGTAGCCCGTAGCATGTTCACTGCCACTATGTTTGTGAGCGAATGGAAAGGATGACGGCAACGCTAGAGAAAAAGCAGTGCATAGGTACGTGTATGAAAACGAAAAGGTGGGGAGCAGGAGAAAGTGGGACACTGAGTACTTGCCGCGTGAGCATGTGTAGGAGGCTTCAGTTAATGAATGAGGAAATGAGGGTCGTGGAAAACCCGAGTCGGCCGGCAGAGCCAAGCAGGTCGGCGGAAAAAAATGTAGAACCCCAGAAGAGACCATTGTATATGAAGCTGCTGGAGGCCAGGTGACAATAGAGATAAGATGATCCTTGAGGCCAGCTGATTCGCGAGACCGCTGACACTGGAGATGGATAACCCTGTGGACAAATGACCCTTCATATCGATTGAGGCTGGCCATGGCAGTCGCTGGGGGTAATGATGCCAGTGCATCGGGAACAGCTAGAGGAAAGCAGAGGCTGGGTGGAAGACGGGATCCGGTGCAGCCGAAAACGGAACCGGAGCACAGCGGCCAAGGAGGTCCTTGGCAGTTACATTCTCACGACGAGCGTCAGCCTTAACAGCAAACTGTGAAGCAATGGGAGTAACGTTGGCTACAGTGGAAGAAAGGATGTCGGCAGCTGGCAGGTGAACGAGGCTTGCAGCTGGAATGAACTGGAGCTTTGCCTCCAGGAAACTGGGAAATGTCAAGAGCATCAGGCATGGACTAGATGCAGAAAGGCACGGTGGGAGTACAAAATAATGATAAGAAGAAAACTGTACACTGGTAGAGACAGCTGGCACTCACACAGTAGAGGGACCTGAAATAGGGGCCATGAAAGAACCAGGTCCGAAAACAATGCCACATAAAGACCAGTAACGCGAAACTTGTTGGGAGACAGACTCACTACAGACCAGGTGGATGACCGGACAAAGTCCGAGAAAAGTTGCCACTAGAGGCAAAAGAGCTAAATTACTCAGATTTAATTGGCAAATAGGACCTTCACTGAGCACGACTGATGGTAAAAATGAGTTACTCGTCACCAGGTTCTGTTGTGGCGCGAGGTGTAAAAAGTGGTGTGTAGCATGGGAAAAACTTTGATCCTGTTCCCAGTCCCTCCACTGAAAGTAAAGGGACTGCGATGGCTCCAAGTGTGGGTGAAACAGGATCAGGCATCAGGCAGATGGAGGGGGCGGTGGGCAAATGACGAGCGAGACTGTAATGCTAAGATCGTCACCAATTATGTTATATCGTGAGAACTGTGCAACGAAATACGGTTATCCTGAGTGCCAACGACGAAACTGGGAAAGTCCAACGTGGAAGGTAGGAATGAGAGACTGGCTGATAAAGGCTGTGAGCCATGTTTCGGTAATTTAATTGTTAGATCATTAGCCCGTGAAAGGCTAAAGTCTTGAATTCGAGTCTCAGCCCAGTAAACAGTTTCAATCTCAAGGAAGTCTTAGCCTTGTTGTTGCTGCTGCTGCTGCTTTTGTTGTTGTAATAGTTGTCCTGGCTTGCTACCCAGAACTGCCTGACATGTGCCAATGCAGGTAGCTGACAACGCCTCAAGCTAGGCTACCCATGGAGCGCGGGTGTGCTAGAAGTTGCTAGCCAATCGGCGTGGAGATGAGTATACTGCATCCCTTTTTCTTAAGTGACTAAACGGAAAAGATACTGTATGACCGGTGATATGTTTTCTGCCTCCCATTACTAGGCTTCATTAAACTGAGCTATATAGTTAAATCTTATAACCCAAAGAAGTTCCGTATTTGAATGTGATGGAACCTCAAAGTGTAAAATTAATTAGGCATTTATTTGTGCTTCACATTTCATAATAGGCAAGGTGAAAGATGTCTCTTCGATCAACTAATGTTAATGGGCAAAAATATAACAGAGCTGGTCTTAAATATTTTGTTACTGTTAGTGGTAAAACCCGTTTTGAAAGAAGGAAAATATCAGGAGATGGACTAAGATTAAGAACATAACCCGCAAAGACCTAATTCGTACACCAGTTAAATTTACATCAATTCCAAAATGTATATGGAGTACAGGTGGGTCGTCGTTTCGACTACACCATTGTCTTTCATATACTAATGCACAGAAGATCATAAGCTTTTTTTTTTCTTACTCATTTAATCAATCTTTTCTGAGATGTGGCTGTGAGGTGAACGTTACGTTCTGGGAATCGAATGGCTGAACAACAGCAAGAGTACACAAATAGAAGTGTTACAATTTGTCTTTTAGTATAATTTTAAAACATTGTTGCAGCATTTTGATATGTACCATAAGTTGCAACATTTTTATTATTCGGCAGCTAATTTCGATATTAAAGTCATCGTCCGGCAGACAAAGTTTTTATGGTACGATGGATACGTAGCATACATCATAATAACTTTTAAAATTTGCCAGACGATGCAATTAACTTCACAATTAGTTCGGCAATAATAAAAACTTAGCAGCTTACGGAAGTTTCATGTGAGTGAATCTTTTATAAAATCTATCGAGTAGAAAAGGAAGAAGGAATTAGTCTAACAGCCTCCTCTGACCCCATTTTCATACTTGATACCTTCGAAGTAAGGATCGACTAACTCAGTCGAGAACGAAACTGATTAGCGACATGCTTTAGTACTGAAGGCAGTTAGTGTTATGTGCACTACGACCTCCTCACGCTCTAACGCCCGGTACTTCTATAGCTCTCGTTAGCTCAACGTGATGATACGCTGCTTCATCGAAACATGTAGATTATGTAAAAATGATTACTGACAACCATTCTAATAGTACCTAACAGCCATCTCACATCGGTTCTCAGTGTCACAAACATGTCTAAAAATAGCTAGCACGTATAACACCTTAAACCTGAAGAACGCAAGTGAGTTCAAAGCACATTCATTAGAATTTTGAAGCAAACCTTGTAAAAATTACCTACGAGGTACTAAATCTTGAAGAGCTAGTGCCTCAAATTCTATACGTTGTACCTTAACAGTCACCTCCAAACGGCTCAGTGATTTGTCCTCATAGAATGGCAGTTGACGGAAGATAAATTTTTAAATACCTTGATTACGCCATTCTCAAAGCCCTTTCTCGCGTCACCCACGCTGACGCCTATATTCTCTGGTAAAATACGCACTGTTTGTTGAAGGCGTCTATAGAGAACATGAAGGCAGTCCACGTCTGCTGCTTTAATGTAGATGCGACGAAGTCTCTTGCAGTGCTCTTCGCTTCACAGTGCACACAATCATTTCAGTAAGCTCATACGATTCGTGTCCCATTGTTTAATCAGAACCAGACACAACAAATAAAGAGACACAATAAAGTCTTAGTAGTAGAATGAGGTTCGTTACCGATGGAGAATGGGAACGAGTATCAGGGTTTCTTAACGCCAATACGCTGGAAATGCTTCAGGAATTGATGATGTCAGTGGCTGCAGGATCATCTCAATTACTATTCGAGCGAACGTTGCTGAAAGCAATTGACGTCTGGGGTCGGATAGCTCTCAAAGAGGCAGTACTCACTGCCTCACATGAAGTTCTTCAGTGGACTGAACAACACAGGAAATGGACAGTGCCTTACTCCTGCCTGGTCGCACTATTGCTTCTCTGCCATAGATACAAAACGTGGAATGTCCCGATGACGAACGAGGCGTTTAGACCACAGTGTGTGGAGCATATAGTTCAAGCTGTAGGCATTTATGCGATGTTTTGGAATATATTTCGTGCCATGACGTGGGTCCAATCATTAAAGTTGCCGTGGGTGTGAAATACGAAGTTTACATCGATTTTCTCGGTATCTAAATGTTGCGTTTCAGGATGATGGATAAAATAACTATTTGAAGGTGTGCACCCATTCTTTCCTAGCTTGACGAACACTCTGGCACCATATCACGCATCTCTCCATCTGAAAGGAATCTATGATGCATCCTAGAATTAGTGTCAGCCGATGATGGTGAAGCCTGAGTTTACGAAGACTGCTTAGCAGCACTAATGAATCATAGGCTTCCTTGAAAGCCACCAAGACAGACACACACACTTTGGGCCTTATACACATATCAAAAAAACTTTTGCATCACCTCGGTTCCGAGAGTTCCGGTAGCTGTACAGAAAACTGGAATAGAGGTCAACATAGCATCATTCCCACTCTTTTTATTGCTCATGAAAACCACACATTGCATCTTGTACCACTATACAGCGAGACTTTCAGAGGTGGTCGTCCAGACTGCTGTACACACCAGTACCGTCAATACCCAGTAGCACGTCCTCTTGCATTGATGCATGCCTGTATTCGTCGTGGTATACTATCTACAACTTAACCAAGGTACTGATAGACCAAATTGTCCCAGTCCTCAACGGCGATTCGGCGTAGATCCCTCAGAGTGGTTGGTGGTCACGTCGTCCATAAACAGCCCTTTTCAATCTATCCCAGGCACGTCGATAGGGTTCGTGTCTGGAGAACATGCTTGCAACTCTAATCGAGCGATGTCGTTATCCTAAAGGAAGTCATTCATAAGATGTGCACGATGACAGCGCAAATTCTCGTCCATGAAGATGAACGCCTCGCCAATATGCTGCCCTTATGGTTGCACTAGCGGTCAGAAGATGGCATTCACGGAACGTACAGCCGTTACGGTGCCTTCCGGCGTAAGTAGGTTCCACATAATGCTACCCCAAAACAACAGGGAACTTCCACCTTGCTGCACTCACTGGACAGTGTGTGTAAGGCGACTCAGCCCGACCAGGTTGCCTCCAAACAAATCTCCTACGATTGTCTGGTTGAAGGCATGATCGACACTCATTGGTGAAGACAACGTAATGTCAATCCTGAACGGTCCATCCGGCATGTTGCGGGCCCATCTGCACCGTGCTGCAAGGTGTCGTGGTTGCAAAGATGGACCTCGCCATGGACGTCGGGAGTGAAGTTGCGCACAGTCTGAGTCGTAACACTACGTCCTATGACTGCACGAAAAACATTATTCAACATGGTGTCGTTTCTTTCAGGGTTCCTCCGAGTCACAATCCGTAGGTAGCTGTCATATACTGCAGTAGTAGCCGTTGGGCCGCCTGAGCGATGAATGTCATCGACAGTTCCTGTCTCTCTCTATTCCTCCATGTCCGGACAACATCGCTTTGGTTCACTTCGAGACTCCTGGACACTTCCTTGCTGAGAGCCCTTCCTGGCACAAAGTAAAAATGCTAACGCGATCGACGTTATTGACCGTCTAGACATGGTTTAACTTCAGACAAAACGAGCCGTGTACCTCCTTCCTTGTGGAATGGCTATAACTGATCGGCTATCGGACCCTCTCCGTCTAACAGGCGCTGATCATGTATGGTTGCTTACATCTGTGGGCGGGTTTAGTGACATCTCTGAACAGTCAAAGGGCCTGTGTCTGTGATACAATATCCACAATCAGGAGTTCTGGGAACTGGGGTGATGAAAATTTTTTTTATGTGTGTAGTATAATATGTGATAATTTTTTTGAAGTTAATAATAATAATACAGTCATTACATATTGCACATATCCCGTGGGATTCGCCTGACATGGGTGCTTAGACAGGAAGCAGAAATGATAAGCAGGTTTTCTCTGCCTCGTGATGACTGGGTATTGTGTGAAGTCCTTAGGTTAGTTAGGTTTAAGTAGTTCTAAGTTCTAGGGGACTGATGACCATAGATGTTAAGTCCCATAGTGCTCAAAGCCATTTGAACCATTTGTTGATAAGCAGAAATGATTAGCACTGTCTTTGCTTAGCTTGGAACAGTAAATCCGTTGTCACACCTAGCTCCTCATACGTAGACGAAGCACAGAGAAATTACCATAAACTTTTGACCCTTCGGCTGATTCTGCTAAGAGACCGCGATGACCTTGTTGCGGCATCTTCTTACACCAACTCATCGGTGGTGCTACGTGCATGTGCAGCATACGGTGTGCATTTCATCCGGCCTCGGATTGGTGGGGCCGTCACATGGGTTTGTTGTCAACTTCGGGGTACGTCTGCCCAGTGTGGTACCTATAATGTACGACACCACATATTTCTGCCCGAGAACTCCTTGGCGTCATCGTATGTTGGGTCTGCGTGAAACAACAACGAGGGAGGGGAAGGGGTGGAGATGTGGGTGATGGAGCCGAAACTTCAGTCAATGCTGAGCTCCTGCCCGCACCCTGACATCCGTCCATAGGCTGCGCACCCATGCCAATGGATGGAATATCACCTTCTACTGTTGGAGGCACGAAAATGACTTAAGGTGCCATGGCGGCCTACTGGAAAGTAGCAGAGCAAAGGGGACCACCTCTTGCGGCTGAAGATGCAACGATGGGACGACCATTGGCTGCCTGTCCGGCGTCGGCGGCGCGGAAGCAGAGAGAGTTGCGAGCTGAGACTGCAGGGCTGTCCTGGGCACCGAATCCGTAAAGGAAAAATTGTACGCAGGATCATGCAGCCTGCACGAGCGAGGCTGACTCTGATTACCCTTCTGCAGCCCTGCGAGAACCTGTAAGACATAGAAAAGGCGTCCGAACACTTTACTGATAACGCCTCATGTACAACACCTGCGTCTGCCAAAAAAACCCTGAAAACGATGACATTACTAATATTAAACTTCGAGCGCTGCAGAGGATTGACTCAGAGCTGCGTAGGATGCAGCAACTGAAGCGTCTTCGTTATCGGCGTCCACGCAGCGTCCGCTGGTGACTTGTCACTGAACGACATGATGAGAGGAAGGTTGCATGTACCTACCTTCACTGTGATGCGCCTGCAGATGACCGTTGAGCTGCATACGATACGCTATTTTTTGTGCATTGAGTCAAAAGTAGGAAATGGTGGTAAGGAAAAAAGGCGCTGCTCGGTAGTACAGCATTAGGTTGCGCAGCGTGCAGTCTCATTAGCATTTCCACTAAATTATTTAGATGCTTCACCTGAAAATAAACAATGTATAAGTGACAGTTCTGTAATACGAAATAACTAGGTTCTGAAAGTACCATAAAACAAAGTTAATTTGCATGCTGGTGCAGGCCTGGATCCAAAACAAGAAAACAATAAAGACAAATTTGTAAAAACTAAAGACACACAACGGGAGAATCTCGCCAGGTGTTTGTATGGCGCAGAGTAGAACCAGCAAACTCGTGGGGGTATACTCGTCGCCAGTGTAGGATCCGCCTGAAGTGGGTGCCAAGGAATAGGTTGATGCTCGGAAAGAAAGTAGAAATGACTAGAGGCACACGTAATCCGAATAACAACGTCTTTACATAAAATGGAACAGCAAATCCGAAGAGTCTGTGATCAGAGCCTAGTCGTCAGACATAAATAAGGTACTGAGGAACTGCTATAAGCACCACTGAGGCTTCGGCTGATTCTTCAGGTAAGACGGACTGACCTCGTGGTCTATTTTTGTGTACTCGAGTCGGCCGCAGATTTGCGCGACCGTCACGTGGTTTGTTGTCAGCCTCTGGATACGTTCTTCCTGGCGTGGTCCCGGTAATGTACGACACCAGATATACTATTCTAATTTTAATGTTTACCCGGACTAGTCAGATGCAAGTGAAGGTCTGAAGGGCCTAATTTTACCAAGAGAAATAAATAAATAATTATTAAACATAACAGCCACGTTTTGTAGGATCCAGCTTATAAACGCCACTTGCCATTCGTCGATACAGGGACAGTGGCAGCTACGGCGAACATCGGCAACAGGTGTCTGCTAGTGTTAGGAACTTCAGAGTGCATGGGAGAGTCCTAGAGACCAGCTCATCTATTAATAAGCGCCGTGGTATCTACGACAGCTCCATTGTTTATTCAAGGTGGCGGCGGCCGCCGAGACAAAGGCCCATTGTGTGCTCTGGCCACGCGGGTGACCAGCGCGGGCCGCACCGTGCGCCAATTACCCCCGGCTGAGTTATGGCGGACCGGTGCAGGTGATGAAGACGTAAACACCGGGCAGACTCCCGGAATACAGAGCCGCCCCCGCCGCCGACGTTCTCACGCGAGTAAGTTATAGGGGTGGCGCTGCGGCCGTCAACGCCTCGACCAACCCTGTTATCCGTACCGCAGTAAACGGCGTGGCGTCGGATTGGGGGTGGCCGGCAATTACGGCTGAGGCTCGATTAAGAGGCATAGCGCACTTGAGGAACAGCCCCCTCCCCTCTTATCTCAGGTCCCACGGACGCAAAGGTGTTCATCCGGCACCCCATTCGTTTCTAAATTGGTGCATGTAAGGGGTGTGCTACAAAGTCAAGATACACTTTAACTTCAAAAGAGACTTTTTATAAATATGAGAAACATTAAATACCTTTAAGTACACACGCCATTCCTCGGACTGACCTCGTAGACGAAATTAAAGTTTTTCTTTTAATTTTTTTTTTTTTGTCATTTTGCTATGTGACCATATATGACGCTGTCCCAACCAGATTAAATGTTTCGCACTTGTAGTAGCTTTATGTTTTCTGGTATCATTTGTAGTACATCACATACACACATACTTACCCCCAACTATAATTCTAAAGCCACCCATGATTTATGGTAAAGGGTACCACTGTCATTTTCATCTTTTGTTTTTCCCAGTCGCGGCTCTTGGTGAGCCACTGTACGAGCTCGAATATCTCAAATTTACTCTTCATGGACTTTTCACAAGTCATATATAGGACGAAGCAACATGTTATACAAAGTCTGGAGTAAATTATGCTCTCGGAATTTTAACGGTGAACCAGATAGTGGTACATCTTTCTTCTAAATCGTAAGGACGCAATCTCTTTAACACTTGCACTCTTTGCACTTGTACTCTTAGCACGTTCTATAGCGCGAATCTTACCATCTAGCACTTTTTGCTGTTTCGCGTCTTCTCTGACGGATGGGGCATTGTCTTGCGGCCGACAATGTTGGTATTAGCGGGAACATGGGATCAGCGCTACTTTTACAGCTAGAAGCTGAAATCGGTTGAATTAACATCCAGGCCTAGAGTCGGGGGAAATGAACACGCGAAAGTTAAGGTAGGAGGAAATTAACTATTATATCAAGATGTATGTTTTGTGACATATAAAGATTGTTGTTATTTTTTGAAGTCATCAGTATTCCTTTAATAATTGGCAACCAATGCTGTACAATCGCAATGAAGTAATGAGATGTTTAATTGACTTTTCTATTATAACATGTTACGCGTTTCGGGATCACACCCATCTTCAGAAATCACAGAGCAGTCCTGAAGCTGAGCAGTCTTGAAGCAGAGCTTCGACTTATTCTCTGTCAAGGCTGTTGGTTAGGAAAGAGTTGGTATGTCTGAAGATGGGTATAATCCAGAAACGCGTAACATGTTCTAATAAAAAAGTCAATTGAACGTCCTATGACTTTATTGCGAGTGTACAGAATTAGTTGCCAATTGTTAACATAAAAATGATCGCAGGTCTCAGACAGGATTTTACGTCCTGTATATCATCAGTATTCCGACTGGTTTGATGCAGTCCGCCATGAATTTCTCTCCTGTGCCAACCTTTTCATCTCAGAGCAGCAATTGCAAGCGGCGCCCTCAATTATTTGCTGGATGTAATTCAATCTCTCTCTTCCTCTATAGTTTTTACTCTTTACAGCTCCCTGTAGAACCATGGAAGTTATGTCCTGATGTCTTAACACATGTTCTACCATTCTGCCCCTTCCTGTCAGTGTTCTCCATATATCCCACCATTCTGTCCCTTCTTGTCAATATTCTCCATATATCCCTTTCCTCACCTATTGTGCCGAGAGCCTCGTCGTTCTACCTAATTTTCAACATTTTTCTGTAGCACTAAATCTCAAACGCTTCGATTCTCTTCTGTTCCAGTTTCACCACAGTCCATGTATCACTACCATACAATGCTGTGCTGCAAACGTATATTCTAAGAATATCTTCCTCAAATCAAGTCCTATGTTTGATACCAGTAGACTTCTCTTGGTCAGGAATGCCCTTTTTGCCAGTGCTAGTCTACTTTTTATCTCCTTGCTCCGCACGTCATGCGTTATTTCGCTGCCTAGGTAGCAGTATTCCGCAACTTCATCTACTTTATGATCACCAAATCTGATGTTATGTTTCTCTTTCTTCTCATTTCTGAAGCATCTCATTACTATTGTCTTTCTTCGATTTACTCTCATACCATATTCTGCACCCATTAGATTGTTCATTCCATTCAACATATCCTGTAATTTTTTCACTTCCACTGAAGATAGTAATTGTTGTGGATTGGCAAGAGAGCCAACCCACTATGAGAGGAAGCCGAAAGGCACGCGTTTTAGCTCACGCAGGCTGGCGTGAGGTCTGGAACAGGACAAGGAAGTTAGACTTTAGCAAAAAAGGACGTAGCTGTTGGAATACTTAACTTTAATCCGTAAATGGTGAACATCGCTCTTGACGGTACATGTTTTACAGCATCAATAGTAACTGGTAATGGCGCTTTGCTAGGTCGTAGCAAATGACGCAGCTGAAGGCTTTGCTAACTATCGTCTCGGCAAATGATAGCGTAATTTGTCAGTGAACCATCGCTAGCAAAGTCGGCTGTACAACTGGGGCGAGTGCTAGGAAGTCTCTAGACCTGCCGTGTGGCGGCGCTCGGTCTGCAATCACTGATAGTGGCGACACGCGGGTCCGACGTATACTAACGGACCGCGGCCGATTTAAAGGCTACCACCTAGCAAGTGTGGTGTCTGGCGGTGACACCACAGTAATAACAACAGCGAATCTTATAATTGATATCCCTTCACCATTAATTTCAATTCTACCATTGAAACTTCCTTTTATTTCAAATTTTGCTTCCTCACTGTACACATTAAACAGTACTTGCGGAGCACTACGTCCTTCACTTACACCCTTCTTAATCCGAGCACTTCGGTCTTCCACTCTTATTATTCACTCTAGGCTGTTTACATTTTGTTTATTATCCGTCTCTCCCAACAGGTTACCTGTATTTTCCTCAGAATTTCAGATATCTTGAACCATTTGGCATTGTCGAACGCATTTTCCAGGTCTACAAATCCTATGTAAGTGTCTCGTTTTTTGTTCAGTCTTCCTTCCATAAACCTCAATGTCAGAACTACCTTTCCCAAAGCCAAACTGATCTTCATCGAACTTATCCTCAATTTTATCTTCCATTCTTCTGTGTATTATTCTTGTCAGAATCGTGGGTGCATGGGCTGTTCAGCTGACTGTGCGATAAATCTCGGATTTGTCGGCTCTTACTGTCTACAGAATTGTGTGGATGATGTTTTACCGGAAATCTGATGATATATTGCCAGTCTCACATAATTTATATAACAACGTGAATGGCTGTTTTGTTGTCACTTTCTTCAACAATAATCGAAATTCCAAAGAAATGTGATCGATCCCTTTTGCCTTACTTGATCCTGTGTCACCCAAAGCTCTTTCTGACTGTAATCCTGGATCCCCTTCTCTTCTCTATCGACCCTCGTTCTTCTTTTGTCACGGTATCACATGAGGCCTAGCCCTCCTAGATGTGGTCAGTGTACTCTGTCCACCTATCTGATCACGCCTCTGAATTTAACAGTAGAGTTACCATTGCTCTCTTAATGTTACAGCTCTCGCATTTAATTTCTTCGAAGGTTGTTTGACTTTTATTTATGCTGAGTCAGTCCTTCCGATAATCAGTTTATTATGGATCTCTTCACAATATTCCTGCAGCCATTCGCCTTAGCTTCCATGTACTTACTGTTTATTTCATTCCTAAGTGACTTGTATTTCTGCGTTCCTGAACTTACCTGAACATTTTTCTATTTCCTGCTGATGCTGCTGTACGGTTCAATGTAGGTCACTCGCCGTAATTCCCTAGTACTGGTAACGAATCCTGATCCCGTTACACCATTTCCTGCTGCTGTTAATATCACCCTACACTTGTCTTCCCAGTTCACTTTACTGACACCAACTATATCTTGAGCCCTAGCGTTTCGCTTTCCAGATTTTCTAGCTTTCCTACAACGTTCAGACTTAGGTAAGTATATTCGTCCAAGAAGTAACAATTATTGTAAAGAATATGGGAAACGAGAATGAGCCACGAACAAACTGTAATTCGTTGTTAATGCACTGGTAACGCAGTTAAAAAGTTTAACAGTAAACAAATATAAACAGAATTATGGTATATTGACCTGTTACGAGCTTGCAGAATGAGATTTTCACTCCGCAGCGGAGTGTGCGCTGATATGAAACATTCTGGCAGATTAAAACTGTGTGCCGGACCGAGACTCGAACTCGGGACCTTTGCCTTTCGCGGGCAAGTTCTCTACCATCTTTTTTTATCTAATCTCATTTTGGTCGGTTTCGTTCGTTGCATCTGCTCGGGGCGGACGTCGTAAGACATCCGTTTAAGTTCGTTGTTGATCGATTAACCCAGTTTTTTTTATTACAGAGGGCAGCTAACCCTCTCACCGAACACACTGAGCTGCGTGCCGGCATCCTCTGAGCTACCCAAGTAGGACTCGCGCAGCGTCCTCAAAGCTTTACTTCTGCCAGTACCTCGTCTCGTACCTTCCAAACTTTACAGAAGCTCTCCTGTGAACCTAGCAGAACTAGCACTCCTGAAAGAAAGGATATTGCGGAGACACGGCCTGGCCACAACTTTGGGGATGTTTCCAGAATGAGATTTTCACTCTGCAGCGGAGTGTGCGCTGATATGAAATTGCCAAGTAACATAGCTAGATGGAACTTGGATCATACATAACAAGAACTGCCACAGTGTAGAACAGAAACACGCAGTGAGATTAACAGAAGCGACACTTTCATTGAAATCCACTAATGACACCGAAACCAACGCGATTTATGTTGGTCGCTTGGAGATTAAGAAAGGCGCTATATGGTTCTTAATAGAGTGTGAAACGACCAAGGACGGTAGAGCATGCTCTGCAACGTGCTTACAAGCTGGCCACAAAGTTGGTATAGAGTTCTTGTTGTAGAGCGTTCTCTTCTTACACCAGGGAGGCTGACGACTTCTGGATGGCCGTTACTTCATGTGGACGTCTTGCAATCGGTTTCCGCAGTGCATCCCACACATGCTCGGTGAGAGTCATGTCGGGGAATGGCCAGTTCAGTCCATTCGACGAATATTTCCTCTTCAGAAGAAATCTATCTGTGCAACTCGACGAAGAAAACTGGACAGCACATTGTGATGTACACAATTTTTTTATAGTTATGTATAAGGAGATAGGACATATGCAGTAGAAACAATTTTTCTAACTGTTTAAAGGATGCGCTCTCGTAGTCAAAGATGTCTAAGGAAAAAGACTAAGCCGCACATTTACATAGCGCAGCACAGCAAGGCATTCTCCTTCTGGTAGTCAGTTTTAACAGAAAACTTGTATATAGCTGTTCAAGAAAGACATGGGGTGCATGTCCGTCTCCATGTTTATTAGAGTATCGTATAAAAATGTAAGATAAATCAGTCCAAGACTGTTCGAGAAATTTGTTTACGTTTCCTCTTCAGAACCTCTAAAGCGAAAAGAGAAACAACGAAGTTGAGCCCTGATGCTTAAGGAAAGCGGGATTCGGTGTGGACAGGGCCGTAATCCGATACTGTTGGTTGTTCACGTTTTTTTAAATCATGTACACTTTATTTGGAAACAATTACAAATAAAGTTTACAATAAGGAACAATTATCAAATTTGACTGTCAGGACACAATGCCTAATTTTAAAAAATTCTTAAGTAAGTTGCACTCATGGCTGAAGGCCTTATTGACCAGAAATTCAAATTATTTGTCAGCTGAAGGCCCCAATAGTAATAACAAAAACAACAATTTGACAGCTGAAACACTGGATACAAAATTCTTAAGAACCAGATAAACGTCTCCAAGAGATACTAAAATATTTTTAAAAAAGACAATCATCAAAATTTCACTATTAAGAGACAATATCTAATTAAAAATTCTTAAGACCACTTGCATTCATGGCTGAAGGCCTTATTAACAAAAAGTTTAATCTCTTTGTCGGCTGAAGGCCCAAACAGTAACAGTTCGAAATTATAATACTTTAAAGAAAACAATCATCGCAATCTGACTAAATCAAGAGAGAATTGGGCCTCAGACAGTGCTCCAAGGATTGGCATGGGAACGTCGCTCAACTTCGTAGACGATGGGTCAGGCACCCAAGAGATGTATTCACTTAAGCGGATGGCAACTCAAACTTTTTTTTTTTTTTTTTGGTCATCAGTCTACTGACTGGTTTGATGCGGCCCGCCACGAATTCCTTTCCTGTGCTAACCTCTTCATCTCAGAGTAGCACTTGCAACCTAGGTCCTCAATTATTTACTTGACGTATTCCAATCTCTGTCTTCCTCTACAGTTTTTGTCCTCTACAGCTCCCTCTAGTACCATGGAAGTCATTCCCTCATGTCTTAACAGATGTCCTATCATCCTGTCCCTTCTCCTTATTTTCCACATATTCCTTTCCTCTCCGATTCTGGGTAGAACCTCCTCATTCCTTACCTTATCAGTCCACCTAATTTTCAACATTCGTCTATAGCACCACATCTCAAAGGCTTCGATTCTCTTCTGTTCCGGTTTTCCCACAGTCCATGTTTCACTACCATACAATGCTGTACTCCAGACGTATATCCTCAGAAATATCTTCCTCAAATTAAGGCCGGTATTTGATAATAGTAGACTTCTCTTGGCCAGAAATGCCTTTTTTGCCATAGCGAGTCTGCTTTTGATGTCCTCCTTGCTCCGTCCGTCATTGGTTATTTTACTGCCTAGGTAGCAGAATTCCTTAACTTCATTGACTTCGTGACCATCAATCCTGATGTTAAGTTTCTCGCTGTTCTCATTTCTACTACTTCTCATTACCTTCGTCTCTCTCCGATTTACTCTCAAACCCTACTGTGTGCTAGTGACAGTATAAACACAGGCCAACACTCTTGCAAAATCTGCCTTAAGTCTCGTAACCAATACAGCGATGGAATAACCCAGGCAAGGCGGAATCGGCGTACAGCACTGCACCTTCAGTTTCTGGTGTTTAGAATATCCAGAAGCAGAAGGAACCACTAGGAGCAAAGTAGTCCAGAAGAAACAAAATATCTGAACCACCATCAAGGAGGCTGTCGAACTACACGCCTTACCTGACAGCAGCGTCAAGGCGAGGAAAGGCATACTTCCCTGAAAGTACTCTAATGTCCAGGGTAGGTAACGGGGGCGTTAGCGGCCACTGGGCAGGAAAATACCACTGGTTGAACCTCACTAATAATAACACAAGGAATTCAATGATTAATAATACCAAGAGAAGGACCCTCCTGAACCCACCGATTCCATATTCTGCTAACAGTCATTCGATCTCGACCAACGCGAGCAGCAATGTCGCGATACGATAAACCGCAATCACGATAGGCTACAATCCGACCTTTATCAAAGTCGGAAACGTGATGGTAAGCGTTTCTCCTCCTGACACGAGGCATCACAACAACGTTTCACCAGGCAACGCCGGTCAATTGCTGTTTGTGTATGAGAAATCGGTTGGAAACTTTGCTCATGTCAGCACGTTGTAGGTGTCACCACCGGCGCCAACCTTGTGTCAATGCTCTGAAAAGCTCATAATTTGCATATCACAGCATCTTCTCCCTGTCGGTTAAATTTCGGTCTGTAGCACTTCATCTTCGTGGTGTAGCAGTTTTAATGGCCAGTATTGTATACACAAGACGCAGTATTTCTCCTGTATGGTGAGTATGACAAAACACTAAGTTAAACGAATTAAATGGAACATATTTATTCGTGACAGTGGTAGTGACTGCATGGTTTGTAAGACCTGACATCGTCAGCCGAGGGAGAAACAGCAATCTGTGTAACTAATTACAAATTTTTGTTGTCTTTATAGCAATGTAGTACAATAACAATTAGACAGTAACCAGTTTAGATTGACTAGCAACCGTTTTCATATTTCTGAAAACAAACAGAAATATAGCCTATCACTTAACGTGTAAATCTCCTGACGATATTTAAAAAACGTAAATTTTATAAAAGTTTAAGATATTATGAACAGTAATTCGCTTTTAATGCGTGCTCTATAATTGTAGCTAATGACAGTGCCAAACACAATATCGTTACCAAGCGTAACTTGCCAGTTTTGAAAGACTGGTCAAAGCGTGACTATTAGCGCATAAATCCGGGAGGAGACTAACGGCTGCGTATGTTTGCTAGTTACATCAATTACGTGACACAAAAGACGATACAGTTACAATTTTGAGAATTTTTTTTATAAATGACTAACAGCTTGATGACACTTATAAAATTTAGTGAGACACGTACAAAAACGTACATTAAGGTGACAACCCCAATGCAACCTCAGTACTCATGCAGCATATATGCTACAAAAGATCTTCTGTTTTTCATAGCTCAGACAGTTAACTGGCTGTTTCTTACTATAGCGTGTGCCTTACACCTTGTGCTTTCTGGGCATCAGTGGTTTTCATTTACGAAAGATCCCAGTAGATTTGGGCTCCTAGCTTTAGAAAGCTGTTTATCGCAGTGTTAGGCTGGCTTCGAGAAATAAAGGTAATTTCTGATTGTTTTTAGTAATTGTGACTGAGATGGTGAGAATGTGCTGTAATATATTATCCATGCTCTCAAATATCGAATAAATGATCGTTTATCTCATCACAACAACACAGCGATACACTTTTAGTGCTGGTTCTACATCCGGCAATGACCTATAGTCTCACATTCTCAAGGGACAGTACAAGAACAAATTTCAGAAAAAGGGATGAAATGTGATGGGAAGGATGCTATATTTACAATAGCGAAACGCTGAGAACAAAAAAGCAAGAATTTCCCATACCATTTCAATGCCTGAGATGATGAATAAAACCTAGAAACGTTCTTCAGGTGTGAGCTGCCTCGATGTAAGGCCTCTTCTTTGTGAAATGCACTGAATGCAGTAGATGTGATACCTTCACAGAAGGAAGGAAGTAAATTTTGCAGTATCATAAAGAAAGACACGTAAGAGTCTTCAACTGCATTTCCTCTGGTGTTTTAGCAGATCTGAAATTTCGTTTGTGCATTGTGTAGCTGGAGTCAGCAAACACAAATAGAGCTCACCTCGTCTTTCGTGCGACGTCCATTGTCGACGTAAAGCATGGGTTTGATTCCCTTTACAAACAAAATGGCACGAAGTCGGCGTTCCAAAAACATCCCACACGTGTTCAATAGGGTTAAGGCCAGTCCATTACAGGGATGTTACTGTCGTGTAAACACTTCACCAAAGGCCGTGCATTATGCACAGGCGCTCGATCTTGTTTAAAGGTGCAATCGCCATCCCCCAATAGCTCTTCAATTATAGGAAGCAAGAAGGTGCTTAAAACATCGTTATAAGCATGTAATGTGGTAGTACCACGAAAAACAACAAGGGGTGCAACCCCCCTCCATGAAAAACACGACCACACCGTAACACCACCGCCTCCGAATTTTACTGTTGGCACTACACACGCTGGTAGATGACGTTCACCAGGCATTCGCCATACCTACGCCCTGCCATCGAATCACCACACTGTGATCTGTGATTCGTCACCCCACACATCGTTTTGCCACTGTTCAATCGTCCAATGTTTACGCTCCTTACACCAAGCGAGGTGTCGTTTGGCATTTACCGGTGTGATGTGTGGCTTATGAGCAGCCACTCCACCATGAAATCCCGGTTTACTCACCTCCCGCATAACCGTCACAGTACTTGCAGTGCATCCTGATGCAGTTCGGAATTCCTGTTTGATGGTCGAAATAGATGTCTGCGTATTACACATTAGGACCCTCTTCAACTGTCGGCGGTCTCTGTCAGTCAACAGACGAGGTCGACTTGTACTGTTTTGTGCTCTACGTGCCCCTTGACGTTTCCAATTCACTATCACATCTGAAACAGTGGACCTAGGAATGTTTAGGCGTATGAAAATCTCGCGTACAGACGTATGACACAAGTGACACCCAATCAACTGACCACGTTCGAAGTCGTGAGTTCCGCGGAGCGCCCCATTCTTCTTTCTCGCGATGTATAATGACTACTGAGGTCATCGATATGGAGTACCTGGCAGTAGGTGGCAGTACAATGCACCTAATGTGAAAAATGTATGATTTTTGGGTGTCCGGATACTTTTGATCACATAGTGTATATATCAGAAGTCAGGGCACAAACTGAAATGTGAATTCAGATAGTGTATCACACTAGATTCGTTTGGGACCACTGTAGCGAAAGAGTACATAAAACTCCGCTTCAAAAATAATTTCGTTTTTCAAGGGAAAAAACCGACGGTTTCCGTCGAAACGGGGCGTCGCAAGAAGGACGTGATGAGCACTATTTGTTTGGGCTCCGCCAAAAACACGAACGCTCAAATGAAATTACGAATATCTGCTGAGACACCAGTCAAAATGCGACTGTCGACTCTTATGAGAGACACTGTCTATGTAGGACCTTCAAAAAGTAAGTTACGCATGTCGTCCTACACTTCGATCATTGCGCAACCAGAGCGGTGTATTCTCTGTGTGGGGTACATGTTATGGGCATCCTGCAGAGACAGATCTGCTACGGTATGGCTAACAGATGAATCATTGCAGTGGGAGTGAAATAGCATGGCAACTGGAAACGCACTCCAAAGTTGAAGCACGCGTGACGATACGATTATTATGAGCAAGAAGTTTAAACTGCACACAGATTCACCGTAAAATTTTGGTGGTTTGTGGATAAACCACCAAATGCAATCTTGCTTCAAGGTATAGTTCAAAAATGGTTCAAATCGCTCTGAGCACTATGGGACTTAACTTCTGAGGTCATCAGTCCCCTAGAACTTAGAACTAATTAAACCGAACTAACCTAAGGACATCACACACATCCATGCCCGAGGCAGGATTCGAACCTGCGACTTAAGCGGTCGCGCGGTTCCAGACTGTAGCGCCTAGAACCGCTCGGCCAGCACGGCCGGCTCAAGGTATAGTGAAATAGTGTCAACAATATGACAATGTCATTCAGACGTCGATGATTCTGATCGGGAAGCAAGACCATCGACACTAACAACATCCATAGACAACGACGTCAATGAAACTGATGAACTGATTCGTAGCAGTTGTAGTTTCGAGGCGATGAAGACGTTTCCACAGTTGCTCTCGAATGGCTCCGTGACCCAGGTGTGGATTTCTGTCGTCAGCAGGTTGAACGACTGTTCGAACTGTCCGAGCTTTGTCTGCACAGACATGATCACTATACTGAAAAATAGTAAATAAAAGAGGGAACACTGCCTTCACCTGCAGCGGGACATTGCGAGGAATCAGCGGTGACGAGTGAAAATATTTACCAGACCGGGGCGCGAACCCGTGATCTCCTGCTTAGTGGGCAGATGCGTTAACGATGTGCCATTTTTTTTTACATGGTAGACGCTCTATCCATCTTTTTTTTTGGACAAAAAGAAAATAATTTTTATTCAATAATGTAACTAATTTGTTAAAGATAATGTAGGTTTGGGAAACTTTCTGAATAATTGGTGGAATAACAAAAGAAAATGAAACATAAGAAAAACAAAAAGTGCCGGAGGAGGAATCGAACCCGAGACCTCTGGCATAAGATTCCGAGCCCTAAGCATCTTTTTTTTTTTTTGCAGGTTTCTCCTTCCAGTAAACAAAAATTAGTCTCCTTCGTCTTGATGGCGAAGAAGCAATCTTATGGAACAAGAAACGTTTCTCAACGCCAAAATCAAATTTCTTTTTCCTATAAGAAGTAAGGAAAAGTTTATATATATATATAGGGTGAGTCACCTAACATTACCGCTGGATATATTTCGTGAAGCACATCAAATACTGACGAATCGATTCCACAGACCGAACGTGAGGAGAGGGGCTAGTGTAATTGGTCAATACAAACCATAAAAAAATGCACGGAAGTATGTTTTTCAACACAAATATACGTTTTTTAAATGGAATCAATTTAGTTTTTTGTAGCACATCTGAACATATAAACAAATACGTAATCAGTGCCGTTTGTTGCATTGTAAAATTTTAATTACATCCGGAGATATTGTAACCTAAAGCTGACGCTCCTCCGCTATTCGATCGTGTGTATCGGAGAGCACTGAATTACGTAGGGATCCAAAGGGAACGGTGATGGACCTTAGGTACAGAAGAGACTGGAACAGCACATTACGTCCACATGCTAACACCTTTTTATTGGTCTTTTTCACTGAAGCACATAAACATTACCATGAGGGGTGAGGTACACGTACACACGTGGTTTCCGTTTTCAATTACGGAGTGGAATAGAGTGTGTCCCGACATGTCAGGCCAATAGATGTTCAATGTGGTGGCCATCATTTGCTGCACACAATTGCAATCTCTGGCGTAATGAATGTCGTACACACCGCAGTACATCTGGTGTAATGTCGCCGCAGGCTGCCACAATTCGTTGTTTCATATCCTCTGGGGTTGTAGGCACATCGCGGTACACATTCTCCTTTAACGTACCCACAGAAAGAAGTCCAGAGGTGTAAGATCAGGAGAACGGGCTGGCCAATTTATGCGTCCTCCACGTCCTATGAAACGCCCGTCGAACATCCAGTCAAGCGTCAACTTTAGGTTACAATATCTCCGGATGTAATTAACATTTTACAATGCAACAAACGGCACTGATTACGTATTTGTTTATATGTTCAGATGTGCTAACAAAACTAACGTGGTTCCATTTAAAAAAACGTAGGTTTTTGTTAAAAAACATACTTCCGTGCATTTTTGTATGGTTTGTATTAAACAATTACACTAGCCCCTCTCCTCACGTTCGGTCTGTGGAATCGGTTCATCAGTATTTGATGTAGTTTACGAAATATATCCAGCGGTAACGTTAGGTGACTCACCCTGTATATGAAGTCGTAGTGCGACTTGTAGTTAAAGACCAGTTCTTACAGGAGCGCCTGAAGTGTCTCCGCCTACAGCACGCCAGCTCGTCCAAACGTGTCTTCTCATTGCGTAGGCGTGAGTTCTGGGTAGTAGATCTATTCAGTTCGGTCGGTTAATACAGTTTACAGCGTCTCAGGGCTTGAACGTTCCAGCTACGAGGTGGTTCATCGAAGGTGCTCCGTAAGAAATTGGAAAAATATTGCTTATAGCGTGGGTTGCGTATCAGGACGCAGTGTCCTTCGTTGAGATAAGTCCAATATCCTTGCGTAGACTTGTCGCCAGAAGTAAAAAGATAGCGGATCGTGTGGCCACAGATCCTATTCACAGAGTGTGTTTTGGCGAGGGGTAGAAAGTCGTATCGGGGTATAAAAGCACGTGGGTGTCGATCTGAGCTGGTGTCTGTCGAGTAAGAAACGCCAAAATTCGCCGCGCAAGTGTCCAGACGTCTAGCGCTGTGCCACAGTGGAACCGGTGGACATCCGTGTCATCCACTCCACAGTGGGTGCAGAGGGATGAATCGGCGAGATGGATGCGGTGCAGACGATCTCGGTTAACTTATTTGCCATTCACGGTGATGTACCACGCTGATTGAACGTCTGATTCGAGAAAACGCGCACGGATCGCCTTCCATATGTGTCGCCACACGTACTGTGGGTACTTCCGTTCCATGGGGTTGGACGGGCGGCACTGTTGTAACAATTCGGAGACTGTTTAAGTGAGGTACAAACGTGTAAGTGGTAAGGACCGGTAGACATAACTGAACTCCTGGAAAAATCGTTGGATGTAATAAAAGGGGGTTGGAATGGTCGATACCAGTACTGGGGCGAACATGGAGGCCGGCGCAAAGTTGTGAAGCAGGAGGCTTGTAAGGCTCTGTGGGCAACGATTCCAAAGTTTTAGTTGGGAGCTGACGTAAAGTGCCTTGACACGAGTCGGCACGTGGATGAGTCCCACCCCGCTACGATCTCGTGGCAGTGCAAGGGATTCATATTGCACTTTGAATAACATCCCCGAGCTGACGAAGTAGCCGAAAGTCATCAACAGTCGTCGGGCCAGGAGACTTGGGACTGGTAGTACTTGAGCCACTTGTGGTATACGGGAAGCATGATACATGTTCACGTATTGCGAGCGTTGGATAACGTCGAGAGCTCATAGCCGGTGATCTGCGAGATTTGCTCTGATTGTCTGTAGCAAGCGTCTACTATTGATAGTCGCTGAGCAGCGCAGATCTGCTGCGAAAACAAGTCCAAGACATCGTATGTTGGGGGCAACGCATCTCTCCGGCAAGCCCTCACCAATGAGCAGGACCTTGGATTTTGACACGTTGAGGCAGCTCCCTGACGCTTCGCCGTAAGTCGCCAGCCATGTCAGTGCTGCTCGTACTTCATCTTCACTACGCAGATACAGTATTATGGCGTCTGCGTAGGCTGTACAACAAAAACGGTGGCCGTGCACAGCCATACCTTCCAATCGTTGGCGCATGCCCTGGAGCATGGGTTCCAAGGCGAATGCATACAAAATCTTGGAAAGAGGTCAGCCTTGTCCTACAGATCGTGCGATGACCAGGGGCGGTGTCAGGCGACCATTGTACATGATTTTAGAGGTTGCACTACTCAACAGGCGGATAACCACTGTAACAATACCGCCAGGAAAACCCATATGAGGAAGAACTGTCCATAATAGAAGTGGTCAACACGGTCGAAAACCTGGCTAAAGTCCAGTGAAGCAAAGGCGCCAGGGAGACTTTGTTAATGCGCTAATGCTATCACGTCTCTGTAACGGCAAAGTGCCGTACGGATGTTGTTGTTGCCTCCTAGGGAAGTATGGTGGCAGGATGTGACGTAACGTGCGACCTTCTTGAGTCGCGATGGCAGTAGCCGTGTGAATATTTTCATGTCGCTGTTGAGCAAAGTAATTGGCTGATAGACCTGGACCCTCGATAACCCGTGCGGTTTATGTACGGGGATAATAATGCCATCTAGAAAAGCGCTCGGGACCACTGTCATCGGTGACATCAGCTCTTGTGCGAGTGCCGTCCACGTGGAAGCCAACAAATAGTGAAAACTTTTATAAAATTCGATGGGTATACCGTCAGGTCCAGGAGATCTGTTATCGGAACCCGCCTTGATAGCATCTACAACTTCATCTGTGGTTACGTCACCTTGGTGGTCATGCACTGCATCCTCCGGAAGAGTGTTCGTAGTAAGCTGAGCGACTTCTGTGATCAGTGCAGCAGAATGCGGTACGGCTGCGTATAGCTCGGCAAAATGAGCATGGAGAGCACGACCGATGCTTTGTTGGGTGTCGTGCCGGCGCCCTTCCACATCAGTGAGGACTTGGATCAGAGCTCGTCGTCGTCGTTGTCTTTCCTGATGGAGGTGGTACATCGACGGACGTTCTTGACGGATACGATTAGAAGCACGAGAACGGACTGCTGTTCCTTCCAAGTGACGCCGCATGATCAAGGAGATCTGCGCCTTCGAGCGATGGACCATCGACTGCCGGGCTGGCGAAAAAGGCACCGTCGCACAGTCACGTAGTATGGTGTAGTAGAAGTGCAAGGTATTAGTTTGCCACGCCTTAAATTCCTTCCCATAACTCATCAGTGTCTTCCTGAGGGTCGGATTTGCACAGGAGAGCCACCATGATAAGGTGGAGTGATAGGCTTCTCGACGATGGCGGCAGCGTGCCCACGCTTCTTCGACCATACGGCGACAGTCTGAGGAGGTCAGGCGAGCGACGTTGAGTTTCCACAGACCACATCTATGCCACACTCGCTGTCGGGCGAGAGTGACGTCACAGAGGTACGCATCATGGTCTGAAAAGGCCAAGGGCCACACTTCCGCACGACGTGTGCTATCAGCAAGGGAGCGGGTAACATAGATGCGATCTATGTGGCTTGACGAGTGAGAGGTGTAGAATGTATAGCCCGGTTGAATTCCGTGGAGCTTCTTCCAAGTGTCAACAAGTCGTAGACGGTCGATGACCACGATGACCACTGAGAGAGATGCACAAGGTGAATGTCCCGGGAGTTGGTCCGCGGGCTCTTGTGTCGAATTAAAATCCCCACCGAGTACCAAATTGTTCTGCGGACCTGTGAAAAGGGGTGTGGCGCTATCGGCAAAAAAAGTTTGTCGGTCATGACGGCGGCCAGTGCCGGACGGAGCGTAGATGTTAATAATACGCACGCCGAACAGTGTCAGGGCCATACCTCGAGCAATGTGGAGGTATATGACGTCCTCTGCAGGAAGTCCGTCGCGTAGCAGGATGGCGACGCCGCTACCGGTGTCGGATGCGGGGGAAACATGGGCGGTGAATCCGGTGGGAACTGGGAAGTCGGGCACAAACATCTCTTGTAAGAGTGCTATATCAACATCCGCAGAGTAAATAGTGTCTTGGAATATGGCCAGTTTGTGGGGGGCACGAATGGTGACAAGATTCATCGTGGCGATACGATATTGCTGTGTACGGCCATCCTCAGTATTTGCAGAACGTGCGGTACAAGTAGCCGGCAGGTGGAGACCCGCCGGTGGTGCCGCAGTGGTGGTAATTACTGGCGGGACGCCAGCCCAGTGTCGCCGTGGTGGACTCCTGTGCAGACACGCTGGCAGTCTGTTCCACTTCTTCTTCAAACGTCATCGGCCCAGGAAGCTGCGACGTGGACATGTGGCGGTCACGTACTTCCGGAACGGGTGTTGTGGATTCCGCAACATGAGTGGCAGGGGGACCGCCGTCATCATTCGTTGACAACGGCGAGGAAACATCCCAGGCTGGGAGAGGAGGCGTCACAGGAGGGGCGCCTGTTGCTGCCGCATCGCGTGACTGGACGCAGTGTGGGAGATCACAGTCAGACATTAGGTCGACATCTCGCGGGGCCGTCTGAGAAAGGGCATCATCGGAAGGCTTTCGTCGTCGTTTCCTGTGTTTGTGAGGCGACCGCTGTTTTCTGATGTGGCCTTCTGAATCAGAATGCGGTCGCCCGTCGTCTGACGCCGAACCTGTCTGGACAAAGGCAGACGTCGGCACGACACCGAGGTCGACGTCTATGGTTCCAACAGAAACATCGGTTTCGGTCTGCAACCAGGACGGTCCTGAAGCGAGCACTGGAGGTGACGCCGTGCTTGTGTCGTCGGCGCGTTTTGCTACGGCGAGTGGCATTGACGATGCTGCTGGCGCAATCGGGAGTGGCACGACGGGGTCCTGTGCTACCTTGGTGTAGGTGATGGGTAAGGACGTGACCGTCGAAGCCTGGGTCTCTTCACGTAAAGGCGTCTGTATTAAACGGCGGTGTAAGCATTCGGAACGTACATGTCCCTCCTGGCCACATCCTGCGCACGTTCGTGGCTGTCCATCGTACATGACGATGGCCGTCACACCGCCAATCAGCAGGTACGATGAGACATGTTTCGTCAGCTCAATTTTTATTTGCCGGACGCCATTTAACACGGGGTAGGTCGTAAATGTTTGCCACTTCTCCGCGACGTGACCCAAGACGGTGCCATATGGTTGGAAAGCGGCAATGACCACATCCTGAGGCACCTCGAACGGGAACTCAAACACCCGCAATGTCCGATGTAGACAACACTTCCAGTGATGGAAAAATGTATGCCGATTACGTCCTGGGGGTTCAAACGTAGATCCTCTCGTATGAACTGTTCGACTTCGTAAGCTCTGGGTAGAGGATGTTCGGCCTGAAACGTTACTTTGATCGTTGGACGGCGGTACGAGTGCGCCATGGAGTACGTCAGTACTGGACTCGATAGACACAAACACCGCGACGCAGAAGTAAACACCACCGTGAGCGGAGCGTCGGACGGCGCGCGGAGCAGCTCCGCACGCTAACACGGCTGTGAGCCGACTTCCCATCGGGGACTCAGCAGTATCGTAACTGCCTCAAGGCCAATTCACATTTCCACCAAGTGCCACCTATCCGCAGTCCTGGTTCATTATAATCCCTTTCGCTACTCTGAAATTTTCACAGAAGGTTGGACATATTTGTGCATCTGCACTGAAGAAGGTGGATCCATTGCCCGGATAGGCGTACCTGTTATATTAATTCGTGGTGTCTATTCTTTTGGACACGTCTGAAAGAGCAGACACTATGCAGAATCTGAAGCTGTGAAACATTATATGTAAATAAAAGGGGTGTCGCTGCGGTCAGCTGCAACAAAGTCCGAAAGAGCAGACACCATGCATTCATATGTGTGATATACCTAGCTGGACAGGGAGTCCACGTTCTTCAGTACATCCGACCTCCTGTGGGAATCTCAGAGCAGCGAATAGGAGTATAATGGGCAGGGACTGCGGGTTGGTGGAGCTCGATGGGAGTGTGCATCGACGGTGAGGCGTGCCGAGGTCGTCGGCGCAGTTCCGGTAACGCTGGCACCGAATGGCGCAGTGGACAAACGCACCTGCTCCGTAAACCGTTTCACAGCTGCGGATTCTGCATGGTGCCAGTTATTACCCAGACATGTTGGAAAGAACAGACACCAGACATTCATATAACTGAAAAATTGTGTCGTGTACCTCTGTGTCACTTTGAAATGTAGCGCAGCTTTCAACAAAACTTGCTTGACGTTCGACAATAATCTAAAACTTACATTTGGAGTCCCCTTTCATAAAAAACAATCTGATTGTCTTTTCCGAAATAATATTCAAAATTTTATGGTATTTACATTAATATAATTACGTACTTCAATTCTCAGTGTATAAATAAAGTCGATAACATAAATCTCTGAAAACATAAAATTACTACGATAAAAAGCATATTTGTGTGCTGATGATGCATATATGCCACATGCGCTAGCATTTAGGTGAATCACAACCATTTTTAAATGTAACAGTTTGGTCGTTTTCAATCCCATAAGAAAGCACTGATCACCAATTGTCGCGCGGAGTAGTTTAATGAAACTAAATTTAAAAAAAATTTAACCTTTTTTCTAAAAATTGTTTTTTGTTATTTTATCTTTTGTTTTTAGTACGAACTTTGTTGTAGAACCCCTTATTTACGTGTGGTAATAAAAATTCATTTAGACAGATTCAAGTACATTTAAAATTACGTGAACTTAGTCAACCCTCTCATGCTGATAAATTCATATCAACTGATTAAGAATATTTAGTTGAGAATTATGTCTTTTACATAATTCGGCCTTGGCACACATTTTCTAAATGCAGTGGTATTTTTTTAAATATTTACTGAATTCTTTCCCGGCGTTAGCTATGGAACACAAGACTGTCTCTATTAGCAGAAAATGGTTAAATATTGCCAAGCCGACGTTTAATTATTATTGATAAAACACACTTTACTATACATTTAAGTTATTTGAAAGAACCAACAAATTGTTAAATTTCAACGTTAACTATCCGCCTATGAATGCACAAATGTGAAACTAGTAATAAATTCCGTCAGTCTCAGGATCGCTGTAAAAGAAAAACATTTTCTTAATTCACTGCTAATTTTTATTTGCTCCCGATTGACGGGTTTGGTTAATTTTTCTTAGCGGAACGATTTTTTTAATGTGCCGCCGCTGCAAATCGTTCGGTCGCGGCAAAGCCCAGCAACACCAGCGATAATTGCTAAAAATGCTGAAAATTCTTTAAAGAAATATTATGGATGACATGGGCAAGCTAATTTACATTAGTAATACACACTTTTGATAAATTATAATGTATTCAGACCACAACAATAATTCAACTTACATTAGTTTGTAATTTCTCCTCTAATGGCGGCTAAATCTAGATACAGACAAATGAAGTCTACCCATTCATAAAATGCTACGTCACAGGTTCCTCTGTCTCTCAGCTCTCGAGGAAGAAGACAAAGAATGCACACTATGTATTCCTATTTATATCACTATCAACCGTTAATGTCTCTTTGTAATCTGCGGCTGTATTTTACATTTTTGTTATCGCAGATATTGACACTTTTCGTAATTACATTATGAGTATAGAAATATTACAATCATAAATACATCGAGAATATTACTACAGAAAATATTACAATAATAACGAATGTCCTTTACACAAAATTAAATAATGTTTTTTGTTAAATAATTAGAGTATATACAAATTGCTTCATAGCGGCGTATATAGCACAATTAAATTTTTGTTTATTAATAGTGTGTGTGTTGCCAGGGAACGTTACATTGCCCCCTGGCAGCGTTTGGCAAAGAGTTTCTATACTTTGACACAATGGTGCCAGTAACGTTCTTTACAATTCTGTATTTTTTTATGGAATGGCTCTTTTAATTAGTCCCAGGGTTACATATTTTCATGGCTCCCCCAGTTGGGCGAAGGCAGACAGGAAACCTGGGCAAAACTGTGCCGAAGCCCAGCCATCCCAGTTGGTTCATGATTAATCTTGCCTCTTTAACAGTCATTCTTTTGAATTGATTTAGCATTTTGTCATCAACGGTTACATAATATCACAGTCACATACAGTTCAACGAAAGTTTGTTGTGTGTGATTTACAACTCGTAATTATTATTTTTGCGATATACTGCAAGGTCACTTTTCCTAGGGTGTATCACTTAGTTTTTTGAAATCATATAGCACAACGTCACTTTTCATAATGTTCCCACTACCTACGTGTTGCAAATCTTGTTAGTGTTGATTTTCTCTTGTCAATTTACGGGTATACATAATAAATGTTCAATGTTTATCGAAAATCGAGTTCATTGACATGTTATGCAGTTTGTGTAAATATTTTGGAATATGTCAATAATGCTGTAGTTGGTGAGCGGTGCGGAGTGATAGTTGAGCGGCGCTCAGCGCGGCGCGTCGGCTCCGTGTAAGTCACCGCCCCCGGTGTTGACAGCTACGGCGCGGAGAGGCGTGTGGCTGTCTGGTCTGCTACGGGCTGTTGCGGCCGCTGCATGGCTGAAGTAGCCGGATGCGCGTTGTATATCAGCTCATCCGTGTGACATCTTCTTGCAGTGCTCCAGCAAACATGCAACAAGTTCACAAAGAGTGTACTATCCTTATGGGCATTTTTCCTGCTGTGGGAAAGAACGCATACAGTTATTGGCAGTTATTATTCAGTAGGCCTTCACTAGTCTGGTTTGCACAATGTTTCGTTGTCACAGTGACACGTTTTATGGGCACACAATATTTTTTCACCATGTCATGACTTGTCATTAGTCACACGCAAGTTTTCACCTTAGGACAAAATGTATCTCTGTAGTCAATGCGCTTTTCTGGCGTCCCTTGACACACAAAGAGTTATAGTTTGACACTAACTTGGTCCACCGTCTGTTATCGGCTCACTGATCGTGTCGTGCTAGTTCCTCGTCCACTTGCACACACGGCGATGATACAGTTCCTTATTGCTTGTTCAAAACAACCTCGTGACGTATTGCTGCAGGTTTAATAGTCACTGTCCGTCTCAGCCACACAATACTACACGTTTGTTTAAGTTTTTTCAGTTACAATGTCCGTTGTGCAATTTTTTGTAACAGCACATTCGTAACTTCTTTGTTCGCTCTTTACCAAGGTGTGTGATAATTGCGCACATGGTAACAAATATTAAAATTTCCTATTAGTTTGCCCAAAAATCATCTATATTTATGTTCGAGTAGATTTTATTTGTACATTCCAGCCGGATTCAGGCATATTGTTCAATAACTCCTTTGAAATTATGTCTCACTTTACTTGCAAGGTCCTACGTAACTACAGTGTAGTCTCTGTTGGCTAAAATTGACTTGGACTGTATCAGGCTAGCTCTTTTAACTGATTGGATCTGCACATGCTTCAATTGAAGCTCCTTTGTGCGTAACTTTGCGTTACTTAAATTTGCAACAAGTTTGTCTCCCATGGTGCCCTCGGGTCACTACTGGGTGCATTATTCTCTTTGATAACACTGGTTTGAAAATAAAGTTCTCAGGGTCTCATATTATTGATATTATTCTGGGTTCGAATCTGTCAATCTGACAGCTACTCATATATATATATATATATATATATATATATATATATATATATATATATATATATATATAATAGAAAGGATTGTAAGAAGAAATAGTTTGACACACATATAGAATATTATGCAGTACACTAACTAATCACTACTAAAATGTTCCTCCTGACTGATCTCTGTCACAATTTAACACTACAAATAATTGCACTAATCAGATTATCTGTGCAGACATTTAGAGCATGTTTAAGGTAACACTAATTAAAAAGAAGACATAACAAATATTCATAAACAAAAGAGAAAGTCAGTCATATTCTTATAACTAAATACTTCTACACTAGTACATTATCTCTACAGATCACACATCATTAATGTTCATTCATCTTCAAAAGAATGGTGTACCCTTTTTACACATAACACAAAGGACTATTAGTCATTTACTGTAGGAATATTTTCACATCCTTACGCGGATACAGAACCCGTACTCTCCCTGAGTGGGGATCTGCTAAGAGATAGCTACTATTTCCTTCTTGGACTAAGGAATGGAGTATGAGGCTCGACAGTGGGTTTTGTGAGGCTTCACCTCGATAGTGTATTGATATCCTTTAACAATTCCTGGTCGTTCTGAAAATACATCTGCATAGTTAGATAATAACTGTACCAAATCCTGCTGTTGCATTGAGTTCAAATTTTCGTACTGTGATACTTTGTTCACAAGTGCGTCCACATTTGCTTTTAATTGATCACTTTGTACGTCTGGATAATAGAGATTTTGTCCTAGAGAATGATTGTCTCAATGTAGTATCCACTGAGTCCTACATTTTATGTTAATAGCATGACAATTAGGCACAGGTACCTCTTCAGATCTGAGCATGGACAATTCTATCCTCCTACCCGCGTTCATCAAACTTAATTTTCCCCGAGAAAGGTCGATTACTGCGTCCCTTTGTCTCAAAAAATCTACCCCCAAAATGCAGGCTACCTTTAAACCCTTTACTACCAGGAATGAGCACGCTATGGCTTCTACCCCTATATACATCTTTACCCGCACTTGGAGTTTAATTATTTGTCGCTGTGCACTGATGGCTCCAGTGACTTTGCAATTGTTCACAGGAAAAGTCAGCATACGCTTTTCTTTCCCCGGTGCTCTGAATAAGTCCATACACATGACACTGACAGTAGCACCTGTATCTACGATTGCTTGCACATCAATATTGTCAATTTTGATCTCTGTTATCGCTTGTACTTTGTCTTTGTGCTCCTTTATGCACGTGGGTGGTTCAGTTATTAATTCATGTTCCATCTGTACCCCGTCATTATACCTCAGGATACAGATTCCCGATGTTTTGTTCTGTGTCGGGCTGCTCTCACTCCAAACCTCAGCCGACGATGGAGAGCGTATCTCGGCTGAATCTTGTTTGTTGGATTATTTTGGATTATTACTGGTGGATGGGTGTGGCTGCTCTGTGTCGCTGACCTCCACTATGTGTAAGTTGTGTTGCGTCGGCCGCCACGGTTGCGCAATTGGCGCATTTTGTGGTGGCGGTCGGTTATTGTTATATCTTTCACTGTTTTGCCGGTCCGGACTGGGCCTCTGGTTCTGTGGCCAAGTTCGGTTTGCATCGTTATAGGTATTAGTGTACCACGGCCCCCTGGCATTTTTCCATCTACTATTGCTTGGTGGGCCTGTTTCATATCGGTCCTCGGACCTCCTTTTCCGGTAATTATTCACCGGCGGACTATTGCCGTTCCGGTCTCTACCTCTATTCCCGTTTTGTACATAATCTTGTCTCCTATTGTTACCTCCGCCGTTTCCATTATTTGGTGGAGGCGTGTTATTTCGACCATTTCTGTAACCGTTTCCGTTACTTATAGCCTGTTCAGAGGCTGCCTTAACATCCTCCTGAATCAGGTCAATTGAGTCCAGAACTGACAAGAAATGTTCCATGTTGTTCTCCGGTACGTGTATAAGTTTTTCCTTTACGTGTATCGGCAAGTCCCGGGTTCGATTCCCGGCGGGGTCAGGGATTTTCTCTGCCTCGTGATGGCTGGGTGTTGTGTGATGTCCTTAGGTTAGTTAGGTTTAAGTAGTTCTAAGTTCTAGGGGACTGATGACCATAGATGTTAAGTCCCATAGTGCTCAGAGCCATTTGAACCATTTTTTTGTATCGGCAAGTGTGATTTCAAAAGTCTGATCAAATCCCGGGATGAAATCTGCTCGTCCCAGTAACAAGTCTTATTAATGTACTTCTCAAAATATTTTCGCAAATTGCCTAATCGTGGAGAATACGGCTCTGGATTATATACCTCTTTCCGTATTCTCTGCTGAATACATGTTGACCAATATTTGGCCAAGAATGCCTTTTCAAATTGCTCATATGTGTCGCAACTGTCAGCTGCTTCGGTTGCCCATAATGCAGCATCTCCTTGTATGTAAGACATAGCGAACTGTATTTTCTGTGTATGACTCCAAACGCTAGGCAAAATGTTTCTAAATTCCTTGATAAATACTACAGGGTGAACAGATTTCTTCTCCGTTGTAAAGATCTGAAACTGTCGGTTTCTAATCAGGCTTTCTTCAATCACTACTTTGGAGTGACATTCGTTTGTTTCGCTAACATTGGTTGCCTGTTCTGTCTCGCAGTCGCAATTTTTTACTGCTGTATTTATACACCTATCATGGTTGGCGTGACACACGCCTGTGCGTCGCCGTGCAACAACCCGTTTTCCAGCTCCGCAAGACGACGGTTGACATTCCGCTGCCACAGCGGAATGTCAGTGTGCACCGCCTTTTTTAGGTCCTGCGCTTCAGTATCAAAACATGTGGAAATAAGGTCAATGCTGTTGGCAAAAGTCCACCAAGTATATCATAACTTCATAAAAAAAATTTTGCAGTGAGCTAAAGATGTCATATTATGTAAGGTCAGTATCAAAACATGCGGAAATAAGCATGACGTCATAGTTACGTCATTATGACGTCATAGATAGGTTGAGAATGTGATGTCATAATTACATCATTATGACATCATCATTACGTCATTGTGACGTCATCATTACGTTGTTGTGACGTCAGAGATAGGCTGTGACGTCGCTGGTGCTTGAAGCCCCATTGCTCCACTTCATTCACGTAGATTTCATCTACGATACTGGCGTTAGCCACTTGGATATTATCTACTCTTTCGCTCAGTTCTTGCACCGCTTTGGGTATGGTTTCATAGTTTTGTCTCAAACTAACAATCTCAATTTGCATAGCTTCCAAAGATTGAATTAAATGCAAGTCTCTCTCATGCTGGCGGCGATCACGCTCTGCTTGTTTAGCATCACGTTCTCTATCGCGTTCTGCTTGCATACGTGCAAATTCAGCTTGGAAATTGAGCATGCGCTCGAACATAACCCTTAATGACTGCAATTCTGACACCTCACCACTCTCTGGTCCGTGTCTAGTGCTTGTGGGTGGCACAGTATTTCTACTATCAACTGAATCACTGGCTGGCAGTGGCAACATTTCTTGCCCTTCTGCCCCCAGATTCTCACATCGTACTTCCTGGACTACGCCACTAACATTACTTTGTGCCCCACTTTCTAACTCGGTATCACTGCTTGCTAACTGTTGTTCATTATCCATGTTTATATCTTTCTGACTACGCAATCTAACCATAGTCAACAAAAGAAACAAAATCTGAACTAAATATCCTAACACTCAGGTTTCACTGACATAATCACACAAGAAATGGTCATTTGTTGAAACACACGTATTATGTACTACGATGACTAACTACTCAAATGTCCTGTTGTCGTCCGCAGCTCGTGGTCGTGCGGTAGCGTTCTCGCTTCCCACGCCCGGGTTCCCGGGTTCGATTCCCGGCGGGGTCAGGGATTTTCTCTGCCTCGTGATGACTGGGTGTTGTGTGTTGTCCTTAGGTTAGTTAGGTTTAATTAGTTCTAAGTTCTAGGGGACTGATAACCATAGATGTTAAGTCCCATAGTGCTCAGAGCCATTTGAACCATTTATTTGTCCTGTTGTTAAAAAAAAAAAACACTAACAACAAGCACACCATTAATGATCCGATGATCCGAGAACACTGCACTGAGGCTACTTAACTACCCACAGGACAACTACACTGTAGCTTTACCTTTTGGTGATCTACCTTGGGTGCAGCTGCCCCCTGGTATTGTCGTGGGTATTTCATTTTTTCACATAATGAGCTCTCTTCTTCAGCTTGCATCTGGGTATATAGTGTTCTCATGCAAAAAATCATATACAGGTATTACCACACAATATTGGTTAGGCAATACATACAACACATGAAAAAACTATTAATTGTTCTCCAACAAAGTTCGACTACAATAATTCCCTAGTTATCTCATGGGTATTTTGTGGCCACTGCATATTCGTGCCCCGCGTTATTTGGCGCCAATTTAATGAAATTAAATAAGAAAAAATTTTACCCCCATTTTTTAAATATTGTTTTTTGTTATTGCATCTTTTGTTTTGTTTTAGTACGAACTTTGTTGTAGAACCCCTTATTTACGTGTGGTAATAAAAGTTCATTTAGACAGATTTAAGTACATTTAAAATTACGTGAACTTAGTCAACCCTCTCATGCTGATAAATTCATATTAACTGATTAAGAATATTTAGTTGAGAATTATATCTTTTACATAATTCGGCCTTGGCACACATTTTCTAAATGTAGTGTTTTTTTTTAAATATTTACTGAATCTTTCCCGGCGTACGCTATGGAACACAAGACTGTCTCTATTAGCAGAATATGGTTAAATATTGCCAAGCCGACGTTTAATTATCATTGATAAAACACACTTTACTATACATTTAAGTTATTTGAAAGAACCAACAAATTGTTAAATTTCAACGTTAACTATCCGCCTATGAATGCACAAATGTGAAACTAGTAATAAATTCCGTCAGTCTCAGGATCGCTGTAAAAGAAAAACATTTTCTAATTCACTGCTAATTTTTATCTGCTCCCGATTGACGGGTTTGGTTAATTTTTCTTAGCGGAACAATTTTTTAAGTGTGCCGCCGCTGCAAATCGTTCGGTCGCGGCACAGCCCAGCAACACCAGCGATAATTGCTAAAAATGCTGAAAATTCTTTAAATAAATATTATAGATGACATGGGCAAGCTAATTTACATTAGTAATACACACTTTTGATAAATTATAATGTATTCAGACCACAACAATAATTCAACTTACATTAGTTTGTAATTTCTCCTCTAATGGCGGCTAAATCTAGATACAGACAAATGAAGTCTACCCATTCATAAAATGCTACGTCACATGTTCCTCTGTCTCTCAGCTCTCGAGGAAGAAGACAAAGAATGCACACTATGTATTCCTACTTGTAATACTATCAACCGTTAATGTCTCTTTGTAATCTGCGGCTGTATTTTACATTTTTGCTATCGCAGATATTGACACTTTTCGTAATTACATTATGAGTATAGAAATATTAGAATCATAAATACATCGAGAATATTACTACACAAAATATTGCAATAATAACGAATGTCCTTCACACAAAATTAAATACTATTTTTTGTTAAATAATTACAGTATATACAAATTGCTTCATAGCGGCGTATATAGTACAATTAAATTTTAGTTTATTAATAGTGTGTATGTTGCCAGGGAACGTTACAGTAGTCGCGCGGTTTTGGGCGCCTTCCTACGGTTCGCGTGGCTACCCCCGCCGGATGTTTTGAGTCTTCCCTCGGACATGTGTGTGTGTGTGTGTGTGTGTTGTCAATAACGTAAGTTAGTTTAAGTTAGATTAACTAATGTGTAAGTCTAGGGACCGATGATCTCAGTAGTGCGGTCCCATAGGAAGTTCCGACAAATTTCCAAATTTTCCTACCACCAATTTAAATTTCTCATTCACAAAATACAGGTACCTCAGGAACACTTCTAAGACTTCTAGAGGGGAGTTAGCACGTAAATTTTTGAACTGGTACCAATGTCTGAAAACGTACTGTTCCCGCGGTACACGCCGGCCGTGTGGCCGAGCGGTTCTAGTCGCTTCAGTCTGGAACCGCGCTGCTGCTACGGTCGCAGGTTCGAACCATGCCCCGGGCATAGATGTGTGTGATGTCCTTAGGTTAGTCAGGTTTAAGAATTTCAAAGTCTAGGCCGCGTGGGATTAGCCGAGCGGTCTCAGGGGCTGCAGTCATGGGCACTGCGGCTGGTCCCGGCGGAGGTTCGAGTCCTCCCTCGGGCATGGGTGTGTGTGTTTGTCCTTAGGATAATTTAGGTTAAGTAGTGTGTAAGCTTAGGGATTGATGATCTTAGCAGTTAAGTCCCATAAGATATCACAAACATTTGAACACATTCTAAACCTAGGGGACTGATGACCTCAGATGTTAAGTCCCATAGTGCTTGGAGCCATTTGAACCCTGGTACACCCATTTGAAAACATGTTGGTAACGCGACCACTTTTACAAGTAACTGATTGGGCGTGACCCAGTGAATCACTTGTTTTAGAGTTCCCCTCGTTAACAGCCAAAGACATTGCTCATGTACTCGTTGACGGATTCTCTTCAACGTGATGCAGTACGCCGTCTTCCAGTTCGGGTGTGTGCGGCTCCTCCTTGGAGCACCACAGTCACCCCTGCTGACGGTGTTTCTGTTTCTTCTCGAAACTGTAGCGTAATTGTGGCGAAGAGGGTATGCGAAGGAGTCGGTTGTTGGGGAGTACGATCTTGATAAAGGCGACGAGCAGTTCTTCCATTACTGTGAATTTCACTATTCGGATGGAGGACGTCGGCGTACTCTGCAAACGTGTACGCAACCATGTTGCTCTAGCGCAGACACGTGAATGAGGCTCCAACTGGTAAGAGAGGCAGGACATCAAATGTCAGCCGATCTGACGTAACCACCCATACAGTGACTACCCTTTTGCGTATCTATCTAGCAAACATTTTCCAAGCGGCTTTAGCACGGAAACGGTTCGTTTCCGTACAAGGTTTCCTGTTCAAAATATTACGTACTCACTCCCCTCCACAAGTCCTAGAAGTTTTAACGAGAATTGGCGAACACCCTATATAAGCTCGTGACTGAGAAGGTTAAATACAATGTTCACAAATGTTTCGTCAAAATTACATAAGAACAGAAATTAGTTATCAGACGGTCATGATCATCGTGATTTACATTTTCCGTGAATTCTTGAAATGACTTTACAAATGTGCCATGACAAGATACTCGAGTGAGGTCACACCTGATTTATTTCACTATCATCGCGGTTTATCTCTGAGGACCGAAGTCAACGAGACGCTAATTATAGTGATCCTTTCATAACTGCTGGGCAGTGATAGTTAGGAAGTGACACGAATGAAGCTGAAGACCACTCGAAAGTAAACTTGCGACAACTCCGCAATTTTGTTCTCCCATAGTTTTAGAGGGTCAGTAATATGTGTTTTCCGTCGAGCACGTGACTAAAATTAATCGTCAATTCCTCCGCAACTGTGGCGTTTTAGGTGACAAGTTTCTGTCATGAAAGAGTGAGAGATATCGAGTACTGATATATCTGAATATCTATGGAGGCCATGTAACCGATGATAATATCGACGCACTGACTACGGATGGGTGAACGGTCGATCTTTGGCACTGAGGTTGCAGGTCGAGTCCGGCGTACGTGACCGGTGGATGAGGCGATTAACCACCTTTCATCATTACGGCCAGACTGCGGCGATCAGCTGCGCTGTGCAGGAATTCTCCGGTTCGCAGCTGACCAGCTAGTTATCTGTTTGCGAGACTACCGCCTCCACGAACTGCAGCACAAGGGGGAGGTACCCACATCTGTTAGGAGCGTTTAAAACCGTAAATCAAGCGTAAAGAGACTTAACAGATTTTCGTACCATGGCTCAAACAGCGGGTAAGGTTCATTTCCTCGCCAACGATACAATCACGACGTTTATTGAATTAAAAAGAGGAGAACGAAACAAAATTGCGTTGAATTACTGTCTTTATACACTAAGCTCTAATGTACGTTTTCGCATTCTACGATGGAAAGTAGCGGTGATATCATATTAACGTTACTTTTCGTTCTCCTTTGCACCGATCGCATTTCTCTTCAGCTATAGATTTTTGAAGAAGATACTCGCTTGTCGCTAGCGTTACACAAACTACTTCCGGAATTGTCGAAATGGGCTTTTCTCTATATCGTGTTATACGTTTAATAATGTTCTACAGACCAGAAATTATGTAACGCACTTACTACTTGAGAGACTGACAGCTCTGTAATTTTCGGATCCATGCTTTTACCGTTCTTGTATACAGGAGTCACCTGCACATTTCTCCAGCCGTCTGGTACCTTGTACTGGGTGAGAGATTCGCGATAATTGCAAGCTAAGTTAGGAACCAATATCGTACAGTACTCTCTGTAAAATCGAATTGGGTTTCCGTTCGGACTACTCATTTTTCAACTCTTTCAATTGCTTCTCAACGCTAGTGATGCCTATTCCAATGTCCTTCACAAATGAGTGTGCGCGGCTGTTACATGGCGGTACGTCGGTACGATCCTCCTGCGTGGTTGACATTTTCAACAACAAATTTAAGATTACAGCTTCGCTTTTGCTGATGATTTGTGCTTTTTTAAGTGGATGAAACTAAACATATTTTGCGACGGCGAAATACATTTCAGTGGTTACCTGCCGATGACCAGTATTACTAATTTATTGATGCGGCGGTACTGATACCATGCACACGCAAAGCGAGAAGTTGACCGATGGTGTTTAAGAAGTATCAGTGCACTGCACATGTTATTTCTATGTTGAGATATGTGAGAGAGTTTAGGGGAACGCTTCCTTTACCGTACCGGCTCCTGATTTGCATCACTACACAAAATTCGCACCTCTTGCACTATCCGACATTTTATGAGACCCCCATGAACTACTTGCTTCTTGGAGCTATATTGTCAGCTATGAGTTGTGTTTATTGAGGAACACATCGTCTGTAAAAGCCGTTGATTTTGTTGTAGTTTTCATCTAACTTTCTGTGTTCGTTGCGAAGAGAATTAGTGTTTTAATTTACGTTTTATTGTGCGTGAATCCAAGTGAAAGAAAATTAGTGCTCATACACTAAGGCCTCTGTATTCGTTGTGGTTTGTTTCCAGGTAACCGACAAAGGAAAATGGTGACGTTGCCTGTAATCTAAGTATCCGATATTGTGCAGTTATTATTTAAGAAAACGCTCGTACATTAAGCTTTAAAACACGCGTTTAGCATTATTAATGTAACATAATGTTTGGAAATGATGTGATGATATTCTGTTGTGTTATTTCCCTCAGTTATTAATTAAATAATTAATTTGTGTTAGAGTACAGCAAAAGAAAGGATGTTATGGAGCGCAGAGCACAGATTAAACGTATTGGTTGTAACAGTATATCTAAATGGGCATCCTGGATCAAATGAATGAGCACAAATATAAAATCTGTCTAAGGTAATAACTAAGGGGTTGGTGAAAGTAAAATAAAAAATGGAAATGGCTGTGGTACAGCATTTTTCAACGAAGCTGGAAATTAATTCGAAGTGCTTATCCTTACATTTGAAGACATGACGTTCGGTTTAAGCAATCGGAAGAAAACTTGGGATCAACTTTTCAGAACGAAACGGATTGAGCCATAGTTTCGCAACAGAAGTAGCCATTTGTAACACCAACATATATGTTATCAACACTTATCTCACCTAAATTTTTGTCTGCCTATGTTTCACGTGACTTCTGTATAAGAATGTTCTCTGATGTAACATTTATGAAAACGTTTTATCCATAATTTATGTCCAGTTCTGTCATTATAATTAATCTGTGATTCTTATGTCAAAATGAGTGTTCTGTAAAAGAATGGAAATGTTAAAACCCTACCTTGTAATAATGAAGCATGCATAGGGAACATAGGTTTATAACAAAGTAAAATGTGGAGGGAAATCCCGCAGCAGTGAAACTGAGTTGTGGGGAATAGAAAAGCTGGCTTTGCCGATTCGACTGAAATGCTTCTTTGTGGTAAGAGTTAGTCGGTGGCCAGCATGCAAGGTGTTCGCATCTTGTGTGCTTAACGAGACAAGACGAGCATCAAGATTACTCAATATAGTCTCAGAAGAAATTTGGCTCATTTATTCATGTCATACATTTATTAGCTCTGTACGATGAAAATCCGACACTAGGAAGAGAATTTTAAGAGCTTGTTCTACAGCAAGAGAAGTGGTAGTTTTGCCGTCTTTTTTGAGTAGCTACAGGAAATAGCCAAAGCCATCACCTTCGTCTCAAATAATCAGCTTAGCCCTGTGTAACTGCATAGACTAGTTACGTGGTTCCTTATCTAAGTTGTTTTCCTTTAAATTTGTTTTGAGCACGAATATTTTATTATTAGTCATTTACCAAGACAGGGTCCGATTCGAAGTTCTGCATTATTCCCGAGTATCCTATTTTATTGAACTGAAAATTAATTAATTTCAATAACAACATTTAATAACATTTGTGGAGTAGTGATTTCTGTAACATCCAGCGAATCTTGTTTCTGCAGTACTCCACGTATTTTCATTATAGAATAGTTCACTAAAGTATAATTTCCTAAGATAGATCGAAAGAGCCTTGATTAAATGTCGTTGTCATTGAAATCCCAGTACAGTATTAAAGTTACATGAATATAACTGGGACTGTTCAAATAGTTACTGGGTAGTACGTCTGAAGGCTCAGAATTGGGAATAAGTACGGTACAGGTTTTCAGAATGTCTGTATTTTCATACGTAAGTAGTTAAGTCGTTTTTTAGTATTGTGTGGTAACGTAACTAGTCAGCCTTGATCTGAGTCTACTGATGGACTAAATTCTGGGACCCACGATAGTTGTTGAGCCTGTTTTGCAGCATATTTTGCAAGAAGAGCAAGTTTCATTCTTATAACTTGCACGTGCTATAATAAGTAACAGGCTGCTGCTATTCAAACTGTAACGGATCTAGGGCCCACATTTTTCATTTGAGCTATTTGATATGAAGAAGCGAGTGCTGCTTGAGAAGACAAATATTAATCAGAGTATAGAATACAATTAGCTGGAATCCATTTCAGTGACAGTATTTTTCGATGACTAATCAAATGAAAGATCCTCCTGTCCTAGTTAGTACTGTTCCACTATTAGCAATCATTAGCGATCATTAGCTTTCTGGCTTAATATACAGATAGTGTTACTGAGAGCCAATCGTTCTAAACATTATAATGTCGCTTATGTGTTGTTCTTGAGAAACCGCTGGTGTAATTCTTGCTGTAGTGTCCTATCGGCTTGTGTCCTCAAAACAAAATTTCTGTATCAAGTTCAATAAATACTAATACTTAACTTTCTTTATGAAAGTATTAGTACCTGGTTCAGTTTTGTCTAATTAGGATGGCGACCGTTTTCCTCTTACGTAATTGCAGTTACTTTATTACTAACAGAACAATGGTTCCGTTCCCACTTGTTTTTATACTCCTTCCTTTCAACATAAATCTTTCGAAAAACTTAGTCCGACACTTTATCCCTTACACAAGGCTGCGGTCATTTTCAGTTCCTTTCACAGAAATAACATTATCGATGTATTGCTAATTTAGTAGCAACCATTATTTTTTGACGGTGCGTGAGAGGACGTTTCGCTGGCTTGTTATACACTAATTGTAAAATACGGATTGGAGCAGAAACAAACGTATTTAAAGCATTGAATGTCAGCGGCACGAACCTGTGATAAATTTATCAAAGCAAATAATAGAAAATGCTATGGAAGTTTAGAAGGTAAGCTGTAACCAAATTCTGCACTGCAATAGATAAAAGAACGGTAATAGAGCAAAGCGAGCAGAACGAGAGTACAGGGCGTACCGAGAAGGCCGGCCGGTGTGACCGAGCGGTTCTAGGCGCTTCAGTCGGGAACAGCGCGACCGCTACGGTCGCAGGTTCGAATCCTGCCTCGGACATGCATGTGTGTGATGTCCTTAGTTAGGTTTAAGTAGTTCTAAGTTCTAGGGGCTGATAACCTCAGATCTTAAGTCCCATAGTGCCATAGAGCCATTTTTTGAACGTACCGAGAACCGTCACGGAGCCCGATACCAGGTAGCTAACTGAATACACATGTAGCTCTACCGAACGACGGTGGACTTTCGTGGAATACCACCTGTATGCAAACGATCAGATTCAGATGTTTAGCCCATCACAAATGAAACAAGAGCCAGCCGACGGAACAAATGAAAAAGATTACGTAAACGACAGTGGCTACGCGAATCAATTGGCTGGTATGTTCAGTACGCTGTAAATAGAGAAAAGCCAGTAGAGGCCATGGGGTAGCAACAGATCATGAAGATACGATAGAGCAGGAGAGTGGAAACCTTTGAACATGAATAATTTTATCTACGGAATTAGAGCGCAAAGTAGCAGCAGTAATAGACAACTTAAAACGCAGGCAAGTTCCGTGAGTGGTCTTGTCAATCAAACGAAAACACAAGCAAGTAACATTAACATGCAGATTAAGACACAAATTAGTAGTCTTGAGAATGAAATGATTTCGAAATAGTGAAGATCCAGGAAACAGTAGAACCCTTGGTTGTGATGAAAGTAGACCAAAAAAAAAAAAAAAATCGAAACTGTTGATCAATGTAAAACTGAAATTTCACATTTGATATAAACACTGTTTGGTTCTGAGAAAGGGCTAAGTAAACAAGTAAATACTTGCGAACAGAAGTCGGACTAAAATACTTCTCATATTCAAGGTAAAATTTGCGACTCTGAACGGAAGTTTAGGTTCAAGCCTAGCTGTGTGGCAGATAGAGTACCTTATAAGAAACAATTACAAGGTGAAGAACCTTTTTTTCCTGCCAAATCACATACTGGCTGGCACCAGCTGGATTTCCTGAAGATGTAATAAATTTTGCGCACAAGTGAGCGACCGCGAAGCACCGCATTTCGCTGCAAGTCAAGAGACAGGTATGTTCAACAAAGATTCCCGGCAGGCAGGCAATACTAGCTTGCTGACTGAATGCCCGCCAGCAACCAATAAATCAGATCATCCGTCCGTATGGAAGCTGTAGTTACAGCAGCAGAACAGAAACAAGACGTCATAGTAGAATGCAATGAAGCCATTTTGGTAGACAACGACACCATAGCTAGAGAAAGCGTGAACGTATTCGTAGGCGAGGAAGAAACGGCCGACAACAGTTTAAATAACGAGAAAACTTGCGAAGAAGAGTTGTCAGGGATTGCAAATTGGTGCTAGCAGATCGGTGACCTCAATCAAGGGCTAAAGCAATACTAGTGGAACCGTTTTAAAAGGAGTTAGGCGACCAGGTAACGGAAGTATTTAGCGCCTCGCGAGGTTCACGACCAGCAATTCTTACAGAGGTGGGAAATAGCGAGGAAAAAGGTGCCGTGCAACGTAAATTGCCGCCAATAGTATTGAAATTAATAGGACGGAAATAAATATGGTCGCAATGAATGGAAGAATGAAGGAAGATGAAATCCTCAGCATTGCAGACGAAACACACCTGACTTAAGAGCTGTTGTCAATAGAAGAGACTCCCGTGGCAGAAAAAGAATTAATAACATTAGGAGAAAACAGTGACCCTTAATATTTAACATCTGACAAAAGCTAAGGGGAGAACATAGCATCTGTCTAGTAAAATCTATTCTGTTAGAAGCGAACAGTTACAAATAATGGACAGGCTTAGAAAATAGTTCAGATGATGAATATGGTTAAGTAACGGAAATGGAGAACTCCGTGATGAAATATTGTTTCGTACAATCAGATGAAGTGACCTCAAAGCAAGAAGTAGAGGTAAACGTGGAACCAAGAAATAAAGAACCTCTGGATGATACGATGCCTGGATAACAGCGGATTCAAGTCACGAAAGACATAAATTCGAAACTGAAAAAACCTCCAGACATATGTGATCTGAAGTTGAACAGTATGTCTGGGAATGATCTTATGGTTTACGGAGATTTGTTATGGGAGGAACAAAATAACTCCAAAAGTAGGATAATCAAGCAAACCATCATTTCACTCGAAACTCACAGAATCAGATTACAAGTCATTGATTATGTCCACAAATGGCGTCAAAGTAGTAGGAGTTACTGATAACACCAGTAAGCCAATTGAAATCGATTAGAAAAATTCAAATTAAAGGACAGGCATTTGAACATGATTTCCTAGTCCTTGCTAATGCGATCGCCAAAATGATTTTGAGGATCGACTGGGTGGACAAAGAAAATGTTATTATAGACTGTAGCGACGAAACTGTCAAAATTAATAATATATCCTGTAATTTGGAACTAGGATTTGAAGAAATTGAAATTTCACAAGACACCAAAACTGAATGGTGGCAATTAGAAATCGTCCCTGAGAATGTAGGTTTGTGTAGCATTTTCGAAATTTACCTTGCTAAGAGTTTAATTGATGGGAAGCGGAAAGAGAATGATTTTGAAGAAACCATTGAGAACCTACAGGATATTACATCAGAACAGAGATTTGAATTGTTCTGCCTATTAGAAAGAAAGCAGGATGCATTTTAAGACAAACTTGTGCTAGGTAAGAACTTTGAGTACCATATGATGCACTGGCACTCGAACCATTTTCAAAAGACCTTATTGGATTCCCTTGGCTGTCAAAAAAGCTATGCAGACAGCAATAGATGAAATAATGGTTGAATAGGGTGTAATTGAAAGATGCAACAGTGGCTATAATAGTCCGCTCATTGATGTAATGGAGGCATGCAAGTGATGACTTAGCATGAATTTTATACAAGATCGACAAAAGAGAAGTAGACTGATACGGAAATGTAGATGAAATGTTGCAAAAATTTCATAATATATGGTAGTTAGCCAGCGTTGATGTGATAGCTGTGAAAATGTAGCTCACAGTTTTGTTGTATTTTTATATGTCAGTATAAAGTTGCCCCTTTCGGTCTTAATATATCTGTTTCAGAACTTATCAGAGCTTCAGATTCAGAACTAGGATTGAGCTAAGTGCTAGATTGACATTATATGTAGATGACTTGTTGATCGCCACAGAAGAATGCCAAAATCACTGTGAATTGTTTAACAAAACCTTCTCTACTTCCCAAACAGGGTGGGGGGTGGGGGGGGGGGGGGCGGAGAAGGGAGGTGGAGAGGGTGAATGGCGATAAAAGAGACATAACAATCCTGGGACATATTACCATTTTCGGGATTGGCAAGGACCCAGAATATTAAAGGCTATTGAAAAATGTGCTCTACCAAAGCACAAAAAGCAACTTATAATATTCATTGATCTTTGTGGGTTCTGACGCAGACTCGCAATGGAGCAAGAGTTTAACGGACCCCATTTAAACAACCTACTTAGAAAAATAATGCTACTGTTTGAACTAAAGTATGTGTAGACTATTTTGAAAAACTGGACAAAGGAGTAGTGAGAAATAATGTTCTACACCATCATATATTAACGGAACCATTTCACATGAGTCCAGAGAAAAGTTTTTATGGAAATGGGGTCGAAATAGCCCTCACAAGTGGGACATTAACTAAATACGAAAGGAATAACACAATATTGGCGACAGAAACATTAACAGTTACCTATGGTTTGAAAAAGTTCTGAAAATATTAATGGGGCCATAATAGTTATTCACACAGACCATAAGGCATCAAAATTTCTGAAAGACTGTGGCCTGTTAACAGGCATATCAATTCTCTGGGCGTTATATATTCAACGTATCCAATAACGTATCTGTTATGTCGAAAACACAGTTACTTAGCAGATGCCTAACTAGATTACCAGAAGATAGATAAATACATAGCATCAAAAGTCCTTCTGTCAAATTTAAATTTCCCAAACGAAACTGTGGTGACAGGAGACCGCAAATGAACGAATTCCGAGCAGGAGTTCCCAGAAACGCGAGGGGACATTGGGTTGTCTAAACACAACATATGTTGTTCCTTTCATCTGACATGGATTGACTGGACACACTCCCAAATAATGAACCAGGAATACAATGACTACTAACTGAAAGAAGAATCACAATTAATTTAGTTTATTGGAATCAAGTGACTCGTAAACCATCCGACAAGAAATAATAATCCTGAAGTAAACCAAGGCATATCAAACACGAGGTTCTGCTGTAAAATTCTAATAATCACCTAGAAAATGATCATCTGTGGTCACGAATTTGTAACGTGATTGTCATGATGTCGGAATAATAGACAGGTAGTACCAGAGAAAAGAATGCATTCGTCTCGTAGCCAAAGTTTGTAGCAAACAAGTCATTTGAATATCAAGATTCTATAAAATGACTTTACTGTCCCTACTGATCATCTCGCTTTTAAAATTTTATCTCACCACATCGATCTGTAGATGCAGAGTGAAGAGGCTGCACAATCATTGGCAGTGCACCAACAACCAACACCAGCGCCTAATTTCGTGTCAGCCTGAAATCATTTCAGCTCTCTAGCTCATCACCTCGAGGATGGACCCTGGTGGCCTCACAGGCCAGTGAATGAGATGTCTGCCGGTGAAGGCTCGCAGACATGAAGACCCGAAGAATAGAATGAGGAAAGTCGAATGAATCTGTGCAGACTGGTTCTTAAAAGTAAAACTCGTATCTCGGCCTTTTGTGTTCTTTACTCTGTTCGGAAGGCTGAGCTCTAGATAGTCCGAGCGCCAACCAGTGAAAATACTCCTTAAAAGGTACTTTTCCCTTCCCAGAGCTTTTCTTCAGATGGTTAACCACTAACGCGGTTCGTACTATTTAATGCTGAAAACATCATCTCTGTCTCTCCTCCCTCCCTTCCTTTTCTCTCTCTCTCTCTCTCTCTCTCTCTCCCTCTCTCTCTCTCTCTCTCTCTCTCTCTCTCTCTCTCTCTCTCTCTGGTGTGTGTGTCACGAAGAAAAACATCATTCCACATTCTGTTCACAATAGCGCTTTTTCCGAATCTTGGTAAAAAAAAGAAAAAAAAAAACTAGCATCTCGCCTCTTTCCACCTTTGAGTTATAAAACAGTTTCAGATGGAGGCCTCACACTATGAGGTGCTGTGGGGTGCTGGAGTCCAGTTGTGACAGTTAGAAAGGCAAGTGTAGTCAGGCGAACGGTAGTGCCGTGCAGCTCTTTCGGTGTGTCTTTCTGAGGACTCACCTCGCGTCAGTCGCTGTATCTGGAAACTCGCTGCTCACCCGAGGACTAGTAGCTCATCTGAGTGTGGTTCCAAACGGCTTCATACTTATACGCACTATACGCAATTGAGTAATACTGTGAGGTCATTAACTACTGAAACCACTAGCACTATTAGTCATTTCACTTCTCAGTGATGATTAATTATTCTGATCTAATTGGTCTTTACACTCTGATGTTATACTAGTTTCGGGACAGCTTTGGAAAAAAATGTCATTATAAATTCACGATTACATCCTGTGCTGAGCACATGCGGTCTGTCAACCACACAGATTGTACTCATTTTCGCATGTGTGCTATCTTGTATCAACATGTCGGATTCAGACATCATAGAGTTGTGCTCATATTCCCAGCTCAGCCCCGTCCGATTTTCATCAAAAAGGACAGTATCCTCATCTTAGATTTATATAATTTTCTTCCATTTTACATGAAGGAGTTGTAAGTAGATAACCATAGTGGCTGTGCTTATAATACAATCTTCGACTGAGACATCATCTTCGATTGCGGACTCGTACTGTGAGGCGACAGATCTTTGCCGGTATTCCTAGGCCCACCATTTGACAACCGTGCAGCCCCAGTTCATATTCACAGGTCGTCCATCTTGGATCGCCATCTTGGATAGTGACATCAGAGGGCTGTGCCTGTATCTCCAGGTCAGCCAGCCAGGACTTTCTAGGAACAGACCAATGTACGATCTTTGATTCCCCACAACTTTACACTTAGAACAACTAAGCTCTGAGCTCTGATATTATCGGTATGGTGGGAAATCCTTGTATTATTTTGTATTGTATTACTTTATATGTCCAGCCGATTTGGAATTTTCTGCCAGTTTTTGCATTTCCTGCCATCTTAGACATAGGAAAATTGAGCATATTAGAGGGTAGGGGTAGGGGTAGGGGGATGGGTGAAATGTGACAAAACTGCATGACATGGAAGGGGGAGAATAGAAATATGGCAACAACGCAGGCTGTGCTCTTACATGTCTAGCCACACAACTTGCATCTACATCCACATGATTCTGCAATAAGCACTTAATTGTGACCGGTCCACTCTTGAAGACCAAGCAGTAAAATGAATTTCTGAATCTGTCTGAGTGAGCTATAGTTCTTTTATTTATTTATTTATTTTTTAATGCGATACTCATTTCCTCCTAAGTAGATGGGAGTTAGCAAAATATTTTGGCATTTGGAGAAGAAAGTGTGTCGTTTCCTGAAAGGATATCTGTGCAACGAAAAACGCCGTTGTCCTCATTACTGACATCCCAACTCTCTTACCATTTTCGCGGCAGTCCTAATCCCATTTCACAATAAATCATAACGATCTGACCGTCACTGAGCATTTTCGATGAGCTCCGACAACCCTATCGGGCAAAAATTTTATACTGCTCAGCAGTATTCCAGGAGGGGACTCTCTGTAGCAGCACAGTCTTTGGTTCACCTTCCTCACAAAAATCTGCTGTCTGATGATCCCAATTTAAGTTTGTCGTAATTGTATTCCTCAGCTATTTAGGAGAATGAAAACTATTAATTTTGTGTTATTTACTTTGTAACCGAGATTTAACGGAATGTTTCTAGTACTCATGTGAAAACCTGATACGTTTTATTGTTTAAGCTCAATTTCCACATTTTGCATACCTTGTCTGGTTCCATTAGCTATGAGTTTCATTCCTCCGATGATTTTGCTAGACGGTCAACGGCAGCAACTTTTACAACAGTCTAAGAAGGCTACTGACATCTTCTTCTAAATGATTTATGTAGATTAAAATTGCCGACCATTGTGGTCGAGTGGTTCTAGGCACTTCAGTCCGGAACCACGCTGTTGCTACGGTCGCAGGTTCGAATCCTGCCTCGGGCATGGGTGTGTTTGATGTCCTTAGGTTAGTTAGGTTTTGGTAGTTCTAAGTTCTATGGGACTGATGACCTCAGAAGTTAAGTCCAATAGTGCTCAGAGCCAATTGAACCATTTTTGAATCGCTCGTGGAAGTAAAATTCTCCGTTAGAAATTCTTTTCAAGATATCTATAAAAGTCTAAACTAATTATTCAAAGTGCAACTAAGACAAGGTAACAAATCGCTGAAGATTGTGTGTAGGATCGTAAAAAAGCTAAAGTGGAAATGTCAATGGTCGCCTAATTGAAGACAATCTGACACCGCCAGCGCAAACGTTTGAAGGCTTATATAGGCCAAGCAGGAACTTCAAGACAGAATGTATTGTTTGTATTGTTCTGTCCTCAGCTTGTTTTGTTAATTGTTTACGGACAACTGCCGCGACGAAACGCTGCCACTCAGAAAACAGAAAAAAGAATTGCAGCAATTAACGCACGAATGAGACCATTACTGAGAGGGCAATTAAAAAGAATAGCTGCGGCACAATGACGGGGCGTGGCGCAGAAATAAACGTCCCGTAAATGGCGGCGCTGTAATTAGTACACATCGTTGCCTACGTAGGTCTGAAAACTGTAAGAGCTTCTCCACGCTTCCACTGCAATAATTTGTGGCAGAATTTTCTATTGAACACGCTCTAGGATAGTTGTGTACATGAGAATGGCTAAACCTTGCTTCCCGTTCTCATACATGAATGTCAACTGCTTTCTTTGCTTTAAAATGAACTGAGATCACAGATAAGGGAAACATCTGATATATGCACCAATAATAGGCTGTTCAGGTATTACGCAAATCAATTTACCTGTTTATAAATAGGATCTCTTTCTAATTACGGTCGAACCAATTGCCTCTCTTTATAATTACGACCCAAGTAAAACGCAAAAATCTAAAGAAACAATTTAATTTTCCGTATATATTATCAAAGATAGAGCAACACTTTCTCCAGAGCAACTGAAAACTGCGGAATTGAGACACCTGTTCATACCGTCAAACAATCAACTATTTTTTGCCTGTTTTAAATTCTATTCACAATCCATTAGCTCCTCGCCTAGGATACGATAAAAGTAGTACAGTATTCCATACCAATTCAGCCCATTCATGTACCTAATACACTTTCGAAATTGCTTAACAGGCAATGTGGGAACTGTGATTTCCACCTTTTCCTTAACAATCTAAAAATATACCTGCTTTTCTTGATGTTTCAAGCACCACGCGTTTTACACTTGGACACTCACTACACAGCTCGTCTGCAAAATAAAAGTAGTGGCTCAACCACTGATAATGAAACCTTGAAATTATTTGACCTACGAGAAATAGATTTCAGATTGAGCTACAGATGGCATCTCGAACGTAAAACAATCATTGTCAAATTATAAATAGTAAATTGAATACTTATCTGCAGATACGTTTTATAAAGGCACGAAGACCTTCTTCATTCAGCTGCAGTACTGCAATAAATTCAAATAACTCTAAACAAAATTGAGGGTTGATAGCCTCAACTACGCAGATGTCCTTACTCTACGAGTACTGGTCGAATGCTAGTTCCCCAATGTGTGAGCTGTCAAGAACAAGTGAAGGCTCAGTAGTACCTGGAATTGCTATAATATTAGTTTGTGAGAATACGATTATAGTTGACGGTACTGTGCTTACTTGAGTAGCTGTCGACTGTTTTGAAGTAAATTCCTTGTACATACAACATCACAACAAAAATTTCTCAGCCTGGCAGCAAGAGGTTCAAGGTTTTTTTAAATATGAGAACGTTTTATTTCACGTCGCACTCTGTTATAAGGTCACTGGAGTTTCTCCAACGTTTCCCATAGTATAGATGCCGTTTCAAGTATTACTGTGGAAGTTAGACTAAGCAGTCGTCATTGTTTGCACAACCTGTCAATAGACACAAAAAGTTTTCAGATAAACTTTTAGATGCTAATGGGGTAGTTCAGGTCACGGCGTGTCAGATCTGTCTATTACGGCTAGCACTGAAGAAAGAATTTTTCTATTAAATCTATAATGGTTCCTTCTCGTTAGATATGCCAATGGAACGCTGGGCGTGGGTGGTGAAGCCGAAAGCCATTCGAGTGGCCGCTTCTGTTTCGAGCGGCGTGGCGTAAGTCGAGGGAGTCACTGCCTAGCTAGGATAGCTTGTCACATTATAAGAATTTTCTGCATCTATCATTTACACATTCATCGCAACAAATTGTTCAATGACAAACAGAGTACAAATCCATGGATTCACTTTTTGTTCAGAGATCATGTAAAAGCACTCAACAGTGTACGGAGACAAAAATCAAGGAAAAAATAAAACTAATCATTAATTAAATTAGCACAAAGCTTTTATAAAAATGTGACGAAACTATAAACAATGATGTTAGGCATAGATGCTCCTTTTTCCAAACAGCTTCGTGTCTGTACTGACACTATTTTTTGTGGAAGCAATCGGAATTCGGCAAAATTTTTGCTTCCGGACAAAGAGTTTTTGCTCTCATAAAAGTGCCTATCTTTTACAAACAGCTATGGAAATCTATTGTACATGGTATAATTTACTTAAACTGAAAAGTATGGATTTGAAAAGAACATCTCTAATAGGTTCCAGACAACATATTACGAGTTATTGAAAGACATTAATACAATAATTTAAGTTCACTAGTTTCGTAGTATTGAGATGGAGATCTTGTATTAATAACTTTACTTTGTTGTGGTATTAAGTTACAAATTGAAATGACAGAACCTTTTCTCCCGATTTCCTATGTACCTCCGAGACGAGTCAGAAATTACCTACCATATTTACCTATGTGCAGTAGTAATTTCTGCCAGGTTAATATTAACAGAACTTTTTAAAACTGTAATTACTGGTGGTAACCAAGAACCCAGTGACCACTGGATACCTTTCTGGGAGCACCTTACTGCTAATGGTGACCTAATAGGATGGTATTCCGTCAGAATTCGCATGTACGAGAAGATAACTGTTCGTAGGATCAGCCGTTTTCAGGTGGCAATAGTACGCTGTGCCTGACCTGATAGTCTGCTGTTTTCTTGCTGGGATCGAGTCTTGAATAGGACACAGAAGAGAGAGCCCAACATTTGTCTGTGTTCTGTGGTAGTAAACACGTAGCATCAGCACAGTCAGGGTCCACCATAGGGGACCTCGCTACATGCGCCATGATGGATAAAATATGGGTCCACTGCCTCACGCACTAGTGAATGTAGTAAGAGAAAATCGAGCATGACATTTGAATTCACGAGACGTAGGTGATCTACGCGATTCAAGCTCTCAGAAAATAAAATCCTGCTACCGTCTGCCCAGCACGGCGAAATGCTATGGCCTGCAAGCTAGGTAATTCTCCATCACACTCTTCTGTTCCTCATTTCTAGTATTTATCTCTCTCGTATGTCGCAATATTATAGTGATTTCCTTGATATCATTTTGTAGCATTCAGTCTAACTGAGGTCTGATCGCATGTGAAACCCGATCTGAATACTATTACACTCTCTTCTCCCGATTTCAATTCCTAATATTCGTTTTCCGGTTTGTTTATAAATTTGAAATCGATAACACATTTCAATTAATGAATCAAATTTGGCTTCTCCCCTTGTTACATTGTGGTACGGCCCTTCTTATTCATCTACATCCCAGTCGTAATCTTTCACTAAGCGATTTTCATATTGATAGCTAGATTCACGCCTGTATGTGGCCTGGAGGCAGACGCTGCCAATACAACACGATACGCTATCATCTTCTTTGGGTTTCACTTATTAGAAGAAGCGAGGGCCAGATGAGGTGTGCCACAACAACCGATAATATAAATGAGCTAAGTTTCAGCAGATTTGTGGGGCAATTTGTAGAATAAACAGAAAAAGAAGTGGGATTACCATATCAATTTACAAGGTATAAGGTGTACCTGTTTATAAGTGAGTAAATAAACGCTGCGGTCTTGACAAACTTAGAGTGTGAAACGATATTCTGCTGCCTATCACTGGACATCCTTTGTAGATCCAACCCGAACCGCACATATACATAACGCATCCATTAAGTGTCTATAAAAGAGAAGACTGTAAACGTTAGTGGACCGAGTACATCCCCTGCCGACCACGTAAGTTCTAAAACAACTATGAGCAAGATTTACGAATTCTTAAAACCTCGATTGGTAGTAAATTGGAGGTAAATTAAACACCAGTTACAGGAACTTCATCGTAAGAGTTGAAGGAACAGATTTTATACTTCAAGGTATTCGTTTACTGTTGCTTCCGCCGAAATTATATCGTCGGTTGCCGAAAACTATTCCTTCATTCCGCATTTTAATTGAAGGACGAAATCAACTACCCTTTGATTTCAGACAATCATAAATTTTTCTGAGAAACCTGCAGAGATTTCCACCTTAAGCCTGAGTGCAAGTACATATTATGCAGCAGATGTGGTGGCTAACGCCTGTAGCTACGGATCCTCATGCGACAGCACAGAGAGTTTCTTCAGTCAGTTGGCAGTTGATCGTTGGAGACACAACATCGTAAATACAGGTAATCCGCAAAACCGGTTCTTAGAAGTTGGCTACTAACGAATAGTGTATACGATTGGTGACAAACCCTTAGCGTCAGTTAAGGTCTCAAGATGGTGCACTGAAGCACCAAAACTGTTAGCTGTATAATACATAACGTCGTAAGGACGGGTGTAGGTGTTCCATTTAATCACGTAAGTGAACGATCGAAGTCCCCCAAACCTCCAGTCGTTGGACGTAAAAAAAAAAAAAAAAAAAAAAAAAAAATTTGTGGACGGGTTAATGCACTTACTGCAGGAAATTTCAGTTGTAGTTCCCACTAGGTGAAGGGAGCATCAGCGGCGCACGTGCAATTCCACTGCAGTGACTCCGCCCAGCATTGGCACGGACGCTCGGTGTCTGTTACTTGCCGCGCACTCCCTAGAGGTAGCAATGACCCATTTATGAAGTTCCAGCAATTTGCTGTTTTCTGTTGTGACACTCTCCGAGACGGTACACTTCACGAAATGCTAAATTAAATCGAAAATATGGGAGTATCTGCTAAATGAGACAATACGTAAATATTGTGCCTCACTCACTGTCTCGTAATATACTGAGGAAACAGGAAGTGTTACGTCATGAACTACTTGACTGATAGCTATGCAACTTTACTTCCGTACTTAGAATCCTGTGTCATATTTCGGTTAAAATTTCAACCTTAAGCAGACTAATTTTCAGTACAAATGAACACTGTGGTGAGTACATATGACTATTACGTATGTTTTGACTTTTAACATTAGTTTAACTGCATTACGATACTATATGAATAGTATACACTACATTTGTGTTCACATACTTCTAGTGACTTTTGTGATCTGTATTGCTGTTATTGCCCAGATAAATTTTGTAACAAATATGGTAAATAGCCATGAGCGAGAATTGTTTGAGCTGCCGTAGGAAAGTCGGTTCTGGGGCTCTGTGCAGCTTTGTGGCAGATGGTTACATTGGGGTGAGTGTAGAGTCATGGGAATCGCGGAAGTAAATGGGTCTCTTCCGTGGTATTGCAGATTACGTTAAAGCGATAGGAAAATAGCGGAACAGGAAGGGAAGATTAGAGCCCTTCAGGTTGAACTGGATAGTGCTAGGGAGGAACTCATGAGGTTAAGGGGGGAGGAGGGTGAAGACAGGTGGGAAGTGGTAGCAAAGAACAGGGGCCACAGAAAGAGAACAGTATCAGACATTTTCATCATTGGCAGAAACAACAGATTTGCCTTGCTACCTAAGTCAGCTTGGGAAGAGGCTCAAGTAGATATGTAAGTGCAGTCCGCACTCAACAGACTTTCACTAGGAAACCAACTGTTGCACAAAAAGTAGAAAGTAGGAGTAAAGTTTTGTTGTTAGGTAGTAGCCATGGAAGAGATGTGGGCCAGATGCTGCAGAAAAAAATTAGGTGACAAGTACCAGGTCACAAGTATTTTCAAGCCCAATGCATGTCTTAGCCAAGTGACAGAGGATGTGGGATCATAGTGCAAGGGTTTTACAAAGCAGGATCATGTTGCGGTAGTGTGTGGAGCGGGAAACAGAACTGGTAGGGATCAGGGCTACAATATTGAGTGTGACCTGGTACAAATAGCATCTGCAACGAACCACACTAATGTTGGCTTCGTTCCTGCTTTCTTGAGGTATCACCGGCCCAAATTGAACAGCTCTGTCAGGAGGGTCAATATGGAGCTAGATCAGCTGCTTCGGGCGGCTACTTTGTCAGGCATGGGTTTGGTTCCTGTTGATGGTATTGGTAGGTGAGACTTCATAAGACATGGCCTGCATCTCAGTAGGAAAGGGAAGGGTAAATTGGCTGGGATGATAGCAAAGGGGGAGTGGGGCACTCAAACTCATGGGAGTATTTTTTTAGGGTAAGATCAGTGTTCAATCATCCTACATTGATTGAAATTAAGCTTGATGAGAATTTCAGACAGGCAGGTACTAGAGATGTGAAAATATCACAAGAATCTCATAACAGTACAGTGAAAAATAATGTTAGTATGTCACAAGATTCACGTAAAAGAAATGAAAAATGTTAATATGTTCCATCAGAATGTCAGGGGATTAAAAAGCAAAGTAGATGAGCTTCTTGCTTGTTTAGAAAATTTAGAAACTGAGGGTGGAATAGATGTACAATGCCTGTCTGGACATCATGTGGTCACAGGTATGGAAATGGTAAACGTAGGTTGATATAAGCTTTCAGCACATGTAAGTAGATACACTATGGAGACAGGAGGAGTTGCCATATATGTTAAAATCAGTCATAATGTGAAAAATTTGGAAACTAAAAATTTTTCATAGAGCAACATATAGTGCAACAATATGTTCATGTGAGGTTAAAATAATAATGGCACCTTATAACTGTACCTGTGTATAGGTCCTCATTGGGAAATTTTCACCTATTTTTGAAAAATATCAACGTAGATTTTCTGAAATAGTCTGTCAGGAAGCTTGACACTGAAGTATTACTTGGTTTTGTCAATTTGACTTCAGTTATTGATTTTCCTACTCAGGTGCTACAGGAAATCAGCACACTCATATATAACGTTTTCATAGACCAAGATGCCGGCCAGAGTGGCCGAGCGGTTCTAGGCGCTTCAGTCTGGATCCGCGCGACCGCTACAGTCGCAGGCTCGAATCCTGCCTTGGGCATGGATGTGTGTGATGTCCTTAGGTTAGTTAGGTTTCAGTAATTATAAGTTCTAGGCGACTGATGACCTCAGCTGTTAAGTCCCATAGTGCTCAGAGCCATTTGAATCATTTTAGACCAAGATGAATTTAATCAAATAAAAACTGTTCCTGCCGGCCCCTTGCAGCCGTGCGGTTCTAGGCGCGACAGTCTGCAACAGTGAGACTGCTACGGTCGCAGGTTCGAATCCTGCCTCTGGCATGGATGTGTGTGATGTCCTTAGGTTAGTTAGGTTTAATTAGTTCTAAGTTCTAGGCGACTGATGACCTCAGAAGTCAAGTCGCATAGTGCTCAGAGAGTTTTGAACCATTTGAGCCAAAAACTTTTCCTGTCTGATCATGACGCACAGCTAGTTAAAGTATAGGATATAGCTCCATACAGTAACGCAAAACAGTCCTCCAAAATAGTGCATTCCATTAACTATTAAACAATTCAAAATTTTGGGTAAAGCTTGCAACGGTTGGATTTGCATCAGGTGTACAGGGAACATAATGCTAATTTAAAATTCAGCCTATTTCATGATACCTTTGTGAGCATATTTGAAAGCAGTTTCCCTAAGAAAACAGTGAAATATAATCGTAAGAAACCACGTAAAAAGCCGTGGCTTACTAAATGGATAAAAAAATCGTGTAAACAGGAAAAGGAACTTTATCTTATAGATAGGAGGAGTAATGTTCCCGAAACAGTGCAACTTTATAAAAACTACTACACTGTCTTAAGAAAAGTTATTAAAACGTCCAGAAGTATGTCCATTATGTCTGAGATTAGCACATCTCGTATTAAAATTAAAACCATTTGGAATATTGTGAAAAGGGAAACATGGCAACTGAGAGCACACAAAGACACTATTTCTATCAAACGCAATGAAAAGTTTGTTAACAAGAAGTCAGAAGTAGAAAAAAACATTTTTAAAAATCATTTTTAAGTGTTGTAGAGAAAATAGAATCCACCTAAACATTAGAAAATGCAAGGCAGTATATGGAAGAAGCAGTACTTATGCAATTTGATAAAATTGAAATTCTACCCACCTTTCCTACTGAAATTAGGAAAATAATAAGCTCACTCAAAAGTAAAAGCTCACGTGGAATTGATGGCATTTCTAACAGGGTACTAAAAGCTTGTTCCCAAGAAATAAGTAGGATTCTCAGCCACATATGTAGTAGCTCACTGAAACAGGGCATTTTTCCTGATAGACTGAAGAATGCTATTGTTAAACCATTGCATAAAAACGGGATAGATGTGATGCCAACAGCTACCACCCAATCTCACTTCTGACAAATTTATCCAAAATTGGTGAAAAAGTAATGTATTCAAGAGTAGCATCACATAATTCTAAAAATGAACTACTAACAAAATGTCAATCTGGTTTTCAAAACGGCTTCTCAATAGAAAATGATGTATATGCTTTCACTAATCAAAATGCATTGAATAACCAAACATAACCTATTGGGATATTTTGTCGCCTCTCGAAGACTTTTGATTGTGTGAATCATGAAATTCTTCTAGATAAGCTTCCATTTTTTGGTATGAGTGGGACAGTGCACAAAAGGTTTAATTCATTGTTAACTGGAAGAATTGTAGAAGGATAAAATTAACAGTACACACAGTAGGCAAAAACCAGCAGAGTCCTCTAACTGAGGAGATAATCAAGAATGGTGTCCCACAGGGTTCAGTCTTGGGTCACTTATTGTTTTTAATATACAGCGTGGTCCATTGACCGTGACAGGGCCAAATATCTCACAGAATAAGCATCAAACGAAAAAACTGCAAAGAACGAAACTTGTCTAGCTTGAAGGGGGAAACCAGATGGCGCTATGGTTGGCCCGCCAGATGGCGCTGCCATAGTTCAGACAGATATCAACAGTGTTTTTTTTTTAAACTAGGAACCTCCATTTTTATTACACATTCGTGTAGTACGTAAAGAAACATGAATGTTTTAGTTGGACCACTTTTTCGCTTTGTGACAGATGGTGCTGTAATAGTCACAAATATATAGCTCACAATTTTAGACGAACAGTTGGTAACAGGTAGGTTTTTTAAATTAAAATGCAGAATGTAGGTATGTTTGAACATTTTATTTCGGTTGTTCCAATGTGATACATGTACCTTTGTGAACTTATCATTTCTGAGAACACATGCTGTTACAGCGTGATTACCTGTAAATACCACATTAATGCAATAAATGCTCAAACTGATGTCCGTCAACCTCAATGCATTTGGCAATACGTTTAACGACGTTCCTCTCAACAGCGAGTAGTTCGCCTTCCGTAATGTTCGCACATGCATTGACAATGCACTGACGCATGTTGTCAGGCGTTGTCGGTGGATCACTATAGCAAATATCTTTCAACTTTCCCTACAGAAAGAAATTCGAGGACGTCAGATCCGGTGAACGTATTGGCCTTGCTTCGACGACCAATCCACCTGTCATGAAATATGCTATTCAATACCGCTTCAACTGCACGCGACCTATGCGCCGGACAGCCATCATGTTGGAAGTACATCGCCATTCTGTCATGCAGTGAAACATCTTGCAGAAACATCGGTAGAACATCACGTAGGAAATCAGCATACATTGCGCCATTTTGGATTGCCATCGATAAAATGGGGGCCAATTATCCTTCCTCCCATAATGCCGCAGCATACAATAACCCGCAAAGGTCACTGATGTTCCACCTGTCGCAGCCATCGTGGATTTTCCGTTGCCCAATAGTACATATAATGCCGGTTTACGTTAACGCTGTTTGTGAATAACTCTTCGTCGCTAATTAGAACGCATGCAAGAAGTCTGTCATCCTCCCGTAATTTCTCTTGTGCCCAGTGGCATGACTGTACAAGACGTTCTAAGTCGTCGCCATGCAATTCCTGGTGCATAGAAAATTGGTACGTGCGCAATCGATGCTGATGTAGCAATCTGAACACTGACGTTTTTGAGGTTCCCAATTCTCGCGCAATTTGTCTGCTACTGATGTGCGGATTAGCAGCGACAGAAGCTAAAACTTCTGCTTGGGCATCATCATTTGTTGCACGTCGTGGTTGACGTTCCACATGTGGCTGAACACTTCCTGTTTCCTTAAACAACGTAACTATCCGGCGAACGTCCCGGACACTTGGACGTGTCGTCAAGGTTACCGAGCAGCATACATAGTACACGCCCGTTGAACATTTTGATGACAATAGCCATATATTAACACGATCTCGACCTTCTTCGCAATTGGTAAACGGTCCATTTTATGACGGGTAATGTATCACGTTGCAAATACCGTCCACACTGGCGGAATTTTACGTGATACCACTTACTTATACGTTTGTGACTATTACAGCGCTATCTATCACAAAGCGAAATTAGTCTTCCAACTAAAACATTCGTATTTCTTTACATACTACACGAATATGCAATAAATAATGGGGATTCTTATTTTATAAAACGCAGTTGATATCCGTTTGATCTATGGCAGCGCCATCTAGCGGGCTAACCATGGCGCCATCTGGTTTCCCCCTTCAAGCTAGACGAGTTTCATTCTTTGTAGTTTTTTCGTTTGATGCTTATTTCGTGAGATATTTGGACAGGTCACTATCAATGGATAACCCTGTATATTAACGACTTGCCACTCTATATTCATGAAGATGTAAAGCTAGTTCTTTTTGCTGATGATACAAGTATAGTAATCTCACCCAAGAAGCAAGAATCAGCTGAGGAAATTGCAAATAATGTCTTTCAGAAAATTATTAAGTGGTTCTCTGATAATGGGCTCCCACTAAATTCTGAGAAAATACATTTTATATGATTCTGTACAGTAAATGATACAAGAATATCGATAAATGAACGGAAGTCTGTTGCTAAGGCAGAATACTCAAAATTTCTGGGTGTGTGCGTTGATGAGAAATTTAATTGGACGAAACACATTAATGATCTGCTGAAACGGTTAGGTTCAGCTACTGATGCTATTAGGGTTATTGAAAATTTTGGTGATAAACATGTCAGTAAATTAGCCTACTATGCCTGTTTTCATTCACTGCTTTTATATGGCATCATATTTTGGGGCAATTCGTCATTATGACAGAAAGTATTCATTGGAATAAAGCGTGTAATCAGAACAGTAGCTGGATCCCACTTAAGATCACCTTGCGCACGTTTATTTAAGAAACTCAGGATATTCACAGTACCTTCGCAATACATATAGTCACTTATGAAATTTGTCATTAATAATCTATCCCAGTTCGGAAATAACAGCAAAGTTCATAGCTACAACACTAAAAGAAAGGATGACATTCACCATTTTGGATTTTATCTCACTTCGGTACAGAGAGGAGGGAATTATGCTGCCACGAAAATCTTTAGCCATTTGCCAATAGTGTTAAAAGTCTGACAGATAGCCAACCAACGTTTAACAGCAAATTGAAAGAATTTCCGAGTGACAACTCCTACTCAGTAGATGAATTTTTAGATGTTAAGTTGTAACTGTAAAAAAATTAATTAATCAATTATTTTATGCAAAGAAAACTTACGCCCGCATCTCGTGGTCGTGCGGTAGCGTTCTCGCTTCCCACGCCCGGGTTCCCGGGTTCGATTCCCGGCGGGGTTAGGGATTTTCTCTGCCTCGTGATGGCTGGGTGTTGTGTGATGTCCTTAGGTCAGTTAGGTTTAAGTAGTTCTAAGTTCTAGGGGACTGATGACCTAAGATGTTAAGTCCCATAGTGCTCAGAGCCATTTGAACGTTCAAGTGACACGTTCCACATCATAACGAAATGTCGTATTCATGATCTATGGAACAAGGATTAATGTATTTAGGTATGTATGAATGAGCGTTACTGGAAATTTTTCATTAGCACAGATTTTCCCATAACAGGGTCAATAAAACACAACGTATGACTTAGTGAAACCATAGCGCCCACTCCCACTCGAGCAACTGTCATTGGTCTTAAGTCAGCTCAGTCCTCAGACCAAAACTCTAGATAAAGTGTATTGTTGAAATGAGCAAAAGAATTTTGAAATTTGAAAACAACCTTTCGTAGCAATATTCTGAAGTTCTAAATTCCTGGTCTTTCTGTTGTGTACGTTGCTTTACCCATTCTTCATCTCCTTTCGCCGATTCTCCTATGTAATTCTTCGCACGCAAAAAATCACAACTTCCTTAGTGACTGCCAATCCTCGCCGCTGAGGTCAAAGCACTTTATCCTGACGTCAAAGCAGACTTGTTTTGCGGTTACTTGACGTGAATCCTGATTCCCCGATATGAAAAGCCATTGCCAGGAAATGCTGTCCTACCTGCCTTGCCTATATCCTCATGAAGTATCGAACACGTCAATACAAATGACGACCTCATTTACCACTATTTGATTGTAGAAACCCATGTTCTCCCTATTCCAAAGCAGTCGTGACGAGATACAGTTTTCCAATAAGGAAGTGCCATTACAATGTGATAACTATGACGTATGTCACCCTAGCTCCTCCCATAAATTTACACAAAGTTTCATAACAGATATTATGTAGAAAACAGCCCACTGCACCCCACTAATTAAGTTTGTCTTTGCACACACCATAATTTTGCTCCAACAAGTAAAAACATCATTCGTTTTAGACCTGACATTTAACATCTAATATTACTGGAGTATCTACGAAACATTTGGGAATGAGACTTAAAACCTCGAAATCTTTTTATGAATATAAATTTTCCATCAGAGGCTGTGGAAATGTCATTAATTACCTCTCATTACAAAATGCTAGGCGTGCTAGAAGAGCAGAGGACTTTACGTCTGAAAATTAAGAGTCGTGCAACCCGCAAGTACACGCTCATACGACACTACAGCGGCATCCCAGGGACGTCAAGCAGTTAATACAAAATTACTCTGTCAGGCGCAGATAGGCCATTCGAAACGTCACCATCAGTTTAAGACACATTCATAACATCCATTAAACGTTCTATACTCCGATAGTACTTTCCTAAAATTCTGATACGTTACACTTTTCATGATGCAAATTACATTTCTATCCACACGCTTGGTCTGTAGTCCATTCATTTTGTATGTCGTGTGGCAATATATACATACTGTTTTTTTTTTCTTCTTTTACAGCGAGTAGTGGAAGGGAAGATCGGCCGTCGGTACTTCTTACACCCTATTTGGGAGGATATATTCCAAGATTGCAAGTCAGCACGCCTTCCGAAGACTGCGAGGCACGACGAAATCCACAGCGTCATTCCTATAGCGTTTCTCACTGGTGAATTCTGAACTTTGAGCGGCTCTAGCACTGACTGAACAAATCTCTGGCGAATTCTGCTGCTCCTCTTAACCTTGTAGTTTTCCACTGTTGATCCAATAACTGAAAACAAGTAGGGCGTACGAGTGTTTGGTTGATGACTACTTTACGAGACGATTACGCTTCTTTTATTCTGGCACATGACGACTGACCAATAATTAAAACGTCCTGGGCCCCAATCTTGATCGAAGCCGCTGCTTAAATTATGAATAATAATCATCAGTAATGGCGGCCAAGGATTTGCGGTGTAAGATGTAACTCTCATTTTTCTAATGGACTTATTAAAGAGAGCTGAGGAGCGGAACTTGCTCAGAGCATGCTCTTGCATTTGGGACAGGAAACTGCTCCTAGAAGATGGCGTGGGGATTCACAAGCAAACGGAAGCCACTGCATTAAAAACACTTAATATGTATCCTTGGGACACATCGCCTGTAATTGAAGACCGGTGTTAATGATGTCTCAATTGGAAAAAATTCAGCATTAGGACCCCATTCGGAACTCCGGGAGCGGATCCAAGGGGGAAGGGACCATGAAAAAAAGACATAATAGCCAACGAAGAGCTAACATTCTACGATTTGGGGTGCGGATTATTAGTAGACTGAACGAAACAAGGAAGGTAGGAAATCTGAAAAGGGGAAATGCAAAGGCACAATCCATATATAATCTGGGTAAGTGAAGTGAAATGGAAAGAGGTTAAGGATTTATGTTCAGACTAATATAAAATGATATCAACTGCAGCTGAAAATGGTATAACTGGAGTAGGATTCGTTATGAGCAGGAAGGCACAGCTGAGGTTGGGTTACTGCTAACGGTTCATTGATAGGGTTGCCCTCATCAGACTAGACATTCACCAACGTACACCGCAAGAGGATATACATTCCTACGTCACAAAGATAATATGAAGAGATACAGAGAATATGTGAGGCTGATAATCTAATTATAATGGTGGCTTGGAACGATATCGGAGAGAAAAGGATAGAAGATGGTGTTATGGGAGGTTATGGGCTCGATGATAAGAATGCTATAGGAGAACGACTAATAATAGGGGTAATTTTTTTCAAAAATTGACTACAGGGGAGGTATACTTATGAAAGAATGAGACACAAAAGAATTCCAGGTGGATTACATTATGGTGAGACAACTTTGTTTGTTTGGTTGTAACCCTGACAGAGGAGCATATATTGACTTAGACCACAATTGAATACAGATGAAAAGTAGGCTGAAGATTAAGAAAAACGTCAGGAAGAATTAAGGCTGAAAGAAGTGGATGCTGAAATAAGTTACTAAAGAATGATGACGAATCAATTTCTTATAAGGCGCAGGTACTGCGATGGTGAATGCCACAGTGAGCAGTTCTTCTGAAGAGGAGTGAAGATCTCTATAATCGGCAATAACAGGGTTTGAACGCACCGATGCAGGTCGAAAGGTAACTGCGAGGAAACCTTGCGTAACTAAAGTAATACTTAAACTGACTCACGAAAGAAGGAAGTAAGTACAAAAAATCTCCGGAAAACACGGGGATACAGCAATGTAACGCACTCAGCAATGAATTAGGTAAGAAGTGCAGGGAAGCTAGGAGAGATGACTGCAGGAAAAGTATGAAGATATCGAAAATTAAATTACTGTTGGAAAAACAAAGTAATCATCCGGAAAAGTCAAAACAGCTGACTGTGAAATTTAGATGCAGCAGGAATTTCGCTTTTAAACGAAGGGCAGAAGCGGATAGGTGGAAAGGATGCGTGGAAGGTCTTGATGAAGGGGATGAACTTCCTGCTTACATGTTAGAAAGACAAATGAAAGTCGATTTGTAAGACACAGGGGAACCAGTATTGCAGCCTGACAAATCTCTAGGAAGCTTGCTGTAAACTAAGCTTGATCGGTTGATTTGGGGGAGGGGACCAAACACCGAGGTCATCGTATCGGCCCCATCGGATTAGGGAAGGATGGGGAAGGAAGTCGGCCGTACCCGTGTGTTTGCTTGAAGAGATTCACGGAAATCACGGAAAACGTAAATCAGGATTGTCGGACGCGGGTTTGAACGGTCGTCCTCCCGAATACGAGTCCAGTGTGATAACCACTGCGCCACCTCGCTCGATCAAATGAGACAAAAGGTACAAACAACGTCTTTCAGAATATCTATGGTCGTCGTAGGAAATGCCAACCAAACAACTACTGAAGCTGACATGTGTAATCTATGACACTGGAGACCTACCTTCAGACTTTTAGGAAATTTGGTACTGAAAATAAATTTCAACTTGATACGTCCCTTCGTACCTTAGGAGAAGTGGTCTTAACAAACAGACAGACCGACAGACAGACAGATAAGGAATGACAAAAACAAATTCCTGTGATATAATCAAAAATTAACAACTATCGTATTTTCTCTTCACATGCACTGTGGAACCTTGCTTCCTGCCAAATTTCGTGAGTCTCGGTCAGCGGGAAGTACCCTACAAGTTTTGATCAGTGAGCTTGCGAATATCAAAATGTGTGCCATAAATTGGCGTATCCTTTGATTGTACTGCCGTAGAAACTTAAACTTTCCACATCAACAAAGGACCACTTGCCTTATTACGTAACAAAAATTTGAACATTATACTCCTGCCCTAAGAGAATGTGATATCAGGAATTCGTTCGCACAGATTAAAGAGTGAAAAAGTTTTACCACAACATTATGGCACAGAGATTGATGTTCGCTCATGTATTTCCGTTTGCCTGGAATGTGGAAGCAGAGTATGGTGCCAGCATAGAGGTGGAGAGATTACACATATCTTGAAATGTGACATCAAAATATGATGCATACATAAACAAGGCATTATTTACCACTTCTCTGCCTCTTCGGTTACGCTTGGAAACTCGACGTATCAGATAAGAATGTACATGCTCAGGCTTTATTTCAGCAGAAAGTAGCTTGGTAGTAAAGGATACTGTGTAGAACATTGGATCGGTTACAAATGGTGCAGTTCATGACTTAAGTTCATGGCTTATAGAAAATAAACCAACGCTAAATCACATCAAAACTCAGTTTTTACAGTGACTAACACACAATTTCATGAAACTCAACCTTTTAATTTAATATGTTCAGTGAAACTGAAGAGTTCTAATTTCTATGTGTTCAGATAGATAGTAAACTGTCGTGGAAAGCCCACGTTCTGGATCTTGTTCAAAGACTTAATGCTGCCTTTTTTACTATTTGAACGGTATCTGAAGTAAGTGATCGTTCGACATGAAAATAAGTCTACTTTGCTTATTTTCATTCGCTTATGTCGTAGGGTGTTATATTTTTGGATAACTCTTCCCATTCTAAAAGGATATTTTTGGTTCAGAAACGGGCGGTTCGGGCTATAAGTGGTGTAAGTTTGAGAACCTCTTGTCGACCCCCGTTCAGTAGTCTGGATTTGCCTCTCAACACACACAAACACACACACACACACACACACACACACATATATATATATATATATATATATATATATATATATATATATTGTTTATTGTCATTTCTTACTAACGATATCAGCTTATTCCAAAGAATAAGCAGCTTCCACTCAGCTAATACTCGGCAGAAATCAAACCTGCATTTGGATCGGACTTCCTTAACTCTTGTGCAGAAGGGTGTGCAGTATTCTGCTGCATCCATTTTCAATAAGCTACCAAAAGAATTCAAAAATCTTTGCAGTAATCCACGCGCTTTGGAAAAGTAGTTGAAGAGTTTCCTCATAGGTCATTCCATCTATTCTGCGAGGAGTTCCTTGGAAAATTATGCTGATTTTTATGTTGTATTGTTGATTACTTTTACTTAAACTTATGGATTGACTTTTGGGTTCATAAACATTTTATTTTAATCTGTTATTTCTTTTATGTTGTAATTTCAAGTGCTGACACGTTCCATGAACTTGGAGATATGCTCCTCAATTTGGTCCTCCGGAACTTGATGTGTAAATAAATAGAAAAATGTAGTTATACGGGGACTTTGTTACTAACGAAGCAGACTAAGGCTGCAGAAATTCTAAATTAAATCAAAAGTGTAAGTAGGTTTGTAGTTGAGTGGATAAAGTTTTCAACACCACATACCTTATACTGTGTGTATTATGCGTCTTCGTTTGGCAACTGAAGTGGCTCTGAAATAAACTAGAAAACTGTTTAGAGGCAGGACACCATGGAATCGCCATGTCTTTTCGCTGCAGCTCATATTGTGTTGCCTTGATCGTGGAAGCGACGGCTCCTGCCAAAACACCGGCCGCCTATAAATAAGGCGATAATCCCACGCTACGAGGTCCCACAGCACTGGTGACTAATGCTGAGTGACAGGCAAGCGACATCCTTTTCGCCGCTGATGGCTCTTTCAGCCGCTGCATGCAGCGCCTCGCCAGTAAGCCTATTCGCCGACGTTTTACGACATCCGACGACAGCTCGCCCCTGAATGTCATCTGGGTCATGTTTTGATCCGGTAGGCGATTATACGTAGGCAGATGAATGGGGCAAAATTTCAGAGCTCTTTGTGTAAGAATGAAGCAGTGACACGTTTATCACTCGTGAGGATAAAGCGCTATAAATCTTTGAGACTTTTTTCTGCTCGGTAGTATCTACTACATCCTTTATGGTCGAGTAGATCTACGAGACTTATACTTTCCGCAAATCATCACTTATAATTCTTTCTTAGTATTAGCGCGCATTGTGGAAGCCTATTGTGACGAGGCTTCGACTGAAGTCGATTTCGCTGTTACTTCTTCAGTTGCAGTATCCTGCCGGAAATACAGCAGAGCTACATGAAGTGACAATTGTGAACACCGATTTTCTATCATTGTCTGTGTAGGCTTCGTTTTTGAAGTGGAAATGGTCAACGGGATTTCCACACACACAGTGATTGGTGCTCTATCCTAATGGTTGCTAATACAGCAGACGTGTTTGATCTTACTCTTGCCTTCCTTTCTCACAGACATGCGTTACGCTACGTCACAAAACTTTAAATACAGAACATAAAAGTTCAGAGAATATAACGAGACATGTTACCTACACCACGTCAGGAATATAGTCCAAATTCTCTCAAAATGCGTGATTTTTACAGAGAAACTACAATACGCATCTTGTCACTCACGCCACGTTATCATAAAAATATACTTTTGTAACACAGGTATCTGTTGATTATTGGTAAATGTAACTGACGGACGGCATGATACAAAGTAAGGTATAATAGTTTCGGTGTGTGGACAACCTTTCCGTTAGATGGCTGAAAGCACCCATCTTGGTCTCTCAGTCTAAATTGTCAAATATCTTTGACTTTCAGTTCGAAAAGAGAATGCCGAAATTAGCAATACACACAGTTACAGATGGGCAAGAATTATTCATGTACTCACTTTGTGCACATATTTCAAGAGACAATGAAATAAGAATCTACTTTTCACACCACAAGAGGGTTCTAAAGCAATCTGTCTCTTCATTCTTCTATGTACTTCTCTGGAAAGGTCTCTTTGTTGATCAAAATCTAGCTGCTATAACGCCAGAAATTACGTAAATTGGTCATTTACGACAGAAAGAAAGAAAACCTTTCATCTCAAGGGAATCTATAAACAAGTACCAGTTAGTGCTTCATTCGCCGCTATTAACTGTTAAGGAAGGATAAGTGGCGGAGTAAAGACAATAATTATCAAACTACGCTGCACCGTCCGTGTTAGGTACCAAATCTCTCAGCTGTCTCTCACTTAGAGACACATGTTACTCTAGTGGTGGGTTAGCTCGAGAATTTCAGTGAACCAAGATCGCTTTTCTTGACAACCTACGAAATCGAATACAGGTTCGAGAACAGATGTCTTTCTCGAGTACAACCGGATGTGTGGTGAAAGTGTAGAGTGCCACAAGCGTTTGGACAGCGCTGACCTTCTCTACTCGCGACGTACAAGACATCAGCTTTGTCCGAACGATATCGCCACATTCCTGGCAGGAATTCATTGCGCGGTCAAGCTGTCTGCGCTTTGAAAAAAGGTAAACACGTGTGCGAGCTTTCACTCTTTCCTGTCTCTAAAATTCGCAATTTTGTGACTTGGGTAAAGTACAAATCCCACATTTGGCTAAACCGAATCGGGTCTGGTTTCTTACCAAAAACTGACAACAAAACCGAAATACAAGGACTCATCCAGAAGAAATTTGTGCAATGGCATGATAGTGAAATAGACAGATTACTGTAGCTGCAGGGTGTTTCGTACAAAATAAAAAACTTAAATGTTACTGTTATCTAAGAAATATCTTCTCAATAAATGTACTTTCAACTGAAAATCGATATTATGTCCTTTCACCCACGTATCAGTTGAGGCATTTTAGATTTTAATTTAACTATTTTAAAACCTAATAATATCTTGTAGTGCTCTAGTTTGACACTACTACATTCCTACAGCGTGGCTTACTTACGAGTTTCGGGAATTAGCAAAGAGAAAATCACAAATCGACGGTTCACTAGTTCTGTTACTGGCTATAAGGGCAGATTTACCCACGGTCTGGGATATGGAAGTTGAGCACGTAAATATGTTAGGGTTCGTGTGAGATGATGACCGCTGGGACTGGAGCGGTTCCGACTTGTCTGTAAGCTTCTAACGGGAGGTACGATTTTCATACTGCCAGGTTCTGTTCATTACCTCTCTTATAGACAGGAGTCAGCTGCGTTTTTTTTTTTTTTTTTGTTTTTTTTTCCAGTCGTTTACGATGCTGTACAGTACTTCACGTAAAACCAAACTTGGATTTCTCCCGGATCTTCGTTTCAACTCTTTCCCAACATGTTGATGAGATTTTGGACAGCCATATAGTACAGGGCACGTCACGGTCGACGCATTTTGCGAAGAGCGGTGCCCGACAGAACGTCATCCCGCATTGAAATCTGGGAACCAGTTGGTACTGCGGTGTCATCAGGGAACTTTGGAAACGGTCAGCCTGCAGCAGGAGCACGATCATATTTACCTCTGCCGAGTGTACCGCTGACAACACGACAACCGCATTCATGGCTGCTCTGGCGTCGTGAATGAGTTGAATGTAGAGTCTCCGGTGTCTTCATTGATAACTTTACGTTCAATCTGTGAGAGAAGGACGTGCAAGTGTATGATGTTGACCTGTTGAGCTGCATGTTCCAGTGAACTGCCTATTTCAGTGCATTAGCCCACGACACACCACCCCAGACTTCATGATGTGAGGCCATCAGATTCAGCTCGCTGTCACATTTGATGTTTCGGTAAAGTAACCAGTGGCCGCTTCATTGCACGGGCTGTTCTCAGAATATTACCGCCATTTCCTCAACAAACTGTGCATCTTCGGCAGGATAATGAATGTGCACATACGGATACTCCGATCCAACGTGTAGTGGTGTACATTAACTTCACCGGTTATTAGATCTCCCTCCAACTGAACATGTACGGGACTGACGAAGTGGGAACGTACTAGATCTCCAAGGCCGGTGGGAATTATTCTCGAACTGCAAAAAAATGTGGAAGATCATTGGGACAATATGTCGCAGGATGCCATTCGAAACCTCCGCTTTTCCGCCAGAGGGGGGTTCTGGCTCATCGTACTACATCTGTAGCAGTAGAGCAGCAGATGGCTCCACACGGCCGCGGTGGTCTCACGGTTCTAGGCGCTTCAGTCCGGAACAGCGCTGCTGCTAAGGTCGCAGGTTCGAATCCTGCCTCGGGCATGGATGTGTGTGATGTCCTTAGGTTAGTTCGGTTTAAGTAGTTCTAAGTTCTAGGGCACTGATAACAGCAGTTGAGTCCCATAGTGCTCAGAGCCATTTGAACCATTTGATGGCTCCACAGTGTCACAACGAACTGTTAAAAATCGGTTAATTCAAGGACACACCCTGCAAAGTGCATTCTACCAACCCAAAACTACTGCCATTTGCGACTTCTAATGGTTCAATGGCTGTAAGCACTATGGGACTTAACATCTGAGGTCATCAGTTCCATAGACTTAGCACTACTTGAACCTAACTAACCTACGGACATCACAAACGTCCATGCCCGAGGCAGGGTTCGAACCTGCGACCGTAGCAGCAGCGCTGTTCCGGACTGAAGCGCCTAGAACCGTTCGGCCACAGCTGCCGTCATTTGAGACGTCAGCGGTGTCAATCGAGAGCTCATTGGAGGGCAGGTTGGAGGTGTGTTGCGTTTTATGATGGAAGCTGGTTCTGCCTCGGTGACAGTGATAGCCCTATGTTGGTTAGAAGGAGGCCAGTTCCTCAACTGCATGCTGGGCACACTGGTGCTTCACCTGGGATCATGGTCTGGGAGTACTCTCTTGGTTACCTCACGCACCCTCGATGCAAATATGTACCTCAGTCTGGTGATTCGCTCTGTCATGCTGCCATTCATGAACTAGCGTCCGCCAATTCAGAGTTAGGTTTTCCGTGGTTTCCCGAAATCGCTCCAGGCAAATGCCAAGATGGTTCCTCTGAAATGGAAGCGGCTGATTTCCTTCCCCTTCCTTCAACTAATCCGAGCTAGTTCTCCGTCTCTAGTAACCTCGATATCGACAGGACGTTAAACCCAGTCTCCCTTCCTTCCTTTTTGCCATCAATGAACAGCCCACAGACTGCTGTTGTGACAGAACATGCTCTACAGAGTGTCGACATGTTTCCTTCGTCTGCTCCATAACCAGATCCGCCGCCAGTCGATACATATTGGACGTAATGGAACGACAACTCCAGTGTCATCCACAAACAGCATTAACCGTTCCTGTATTGACCCACATGGATTTTCATCCCAAAAACTGACAGTCGGGACCTGTACAATACAATGCATGCACGTTTGCGTGCAGATTCTTATCTCGCAATGTTAATCACTTAAATAGGTTGCCCAGAGAACTGTATTCCCAAATTTCATTATCGTTTTTTAATTATATATTGGCGTGCAGTTGTTTTCCGTCAATGTTCAGTGACTCGAAATCGACGCCCTTAAACCGTCTCGTATGAAACTCGTGCTAGGCAAACCTATTTGTACGAAGAGAAGGCTGAAAGTCGCATTTCCCGGAACTGGCTTTGAACTATATACGACGAACTCAGATCTAGAATTCAAAATGAGAAATAATCCGAACTTAGTATTGTTGTATGGCAATTGTGTCTAGACGTTGCACTGATATCATTAAAAGATCACATAATTTTCTAATGTACTTGAAGTTTTCTTGGATTTTCGACATCAAAATCAACACTTTTGATATTTAACAAAATAAAAGTTCATGATCCTTAAATTGGAAATGGTATTTATATTTGGGGGTGGGGAGCGGAGGGTTGTTGAGAAACATATTTTCCTGTAGCGAGTATACTGTAACAGTCATTCAAGACGCATTAGTTTCTTCCTCGAAGCGCTGATATATCGTGGGTGCGCAGTAACACCGCCAGCTAGGGCCAATCGCATGCTTCCTGATTTCGGTTCTTTACTTACTAAATTAAATATGATCCCTTTCTCTTAATCATAATTCACAAGAAAAATTCATTCTTAGTACGCCTCTCCCCAGAGAGTAAGTGAACACATCAGTCTTTGACTCTTATTGCTAATGATGAATATTATTTTTATTAAAAATTCGTTTATACTATTGAAATGAAAGAGATGTAACTGTATTTGATACGGGAGTTGAAACAAAGAAGTATTTTTTCTAAAATTTTGAAGCATACACTACCGGATTAATAGCATTCTGATGTCCGTTAATGGGTATGAAGACGAGGTGTGTCCACTCCTAGTCTTTATGACGCATTGATCACTGCTGAGGACACTTTTGCCGTGGTGTCCGAAAGTCTGTGGTGGAGCGGCAGCCAACTCTCCCTCAAGAGCCGAAACCAGAGAAGGTAGTGATGTTTGACAGAGGGATCTGGAGCGAAGTCGACGTTCTAACTCGTCTCAAAGATGTTTCATTGGGTTCATACCGGGACTCGAGGCACGCTAATCCATGTCGGGACAGTTGTTATCCACAGACCATGGCCTCACAGAAGCTACTTTACAACAGGTTGCATTGTCATGTCGATAAAAACCATCATCACATTCAAACTGTTCTATTATTTTACATTTTTCAAATCTTTCTGTGTTTACCGTTTTCTTAAGTACTATAGGTGACCACAGTCTAACCGCGAAAAACACGCTCTTGTCGTAACACATTCGCCTGCGTACTTCACTACACAGCAAACCCAAGACTTCTATCGGATTGCCAATAGTTACATTGTGAGTCATCACACCAAATCACTCGTTTCCAATCATCCACTGTCCAGTGGCTCTGCTCTTTCCGCCACCTCAATCGCTTACGACTGACTACAGAATTTTTTGGGTTATGAGCTGCTCGACAATTTTCCCCCATTACCTACACACTATACGCCCACTCATTGTGCTAGCTGAACTAGTGGAAGCACTGTGGAACTCACGAGTGATTCGCTCGGATGATATGATGCAATATTCTACAACCACCCTCCGTAATGCTCGATGGTCCCTCTTTGTCAGTACATGAAGTCTCCCTGGCCTCTGGTTTAGCCATGGTTGTTTATTTGCATTTCTACTTCAAAATGACACCACGAACAGTCTACGTGGACAGCTTTAAAAGATAGAAATGTCCGTGGTGGATTTGTTAACCAGGCGACTTCCAAAATCTCAGGGGCGTCAATGGCGTGTAAAACCACATACGAGCCAGATGTCCGCTCGGCCTATCGTTACTTGGCGTGGTCCATTTCAGAAATACCCAGTACAGTTCGGCAGAATCGTGGTATCAGCATTGTTTACCCTTCGCTATTAGTTTGTGGTGTGAAGGACGTTCACATGTCCTGCAGCTGCATGCACAAGAGGGAGGCAGTGTAGTCTTTAAGAATCAAAAGCAATGATAGAACAGTGGGATGAGATTCCTCGGTATGTATTACGCAGCCGCATAATCGATGAGTACTGAAAATTAATTGTGGAACATTACAGTATGATGAAGAAAAAAATTAGTGAACAATGAAAGAGCAAACTATTACACAGATTGACTTATGGGATTAATTGTTGTGTATTTGAAGTCGGACTTTTATTACTATGTCAGTTGCAACAGTTTTGGATAGAAATGAACGAAAAGTATTGAGACTTTATATATTGCTCAAAAGTACGTTTCTTCAGTCAAGGTGCACACCTGGAACAATTTTTCGATTTAAAACTCACTATTGTTGAATTAAGGAAGGAAAAAAGAAGTGCAACAACGAAAATTAAAACATCCAGAGTGGATTCTAGACTTCGAAAAGTGGGCTTGACTGCACGCTGCCCACAGTAAAACGCTGCAAGTTAAGAATCAACTTATCAGAGAGATTCGGTGGGGATGCATTTAAAAAGAAAACCGCGTTGTAGAAGGAACAAATTCTGACAAACACAGTTCAGTTCCCTGAACTCGCTAACGTTAAAGAAAACTGATGGTTCTAAGAATACACTGTGGTCTTTAAAGAGTTGCAGGTTTAGTCTCCTAAACGTTTTGATCACACTGACAGTCTCACATCTGTTTTTGAGGTGTTTTTAGTACCATTTGCCGTTTCAGATGAAAGCGTCCACGGGTATGTGCGGATGTAACTGATTGATCTTCAATGTAATTCCCGTTTTAAAAACCAGTCCTTTTACGCTAAAACTGTCCAGGTCATTTACACTGTTTTCCTCAAGAGGAGTTTCTACGTTGAGAGGCACCCACATGCCTTGCTCATACTGTGGCATCAAGCACTCAGGCCTGCAAGATGAGTGGTCTGCCAAGCGAGTGGATTCATTCTTATTTATCGAGTAACATGAACTCTCGTACTCACAATTAAGTCACTAATCAACCTCCTGTATGAATAATACGCAACGGAAACACGCATCTGACTATCAGTAATTTACAGAACTCTGATTGTTCACTACGCACTTGCAATACCACATTTTCTTTCCTTTTTATTTAACGGCTTTTATCAACACGTGGCCATCGCACTGAATATGAGTGGCGCACACATTATAAATTCTGGATATCATGACGACATACAATTCGAAGGAAAAGGCCACCAATCTTTTTCTTTTCACTATCTTATTTATTCCGATAAATTCTATAACCTAAACACACAAATTCTATAACCTACAACAATAACACACGAGAAATTCCGCCCAGTGGGCATGGCTTTACATTGGTGAATCTCTATATTATGGTCTCGTAATTATTTAACACTACAGTGCACTTTCTGGATAGGATGGTGGATCTTTTATTATACCTCACACTTCGACTCTCACAATCGTCATCACGAAACTTTCCTCCAGACCGAGCGGTACCGAAGGAACAAGCATATCCCACTAATCTCTGTAACTACCTTGCTATTCTCCCATGCAAACCACACATACTTAAATTACATGACATACACCACACTACAACATGAAATACAACACAGGAAATAGTCACAACATTATCACTTTCAGCTTTCCCACTTCAATTAATATTTATCCCAGTTTCACACGACACTGCCCCACTTCGTAATTCTACTTTCCTACTATGAACTCTGGAGATATATGCACGTCTTCCTGTGCAATGCAAGCCAAGTGGCGTTGCTGGATAGACGGCCGACTCACCTTGCTTCTCTCTCAGAGTTTGAATCTAGCGTCACACGGAATCATATCACGCAAAGTAATATTAAGAACGTATTCATCACACACGCGAGTCCTCAACTGATACCATGGACGAGTACTTCTCTTTATCTTTTGTCTCATACACAGTTTGAGACTCACACAGTACTCACCATGTGGAAGTACTCGTCTTTAATTTCAAGTCCTGCACACGCCGTTTCTTAAATATTTCAACTTATGGTACACACGCTATTTCTTAAACATTTCAACTTATTGTACACACGCTAGTAATTCAGCTTAACTTAAGCACACGGAAGTATTTCAACTTATTGCTACACGTGGTTTCATTGTGACCGTTGGTCACTTCCGAAGATTACTACAATCCCATTAATATTACCTGCCTGACATTTAATTCTCCCCACAAAAGTTCCTGAAATAGAGAAATTATTATTTCAAACTACTCTTAAATATTCCACATGCATACCATGTCTCCACTCTTTTGTCTCTACAGAGCACAACTAAGACAAGTCTTAACAGCACAAGGTCCAGCGGCAGAGTGCTGAAACATGGCCGTTTTCCGGTCATCTCGCACCCATGTCGAGGTGGGGGAAGACCATGCTGCCGTATTGGTCAGCCACATTTCAGGCACTCAAAGCTCAGGTAAATTTCATCTCTTTGGTCCCACCAAAGGTGGCCAAAGGATCGTCTCAAAGATGATCATATATTCACATTCACTATCTGCGGTTAGCAGACGACCATACATTCATTCATTTCACAGATCTCACCAAACTGGATGTAGGGATTTATTTTGAGGGAGTGCGCATGTGATCAATTAAATAAATAAATTGTCATTCTTTCCCACACTGGTATCCGGCTTCGCTGTATTAATTGAAATTGAGTTATTTTACAAAAAAAATGTATCGTTCTGTCAAAAATAATGAAGTATGTTGTACCTATTTTCAATGTCGGGCGGTACTGTACCCTTTTACTGTACCCTTTCAACGTCTCCAAAATGAGGTTGCAAACTGTCCACTTCCATTTCTTCTTGCCTGGCTCTCGTCTTAAGCCATGGTTAATGACGGAAATGACATAATATTGTAAACTTATGCGTTAAAATCACTGTTTCAGAATGATGAGATGGCTGTCTTCGCATGCCCACATTAAGTTTGATCCGTTTCATTGTGCATCATCCGCCCCCATACCACTCCAAGCGGATGCTCTCCATGTGAGCGCCACATCGCCAAGTCAAAAGCCACCTGGAGCAGTAGCTGTTCCCTGTTCCGGTACCCTGAAGTGAACAGGCGCCTACCCCTTGGTTGCCAGGGGTAGGTTACAGTTCAGGTGTCGGAAGCGCTATCCCTGCATTGTCAGGGGGCTGCCACCGAGAGCGTACACGACAACCTCACCTCGGCGCACTGGCTACTGCGCTAGATTTCGGGTGCAGAGTTAGATCCACTTGATTGGTAGGTGCTAAAAATAACAGTGCACACAGTAGAGGGTTAACACACCACAGTAAGATGTCCTTCCACAAACAGCCCGCACTTCGGTAAAATTTGGAAAGTCCAGGTCAAACCCAAAAAGGGAAGCAGAATTTGAAAAGCCAAACAGGTGAGGGAAAAAAGCGTTAAAAAGTGAAATAAGCAAAACCTTCAGAAGTCCGAAAACAGTCACAACATCAGGGTAAAGAAACTTGGCACAATAGAAAAAGACTCAAATTAATCGTCTCTTACGACAGGCAAGGAAGGGCTGCAGATCTATTATCCGACACTGCAGGAGGATGTGTTAATGGTATTTGGTTATGAAGCTAAATAAATCATAGTCACATGACAACCTTAGTGCTTACATCAGTGAAATTTTCTGCTTCTGTCCATGTGCTGAGCAAGGTAAAATTTATATTACATCTGCAGTGCATAAAAAATTGTCAGTTATGAAACCCAGTATTATACAGTTTGACTACATTTCCATTTGAATCCAGTGCGTTTGCAGGTCCTCCCTCTCTCGTCTCCTCCCATTCAGCGTGGCCTGAAATTGGCGGAAGTGTGCACCCAGGCTGAACGCTATGGAAAATGAGTCAGAGCATGAATTACGAGCAGAATTCTTGGCTGTCCCTGCAATAACTGGTCCATGTTGAAAGTCATTGAGCTCTCCTGGTTGATCTATTCTACTATTGCTGCTCCTTTAGTGGCAGCACAATACAACACCCGCTTTACACTGGCGAGTGCGCCTCTCTTGGCGCCTAGTTATCAATTAAGCATTACATAGGAGTGTCTGGATACTTTTTATCATTATATGTATCCTACTTTGTCGAAAATTAATATATTGAGTCCGTATATGTCGAAAATTCATATGGAATCCTGCTGAAAACAGTATAATGGCCAGTAGACAGTGCTGACTAGACTTTTTCCATAAAGAACATTACCGATAGATTTATTTTATGAGTGATGCTCAATTTTGAATGGCTCTACCACGTCAACACACTTTCACTACAGCTGTAATATCTTTTTATCAGCGTCTGGTAAATGTCCAAAGTTTTATGTAAAGAGCAGGCTGAAGATGGACCTATCGCTTTAAATTAAGAAAACAACAGGAGGTATTTCTTGTTTTCCACTTCTAATAATTATCTATGTACATTGTAAAACAACAAACCGAACCTGCAATATGTCTGTTCCATCAGTAAATCATTACAACTTAGATGAAGTTGAGGGCTAGGGAGTAGTGCAGTGACGTAGATTAAGGTTTTGGTTGTAAAGGTGATTTCTTCTCTTCCAACTTCCTGATAGATTCTGGGGATACGAGATTCTTAGTTGCTGGCGACCCTTCCGGTTGTATGGCCGTGGTCCAAGAAAATTTTCGGTTCCAGGCGCATCGTCCAAGACTGCGCTAGACGTCTTCGGAGGTGCCCCTGGCGGCGCTGAATCTTGGCCTCTGGGTCAAGGATAAAGTCTGATCTATCGATTTTGCAGAGCCATTGTTCATGTATCCTTAAGTTTCATGGTTTCTTTCTGTTAAAATTATCGCCATGCTTACGTATTTCGACAGCTTCTCTATGTAGCCGTGGATAATACTCTATCACAGCAGATAAAATTTTGACTGAGAAAACTTTATGATTTCTCTTTTCCTTAGACGGCAAAGACTTTCACGTACTTTCAGTCCCGTAGTCACGCTTCAATTTGGAGTTCCAGTGTATCCCTTTCAATAAATACAAGGAATACTATATACTCCACATGCCGACAAAGGAGGGTGTTTAACTTTTAAAGATGGGAGTGCTTGTCATTTTTCATTAGGTGGTCTGAAAACCAGTCTAATGTCATGTTTCTGTAAAATTTACCGGATCTGATCAGTTACTTCTTCATTAAAGGGGAGAGCGTCTTCTTGCATCGCTATTTTATCGTTCACCGTTCTGGTCGCATAACCCTATTTACTTCTTTGCCTTGATAGCCATTCTTCTCGAAAGCTTTCTTCATATGTTTCAATCCAGCATCTAGGTGTTTCCAAATGCAAATCCTTTTGCCTCTGTCCCTCTTTTGTTGTGGATGATATTTGGAGTTCTTATGCAAATATCTTTCTCTATGTGTGACTCTCCGAAATACATTATTTTTCAGACTCCCATCAGTCTGTCTCAAAACTGAAATATACAAGAAGCTACCGACGAGCGTCAGGAACCAAGATGGGTTTTGGTCTACGGCCATACAACCCGGAACAATGATCAGCAAATAAGACATCCTGTTGTGAAAGCTTTCATTGAATGTTTAGACCAATCTACAGGGAGAATATCTCTAAACAGGCGTCTGGAACTTTTACATAAGAAGAGAACACATTTAGTTTTTACTTTTAACTTTCTTGTTGTGTGGCAGAGAGTCGTCTTCCATAGCTAAATTTTCAAAATTGGAGAGAATATTTCTGACAATACGAGTTCAACGGATTTATGACTATACACATGCAACGCTACTCCGAGAAAGATACATTTTGCAAGACGTGAGATAGATTGTGTTACATTTACATGGCGGAGAGTATCCTGTACCACTAGTGATTTTCTTTCCTGTTCCACTCGCAAACAGAGTGAGGCAAAAAGGACTATCTATTGCCTTCCTATGAGCCCTAATGTCAAGTGTCGTATCTTTGTGTCCTTATGCGCAATGTATGTTGGTGGCAGTAGAATCGTTCGACAGTCACCTTCAAATGCCGGCTCTCTAAATTTTCTCAATTGTATATCTTGAAAAGAATGTCCCCTTTCCTCCAGGGATTCCTTTTTGAGTTCCCGAAGCATCTCCGTAACACTAACGTCTTGTTCGAACCTACCGGTAACAAATCCAGGAGCCCGCCTCTGGACTGCATCGATGTCTGCCTTCAGTCCGACAAGTACGCATCCCGAACACTTGAGCAGTGCTCAAGAATAGGTCGCACCAGCATCCTATATTCGGTCTAATAAACTGAAGCCTATCATTCGCGTTCCCTACCACAGTTGTCAGATTCTCGTTCAATCGCACTTCTGCAACGTTACGACCCGATATTTAAATGACTAGCCGGCCGCGGTGGTCGTGCGGTTCTAGGCATTTCAGTCTGGAACAGCGTGACTGCTACGGTCGCAGGTTCGAATCCTGCCTCGGGCATGGATGTGTGTTATGTCCTTAGGTTAGGTAGGTTTAAGTAGTTCTAAGTTCCAGGGGACTGATGACCTCAGATGTTGAGTCCCATAGTGCTCAGAGCCATTTGAACCTTTTTTTTTTAAATGACTTGACTTCTCAATCAGGACACTAGTAATACTATATCCGAACATTACAGGTTAGATCTTCCTAGTCATCCGCATTTACATTTTTCCACATTTAGGGCTACCTGCCATTCTTCACACAAACTGGAACGTTTGTCTAAGTCGCCTCGTATCGTACTATTGTTACCCAACTTCGACACCTTACCGTACACGACGGCATCACTAAGAAACAATGGAAGATTGCTATCCACCAAGTCCATCAAATCATTTTTATATATAGAGAACAACAGGTCCTATCACACTTCTCTGGGGCACTCCTGACGCTACTCTTGCCTCTGATGAACACTTGCCGTCGAGGACAACACACTGCGTTCTGTTACTTAAGAAGTCTTCGATCCACTCACATATTTGAGAACTTATTCCTTATGCTCATACGTTCAGTAACAGTCTGCAACGGGTACAGTATCAAATGCTTTCCCGAACTGTAGATTCGCACGTGTGACGCTTCCTAAAACAGGCTGATTCGTGGACATAAGCTTCTCAGTGTGAAGAAAGTTTAATGAAAATGGATTTTATGGATATTGGTCTGTATCTTTGAGGGTCAGTTGTTTTACCCTTCATGTATACTGGAGTCACCTGCGCCTTTAACCGTAAGTTGCTGCAACTGCATTTACATATTTCTAGTAAGGTACATACGGATCTGTAGAATAAAGCAGATTACCTTACATTTAGATCTTTGGAAACTATGATGGTAGGAACTATTAAGTGGCATAAGGAGAAATTTGAAAATTATACTAATTTACAAAGTAATAAAATGTGGCGATGTCTGATACTCTTGTCAATAAACCTAAGAGAGCATTGCCTCAAAAAGCGATTTCTCTCCATGAAGAAGGAGGAAACTATATCCCAACGCCTATGGAACTGCCAGATAAGGAGATTATTACGAACATAGAAGCAAGGATACAAACTGCCTCCAAAGGAACTGCAAATGCTATTCGAATCGAAAACACCAGAGTACTGTATCACGGTAAACCCTTGAAAAGTACTTCAACAGAAGGTGAGAGAAACGGTTTCAAATATTTAAATGCAGATGAAGAGATAGTGGTTGATCCCGTTGACAAAGGCAACGCTATTGTTGTTAATAAAGAGTATGATAGAAGCCAAATTTTAAATCTTGAGGACAGCACAAAAAGTTTAGGATGACCCGACTGCTGCTGTGGTCGATCCCGTTGACAAAGGTTACGCTATTGTTGTAAATAAAGAGTATTATAGAAGCCAAATTTTAAATCTTAACTTGAGGCCAGCACAAAAAGTTTAGGATGACCAGACTGCTGCTGTGCTGAAGGATACAAATAGTGTTATAAAGTCTTGAACGTCGATTCAAAAATCAGATAAAAAGGCTTATTTAGGACTGAAGCAATACGTCCCAGGCCTTCATATCTGCCCAAAATTCCTAACATTGATCCTCCTTTACGACCGACTGTTACTTCTGCCTGTTCCCAACAAATTAAGATATCTGGCAAAATGTTTACAATCATATATTGGTGAAACTGACTCTTACGTAATAAATAAAGTCTTAATTCGATATAATTCCAGTTAACGAATTACGATTTGAATAACGGATTTTTTCTCAGGAATCTGACTGTTCCTTTTAGACACTGCCTTACATACAGTCAGTTTGAATGGGACATTGAATTTTTAGAGCAAGTTGACGGTATCGCAATTGGGTACTGAGCAAACTAACTAACTCCCCAAGATACATAATATTATAAATTTGTAAGATCCACAACTAATTAGTCTTACAATTATTGTACTGAATGAAAGTTCTTTTAATAATTTCTGTAAAATCCATTGAAAATCACTGTCATATGGCGCCACATTCAAAAAGAACTTTCCATAAGTAGACATAAAATACCAGACTGCACTATACGAGGACATCATAAGTGTTAACACATGCCACATAGAAGGTTGTACGTTAGTGACACTCAGATCATGTACCACCAAACCTCAAGTTAGTAGAAATAATTTCTGACTGCCAGTATAGTGGACACTGATTTCCTTATACCCAAAACACTGCCTTCAGAGATTTCTGAAAACTGCATAGTCTCAATAAATATAACATCACTTAAAGCAAGGTATTAAGTTTAGTTACTCCTTATAATTTACAATTAGCGGGAGTAAACCTTTGTTTCTACGGCACTATCCGTAGCTTAGATCTTAATACTTGGCGGAGTTTAGCCACTTATCGCTAGGTCTGCTTATGGCGATAGCTTTCAGACAGGCGGGAAAGTATAGCTAATTAATCATTGACATACTGACTGTTAAATAAGACATGCCGTGCAAGTCAGTGAACACCGTAATCACGTGTTAGTAGGACATATAAAAGAAGTGAACTGAAGCGTTCCACTCACGCAGTTATGGTTGAGTACAGAAATACCATTCTGTGGCCTAAAGCCATCAGAGTCAAGGAAGCCTTGTTTTCCTCAGTCATTCACACAGAAACAAAGGCACCACATTACATATTTACCAGTCAATAGCACCACTGTCGTCGACAGCGCGTGCTTTCGAACATTGAAGTAATACAAGATCAAACAACAATTAATACGATTGACAGTGCCTCTGAAATCTCGTTCGGATTCTGTACGAACTCACGTCATCGGCCAATACAACCAGGCGAGTTTTATGCGGTGATAACTTAATCTGCTGTGGCGCTTCTGGGTCCAAGCGCCAACCTTTCGCAACAGCGATGAACCAACCAGTTAAAATAATAAAATCAAGCAGGCTTACGTATGATGTCCTTTCGGTGACTAAGTGACATCTGTCACCGTCGCTTGACTGCCTGACAGGATGGTCTCTTCCTAAAACATAGAAGCCAATGCCTTACTAGCCGCAATTCAACGACCAAACTCGAATATGACACTGAAAGAACATGGTATTAAACGAAAAACCATAACTCGTGGACAGCACCATAGTTTCACACGAAACGTTTTGAGCCAATAAAATGCGCACATACACTTATCAGGGAGGAATCCTGATGGTACATGACATCACTCTGTAACCAAAGGCACGATAGAAAGACCTCCCCATGATCATCATCATCATCATCATCATTTAAGTCTGATTATGCCTTTCAGCGTTCAGTCTGGAGCATAGCCCCCCCTTATACAGTTCCTCCATGATTCCTATTCAGTGCTAACATGAGTGCCTCTTCTGATGTTAAACCTATTATTTCAAAATCATTCTTAACCGAATCCAGGTACCTTCTCCTCGGTCTGCCCCGACTCCTCCTACCCTCTACTGCTGAATCCGTGAGTCTCTTGGGTAACCTTGCTTCTCCCATGCGTGTAACATGACCCCACCTTCGAAGCCTGTTCGCCCTGACTGCTACATCTATAGAGTTCATTCCCAGTTTTTCTTTGATTTCCTCATTGTGGACACCCTTCTGCCATTGTTCCCATCTACTAGTACCTGCAATCATCCTAGCTACTTTCATATCCGTAACCTCAACCTTGTTGATAAGGTAACCTGAATCCACCCAGCTTTCGCTCCCATACAACAAAGTTGGTCGAAATATTGAACGGTGCACAGATAACTTAGTCTTGGTACTGACTTCCTTCTTGCAGAAGAGAGTAGATCGTAGCTGAACGCTCACTGCATTAGCTTTGCTACACCTCGCTTCCAGTTCTTTCACTATGTTGCCATCCTGTGAGAATATGCATCCTAAGTACTTGAAACCGTCCACCTGTTCTAACTTTGTTCCTCCTATTTGGCACTCAATCCGTTTATATTTCTTTCCCACTGACATTGCTTTCGTTTTGGAGATGCTAATCTTCATACCATAGTCCTTACATTTCTGATCTAGCTCTGAAATATTACTTTGCAAACTTTCATTCGAATCTTCCATCACAACTAAGTCATCCGCATATGCAAGACTGCTTATTTTGTGTTCACATATCTTAATCTCACCCAGCCAGTCTATTGTTTTCAACATATGATCCATAAATAATATGAACAAGAGTGGAGACAGGTTGCAGCCTTGTCTTACCCCTGACCTCTACATAAAATATCATCACTTCTTTCGTGCACCAGCACAAAAAGCATCAGCCGAATACCAGTGGCCAGTGCTTTCAATCAGTTCTGCTCTATTCATTTTCACAAACCAAAAGTACCAAACTCACATTGGTTGTCCCCAACTTGTAACGACGAGCTATCAACAACTACATAACTTTGGTGAACACGTATCAATGGAAAAACCACAAAAGAGCAGTTGCAGTTCCGCAACGAGCGATCGAAACTACGTTGCATGTTCACAACTCGTAGTCATGGGTCATTTAGAACAGAGCTATTCCGCAACGAACTATCAAAGTACCCAGCGTCGGCGAACAGACGCATAGCGACTGATCTCCGTGTGTCTGAGTAATCAAAATCCACAATGCACACACTGTCGCCGTATGTCATCAGGTCCTGAGCCGGTCCACCAGCCACAACTACCCTCTCTGCAAGAAACCCAAGCACTCACTCCTCTCGTCGGTACGGGGGCTGTTGCTCGCCGTCACCGGTGAAAAGTGACGCCCCCTTGTCACGGCGCTAAGAGCCGAAGCGGCGGGAGTTCAGACTAACACGGCCGACCGACAATCGTCACAACCTCCCAGTATCGTTGTTGTTAGAGGCGTGAAAATTCCACATCTACCAAGGAGAAGTCTACGGTAACCAGTTGGATATAGTGGTCCCTATGATAAGAGAAGTGACTAGATGACACCTAGTTTCATGTATTGGGACCTGAAGATGGTGCAAATGACACGTCGAAACTCGTACACTGAGTGGTCAGCTCGTCTAGCAGCCAGCGGCATCGGGTCCGATTCCCGTCCGAGCCGGAGATTTTTCTCCGCTTCGGGGAGGGGGGAGGGGGGGGGTGCTGTCCTCATCTGCCATCAATAATGCTATGCCATCATTCGATTATTCGACTTCACCGGTAGCAAAATAAAATTTTGGCTGGTGGTACTTGTTTTCTTTAATTAGCTGAAAACTGATGTCAATAGCAATGACTTTCCAAACTCCGACTGTAGTGTGTATCGCAGAGATACGTTGAAACATAACTGCGGAGGCGTGTTTAGAGCAATAAAAATACGACAATTGTGAGGTTAGTGCAGATTCAGAGTGAGAAAAGAATGTGTGAAGGTAGAATATTATTGGTGGATCAAACATGGTAATTGGATGCTTTTATAGACACTGTGCCTTAGGAGCAGTAGCAGCTGGAACATGGAGAACATGTTGCGTAAATTTCCTGATCTTGTTATAGTTATAGGTGGAGATTTACATCGATAGACAAGGAGCACCAGGTGATTAGGGCAGGTAGTAGGGACATAGGATCGAGTAGAGTTGTTCGATGTGCTTTATCCGTAAGTTACTTTGAGCAGTTATTCAGGGAATCGAACCGCGGAAGACCTTCTTGTGACAAACAGACCCCAAATTTTTGACACAGCTTATGACAGGAATCAGTATTCATAAAGCTGTTACGCCATCAATGAATACTGCTTTAAATAGGATTACAGACAAAGGGAGTAAGATCTTTCACTTGATCAACAGTGAGAGGACACATATTTCAGATTATCTGTGAGTTCAGCATGACAATTTGCTCTCTAGCACTGGAAATGTTGAGTGTCAACTGAGAAAGCTCAATAATATCACACAATAAGCTTTACACAGGTATGTGCAGATGAAAATTGTGAGGGATGGAAAAGACCCATCGTGGTTCAACAACCCTGTTAGGAAGCTGATCAAAAGCAAAGAGGGCTTCACTGAAAATTGAAATGTAACCACAGCCTCACAGACAAACATAAACTAAACGAAGCGAAAATTAATTGGAAAGAAAAATCTCTATCTATTGACTTGGCATAAAATTCTAAGATGTCTTGGTCTTACATTAAATCAGTAAGTGGATTGAAACCATCTGTCAAGACACTGTGTGATCATAATGGCAGTGAAAGAGGGGCTTACACCGAAAATGCTGAAATACTATCATTTTACAAATCTGTTTCATAGAGAAAGACCACTCTGCAGTACCTTCTTATCATCGTCGAAAGAACAGAAAAATGACAGATACTGAAATAAATTACCAGTGGACAGAAAAGTTACTGACATCTGTCAACACAGGATAGGCCACTGGACATGACACGATACCAAATTTGTTCTGCACATAGTATGAGAAACAACTTACCCTCCTCTAGCAGCAATGTACCGTTGATGGATAGATGAAAGAAGCGCTTCTGCAGACAGGAAAAATGCACAGAACATTGCCGTTTTAAAGACGGATCGTCGAACAAACGCACAAAACTTCAAGAGTATATACACACAACTTGTTTTGCATCACCCCGGTTCCCATAACTCCTTAAGTCAGACGTTGACTGTGGATACTGTATCACAGTCACAGTCCCTTTCACTATTCAGAGATGTCACTAAACCTGCCAAAAGATGTAAACAACCATTCTTGGGCAGCGCCTATTAGACGGAGGGGTTCCGACAGCCGATCAGTTCTAGTCATTCCACCAGGAAGGAGGTACACGGCTCGTGTAGTTCAAAAAAATGGTTCAAATGGCTCAGAGCTCTATGGGACTTAACATCTATGGTCATCAGTCCCCTAGAACTTAGAACTACTCAGGACATCACAAACATCCATGCCCGAGGCAGGATTCGAACCTGCGACCGTAGCGGTCACGCGGTTCCAGACTGAAGACCTAGAACCGCACGGCTACACCAGCCGGCTCGTGTAGTTCAACCATGCCTAGACGGTCAATATCGCGGTTCGATCGCGTCTGCATTGTAACTTTGTGCCAAGAAGGGCTCTCAACAAGATAAGTGTCCAGGCGTCTCGGAGTGAACCAAAGCGATGTTGTTCGGAAATGGAGGAGATACAGAGAGACAGTAACTGTCGATGACATGCCTCGCTCAGGCCGCCCAAGGGCTACTACTGCAGTGCATGACTGTACCCACGGATTATGGCTCGGAGGAACCGGACAGCAAGGCCACCATGTTGAATAATGACTTTTCGTTCAGCATCAAGACGTCGTGTTACGACTCAAACTGTGCACAATAGGCTGCATGATGCGCAACTTCACTCCCGATGTCCATGACGAGGTCCATCTTTCCAACCACGACACCATGCAGCGTGGTACAGATGGGCCCAACAACATGCCGAATGGGCCGCTAAGGATTGGCTTCATGTTCTCTTCACCGATGAGTGTCGCATACGCCGTCAACCAGACAATCGTCGGAGACGTGAACACCTTAGACACACTGTGTATCGAGTGCAGCAAGGTGGAGGTTTCCTGCTGTTTTGTGTTGGCATTATGTGGGGCCGACGTACGTTGCTGGTGGTCATGAAAGGCGCCGTAAAGGCTGCACGATACGTGAATGCCATCCTCCGACCGATAGTGCAACCGTATCGGCAGCATATTGACGAGGCAGTCGTCTTCGTGGACGACAATTCGGGCCCCATCTAGCACATCTTCTGAATGACTTCCTTCAGGATAACGACATCTCTCGACTAGAGTGGCCAGCATGTTCACACCCTATCGAACATGCCTGGAATAGATTGAAAAGGACTGTTAATAGAGGCCGTGACCCATCAACCACTCTGGGGGATCTACGTCGAATCGCCGTTAAGGAGAGGGACAATCTGGACCGACAGTGACTTGATGGACTTGCGGATAGTATGCCATGACGAATACAGGCAGGCATGCATCAATACAAGAGGACGTGCTACTATATATAAGGAAGTACCGGTGTGTACAGGAATCTGGACCGCCACCACTGAAGGTCTCGCTGTATGATGGTACAACGTGCAGTGTGTGGTTTTCATGAGCAATAAAATGGGCGGAAATGATGTTTATGTCTATATTACAACTTTCTGTGCAGGTTCAGGAATTCTCGGAACCGAGATGATGCTGAACTTTTTTTAATGTGTGTATCTCTGCGGTCGGACTGTGGTGGAATCTTGGAACTTATTCTATTCTCGTGTATTGTGATATTTCAGGAGGCCGACAGTCTCCTCTGTAGAAATCAACATGGATTCCGAGTACAGCAATCGTGTGAAACGCAGCTCGCTTTTCTCGTCCTCAACACGCAGAAAGTGGTAAATGGTGCGGTGTTCCATGAATCCCGGAAGGCGTTTGATACAGTTCCGCACTGCTGTCTAATAAAGAAAATACGTGGTACAGAATACCACACTAACTGTGTGATCAGATTGAAGAGTTTATAGCGAACAAAACTCAGCATGTCGTTCTGAACGGTGAGACGTGTTCACAGAGTGTTATGTGAAATACTGTTATCTGAAATACTTCTCCATGATACTGGCAAGTGGGAGATTGAGTAATAAGTAAATCACTAAAGACCAAGAACTCTCACGCATATGACGGAGTATCTAGCAGAAAACTGCCGTTCTGTAGAATTATGTTTCCTCAGTAGATAGCCATATCTTAAACTTTTCTTTTCGGAATGGTTAGTTTCCTGAGCGACTTAAGTCCTCAGTAGCGAGAAGGGATATGTAGACAATTTAAGACCTATTTCTACACCATCAGTGTTTCTCAAAGTTATTGATAAGGCTGTATATACAAGTGTAACTTATCATTTCAATCCACATAATTTGTTCTCGAAAGTATAATTTGGTTTTGGAAGTGGTTTAACTACAGAAAATGCTATATTCTCTTTTCTTTGTGAGGCTCTGGACGGATTGAATAAAAGATGGCGAATCCTAAGCGTCTTCTTCGATTTAAGTGAGGCATTTGATTTTGATCACAAATTATTACTGCAGAAGTTGGACAGTTATGGAATAATGGGAGCTGCTCACGATTGGTTCACCTCTTACTTTAAAAAAACAGACGGCAGAAGGTCTTTGTCAGCACTATTGAGAATTGTTGCTACATGCAGTCCCAATGGGGCACAGTTAAGTGAGGAGGAGAGTGCCCCTGTGGTCGGGGCTGGGCCGCTACTGCTTCTCATTTATATTAATGATATGCGTTCTAGTACAACAGGTGGTAGTAAAATATTTCTGTTTGAGGATGACAGCAGCTTCGTAGTGAAGGGTGTTGTGTGCAATACTGACATAGTCTCAAATAATGCAGCTGAACAGATAATTTCATGGCCTGTAGAAAATAAATTTATGTTCAATCACAGTAAGAGCCTGTCGTGGATAGCCCATGCTCGGGATCTTGTTCAAAAACTAAATGCTGCTTTATTTACCATTCGAGCAGTACCTATAACAAGTGATTGTTCAGCAACGAAATAGTCTCTTTTCCTTACTTTCATTCACTTTTGACGTGTGGTATTAGACTTTGGGTAACTCTCCTGATTCAAGAATTGGAATTTTGGCTCAGAAACGGGTGGTTCGCAGAAGATCTGGTGTAAGATCGCGATCCTCTTGCCGACCATTCTTGGGTAGTCTGTGAACTCTGACACTGGCCTCTCGAAACATATTCTCTTTAATGTCGTTTGTTGTTAGCACTAACAGCCCATTCCCAAGAGTTAGCAGCTTTCACTCAGTTGTTACTAGGCAGAAATCATTTGTGCATTTGGAACGGACCTCCTTGTAGAAAGGCGTGCAGTGTTCAGCTGCATCCATTTTCAGTAAGCTGCAACAAGAACTCCAAGATCTTAGCAGTAATCCATGTACTTCCAAGTTTAAACTGAATAGTTTCCTTACGGCTAACTCCCTCTATTCTGCCGAGGAACTCCTGAGAAAATTAAACAGTTAAGCCAATTACTGTGTTACGATGTTGATTATGTTTATTTAAACTTATGGCTTGCCGTCTACGTAGGAGTCATATACGTTTCATTTTATCTGACAAAACTCGTCTGTTATAATTTCATGTACTGTCTCTTTCCACAACCATGGATACTTCCTCCTCAGTTTGGCCCTGCAGAACATGACATATAAAATAGAATAAAAATAAGAAAAACGTAAAAGTAACTTCAGGTGAGGCAAAATAAAGAACAATCCCCTTTTCACTAAACATAAATGGCCTAGTAGGCAGTTCCACGAGACTTTATATGATGCTGTTCAATATAAAGGCGTCGCAACGCTAGAAAACAGTAGCGAAATGCAGGAAGACCTGAGGAGGAACGATGCCTGGTGCAGAGGGTGCCAACTGACCCTCAGCATAAACAAATGTAGGATATCGCAAATAAATGGACAAGGAAACTGTTGTGTTGGCTGAAGAGCCAACACCGTTTTACTAGAGGAGGCCGAAATGCACGCGTTTTCGCTCACGCAGGCTGGCGTGAGGAGGGAAGGACTATACTGACGTGAGGCCTGGAACATGACAAGGAATTAGAATTCAGAAAGCGGACGTAATTAGTTTCATACTTAACTTTAATCCATTAATGATGAATGTCGCTCTTGACGGTACATGAGTCACAATATTACCTGTTCAGAAAACATAGTAACTGAATATGGCGCCTTGCTAGGTCGTAGCAAATGACATAGCAGAAGGCTACGCTAAACTGTCGTCTCTGCAAATGAGAGCGTATGTAGGCAGTGAACCATCGCTAGCAAAGTCGGCTGTAAAACTGGGGCGAGTGCTAGAGAGTCTCTCTAGACTAGACCTGCCGTGTGGCGGCGCTCGGTCTGCAATCACTGATAGTGAGGACACGCGGGTCCGACGTACACTAACGGACCGCGGCTGATTTAAAGGCTACCACCTAGCAAATGTGGTGTCTGGCGGTGACACCACAGAAACCCGTCTGTGTATGATTACACGGTTGCAGAACAATCACTGGAAGTAGTTACTACCATAAAAGATCTGAAAGTGTGCGTATGGAGTGATTTGAAGTGTAACGTTCACATAGAAATAATCGCTGATAAAGCAGATGCCAGACAGAGATTCATTGGAAGAATCTCCGGGAAGCCTATTCCACCACTATTGTGCCTGGGATCCGTACCAGATAGGATTGATAGAGACAATTGGGATGATCCAAAGAAAAGAAGATTTCGTCAGAGGTTCACTTAGTAAACACAAAAGAGTCACGGAAATGCTTAGCCAACTTGAGTGGCAGACGCTGCAAGACAGTCGTTCTGCATCACGTTAATGTCTGCTAGTAAAGTTCCTAGAAGAGTCAATGAATATATTACTTCGTTCTACATATGTCGCAAAAAGAACACACACACAGGCTTTCTGAAAGTCATTCTTCCCGCGATCCATATGGAACAGATAAAGAGAGAAGTGACAGTTTCCAGAATGAGATTTTCACTCTGCAGCGGAGTGTGCGCTGATATGAAGTGACAGTGTTACACGAAATACCCTCCGCCACACACCGTAAGGTGGCTTGCGGTATGTATTAAGTTGATGCTTAAGTTCGTGGCGCTTTTCCAGTAAGTGTAATAAACACAACAGTTACACATAGCACAGACTTTATTCATCAATAATATATTCTCCTTAACTATATACGATAATGTGCCAACGCTGACATAACTTTCCGATTCCATGAATGTGGAAATCACACGGTGTTGAGGCGGAGGTATGTTCAGAGCAATTTTTCATGCGGAAAGGAAGTTCCTTCAAGGTTGTTCCATACAGAGCGGAAAAGGTAAATACCTGAGAGTGCAAAATCAGGCCAATAAGGTGGGTGCGGAATGGACTCCCAACCTACCTCTTGTGTTTTTTGTTAGTCTAGCAAAATCCGGACGGTGGTTATCGTGGCGTAGCATCAATTCACGCTGTCTTCTGGTCGGTGTTTCCAGACTGCGGCTTCAAGACGTCTCAGTTGTTAACAACAAATGTCACCAGAGATTGTTATACCTCGGGTGAGCAATTCGTCATCATTCTTCCAACTGATGCACAATATTGTCCATTGTTGACAGGCGCAGGTCTTTGAACGCTGAGTTTTTGCTTTGTTTGGGCTCAACCAATCGTTATCTTCCAGAATGCGATTTTTCACTCTGCAGCGGAGTGTGCGCTGATATGAAACTTCCTGGCAGATTAAAACTGTGGCTGTGGCTAAGCCATGTCTCCGCAATATCCTTTCTTTCTAGAGTGCTACTTCTGCAAGGTTCGCAGTAGAGCTTCTGTAAAGTTTGGACGGTAGGGGACGAGCTACTGGCAGAAGTGAAGCTGTGAGGACGGGGCCAGGAAGTTTCATTCCTTATGTTAGCACAAAGACACGATTCCACATCTCCATTAACGTTACAGGATGGAAATGGCCGCTGTTGTTCACGAACCAATTGACGACGGGTAAATAGAGGCGCACATATGGTCTCCGAACGATTTCTGTGATTTTGGCTTGAGCATACTCCCGATTTTTGAACTTTCCCCATTGCATACAAATGTCGCACGATCACATTTGCCGGTTATTGAGTACACGTTCGTGGATCACTGTGGATTAATACCTTTAAACGACTCCCATCAAACCCGAATGGGTTCCTGAACATGGAGAGTCACTAACGAGAAAACGATCCACCTTAAAACGAGAAGACCGTTTTCCTGCTGTGATCTGTCCAATGGGATTATCACCTTACACGGCGCAAATGTTTTGGCTGCTTCCGTTGGAATCATCCCTGAACTGAACACAAACTGAAGGCAATGTCGGAAATGTTTCGATTTCTCCACTTGGCACTCCATTCTCTGGCGTCCACAACTACATTCACCATCTCCAAATGTCAAAATGTAAACTCAAATAAGAACAATGAAATGCAAATAAAAACGACAATGGATAAATATATCATATCAACCGGAATGCCAACATCCAAAACCAAATAGTGATCCAAACATCGAGCACTGAAAATGTCCTCTGTGACACATCACGTGGCGTAGACACACAGACTTTGCTATCATTTTAAAAAATGCTCAAAAATTTAAAAAAGTTTATGTTTTTAATAGTTTTGTATTGAGCCGTGGCGGCTCAGTTTGCTGGCCTAACTACGTCCTGCACGGGTATCGACAGTCACCTCCATTGCGACTTGTCTTTGGTTTTCCTGGTTGAGGGGTGGAAGCCCGGCGTGGCGAGAGTGAGTTGTGAACGGCAGGTGACGGAAAGTGAAAGGCAGGAGCAGCAGTGCCTGGCAGCGGAGTTTGGTTGGTCAGATTTTGGATGTACGACGCATGTACCCAGCCGGATCGCTGAGCGACTTGTCGGTTGTTGGGCAGCCGCTAAAGAAGGTGACTAAGGTCGTGCTCCGGTGCTCTGGCGACGGGGGGCCTCCTTATGTTATTTGAAAAGGAGTTAAAAGTATAATTGACAGTGGGGAGACTGCAGCATAACATTTTGCCTATTGATATTCCGGCCCTGCGGTTTTATTGTTTAAAGGAAAATTGGCACGATATTATTGTGTCTTGTTCAGCGATTAATATGTGTTAGTTTGTTTTGCAGTGTGCCTTGGTTTGAGAGGGGCCAATGGTTGCTAGTGCATCTTATTTGAAGCCACGTGATTCATTTAACTGGTAGAACTCTTGAGTACACCCGCTTGGGGTGCTATGTTATCAATTGAAGTGGTAACACCGGTGAGAGGCATTGTACCCGGTGGCAATGTCATGGTAGAGTATCAGGTACCGGGTATGAATTTGAAATCTAATTGTGATTTAGTAAAGTGTATTTATTCTAACTTACGTTGATGTGTTTTCGTCATAATTGAATTACTTCATTACTGAGTGAAATTTTCTGCTTTGCTTAAGCTCACCTTAACTAGTGTTGCCGGCCGGTGTGGCCGTGCGGTTAAAGGCGCTTCAGTCTGGAACCGCGTGACCGCTACGGTCGCAGGTTCGAATCCTGCCTCGGGCATGGATGTCCTTAGGTTAGTTAGGTTTAATTGGTTCTAAGTTCTAGGCGACTGATGACCTCAGAAGTTAGGTCGCATAGTGCTCAGAGCCATAACTAGTGTTTCGCAAGACGTTTTAGCAATAATTCATGCCTCAGGGGGTTTGACTGCAACTGCTCTGTTTGTACCTGCACCTTGTCAATTACTTGTACTCGCTTATCATCTTACCTAGACAGAGGCGTATGTACTTGTTGTATAAGACAAAATCCATTCTAATTATCTCTGTCAATCTCAGCGATTTTCCCCTGATCTTATTAAAAGCTTTGTGAAGGCATATAATACATATGGTAGTTTATTTATTTAAGTTTGGATTTAACTCTTTGTTTTATGTAAGGTTACAAGTTTCATTTATCTTGCTAAAGCGAGTCTCATCATTTGTTAGCGTATATTCTGTTATTGTTTGAGGGTGTTGCCTCGTGTGTGATTTATGTTCACAGCTGATTGCGAAACACGCGAGTGAACCTTGGTGTTTGCAGCCGTGACTTCTGGGCCGCTACCTTGGCGGCATCCTGTCCAACGCCCGAAGTCTTAGTTATTGCCTCGGGAGCGCTTTGCCGCGTCGTCTGTCATACCTAGCAAAAGTTGAGTAGTGAATGTAACTCCATCTTCTGTCTGGAGTATGAGACCACGGCTGCTCAGTATCCAATAAAACAATACCAATCGCCGTTCTTTAGGTTTTACTTTTAGGCTTCCAGTTTCGACGATACATTACGCCATCTTCATGCCTATACAGTGAAAGTTATAACACAGCAATAAGTACATATTAAAATTAAAATACGGAGCATATTGTCTAAAAGCTGCAAGTGTTGCATATTAAATTAAGTAATTTTAATATACCTATTGCTCTGTTATAACCTTCACAGTATCTATTTTAATTACGTAAATTAATATGCAACACTTGCATCTACTAGACAATATGCTCTGTATTTCAATTTCACTATGTACTTATTGCTCTGTTATAACCCCTCACTCTATAGGCCTTATGATGTAATGCATCGACGAAACTGGTAGCCTAAGAACAAAACCTAAAGAACGGCGATTGGTCTTGTTTTACTGGAAACTGAGTAGTTGTCTTGTTCCTTGGAATTATACCTGGGTTGAGCGGTTGCCGCCAGGGTTGTAGGCTATGGAATTTAATGGGATTATCTCATGAACGTTTGTAAAATATCCTCTTACTATTTATAAAAGATGAGTTTTCAAACTCTTCATAAGATGGAAATGTGCTCTGTGATTGGTAAATGTAGTTTCCCTTTACTGAACGATTCAAATTTCAAACTTACTGTTCATAAACTCAGATACTTTGTGTTTATTGAATACTTTCCTTTTGCTTATATTGGTAAATTTCAGCAGTTTGTCCTTTATATGTCATTATAATTCTGATGGTTTTCATGTTTTTATTAATCTGGAATTTAATAGATCAGTATGTTTTTCTTAAATAAATGTTAATTTGGTGAAGGCGACGAACTATGTGGTGCGACTCCCTCCCACGTGTTACGTCTGAACCTTTCCTTTCCTGAACCTGTTACCTTGGTTTCATGTGTAAATTATTGTAGCTGCAGAGCAAAATGGTGTTCCAGTGCCAGCTCACATCGACCCTGAGAGGAGAGGTAACGAAGAATAACACAGAAGAAAAAATAATGATCCAGCAGTAAATATGCCACTCTACTAAAAGCACCTGAAACTTTGGTTTATAAGATAACATGGTAACGCTGTCACACATCCCGGAAAATTTTATTGACGGACTGTATTTTTACATCGTAACGTAAGTTTATTTCCACCATATTACTCTGAAGTATATTTGCCAATGGCGCAATGTACCGTTTCGACTTGGGAGCGGCCATTTCGTGCATCAACCATCGCTCTGAAGCAACGTGACGCGAGGTTACGGACGAGAGAGTCTAATGCGACAGGTACCTAAAAATGTGTCACCAAGCGACAGCAGAGGAGTGTGGGACTGAAAATCTGCTCGCCGTCGCACGGTCGGAATGGTAGCAGCCCCTAATCGGATAAGGGTAAGCGCCCGGTCGCTCTGGAAAAGGGCCAGTTTTAAGTGGGATAACAGCGCGCCGCGATCCCGTCGCCACACAATAGGATTAGCAGGGACGGCGGAGCCAGCGGCGGCGCAGATGGCGTTTCGACCAGTGCCAGCGGGGCGATGGCGTGAAGGGCTCGCAGCCCGAGTTCGGGCCCCGGGCCGCCGCTCGCTCGGAGGGGGAGGATTACGGTTTAACGGCCCGTCGACTGCTAGGTCATTACAGACTGAGCAGCTGCTCGGACTAGCTAAGGAAATCGGTCGCGTCTTTTCAGAGCGACCATCTCAGCACACACCTCATGAGGTTTACGGAAATCTCGGAAATTCTGCATCTGGGTTGTCGGAGACAGTTCTGAACCTCCGTCCTTGCGAATAGGAGAGTACAGTCCTATAACTGCGCCACCTAGCTTGGGCACTCGCTGGAGGCTTACAGTTTCTCTTCTTACAGCACGTACCATGCCTTGTAAGATCTTTTCAGTATGCAAAATCAGGATTTCGTGCATAGAAGACTTTTAAATGCGCTGTTTTCATTTTGGATTAGATGAATTTTCGGATACTGAAGCGTAGCTTTCTTCGATCAATCTATACAGGGTATCCAAAGCCTTCATAAAGCAGAGCGTTACAGGAACTCGTAAAAATGAATGGCGCAACCGGATGTAAGCCTGCAAAAAACAATGAATGTAATCAGAACGTTTTGCAGTAAGCTTCACACTAATTTAAAGGAATTTTCTCTACATTTGCACAAAAGCACGAGAAATTCGTTTTTCAGGCATCGGGAATGTGACCAAGAGTATGGGCAAACAGTTGTTTGCAATTTGCGTGAAAATGCTATGAGACGAAGCGACCATGGGGATGCACTTTAAAAACTTTCAGATGCATTGAACACACTTTTATTTTATTTCCAAAATCGCCTTATGCATTTCGACACTCCGTCGTATTCAAAGGCTATAAAATACAACACGAAACTGGTATCAAAAGATTATGAAAACATATTACGTTTAACTATTGATTAAAGATATAGTGAAAGGGTCCTGTAGTCCCCTATCGTTATCATTTTATTTGCTTTCCAATGATACACAACTCTCTGGCCTGCGTGATTGAATGAATGTGGGTGTGTTTCATTTTGCTATACAGTGGTTTAGTCTGCTGCAGAGAATCAGCGGTGGTCGTACAGAATGGCAAAACCTTGTAGTTTCAGGCAGGCAAAGAGGCTTGCTCCCCTTGTGTGAAAGTTACCGGTGTTGGGTTGGTGGCGGAAACCTCATCTCTGGCCACAGGGTCGCGTGGAAGACGTTGGAGTGTGTGAGATAGGCAGTCTACTTCCAGTTCGACTAGGGTCTGCAGCAGAAGTCTCTTCAAAGAAGAGTGAGTAGACTTAACCGTGTGGCGCGTTATCTCATAGCGAGAGGGGAGTTTTAGCTCTTGGTCTCGCGTTTCATCTTATATAGATTGATTTGCTGGGTCACACCAAGGAATGCAAGGCTTTTGCAGACATTCAGTTTGGTTTCTAAAGCAGACGTAACTTTGATCCGTAAGAGGAACCTACCACAAAGGCGTTGCATATGTTAAAGCGCTCTCGGTTCAGTGTTAATGTTTGTGTGCCTGCAACTGCGTGTGTATACTTTCTTATCCTTCTGAATCTTAGTAATGTTTACTTCTTTCTGAATTTTCCTTGTCTCTTTACTTTATGTCCGTTGGAAACCATCCACGTGGGTTAATATTAGAGTTTGTTGGACCTCTGCCATTATCCTTGGTCTATTCAAATGGGTCCACTGTAAAATGTTAATTATTCGCTACTGCGTGGTTTGATGTTGCTAAAATTTGGCCACGGTACGTAGAAATTGTCTTTCCGCTAACCACGTGTGCAGACGAGTCTGTTGTGAAACATATAGCGTTTCACAAGCAGTTGTACTTAGTTACCAGGCAACAGCAGCTATATAGTTGCCTTACATCTGATCCAGTGTACTGATGTTACGTCTCCATTACCTACGCCATTTACCTTGTAGTTTCCCTTGTTAGCCCATCCACGTCGTTTCATGCGCACAGGTCCAATAATTAGCGTTCCCTTTTTATTTTAAACAAATGCTTTAGAATAGATCTTGTTTCAGGAAAGTTGCAGCAAGCTGTTGTTATGCAAAATGTCCTCGCACTCCTTACTTTATTTTAATATTTGATTCACGTGAACAATGCTGGGATCATATTAATAATTACATCCCATTCTTTATGAGTGACTTTATAATAGGCCTAAATGTTCTTTTATGAGTTTTTGCTTATGAATAAATTAACCAATTTTCCAACTCAGCCGAATCTTTTATTTGTCGTGTGGCTAGAGTTGGTGGCGAACCTTTCTTTTACATTGACTTCAATGTCAGATAGCATTTTCTTATTCAAACTGCGCTTCGTGCACCTTACACATAGCGACCCTTTATTCACGCTACTTACAATAGTACAATATGAAGAGTGTTGAGAGAGCTATCTTTGGTTCCAAGAAAAAGAATTGTGACATGTAACTTAAGTAAAAGAAAGAAGTTGTATAAGGCAGCATGATTACCTATGTAAGATTGCGAGTAACGTGGGACTGGTTTTACGTGATTGCATCTTGGAAAGTATTTTAATTAAACTTGTATTAAGTAAGGAGTTATAACTGGATAAGACAGTCTGGGATGGTTACCGTATACTCTTCAAAGATCTAATGTATGACGTTCATAGATTGCGCCTTCTCAAGTTGTTTGCGTTTTCTCTATAGCACTAATGTATTTCTCCCTTTGCAGAAGTGACGAAGCGTGGGCGCGCCCTTTTATTCATAAATGAGTGCTTCATGTCTCAGCTGGTATTTTCATACTTTGTAAATTCTTATAATATTATATTTATCAACTTTTACTTATGCTAGTAATTTATATGCTGTAAGCTGCCAAAAACTGTCTGTTAACAGACAGTTTGCCTCATGTATCCTGGCTCACTCATCGACCTCTTCCAATGTATTATTTTCGACCGTTCACAATATCTCTTACGAATAGTTTTGTACGATAATACCTTTTTGTAAAACAAGTGAGTTCCATGAATTGCTTACTAATGAAACTCTTTTACACGATGTATGGATGAAAGTGCAGTTGTGAATAAACAAATGCAATGTGTACCACGTATCCAGCACCGCCTAACGTTGAGATACAATTTGTCTGTTGAACTATTTTATGTTATTATTCTACTTCTCACACTATTTCTGTAATCAATGGTGAAATGTAATACATTTTTATATCTTTTGATACCAGTTTTGTTTGTATTTTATAGCCTTTGAAACTAACAGGATGATGAAACGAGTGAGGCGATTTAGGAGACAGTAAAAACTATGCTCGAGCAATCTGAATGTTATTAAAGTGCAAAGAATTGATTGCTTAGCAGAACTGGCCGAAATATCTGATGTTACTGTATTCTCATTTCTTCCATACTAACTCATATCAGAAATATTAAAAACGTAGGAAACGTAAAGGGTGAAATTTCTGAGATAAAAGAATATTGTTAGAAATGTAGTTATTGTGTACCTGGTGTAATTATAATTGGAAAATATCTGTCAAAGAAAGATAATGATGTACAAGTAATTTTGTCTGCCAATTCTGACATGTGGGTCAAAATGTTGGACTTGGACGAAGAAGGAGCTCAGCAGAATGCAAGCAACAGAGACGTACTCTCTAAGAAGGATCCTGAGTAAGATGAGAATGGACAGAATAAGGAATGACGCAGTCTCAAACACACTGCAGATCAAGCCCTTAAAAGAAACTATGGGGAGTAATAGGCTTAAATGGTCAGCTGACATTAAAATAATGGGACAAGAAAAACTTTCGAAAAGAGACCCAGAATGGACAGAATCTGGACGAAGACCAACTGGAAGACTACGATCAAGATGGAGAAACCAGGATTATGTAAACCGAAGAGGACTCCATTGGAACGACATGCTAAATGACAGACTATAGGAGAAAAGAGAAATTTAGAGAAGGCTCTGTGAACGACCTGCTTAAGCAGAAACGTTTCTGGAAGACGGAGAAGAGAAAAGTCTACTATGATTCGGCTTCCGCCTTTCTGGGTCATAGTCGGATATGTTAACGCTAAACAAATAGTCAGTAACTGCTACTTCAAGAACTGCTTCGGGCTTTATTTTATATTTTTGTAATTAACACGTTCTCTTTATAAAGGCTAGTAAAAAGTAGTACGCCTACGTTCTCATTTCCGGATACAATACTACTGGAAGAGCGGATGTCCTCATTACAACAGCAATTTTTCCACCATCCATTTCTGTATCGCAGATATTTCGCATCTAAATTACCATTATGGGTTCTACTCTGTCTTACAAGCTGCATGGAGGGACTCGAAGATGAGATCTTTCCAAGCACTGACCTTGCATTCCACCAGACCAGTAAGTTATTACCTCGGGCCAAGTATGCTTCCTATTTTAGTTTTGGTTGTGAGGTGTTTTAATAATCAAAGTACTTCTAACTCTCTGTCTCTCTTAGTTCCGACAACTGAAATAATACTTCAAGAGACGAACTAAATGTACCACAATATAAACCACAAACTAAACTTCAATTTTCATACGTGATAGTCAATAAATTTTTCAATTTCCATAGAATTTGTCTTCCTATTTCTTTGTATAAAGGCTTCACTCTTATATATCGTTTCGCGGCCTTATGCATAAGCCATGTTCTGTAAAGAACGGTCGTAAATGCTGTAGGTAGCAGCTTCCGTGTTCTTGAAGTATAAGGTACCAACAGGATGGAAGATGTTGGTGAGTCTTTCTTGGACAGTCCAGTCTACAAGAGCTTTCACGAAAAATACATTACGTTTGTTACTTGGAACAAAAAAATCTACCAACCCCAGCGACTGACGGTTTAAATGCTGCCTTTCATGAGGGGACCCTCCATACTGTAAATTACGGGTTTTGATGCGCTTCAAATATGTTGTAGAGGCACTTACCCTGAGTACCTGGGCCGGCCAGTGTGGCCGTGCGGTTCTAAGCGCTTCAGTTTGGAACCGCGTGACCGCTACGGTCGCAGGTTCGAATCCTGCCTCGGGCATGGATGTGTGTGATGTCCTTAGGTTAGTTAGGTTTAAGTAGTTCTAAGTTCTAGGCGACTGATGGCCTCAGAAGTTAAGTCCCATAGTGCTCAGAGCCATTTTTGAACCTGAGTACCTGGCTATCCGGTTTTTTAGCGACGGGCCTAGTTTTTGAGAAAATCGAATTTGAAGTTCATTGCGTGCTTTGTCTACCCTTAACATTACGTATATTTAGAGCAAGTCAGCGTAGCGCAGCGGTGAAGATTCACGACTACCATGCTGGCGGTACCGTGTTCGAGTCCTGCTCGTGTACTTCTTTTTTTCAAAATCGACCGAATTTTTCAGTTTTATTTCAAAGAATATCAACAAACAGTGTAAGGCGTACGAAATTATAAAGATATATTTAGTTATTAATTTTTTCAAATATTCGTTCCGTACAACGGTCGCTTCTTGTATTACCTGAAATCGATCTCCGCCCATTATCGTCCCCTCTCCCGTGAATACCGTTAGCCGTAACGGGAACCCCAGCTCCTAGTTGCGGCCAATGAGGACGCGAGTTGCATTCCTTTACTTTCTCATCTAACTACAGCGTCAGTTGCTTATGAAATGGAAGAACTAACTGTTTCTGCAGTAGTGCAGCCAGGAGAAGATCCACAAGTAGAGGAGTTGAACAAATAATCAAAAGAATATCTTCATAATTTCACGCACATTACACTGTTTGCTGATATTCTTTGAAATAAATTCGGTCGATTTTGAAAAAAAATAAATAATGAAGTACACGAGCAGGATTAGAACTCATTATCTCCGGTGCGGGAGTCGTGCACCTTTACCACTGCGCTACGCTGACTTGCTCGGGATATGCGTAATGTCACGGGTAAACAAAGCGCTCAATAAACTTCAAATTCGGTTTTTTCGAAACCCAAGGCCCGGTGCTAAAATACCTGATAGCCAGGTGCTCAAGGTAAGTGTCTCTACAACATATTTGAAGCGCATCAAAATCCGTGATTTGCGGTATGGAGGGTCCCCTTGTCAATGTTTGTTATGAGTACATAATTTAACAGTCAAACTGTGAAGATTGAAAAATTCTGCCCCTCCGATCTGTAGCCGTCTTCGCTAAATCACAACAGTGTTTTGATACTTTACCATGAAGGAGACACTCAAGTCTGTACTTGGAAGAAAGAGCTAAAGAAGTTGTATTCTAAAGATCCTCGACATAACTACAGCATTAAACATCAAATGTCTGCTCAGTGCCTACTGAACTGAGAGTCTTACCCATCAGTCGTAAACGAATATCAAATTTGACTATGGGCTTGATGTTGTTCGAGAAGAATAGGCTATATGGATGCACCAGGCCTCACGTTATTTTCCGGTACGTACTCATCCTTGACTGCAGCAACAAACTACTGAACTACAAGAGAACTCCTCATAGCAATGCAGATAGTACTGCAAGAATACACAGAATCCACCAAGATCTTGTCATTTTATGTACAAAATGACACACCAGTACACAGGTACACAACTACTATGCAAGTAGGGGAACTCTTTAAGTACCGACTTTTAAAGGGAATGTGAAGATACATTACTGGCCATAATAAAGGTTCCTAGTTTATTGTTTGGTGTTCAGTGAAAGTGATTCAGATCTGATTTTATTCGATATTTTATGCTTCATATTTCCACACTGTATATTCTTAAACAGTCTACATATTACAGAGGTTCTGAGTACAAACAATGTGTTGACTGTCAGTAGTACTATCGTTACCAGTAGCGTTCACTGAGAAGTATGTGAGACGGGTGTTGGTTATGTTGCTGAGTGGTCTAGAAATACCTAGCACATTACAGAGACGCAAACGCAGAGAATGTTGCTTTTGAAATACGATTTTGTGAAGACTGATTTGAGAAGTGCGAAGATTTTCAGGTAATGTTGTCGCTGCGAGGCTTGCTCGAGCGTACTGTATCATGAGTTTGTGAAACGGAAGTTCTCGTGATTTTTCTTTATTGGCCTGAGTTAGTTGGTTGACTATTCAGACGTGATTAACCAAAGTTATCTGCTCCCATAGTTTACACTCAGAGTTATAGACTCACCACTCTTTTAGCATTTCGTTAACTAATTTCACGGTAGAGTAATATTTTATTATAAGATGTGATTTTTGTGAATATAATTGCAGTTGTTCAGGAATCAGTTTCCGACCACCAGTAACCTTTACAATCATTCAATAAGTCAAGTCTCTACCGCCTTCTGCTCAGGAAAGTTTTATTTTGTAATTGTGTGCTGCCGCTTTGCATTTAGTGGAACACAGTCATTCTACGTAAGGCGTGATGTGCTTGGCGTAGCTGCTTTTCCTTGCACTGCACTGGGCATGTCTTTCTTTCTTTTTTTTTTCTCACCACTTTCGAGCAGTATCTAGCTTCTGTTGCCACAAGGTAAATCATGAAAATTTGTTACGGCCAGTTTAATTACAGTTCAGTTCTGCGTTTCAGTCTTGTTATCAGTTTCGGTTTAGGTGAAGTTCAGTTGAGATTTCATTTCTTATGCAGACGGTCTTATTCTTACAGTGCAGTGTTACACTTACTTGTGTTTCATTTAATGCTCGGAATTAGTGTACGTAAAATTTTAGGGAATTATATAGAAGCATTTAGAACATTTATTCTTTCAAAATCCAGTGTGTAATTTTATGTAGAATTTTTGTTCTATTAGTTTCGTGTGTCGCAATCGCAAGTCACAAACCGTGACGACATGCATTGTAACATTGTCCACTGCACTGTACAATATAGAATTTCATAGGACAATTTGTTTAGTATACAGGGTTATTGATTTTAAACATTACAACCCAGTCAGACACATAAGTGTAGAATAGGAAAACAGTAAAGTTTACAACAAAAACACACAAAAGAAAAACAGAAAGTAAAGCAGAACAGTTACAACAGGACGGAGTACCAAATGACACGCAGCCGCTATGGCCGAGCGACTCTAGGCGCTTCAGTCCGGAACCGCGCTGCTGCTACGGTCGCAGGTTCGAATCCTGCCTCGGGCGTTGATGTGTGTGATGTCCTTAGGTTAGATAGGTTTACGAAGTTCTACATTCTAGGGGACTTATGACCTCAAATGTTAAGTCCCATAGTGCTTAGACCCATTTTTGACACGCAGGTTTACGACTGCGGTACGGACGTTCACACTTTGTGTACACTTTTCAGGTACATGAAAACTATTCCACACAAACTAAAGAGTCCTTATAACAGCTGATGAAGCAAGGTGGCCCATTGTACGAAAGGTGCTCGTTGTTGTAATGTTAACGTCAAACTATATCATTACTGTGACACAGATTTTTACGTATTCTCTTCAATAAGCGATGCATTCAGTACAGAAAAAATGAAGGTTAATTCGTCTGAGTGAATGTAGATCGCCTTATTTGGAGAGTGGTTTTCGCTAGGTTATAAACGTCAAACCAAGAAAGTGGCTTCAGCCCGAAATCCAGGTAAAAATACACGATGAGGCAGTGCTGAGGAACGTCATTTCTGTCGACGGTAAACATCACTGGTGACAGGTGTCATTTGTTCGTTTGTAAGATTACAATGGTGTAATGAAATAAAATGACAGAACTGGAGTGGGTTCTAAATTTGGCAAATAATATCGGTTTCCGGTGGTGGCACACTGCCACAACAAACTTTTTAATTGAGAAAATTTTTTCACACTCATCGTCATTCGTAGGGAACACACATGCAGTACGTTTACAATATTTAATGAGTGTCAGTGCATAAAACAAAAGTAAATACACTAAATACTGATATCTAGGTTTCTCATCCATTCCACCATTGTGGCACTGACGTGCCCTTATAGCGGCGTAGGACGAACACCTCTCGTATATGTCTGATATATTGTTTCAGTGCACAACAGTCACAGCTCGAAGACTCCACAACACCCATTTATAACGCAAGAGAGAGCACCGACCACATCCCACGTGGATTCTGTTTCACTTAACCCACAGTTTTCCGTCAAGTTCGACACCCACAGTATCACATACTTCTCGAACCATTCCCGTTCTAGGGAGTTTTCGATGTGTTGGCAGTTCTTGTTCCAGACATCTGTTACTCTGCTGGTAATTGTAGCTACCTGTGCAGCGTATAGTAGTGGCGGATGTCTCGAACGAGACCCATTTCTTCGTAAGACATGTATATTGTAAATAGTGGGTAGTTGTTTATTCTCTTGTATAATGTGCTAATCTCTAAGCACCGTCCTAGTTCTGCTAATCTGTGGTGGGTAGATAGTGCTTAGCTTGAGAAACCAGTACACTGTGCCAGTAATTATGTGCATCGTTTTATTCAGCTGCGCATCGATGAGACACGTATGACAGCTACCACACCACACTTAACTACTATTCTCTGGGGCCGAAAAAACCAGCGCAAGAGTCGATTTACGCAAAGTCTCCATTGAATCCCTCCAGATAGTACCACACAGCTTCTGAGTGATGTTTTTGCGAGATTTTATATTAACTGATGTGTTTTCCAGATTTTTTTATGAAACAGAGTGCAGTCGAATGTGATGCCAAGATATGTGGGGGTACGTGTGACGGAGAATATGCCATCAGATTGAAGCTTGAGCTTAGTGTCAGCTTGTCGTTGTTAAGATGAAATGCAGAACAGTCTCTCTTACTGGAACTCGGCTTCAGTCTCCACTTTTTAAAATATGAGTTAAGGGCCTCTACGGCCTCTGTTAGTGTTCCTTCTGACTGACCAAACTCATTTAGTTGACAAGCCAGAGCGACATCGTCAGCGTAGCAGAATTCCCTTGAAGATGCTTTTGGTAGATCAGAAATATAAAGGCTGAATGAGGGATGTGTGGGAATTGAGACCAGTGGCAGGCTGTTATTCAGCTTCAATTTTCACCCAGGGCAAATCTAAAAGTACCGAGTACTTATCATGAGAGGTGGCATGAGCCCCTTCTCATATTTCTATCTTACTCTGAGTAAGTCGATTTTTCTCTGTAATTGCATGCAGTGAAAGAATGCTATTCCTTCACACGCGGACTTCCCACGCAGCGTTTCTGGTCACCTGGGTGGTCCAGTGACAGGCGGGTACTGCTGATCTTGAAAGGGTTAAGCCGACGGGTGTGAGGGGGTCGAGTGGATGCTTTCCAGACGCCACCATTGTCATAAGAGCGGGGGCGACACGCCTACAGGGATCTGACGGAGCGGCTGGCTATAGATTCCGGTACTTCGCAGAAACTTAGTGAAAACACTTTCTGGCGGGCTACCAGCGAGGAGCGGGAATGAATTGTGTCCCAGGCAGTCTTGGCGGGAAAATTCCCGCGTTTTCTGCGTACCGACTAAGGTCCAAAGCGAGGGGAAAGATCCACCGTGGTATAACAATCATGTACGAAAGGTACTACGGAAACAAAGAAAGCTTCATCATAGGTTTAAGAGTAGTCGAATCATAGCTGATAAGGAAAAGCTGAACGAAGCGAAAAAGAGCGTAAAGAGAGCAATGAGAGAAGCATTCAACGAATTCGAACATAAAACATTGGCACACAATCTAAACAAGAACCCTAAAAAGTTTTGGTCATATGTAAAATCGGTAAGCGGATCTAAATCCCCTATTCAGTCACTCGTTGACCACGATGGAACCGAAACAGAGGACGACCGAAGAAAGGCAGAAATACTGAATTCAGTGTTCCGAAACTGTTTCACTGCGGAAAATCGTAACACGGTCCCTGACTTCAGCCGTCGCACGGACGCCAAAATGGAAAATATTGAAATAAACGATATCGGAATTGAAAAACAACTGCTATCACTTAGTAGCGGAAAAGCATCCGGACCAGACGAGATACCCTTAAGATTCTACAGTGATTATGCTAAAGAACTTGCCCCCTTTCTATCAGCAATTTATCGTAGATCGCTGGAAGAACGTAAAGTACCTAGCGACTGGAAGAAAGCGCAGGTCGTTCCCATTTTCAAGAAGGGTCATAAATCAGATGCGAATAATTATAGGCCTATTTCGCTTACGTCAATCTGTTGTAGAATAATGGAACATGTTTTGTGTTCTCGTATTATGACGTTCTTAGATAATACAAATCTCCTTCATCATAACCAACATGGATTCCGCAAACAGAGATCATGTGAAACTCAGCTCGCCCTATTTGCCCAAGAAATTCACAGTGCCGTAGACACTGGCGAGCAGATTGATGCCGTATTCCTGGACTTCAGGAAGGCATTTGATACGGTTCCGCACTTACGTTTAGTGAAAAAAATACGAGCTTACGGAATATCGGACCAGGTTTGTGATTGGATTCAGGATTTCCTAGAAGAAAGAACACAACATGTCATTCTTAACGGTTCAAAATCTGCAGATGTAGAGGTAATTTCGGGAGTACCGCAGGGAAGCGTGATAGGACCTTTATTGTTTACAATATACATAAATGACTTAGTTGACAACATCGGTAGCTCCGTGAGGCTATTTGCAGATGACACGGTTGTCTACAAGAAAGTAGCAACATCAGAAGACTCGTACGTACTCCAGGAGGACCTGCAGAGGATTAATGCATGGTGCGACAGCTGGCAGCTTTCCCTAAACGTAGATAAATGTAATATAATGCGCATACATAGGGGCAGAAATCCATTCCAGTACGATTATGCCATAGGTGGTAAATCATTGGAAGCGGTAACGACCGTAAAATACTTAGGAGTTACTATCCGGAGCGATCTGAAGTGGAATGATCACATAAAACAAATAGTGGGAAAAGCAGGCGCCAGGTTGAGATTCATAGGAAGAATTCTAAGAAAATGTGACTCATCGACGAAAGAAGTAGCTTACAAAACGCTTGTTCGTCCGATTCTTGAGTATTGCTCATCAGTATGGGACCCTTACCAGGTTGGATTAATAGAAGAGATAGACATGATCCAGCGAAAAGCAGCGCGATTCGTCATGGGGACATTTAGTCAGCGCGAGAGCGTTACGGAGATGCTGAACAAGCTCCAGTGGCGGACACTTCAAGAATGGCGTTACGCAATACGGAGAGGTTTATTATCGAAATTACGAGAGAGCACATTCCGGGAAGAGATGGGCAACATATTACTACCGCCCACATATATCTCGCGTAATGATCACAACGAAAAGATCCGAGAAATTAGAGCAAATACGGAGACTTACAAGCAGTCGTTCTTTCCACGCACAATTCGTGAATGGAACAGGGAAGGGGGGATCAGATAGTGGTACAATAAGTACCCTCCGCCACACACCGTAAGGTGGCTCGCGGAGTATAGATGTAGATGTAGATCATAACTGTGATTGGCTTGCTCACGGGATAGCTCCGTGACGTAGCAAAATCGGCGCAGACGTTGGCGCCAAGTATCTCCATTGGTGGAGTAGTAGTGCATAGGCTATAGAGTGGAATTTTCCGCCGGTTTTCGAGTTGCTGATTGGAACGTATAACCACGGCCACTGTCGTGGGGGCGGGAATGTTCTGTGTTCGGCTTGTACGGGTGCTCTTGTGGAGTCGGCTCTTGCCTTTCGGTCGGAGTTGGTTACAAGACTGAGCTCTCGCTGCTCTGGACAGCCTGCCTTCCGTTGGCTGTCTAATATACTTTCATTTAATTGTGACTGTTTGACGAAGTTGCTGAAGTTTCGACATCAATGTAACTTTCCGAGTATAGTTGGCAACTGAGCGTTCTGCGTACAAGCGGCCTATGTTGTCTGTCTTGAGAAGTTTTGGGTAAAGTTAACTGTATCAGAGTTACTGTGTGACTTCGCTTCTTAAAATCAGTCACTGTACCGTCAGTGATTGTGTGGCAGGCCTTCTTTGTCTCCCTCAGAGGCGCATTTATATTGATAGGAAGTCTTTAGTCTGGGACAACCAGGCTAGGATAATTTGTTTCGGGCTATACTCGCGACATTATCATCATCAGGACGGGACGTCGAAGCAACCAGCCATTACTTCCGGTATGTCAGATCATGTCCTGGCAGTTGGGAAGACAGCTTCATAATGTATGTCCACAGCCCTGCAGATCAGGGAATTTTGCTCTGTGATAACCGGAGCTCAGCAGAGAGCGCCTGTTCCCGTCTTTTCTTACGTGGTTCTGTCTTGCATGTTCATTGTCTGAGTTCTCACTACTGTAGAAGCAATTAATGTTGGGTTGGCTGGGTGTTTCTCTTAAGATTTGAGTTGCAAGGAACTGGTTCCACATACCACTTGGTCATCAACGTCTCAAGCCAGTTTACGGACAACTTCACTTTCAAAGCATTTATTTCAATATCCGATTTTACTTATTGTAAATGTTTCATGTGTTTTTGTTTATTATTTTGAGTTTAGTCATAATAAATCAAATTGTTATTTTGGACAGAACTTTCATTCTGTTAATTGGTAGAACAATCCTTTCATTTCTCACTACGTTAACGAAACTTTCCTTTATCTAATTAATTTCTATCCAATTAAACTATTGCAGGTGCCAAACTCTTTCCTACCACACTTCAGGTTCGATTACAGTCAGTTCGCGTTTCTTTTTAATCCATGTGCAACAGCAAAAGTCGGAGTTAGAAAAGGGAGGGCTTAGAGCATCATTTCCATATGAAGATTCTAGAAGAATTTAGTGTTAAATACATTGCTAGCCCTGGCCTTTCGCAATCATGTTACTGATAATAAATGCTGTCGTTCGGCATTTGATTATTTTCGGAAGTTGTAAATCATCCCTTCCCTCCAGACGGTGCAATATGCGGCCGTAAGGTCGATAAGGGCCACAGATATTTTGTTTCTCCTGCAAAGTAACCACTGTGAAAGTTGTTAGAGCGCGAAGTCTACATCCCGCTTATTCTATTGGAATGCGTTCTAAGATACTAATTCTATTGTAAAAAAGTCTCTCCAACAGTTTCTACGTGCGACTAAGCAGGGAACTTGGCCAAAAGTTCTGGGGGAAATACGATAATTTGCTAGGTTTTAAGATTGACACGATTTTTGTATTTTTCAGTTCCTTGGGAAATGTTCCTGTCTTCAGGATAATAGAGGCAATGTTTGGCGTTTTCTCCAAAATGGAATAAAAATTTGGATACATATTATGGGACATCCAGAGCCTTACCACTTTTAACCTCTGCTAAAGCTACTGCTGCTTCAATCATGCATTGAATCATGGCTACGCCTACAGGGCTAGAGCTTTCACCTGCAGGGAATACATGCTCTTCCACAACGTTGTCGTACAGCCATAGAGCGTGTTGGTGACTACGCAGAAAAACAGGAGATGGACAAGACATGTTGATGTATATTGTAACCAAATTCTGACTCCTAACAATAAATATGGTTCAAAATGGCTCCAAGCACTATGCGAATTAACATCTGAGGTCATCAGTACCCTAGACGTAGAACTACTGAAACCTAACTAACCTAAGGACATCACACACATCCATGCCCGAGGCAGGATTCAAACCTGCGACCGTAGCAGCAGCGTGGTTCCGGAATGAAGCGCCTAGAACCGCTCGGCCACAACAAATATGTTCTGAGAAAAAAATGTGGGGCGTTACTTATTGCTCGACTGTCGTAAAAATTAGCAAAACTATTAAAGCCATAGACGTAGCAACGCTTTGTTCAAAATACATTTGAGCTAAATTATTTAAAAACAGAACAAAGTAATCCTAAAATGCAGAGACTTCAGAGTTATAAAGCTAAGAACGTGAAGCAACAAGAGTGGAGTATTGCCAGAAAAAAGTACATTTTCCGGGTTTCCTGCAGACGGAGGTCTGTTGTTGTACGAATAACAGGAGTTTATCACTGTGGGAGTGAAATGGCTTGAAAAGTAGAAACGTTCTCCAAAGTTGAAGCATGTGGTATACTGGCAAAATTCAGTGTCGCCTCCAACCGTAGTCAATTGATGCCAACTATTTGAACAAGATCGCACAGACCTAACTACATTGACCTGGAAGAATCGGAGACCTTCAGTCACGCCATTTCCATCGTTTAGGCAACCTGAAAGAACTTCCTGTGGGAAAGAGATTTTCCAACGATGAGGCCCTCCGCGTAGCGGTCCCCGAATGGCATAGTGACCTAGAAGCGGATTTCTATCGTCAAGGAATTGAACGATTACGAGAATGTTTCGACCGTTGTTTACAGTCACTAGGTGACTACGTTTAAAAATAGTGTCGTGTAGCTTTTGTACTTTGAAGTGTAGTGCACCAGACAACTAACGATTTGTCATAATAATGTGTAAATTAATTTTTGGAACACCTCTTAATTTAATGGACTTACGAAGCGTGAGAGTCAAAGATATAAAAACACGCATGTCATGACTAGTGCTCCGTCATAAGCCATAATGAAGTCATTAAAACAGACAGAAAAAGGGACGACATCTACTGGTCATCACCGACTTCTTTGAGTTTACGGTGTATGCAGCGATAGAACTGGCAACTCCAGATGGCCAAGGCTTGATAAAAAGTAGCATTCTTTATGTGGGTTGGGCGAGGCAGGAGCCTTTTATGTTACTCGCAGTGTAGTCTCCAGGCAGCGGCTGCCGCCACGTGAGGGTACAGAACGATAACCCGAGCGGAGGGGGTTAGACGTCATTATTGCCTTTTTTTTTAATTTTCATCTTTCTCACTACGTATAATGCAAATAAACGGAAATAATGCTCAGCATATTGTATTTATTAATATTTTAATGAAAGCCATGAAAAGATAAGCGATGAAAAATTCGGGACTACTAATAAATTTCCAAGAAACGGCTGTACTTACATCATCCATGAGGTCACTGAAAATAACATTCCAAGAAGGAACTGTAATTAAAGCGTACAGGACATCGTATTGACTTACTTTTCATATTGACCATCGAGTAGCCCTCGACAGCTGCACGCGAACAAAAGTTTCCTCTTGCAAGTTCAATTGGTCAGTGGGCTGTTGGCAATAGCGCTATGTTTACGGAGATCATTCGCTTGTTAGTTCTCGACCAAGTAAGGTTAATTTTTTGGAATGTAGTGAGAATGCAGTCAGAACATTGTGTAAAACATCGAGTTGAACAAAAATTTCTGATAGGAGAACTGAAAACATTGATTTGCTTGGAACATAGGTAGAAGAAAATCAGTAGCTATACGATGATAGCGTCCACAGCAAAGCGTCGAAGCAACGACTGAAAACAGAACTAGACTAAAGTTTACATCTTTCAGACGAAAACGTTCCGATCACATCATAAAATTCCGCGGTAATAACTGAGGTACACGTTCAAATTGGAAGACAAGAATGTACTGAAAGTTTTATCGCAATAGTGTGCAATGATGAGTTGATTTCGTCTGAAGAAGTCGACATTCGAGGGGAATATGAAGAAGTGTCACACAAAAATTGTAAATAAAAAGGTTCCCATGTAGGGATTCGATCCCAAGAGTCTTGAATTGTTGTTCTGTACTCTTTTCTCTGCGCCAGCCGCCGACCGAAGGCTACGCTATCATGGATGGCTCGTGCCTCGTCTGACTGGCGTTAAAAATGGAATTTTTTATAAACGCTTGTCCGTTTGGGGCTACCATCTCTGTCATTTTGAATTCTGGGCAACCCCTGAATAAAATATAAACATGGACGGAATCGGTGAAGACGAGTGACATATCAAGCGAAATTTCGTCCATTTGAAAACACCACGTTTATGACACACAAATGGTGCTGCTAGATTCTGCCTGTGGCGCGAGTGTAGACAAACCGTTCGTTTATTGTGTTATATACAAGTACGTATTGAACGTGGAAACATATTGCGAGTTTTAGAACAATGAGCGTAAGATGGTAATTGCTGGAAGATGCATGAGTCATAGCATATCGGAGACGGGACGAAAAGTCGCCTTTCAGAGTCACTACTGTCTAGGGCGTATCGTCAATATTTCAGACTCCACATGCGTAAATCGCCGCAGAGGATATCCACAACCTTTTGATAGCGAACTGTGGTGGTCGATTACTGGGGGTGGGATCACCGTCGATGAGAATGCGGAGAAACTCATTTCTACCACAACTATACGGAGACCCATGTACTGCATCGTCTTAAGCAGCCGACGATCAGAGATATGGCAATGGTATGTCTGTCGACTATCCACCCTCATGGTACTCCTCGTCCGTAGATGAATACGTTAAAACAATGAAAGAAAGATCTGAGCAAGTATAAGCACTATTGTGAGAATAGTGGCTGTAAAAACTAGTATGTGATCCGAGCAGCGAACCAAGATACATTCAAGATTTCATTCAGTTGTTTGTTCTAAATTCATAAGTGCCAGAAGTAGAAGAACCCACCATTGTCGTAGACCAGGGTAGTGTTGGCCGTAAAAATGCAAGGCACCGGCATGCGGATGAAGCCACGACGTCGGAGGGAAGATGCGATCAGTGTCCTAAGCTAAAATACTGCGTAGTTTGCAGCAGCGGAAATCTTTTGTTTCTGACCAGGTGGGGTAGTGCGAAGTGTTGTACGGAATTCGAACGTGGGCGGCCGGGGTGGCCGAGCTGTTCTAAGCGCTACAGTCTGGAACCGCGCGACCGCTACAGTCGCAGGTTCGAGTCCTGCTTTGGGCATGGATGTGTATGATGTCCTTAGGTTAGTTAGGTTTAAGTAGTTCTAAGTTCTAGGGGACTGATGACCTCGGAAGTTAAGTCCCATAGTGCTCAGAGCCATTTGAACCATTTTTGAACTTCGAACGTGGTCAGGCGATTGGGTATGACAATACGTCTGTACGCCAGATTTCCACACTCCTAGAAACCCCTAGGTCCACTGTTTCCCATGTGATAGTGAAGTGGAAAAGTAAAGGGACACGTACAGCACAAAAGCGTACAGGCCGACCTAATATGTTGAGTTACAGAATCCGCCGACATTGAAGGTCGTATTGTGTAATAGGCGGACATCTATCCAGACCATCACACAGGATCCACTGTAAGTACTATGACAGTTAGGCGGGTGGTGAGAAGACTTGGATTTCATGGTCGAACGGCTGATCATAAGCCACACATCATGTTGGTAAATGCTAAACGACGCCTCTCTTGGTGTAAGGAGCGTAAACATTGGACGATATTGTGCAGTGAGAATCACGCTACACATGTGGCGATCTGATGGCAGCGTGTGGGTATGGCGAATGCCGACACTATCACAGCACAGGCCTAAATTGATGTTTTATGCACCTTCTAGCTTCCCACTGTTTAAGAGCATTTCGGGGATGGTCATTGTATCTTTCAACACGACTGAGCACCTGTTCATAATGCACGCCTGTGGCGGATTGGTTGCACGACAATAACATTCCTGCAATTAATTGGCCTGCACAGAGTCATGACATGAATCCTATAGGATACCTTTGGGATGTTTTGGAACGCTGACTTCTTGTCAGGCCTCACCAACCGACATCGACATCTCTCCTCAGCGCAGTAATTCGGCTGCCATTCCCCAAGAAACCTTCCAATACCTGATTGAACGTATGCCTGCTAGAGTGTCATCAAGGCTAAGGGTGGGCCAACACCATATTGAAACCAGCATAACCGATGGAAGGTGTCACGAACTTGTAAGTCTACTTCAGCCAGGTGTCCGGATACTTTTGATCATATAGTGTATTACATAGATAAGCTATTAGCAAGTCAAGTCGCATAATAAGTAAAGTTGTTTGGTGATTGCAGGTATGTTTGGATTTTATGACAAACTTGCAGTAATAGACGACAACACACAATGAGCCAAGTTTGTGCCATTACTGCAAATCATTTAGGTAAGTTGGTTGTCTATACCACTCATATGTTTACTGCCTCATTGTTGTGACTTTCTCATCGTTGACCATTTAGTGGCGACAGGGAAAGAATTTCGTTATTTTGTGCTGGTGCTGTGGTAGCACGACCCGAATGGCAGGTAAAGTTTCAAAGCATAGTAGAATTTTCGCATTGCGATGTAAGTAAGTTTCCTTTGTGTATCAATAGTATCGGGGCGACATTAAAGGGTTACGTTGGCAAGAGCACGGTGAATCCTAATCGAAGCATCTGTAACTTTGAGCAGCTTGTAATGAATGTACATATACAAAATTGGAGGACACTGGGCCTCGACAGCATATTAAACTCTTATAGACCTGTCTCTGATCCGTTTCCGGCTGTAATAACTCCTCAAGAGTTATTTTCGTAGCACATTCGTTCTCAGAAATCGTATGCTGGTGAACAACGTATTGTTGGTTGTCCTGCTTGTAAGCTCAGGTAAGTCTGGCAAGTGGTAAAGGTGTTGTTGGAATTCTGAGATGCAGGACCAGAAAGATGGGGCTGCTATACAGTAGATTCACACACCCTAGTCAGACTGCTACTTCCTGATACAGGCGTTTTACATGAGGTACGTTGTTGGTTAAGCTCTGAACGGAAGTTACTTTGTCTGGTAGCAAACCGGTGTCTATCGTTTTGTTTGACAGGAAAAAGGGTAACAAGTCGAATTCACGTTAAATACTAGAGGAGTAAATGAACAGATTCCAGACCAAACATCACATCCAATGTCTTCCCGTGGCATCTGAAAGTACAGTGAAACTTTAATCCAATTAATAGCATTCACTGCGGAAAAGTATTACCACTTAAATAGTTTGTAACTTGTGCAACTAAGAATCAGGCTGTGTTACCGGCACACAGTATTCTGTTCAAACTATTTGCAATTAAATCGTTGTGTTGTGTATTCCGAACGGTTCTGGAAGAACATAGGCAGACATTGCAGATAATGAATATCTGAATAGGAAGTAGTTGTGTAGGTTGCAGAGATAAGTGACAACTAACGGTCAATTTTTTTCGCTGCTGCTGCTACAAACGTGCTTTATTTACCACAATATAGACTTCGCCTTTGTGTAATATCGAAAAGATTTCCAGCGCATTATGAGGTTCGCTGAAGGCAGCTTTTTAACAGCCCCGAATTAGGCTATAGGTTTTATACTTAACTGAAGAGAGTGATACAAAACAGGAACTCACAGCAGGTCGCATCACGCCAGTCAGCAGACTGAAGACCTAAAGACGAAAAACAAGTTTTCTTCCAATAGGGATTTAGGAGTCGCGTCATTCACTCGTAATCAAAACGCCCTAGGTCCTGGGTTCTAAAAATGGTTCAAATGGCTCTGAGCACTATGGGACTTACCTTCTGGTGTCATCAGTCCCCTAGAACAGCTTAAACCTAACTAACCTAAGGACATCACACACATCCATGCCCGAGGCAGGATTCGAACCCGCGACCGTAGAGAATAAAAAGAGTGGACGACCAAGAACGAAGTACTCGGAGTAAAATAGGTGTAAGACAGGTATGTAGTTTTACAACATTACTGTACAATCTGTACATCTAAAAAAATTATGAAAAGAAAAGGAAGTTTCAGGAGTGAAACTTAAATTCAAGGTGAAAGGATATCAATGGTACGCTTCGCTGATGACAGTGCTGCCCTCAGTGAAGGTGAAGAATAATTGCATGATATGATGAATGGAAAGAACAATCTAATGAGTACATAATATGGACTGAGAGTAAATCGAAAAACGAAAGTGAACATAAGCAGTAGAAATGAGAGCAGTGAGAAACTGAACATTACGACTGATGATCACGAAGTAGATGATGTTAAGGAATTCAGCTACCTTGGCAGCAAAATAACCAATGACGGACGGAGCAAGGAGGACATCAAAAGCAGACTGACACTGGCAAAAAAGGACATTTCTGGCCAAGAGAATTCTAGTAGTATCAAACATAGGTCTTAATTTGAATAAGAAATTTCTGAAAATGTACGTCTGGAGTACAGCATTGTATGGTAGTGAAATGTGGACTGTGGGTAAACCGGAACAGAAGATAATCGAAGCAACTGAGATGAGGTGCTACAGACGAATATTGAAAAATAGGTTGACTGGTAAGGTAAGGAATGAGAAGGTTCAGTGCAGAATCGGAGAAGGGACGGTATAGTAGGACATCTGTTAAGAAATCAGGGAATGACTTCCATGCTACTAGAGAGAGTTATAGACGGCCAAAACTGTAGAAGAACACAGAGACTGGAATACATGGAGCAGATAATTGCGGACATAGGCTGGAAGTGCTGCTCTGAGATAAATTGGTTGGCACAGGAGAGGAATGCATGGTGGACGGCATCAAACCACTCAGAAGACTGATGAGCGCGGCCAGAGGGTGAGGTCGTTCCCTGAGAAAAAAGCACACAGCAGCACTCCGTTGGAGTGTAAGACGTATAAATGCGACGCAACTAACTTTGCGTGACGCCGAATATATGGGACGTACGGACATCAGTGAACGTGTGTGTCTACATCTATACTCCGTAAGCCACCTTAAGGTGTGTGACGGAGGGTACTTTATATATCACTGTTACTTCTCTCTTTTTCTGTTAAAGTCGCAAATGATATGCGGGGAATGCGGGGAGAACGATTCTTGGTAAGCAGCCCTGTGATCTTGAACCTCTCTTATTTTACAATCATGATCTATCGCGAGACATACGTAAGGGAAGAAATATTTTGGTTCACCCTTCTTGGAAAACAGAGTTTTGGAACTTCGGCTCCCCTAAAGCACACCGTCATGAAGAACGCTTCTCTTGCAGCGTGTGCCCCCAGAATTCGCTAAGAATCTCCACGACGCTTTCGCGCTTACTAATTGTACCTGTGGCGAAGCCTGCTGATCTTCTGTATCTTTTCTGCTAGTTTTATCTGATGTAGATCCCATGTATTGGTCGGAGACAGGTTTTGTAAAATACCTCCTTTTGTGGGTGGACTACATTTCTTGCATTTCTTCCGTTGCCTCTCAGTCTGGCGTCTGGCTCAGCTGCGATTGGTTTTACGTGGTCGTGCCAACTGAAATGTTTACGTAAGTATACTACTAGATATTTTGTGGATATCAGCACTGCCAGTGATTGTTGTGCACCCGAGTAATCGTACAGTAATTAGTCATTCTGACTAGTTATGCTTAATCTGTCACATCTGTTTCTGTTGTGTGCCAACTGCCAAACCCTGCACCAACATCTGTCCCATGCAGGTCGTTCTGCATTTGGTATAATTTTCTAGATTTGAGACTTCTCTGTATGCAAAAGTATCACCCGCGAAAAGCCTCTTGGAACATCATACGTTACCCACTAGGTCATGTATGTATATTGCGAAAAGTTATGGTCCTATAACACTCCCTTCCGGTACAATGACCTGCTGTGTTCTCTTTACAAGCTGGTTATATCGGTACATGTTTCTCAAAATGGTTGAAATGGCTCTAAGGGCTGTAAGGATGTAAGCTGTTAATAGACACGTGAGTCTACTTCTGTTTTATAATAATAATAATAATAATAATAATAATAATAATAATAATAAAAATGAAAACAATAATAATAAGAAGAAGTAGTGGAAGAATGAGAAGGAAAATATTTGATTACTTAACGACTTAATAATTCGTAATTACATTAACATACCTTACGACTTTGACGAGAGAGACATTTTGAATCTAGGTTTATCTGGCTGTTTCGTGAGTAATATAAGTTTGCGGAACATTGCTGTAGAATCGCAGTGATGATTATTATAGTTGTTAGTTAATATTATAAGGAGATTTTTATTTCTGGTGCCTGATAGCGTCGGCTCACCCGATTCTAACTACGTAAAATGTTCATTCTTCAAATTTTGGGTCAAACTGCAGACCTGGATGTGAAATTAAAGTTGAGAATAGTAGAAAAATTGTGGAACAAAACTAATCAAAAGAAAAGATATTAATAGCAACATGACTGGCGATAGGAAGAGAAGAGAAAAAAAGTGTACCTGGAGGCTGTGAAGAATTTTATGGAAGTTTCACAGACAGTGATGTTCATGTTAATTTATTACAGAACAATTAGAGAAGTAACTGCTTCCGCTGATTCATAAGTGCAACAAGTTATCTACTGTACCTAGAGTTCGGGTTATTTTTTCAAGGGGTGAAGAGCAGAAAACCAAAATGCATTGGAGAATCGTATACTGGGTAAATTTCCACTAAGGGGTTTTCCCATTTTAAATACTCACATTGAAAGCAAATTAAACTAAACTCCTCCCGAACAGGCTATGAAAGCCCAACAGTACCGTCTCCGTATCATCCTCAGTCTATAGGCGTCACTGGATGCGGCTATGGAGGGACATCTGGTCAGCACATCGAGACCGGAGCCGCTACTTCTAAATCAAGTAGCTCCTGAGTTTGCCTCACAAGAGCTGAGTGCACCCTGCTTGCCAACAGCGCTCGGCAGACTGGGTGGTTGCCCATCCAAGTGCTAGCCCAGCCCGACAGCGCTTATCTTCGGTGATCTGACGGGAACCGGTGTTACCACTGCGGCAAGGACGTTATCAAAATACTCACATTACGTAATGGAAATCGGGATTATATAATCTTCAGATTTCCATACAGTTGTTATAATAAACAGCAGTGTAGACATGTGGTGATGTTGTCGTACAGACCTGAAATTGGTAATGTAATATAGTAGTTGAAGTAAATAAACAGCTACGTGGAAGTGTAGCAAGTAAACGACTAACGAAATGAAGCCACCCGCGAATCCAAATACAAATATCAACCTTCAAAAGTAAAATAAATTAAAATAAAAAATATATTAAAATTTTTTATGTGTTACTCACCATCATGTGGTCATAGGTGGTCGCGGTGTTCCCTGTGACTCGAGAGACACTGCTTTCTATAATCTGTTTTTCTTGTTTTTATACATCTGCAACAACACTGTACCCAAAACAATATCCGTGACCAAGAATAAGGAAGAAACATTTCGTAGACGACTTGTGGTTACAGGTGGAACACGAGGAATCACTGTACAAAGGAGAGAAAGAATATCTGCCAAGGGCTGTTGAAAGAGACGATCACAGAATTCTACGCGAAACCACAGAAATAGTACTGGTTGGCCGACTTACTCTACAAAATTGTCCACCACTTCTCAGGTGGCAAAGAATATAACCGTTAGAAGTAATCTGCTTCCCTTCCTGCTGTATATTAAAAACTGTAAAGCAGCACGAGACTGAAGTGGACCTCACCCAACATTTTCTTGTACTTGACACACATCAGTTGCCCGTGTTATCGCCTCTTGCTTCAATAACGGCAGCACAGCGTCTCTACGTACCTCGAAGTTGCTTACGAACGAAATCCTTCGATATTCCCTGCCACTCCTCTAGTAAGGCTCCCTGTAACAGCTGCAGCGTTTCTGGGTGATTCGCATTCTTCTCTTTAAACAATCCCATGCATCACATGGCGCCAAAGAAAATTTTGCACTGCGATTGAAACATTGGCACAAGCATTATCGTGCTTCACATAAAACTTTTCTTCAAGCTGTGCCAAAGATCGTGCATGGGGATCTAGCGTTACGTTGACGTAGCTCTCACCTGTTCTAGTGTCCCCACAGCGTTATAGCGCTCCATCAAAGAGGGACTGTTGGGAGTACAGTACCTTCCCTGTTACTTCCGCGCAAGTTGTCCGGACCACGATACAGCCATCGTTTCCATGAAGGTTCAATCTAGTCTCGTCGCAGAGCAACATTTTCCTCCAGTGCCTTTACTGCCAATGTCTGTTTCCTTCAGCAAACCCTGTCTCCTTTCTTCACGTAATTTGGTTAAATAAGGTACTTTCTCTGCTGCCTGTACCTAATTGATACTGGCATTATCTGATCACTTAAATGATGTCCAGTACCTCGGCGAAAGTCTTCTCGTAGTTCATCAGCTATTTTTCTGCAGTCCCTCGATACAAGAAATCGAAATAGTGGCCCACAATAATTGTAGTTGTTTTTAAGTCCCGAAACTTGCTGTCTAGCAACAGTATGCTTTTCACTGTATCGTTTCGAAAAAGGAGATACTGCATTTTGACTTGTTCTCTTGCTACATGTCGCTGTGAATGATTCTCCTGCTGAAGAGAACTCCACGACTGGCTTCCTCAACTGTCACATGTGTGTTTAGCCTGTTACCGACTCTGCCATGCCTATACAATGTTGTGTGTACTGTAATTACAGACTCCAACATGCTGTACATTCACTTCGTTTTTCGCACTATTTATTTCAGCTCCATTTGTTGATATGGCCGGCCAGAGTGGCTGAGCGATTCTAGGCGCTAGAGTCTGGAACCGGGCGACTGCTACGGTCGCAGGTTCGAATCCTGCCTCGGGCATGGGTGTGTGATGTCCTTAGGTTAGTTAGGTTTAAATAGTTCTAAGTTCTAGGTGACTGATGACCTTAGAAGTTAAGTCCCACAGTGCTCAGAGCCATTTGAACCATTTTTATTGATATGATGAATACGTTTACAAGGCTAAAACGCATGTAAATACGAGGATAAGATGGTGTCTCTTCACTGATAACGGAAATGCTACAATGTGGACTGTTTATTCATGTGCACAAGACCACATACTCGTCACCACTCTTTCTTCTCCGCGTCGAGAACTTCCTCTTTTGTTGTTGTTGTTGTTGTTGTTTTCGTATTTTTTCTTTTGTTTTCTTTCATTCGTCGGTTTTTCATCAGTGGTTCTGTGCGAATGTCGCATTACATCTTTGAAAGTCGATCGATGAGAAACATCACTCAGTTTCTTTACTACAGAAGGTGACCACCCCCATGACCGAATACGTTCAGCTACCGTGCTGGCTCGGTTACGCAGACAGAAACACGTGCACATGTCTTTGTTGGAGTGTAATTGGGCGAGTGCAGTTGTACGTCCGTGCAAGCGCGTTAACGTGTATTCTAGGTTATAACGCTGTTCCCTCCCGAGTTTCTTTTTAGCAGCGCACTAAGCGTAGCAAACTGGTGGTAATTAAGCTCTGTCGTTCTGCGGAATGAAGGTGCAACACTGTGGCTGGCAAATTACTGTCGTCCAATTTCGGTGTTAATTAGGTGCTCTTAAAGGAATACTGACATGTTAACTACACCGCAAGCAATGGAATGTTTCACTTATACTACCACTCATGAAACTCGTATTTGTCCTTGTAAACTGGCACCACAAAAGGTTTTCTTATGCGTATAGTAATCTGTTAACAATGGCCATCAGTTTATTCATTTGAAAATATATTAACCCTGCAAACATTTTTCCTCTGAATATGTAGTAATTTTTTGACATATTCTTACATCAATATTTAATTTTAACGGAAAACCCTGAAACGAAGCAGTGCTAGACTTTCATTTTTACGTAATTTAGTAAAATTAATAACTTATTAGCTATAACGTCGATGTGATTAATTCTGTGAAAGGGATTTCGTAAGCTTGCTTTAAAAGTATTTTACAATTAATAATTTATTATTACATGGCCACAGAAGCGATTATTTGCGACAACCACAATTCTAATGGTCTATTCTCTTCGTGGGGAAAGGGAAGCCGTTATGCCTTTCAACTGCTATGCTTTTTGGAACACCTTTTGCCTAGCCGGCAACGGCCTTGCCCCAGTGGATACACCGGTTCCCGTCAGATCATCGAAGTTAACCGCTATCGGGCGTGGCCGGCACGTGGATGGGTGACCATCCAGCCGCCATGCGCTGTTGCCATTGTTGGGGTGCACTCAGCCTCGTGATGCCAATTGAGAAGCTATTCGACCGAATAGTAGCGGCTCCGGTCAAGGAAAACCATCATAACGACTGGAAGAGCGGTGTGCTGACCACACGCCCCTCCTAACCGCTTCCTCAACTGAGTATGAAACGGCAGTCGGATGGTCCCGATGGGCCACTTGTGGCCTGAAGACGGAGTGCTTTTTTTTGCCTAGCCGAAGAGTGCAGTTGGAAGACAGTCCAAAATGGCTCTGAGCACTATGGGACTTAACTTCTGAGGTCATCAGTCCCCTAGAACTTGGAACTACTTAAACCTAACTAACCTAAGGACATCACACACATCCATGCCCGAGGCAGGGTTCGAACCTGCGACCGTAGCGGTCGCGCGGTTCCAGAATGTAGCGCCTAGAACCGCTCGGCCACCCCGGCCGGCTTGGAAGACAGTAGCGGACACAGTAGCCAATCGGCAGTTGAAGAGTAAAGTTCACGTAATGGTGCACTGTGCAAAATTCAGTTTTTGTGCTTAAAAATGGTGCATTTTGTGGAGAAAGGCGACGATTAGTACCATTTGCAGTAGCAAGTATCTTTTATAAATTGCAGTCGTGGGTACAAATATTGCATCTTAGTTACATCAAGACTGGTTCCAAGAGGTAAACAGTATGGTGTGATTTGTCTGTCTGTGCCTGGCGTAGCAGGACAGAGGGCACTAGGTTGTGGAATGGAGCCCAAAGTAGGTTTCTGTCAGTTGCACTCAACATACAAACTTTATTTGTTCACACACAGTATTACACAAGGATGCAAAACACTCAAAGTTTAAATCGACCTCCTTTGATTACCTTTAGATTGGCTGAAGACCACACTCAAAATCCAAGACACAAGGCCTAAGTTAGAAATTGACACACAAGAGTCTTCTGGAGACGTCACCCAAACATATTTTCTAAATCTTCAATCTAATCTGCTGAAGGACTTAGCAATTTAATTTTAATGGAATTAGCCTGGAGGTCGCATATTAAGCAATAAGAAGAATTTCAATCAAAAGGCAGAAGGCCGTACCTTAAAACATATCATATAAAATAAAGAATAACAATCTCATGCCTTAAGGGCAAGACAAGAACATTAATTTAAGAGATATTGATACTTGGCTGAAAGCCACACATGAACCATATAATTAAAACCCAAACAGGGAAATTACCCCATAACACACAAGGAACGGTGCTCAGAAGTTTCCAAGAGTTGGCATGGGACTGTAACACTAACGCCCGTTTAGGTGAGACAGGCAGCCTGTCCAATGACTTCTTAATCTGGAGGCAACCCAACCGACAGATAGCCGACCGACCAATCAACCAAATCAGTTCCGCTTCACGCAACCAACAAAACGACCACAAGATTTCAATACAACGAAACACAGAATATTGGCGCCCACAACGACCAGCAACACCTCAGCAGTCGAACTACAAGCCGTGCTGGACATCAACAACAAATTTCGTCAACAACCAGGGCAGGTAACCGGAACATCAACGGCCACAAGGCAGAAGATACCGCTGGTGAACTTCCGTAACAGGGAATAAATTAAGTTAAATTTCACAGGAAGACGGCTGGAATCTTAGCTGACTTAAACACACACACACGATGTTGCTCGCGTGAATGTCCCAAAAGGGATAACCAGGATCAAATGAAGAAATGTAAACAGTTGAGGCTCGATAGTTAGTTAAGTGAGGACTCAACTTTCATGTCCAAGATCGGTGGGCGACGCACCTCGTTGCACTCCCAAGCAGCACCTCACACTCCAACCGCGCGTGCTCTCCACCAGCGGCTCCAGACCGACTCTCCACGACTGCTCCACGCCAACCGACCGACTGGACTGCTGGTCCGTCCGCGACTGCTTCTCCGTCGCGACTGCCCTGCTGGAGCGTCTCCCACTCACTGACTTCCTTCGGACGGACGACGTCCCGAAGACACTTGCTAGGACCCAACCATGCAGAGGGAACACATCCGACATCTCTGCACAAGAAGGAACCGACCCAGACACACGTCGTCGATGAGACGACCGACCGAACGACCAACCAACGGTCGTCCCCACTGGTACTGGCTGTGTGTACCTCAGTGGGGCTTCATCCGCGACTGCACTTCTGCCGCGTTCCATCTCCACCCTGCTAGTCCTTCTCCAACTGGCTGCCAGACACATGACGACCCGGAAATACTATCGGTCGCCAAGAGATGGTACGACGGTGCACTTATCGATACGCGCAGCTGCTGTCGCTCACGGGCAGGCAGGACAGCAATTCAGCGACACCAGTGATTTGAAATGAAAATGACGAGGTGGTAAGACCAAGATGTTAAATAAAGATGGCACCAACATGAGAAACGCATGGCTCAGTCAAGTGCTGCGAAATCACATTTGTACAATATTCTCAAGTGCGTTTCCTTAAAAGGAAAGCTGTTGACATTTTATTTCGTTCTAGTATTGTTACAGCAAAGACGCGCCTGCTTAGCTGAATAGTAACGTGTTTGCCTCTCATGCAACGGACCCGGGATCAATTACCGGTCGGCTTGGATATTTTCCCCGCCTGTGGACTGGATGTTGTGTTGTCCTCATCATCCTCTCTTCATCATCACCAACGCGCAATTCGCCCAATGTGTAAAAAGATTTGCACCCGGCGACCGAACTTTCCCGATTGGGCCCTCCCAGCCAACAACACCACACTATCATTTCATTTCTTTAAACCAGAGACAGAAATTTAAAAAAGAAAGTTTGGTTGGGAACAATACAGGAACAGTTTATTGCAAATCGTGTGACAGTCTTTTCTAAGTACCTTCTAATCATTTTCGGTTAAATCCTATCAGGATACTTTTTGTTGTCTAAAAAGCAGAACGTTTTTGTGTGGTAAATTTTCAAAAGGAAGTGGTGAAGTACATATGTGATGGGTCGTATTGCAGTAGCACGTGGTTAATTTAACTTGCTTAGTTTCACAAGACAAAAGTGAATTAAATCAGAGAGTAATAAGTAACTCCATAAATAAACAGAAATAAATAAATAAAATAAATTAATAAAATAAATTAACAAAATAAATAAATAATAACTCAATAATAAATAATAATAAATAAATAAATAAAATAAATAGAACTGACACTAAATGTCTTGTGAGTTTCATTATGGTACTAAAAATTAAAGTTTCATTCATACAAAGATAACTTAATTCACTAGATCAGTTTCAAATAAGAGAACTATTTCCACAATTTGTACTTTGAGGGCTGGCGACCGAGTTTGGTACGCAGTAGTTAGTCGTTTTCGCATGTTTCACATCTCATTTCACACGATAGATCGTAATGATGTGGAACGAGTCATTTAATATTCAAATAGAAATTTGTGTATATGGTTACTTACTGAACATTTATAACTTTTCTATTTTTTATTTTTTATTACAAAATCAAAAAAAGACATTTCGATGTGAGTTAGTAATTCCCGACCACCAAATTTTACACAATACGGTAGTAGAGATTCATCCACAGAATAGGAGGAGTTGTCAAGGAGAATCTCCCTCGATTTTCTAATTTTATTTTGCTGTCTGTCAAACATCTTATATCACTGGGTAAGTGAAAAAAAATTTTGGTTGTAGCATAGTGCACCCATTGTTTCTGCTATTGACAACCTTAATGTGGGGTAATGAAACTCATTTTTTTTTTCTGTTATTGTAATTTTGTATACCACTGTTCCTTTGAAAATGTAGTGGCTTATTTACAACCAACTTCATGAGCGAATAAATATACTGTGAAGTAGTAGTAAGGATGCCCAACTCCTTAACGTGATGTCTACAATATGATCGGAAGAGGAGGCACAACATATTCTTACAGTTCGTTTTTCTGTAATGAAGACTTTTCCTTAAGAGTATTATATACTTTCAGAAAGAAAATACTTAGGGTCTGTCGCGCTGGCTCCTGGCCAAATTCTAAGTGCTGACACTGTGTTTTAATGAGAAAATATTGTTTCGAGAGAGAAAGATCAGCCTAAAATTCCATTATGTACGTCGGAATAATTACGATAGTGTTAACAATAGACATCATATCTACAGTTATTCAAGGTTTATTAAAAGTACAAAATTGTTGAGCTCAACCTACCTCTTGGCTTCTGTCTCAGGTTCTATGTAGTATATGTGTGGCAAATACCTTATCATGGTAATGAACACTTATATGCATTTTAATTATGAAGCAGTGTAACATAAAAGATGTTCTTAAAATATATTTTTTAAATTATGGTTTTTGTTGATAATGTACTGTTGCCTCAAAGTTAAAACGTAATTTATTGTTTAAGGTCATTCCCGGTCAGCCTCAAAAGAGCCATAGCCAGCGTCATCCACGATTATGTCCTTTCATAAACAAGGGGACTCTGTGCTGGTCATGTGGTTGCGCCAGCAGCCGCTTCGCCATGCACGCTTGGCCGCAGACGGCCTTCACGCCAGTAATCCGATGCGTGGCCGGCAATTTACTGGCGCCGGCCGCTGTGGTTTCTGGCTCCCGAGTAATCCTTTTAATTGGTTCAGTTTTCCGAGCGTGATCACTCCCGCTGGCGACTCCGTCAATAAGGATCAACCGTCCACAATGTGCGTAACGAACGTGCTGCAAAGCCCACACCGCGCAGTGAAAGGCAGAGGGTCGGCTTCCGTGACTCCGTGCGCGATGCAGCAGCACTGCGACTGCGACGAAGACATCTCCCCGCCGGTGGAGCAGTTATTGGACATCCAGATATTTTAACACTCCCAAGCTGGAATGTCACAGGAGCAAAACATGCTGGGAACAGTTCATTTCCTAGTACATGCTACAGATGTTCCAAAAAGAGATGTGTAATACTTGTTTGCGAAGTAGACACGAAGTCGGTAGGTGAGAGGTTCAAACTTCAAACTCTGAGTATGTGTATAACAATGTACTATGGCACAATTTTTGTGGTAACTCATCGCTCATAAGAAAATCTATTCATCACACAATTTCCGACTTAATTTCATCCACCCCAGCCGCTTTATTGCAATATATTGCAGTGCAATAAAGCGGCTGGGGTGGATGAAATTAAGTCGGAACTCATCAAAAACAGTGGAATGTCAGGTCTTAAATGGCTACACAGGATAATTGAAATGGCGTGGGAGTCGGGAGAGGTTCATTGAGACTGGACGATAGCAGTAATCACACCAATCTTTAAACATCGAAACAGAAAAGATTGTAACAACTACAGAGGTCTCTCTTTAATCAGCGTTGTGGGTAAAATCTTCTCAGGTATTGTTGAACGGAAAGCGCGAGTATTATTTGAGGACAAATTGGATGAAAATCAGTGTGGGTTTAGGCCTCTTAGATGTTGTCAGGACCAGATCTTTAGCTTACGGCAAATAATGGAGAAGTGTTACGTTTGGAACAGGTAATTGTATCTATGCTTTATAGATCTAGAAAAGGGATATGACCGGGTTCCTAGGAGGAAGTTATTGTCTATTCTACGAGATTATGGAATAGAGGCAAACATTTGCAAGCAATTAAAGGTCTTTACATGGATAGTCAGGCAGCAGTTAGAGTTGACGGTGAATTGAGTTCATGGTTCAGAGTAGTTTCAGGGGTAAGACAAGACTGCAACCTGTCTCCACTGTTGTTCATATTATTTATGCATCATATGTTGAAAACAATAGACTAGCTGGGTGAGATTAAGATATGTGAACACAAAATAAGCAATTTCACATACGCGGATGACTTAGTTGTGATGGCAGATTCGATTGAAAGTTTGCAAAGTAATATTTCAAAGCTAGATCAGAAATGTAAGGACTATTGTATGAAGATTAGCATCTCAAAAACGATAGTAATGTCAGTGGGAAAGAGATATGAACGGATTGAGTGCCAAATAGGAGGAACAAAGTTAGAACAGGTGGACGGTTTCAACTACTTAGAATGCATATTCTCACAGGATGGCAACATAGTGAAAAAACTAGAAGCGACGGTAGAAAAGCTAATGCAGTGAGCGCTCAGCTACGATCTACTCTCTTTTGCAAGAAGGAAGTCAGTACCAAGACTAAGTTATCTGTGCACCGTTCAATCTTTCGACCAACTTTGTTGTATGGGAGCGAAAGCTGGGTGGATTCAGGTTACCCAATCAATAAGGTTGAGGTTACGGATATGAAAGTAGCTAGGATGATTGCAGGTACTAGTAGATGGGAACAATGGCAGGAGGGTGTCCACAATGAGGTAATCAAAGAAAAACTGGGAATGGACTCTATAGATGTAGGAGTCAGAGCGAACAGGCTTAGATGGTGGGGTCATGTTACACGCATGGGAGAAGCAAGGTTACCCAAGAGACTCATGGGTTCAGCAGTAGAGGGTAGGAGGAGTCGGGGTAGACCAAGGAGAAGGTACCTGGATTCAGTTAAGAATGATTTTGAAGTAAAAGGCTTAAAATCATAAGAGGTACCGAAGTTAGCGCTGAAGAGGGGACCATGGAGGAATTTTATAAGGGGGAATATGCTCCAGACTAAACGCTGAAAGGCTTAATCAGTCTTAAATGATGATGATGATGACACGCAATTTTCTAATTAACTTTGTAAAAAGGTCACGAATTGAAGAGAATAGAAGTATGCAGAAGTACCAACAAAATTAACCTTAATTGAAGCTCAGTAAGACTATTAGTACGTTAGAAATGTGTTCAGCATAAAGAAATGTCTGTTCCACAAGCCCGCGACCAAGCTATCGGCCTGTCTGAAGGCAGAGTACAGGATTCATTGGCCACGGCACTAGGAAGGAGTGGGTAGCGAACCCAACACCTCAGCCGTCTCTTACCCTTGGGAAAGATCCCCTGCGCTTATTTCAAAGCAGACCGGAAATGGGACCATTCTATAGGTACTGTAAGCCCCTATCTTGGATTGAATACAGAATCTACCATGGTCACGTATTCAGTACTACGTCACAAAAATGTTTATCATTTGCCCGAGAACATAAAGTATCTGGCAGGCAGCAAACCAAATTTGAACATAACTGAAATCATTTCTTCTGGTCAACATCTATTCTATATACAAATTCTCGATAGCTAGTAGCAAGTATAATACATAAGATGAAATGTGAACTTTTGTTGCCAAATTTGAAATATGTTTAATCGGTAACGAGATGCATTTCAGAAGCTGATATGTACTTTTTTATCGAAATTTAGTCACTGGCACCTCGATGTTCAATAAATCCACTACCTTCAGTGTGACTGCACTGTTACGTTCCACCTCCAGTGGGAATCTAAAATTAGTGAGCATGGAGGACGTGGACGGGGACTGGGTACAGGTTGCGCTACATGTGAATGTGAGTAGGCTTGGAAGCGTGCCAACATAATCTGCGAGGTGGCGATAAACACTGTGTCTGGGTGGCGCAGTGGTTATCGCAATTGCCTAGTATGCTGGAGATCCAGGATTCGAATCCTGGGTCGGTACATGTTTTCACTTGTCGCCGCTGACTCAGCACGAAGTCTCGATTGAGCTGATATCATTAGTTCCTTCTCTTTCATTTCCTTTCACTCCCCCTCCCCCTCCGTCTTCAGTTTACGAAATTCATTGCTTTATAAAAGGCATGTTGTTATTAGCAAGATAATCACGTACTGGTAGCCAGTAATCCCGTTAAAACCATTTCGATGGAGAACGTTTCGCTAGAACGTGAGATTATGTACCTGACGAAGAGACCACTGGATGCTCACTACTCGTCTCGGACTATTGGTGGGAAATATATCGCTTGTAGGGCAGAAACAGTTCCGTAGCGGAAACGCCTGCCGTGATAATGTAGTTGATTATTAAAAAGCAAAAAATAAGAACCGAAACATCTACAGTGTCGTATTGGTTTATTTTAAAATATTAGATATAGGAACTAGAAGTAAGCTCTGGGAAATATGAACAGCAGAAGAATGAACAAACATAATATAGAGATAATTGTTAAAGGCAGGACATAAAAGATATCAGAACGTTGGCAATAAATAGTTTCACATAATTAACGGAATTTAATAGTCTTTATCGTAATAAAAATATAAAATCACAATTCACTGATTACTGGCATCGGTTGATTAATAGTCATGATCAAATCACACTCAAAAAGAAATATGGGAACGACTGTACAACTTTGGCCTCAATACCATTGTTACTAATTGTAACATGTCAGTATTAAAAAGTTGTTCAAAGCATGGCTATTTCTGATACTACTGACGTGAGTAAACTGCAATGGCATGCCGTTGTGACCGAGCGGTTCTAGGCGCTAAAGTCTGGAACCGCGGGACCGCCACGGTCGCAGGTTCAAATTCTGCCTCGGGCGTTGATTTGTGTGATGTCCTTAGGTTAGTTAGGTTTAAGTAGTTCTAAGTTCTAGGAGACTGATGACCTCAGAAGTTAAGTCCCATAGTGCTCAGAGCCATTTGAACCATTTTTGAAACCGCAATGCATGTCAACAATTCTGTCTTCATTACATATCGATACTGTCATCCGAAAATGGAAGAAGACAACTTTACAACTTGGTTTCGACTACGAGAAAAGTCGGGAAGAATGTCATTTCTGTCAGGGTGGGGATGACAATTATTTATGATTTTGAAAATAATTTAATTACTAAACACAATGGCATTTCCTTCTAACTGCTTCGATCATTAACAGCTTCTCATTGGCATAGGACATACATTATCAAAGGCAGGCGGTGATTCGATCTCTTATTACGGAAACTACGGTGACTGAGGACGGGCTATGGGTATTAAAAACGACTGATCCGTTGGAAATAAATGTGATTGTACCTCATATAAATTATTTCCGTATGAGATATGTATGTATGAAACAAGGGACCTAGAAACGACAGAAAGACTTCGTCCCGCCGCAGCCCGTAGTGGTTCATAACCCCACAACAGGCCACAGCACTCCACTCACCCCATCGCCGCGCCCTATACCGAACCCAGGGTTATTGTGCCGCTAGCGCCCCCCCCCCCCCCCTCCCACACCCGGGGACGTCTCATACCAGACGAGTGTAACCCCAAATGTTTGCGAGGTAGAATAATTATGGTGTACGCACACGTGGAAACGGTTATAGCGCAACAATCACCGACACAGTGTAACTGTGTCGGAATAAGGGAAACCAGTCGGGCGTTCGCCGAGGTAGATGGAAAACCGCCATAAAAATCATCCACAGGCCGGCCGACACCAGACCTCGACACTAATTCGCCGGGCGGATTCGTACTGGGGACCGACAAGCCATCCCGCTCGGGTAGCAACGCGTTAGACCGCACGGCTAGCCGAACGGGCCTTCGTATGAGGTAAGTGTCAGTAATTTCCTGTTGGCTGTCATGTTTACCGCTGACGTACTACTTTTAAACCTTCAGCATCGTTAGAAATACAGAACTTACTAGAAAATCATCATTTTGAATCATTTTGATTTGGCTGGGAAGAGTATCATAAAGCTGTTGTAGTCCTTATCTGTGTAAACTGACCCACAACTGTCGTAATTGGTCCTTGATATTATGGACACTGCATTGGGACGGAGCTGACGTCCGGGCTGGTCTTGCCTGAAACAACTGGGACTGATCTGAAAATCTTGCTGGCGATAGGAGTATCTGCCATTTGTGTACGAGGACTGTTGTCTTTAAAAATAGCACCACAGTACTGTCACATGGAAGGTCACACATGAGGACATGGAGTGCTCGTGATGTACTGCTGTACTGTCCGTGTTCTCAGTCAGTAAAACCTGTTGCCTGGTTCCGCATGGTGGCTGCTTACACGGTAATGTCAGGAGTAACACTGCTGAGTCACTCCAAACCATTGGAAGAATAGGATCTCTCCCCAGTTTCCCGCCATACTCGTTGACGAAAGTCACCCAGGGTACTGCAGAAAGTACATTGCTAAACACAATGGCCGGCATTCATTAGCAGCCCATGGTTTCCAGTCATGTCACCACTTAAAACGCAAATGCAAAATGGAATCGAACAAATGAGATCGGAATTGTAAGATGAGACTTATCGATACCAG